>NC_064616.1:912490268-913164643 GCF_023898315.1 Schistocerca nitens | reverse complement strand
AGAAACAGCAGGATAATATTCAGATTCACAACCTGGGAAGGGGGATGTTTGTGACATGTGTGTATGACTGTGACTGGTGGATTTCAAAGATTATAGACACCAGTTATGAGTTAAGCGAAATTGTAGTGTACTTTATACTACCACATGGACCAGCTTGGATATAGGTTTCCAGCTGAAGGACAGTAACAATGCCAACACTGCTCACTTCCTGTTCATAATGTTTTGAAGATTGCAAGTGCTCCAGTTTGTATTGGTTCAACAGGAAGGCATCACTCTATATCAAAGGAAGATACGGGAAGTAGTGAAACACATTTTTAGTTCATTGACTGGCTAATTTCAGTACAACACAGAGTGCACAGAAGTAGTATAAATTGAAACCTTTATGTCTTTGGACCTTTCACATACATTTTGGAAACATTTAAAATGGTTGAAAAATGAGTCTCTTACACATCTTTCAAAACTAAAATTATGTTAAATAAGGCTAGGTTTTGATTTTTATAAGAATGTTATGTGATAATAAAACAGGTTTCAAATATGGCAAAAAATTCAATTGTTTATAAAACCTGTCAACCTACGAGGTGCATTCAAGTTCTAAGGCCTCCGATTTGTTTTCTCCGGACTGGAAAGAGATAGAAAGATGCGCATTGTTTTAAAATGAGGCCGCGTTCACTGTCAATACGTCCCAGAGATGGCAGCACCATACGGCAGATGGAATTTTACTGCCAGCGGCGAGAATGAGAACGGTTTTAAATACTTAAAATGGCGACGTTTTCCTTACTTGAACAGCGTGCAATCATTCGTTTTCTGAATTTGCGTGGTGTGAAACCAATTGAAATTCATCAACAGTTGAAGGAGACGTGGTGATGGAGTTATGGATGTGTCAAAAGTGCGTACGTGGGTGCGGCAGTTTAATGAAGGCAGAACATCGTGTGACAACAAACCGAAACAACCTCGGGCTCGCACAAGCCGGTCTGACGACATGATCGAGAAAGTGGAGAGAATTGTTTTGGGGGATCGCCGAATGACTGTTGAACAGATCGCCTCCAGAGTTGGCATTTCTGTGGGTTCTGTGCACACAATCCTGCATGATGACCTGAAAATGCGAAAAGTGTCATCCAGGTTGGTGCCACGAATGCTGACAGACGACCACATGGCTGCCCGTGTGGCATGTTGCCAAGCAATGTTGACGCGCAATGACAGCGTGAATGGGACTTTCTTTTCGTCGGTTGTGACAATGGATGAGACGTGGATGCCATTTTTCAATCCAGAAACAAAGCGCCAGTCAGCTCAATGGAAGCACGCAGATTCACCGCCACCAAAAAAATTTCGGGTAACTGCCAGTGCTGAAAAAATGATGGTGTCCATGTTCTGGGACAGCGAGGGCATAATCCTTACCCATTGCGTTCCAAAGGGCACCACGGTAACAGGTGCATCCTACGAAAATGTTTTGAAGAACAAATTCCTTCCGGCACTGCAACCAAAACGTCCAGGAAGGGCTGCGCGTGTGCTGTTTCACCAAGACAACGCACCCGCACATCGAGCTAACGGTACGCAACAGTTTCTTTGTGATAACAACTCTGAAGTGATTCCTCATGCTCCCTACTCACCTGACCTGGCTCCTAGTGACTTTTGGCTTTTGGCTTTTTCCAACAATGAAAGACACTCTCCGTGGCCACACATTCACCAGCCGTGCTGCTATTGCCTCAACGATTTTCCAGTGGTCAAAACAGACTCCTAAAGAAGCCTTCGCTGCTGCCATGGAATCATGGCGTCAGCATTGTGAAAAATGTGTACATCTGCAGGGCGATTACGTCGAGAAGTAATGCCAGTTTCATCGATTTCGGGTGAGTAGTTAATTAGAAAAAAAAATCGGAGGCCTTAGAACTTGAATGCACCTCGTAAAAGTGGAAGCTCTGCTTTTCACGGAATGTGGAACTCTATGGTACTAATCAACAGACAGAGAGAGAGAGAGAGAGAGAGAGAGAGAGAGAGAGAGAGAGAGAAAAATCAAAATTTTATGGATTGGCATTTTTGGAAAAAACTTAATTATAAAAAAAGTTCAGAACGCTATAGTAAAAGAACTTTGACAGATAAGACTAAATGGAGGATTTCTTTGCACTCATAAAGCAGTTATCTTTCAATTTAAATAAAACCAACAAAATATCTAGAACTGCTCCAGAGATGCAGCATTTTAAAATTTTTCCAAAATTCGCACCTTTAAAACTGTACACATAGTGTCATCTTTGGAGGGCTGTATCTTGGAGCAGAAACTTTTTTGGAGAAAAAAACAAAAATACATGTTCCTTACTTACTCCTTCATTTTAACATATGACTAAATTCAGTAACATCGGAGACTATGAAGGTAAGATTTTTTCCTAACCTGCCTGAATTGATAAGGACTATGTCTATTTGATATTGCATTTATAACCCTGTCTCCACCTGACCAGAAGTCCTGTTCCTCCTGCCACCAAATTTCACTAGTTTCCACTACATCTAACTTCAACCTAACCATTTCCCTTTTTAAATTTCCTAACGTACCTACCCAACTAAGGGATCCAATACTGCACAGTCCCATCCACAGAATGCCAGTTTTGATTCTCCTAATGACGGCATCCTCTAGAGCAGTTCCCGCCCAAAGATCCTAATGCAGGACTATTCCACCTCCAGAATATCCACCCAAGAGGATACCATAATCATTTGATCATACAGTAGAGCTGTATCTCATTGGAAAAAATTAGAGCTGTAGTTTCCCCTTGCTTTCAGAATTCATAGTACCACCACAGCTATGCTACTTTGGCTGATGCCACATGGCCAACCATCCAGAGGAGTTTTGAGATAATCAAGGTCAAAGGCTAAGGTTAATGAGTGGAATGAGAAAAATCTTAAAAACCTGCCATGTAGTATATCAATTTAAAGCTCTACTCATTAGCTTTTCAATGACAGTCTTAGAGTCATTGCTATATCCGGATTACAATCAAAATTATAGATATTTCTGTTGAGACAGATGCATGTACATTTCGCACAATTTTTGAACTTAGCTGACCTATAACTTTCTTTACCTCTACAAACTGGTAGTTTTCATTTCTCTTATCTGAATCACTGAATGCACCAAATTTGAAACAGATCTGTTATGGTCATGTTGAAAATGTTACTTTTATGCATACAACTAACATCTAATTACCCTGGTACTGATATACCATTGGCAGTTATATGTGGGGAGGGGAGTAGAGGGGGGGGGAGGAGGAGGAGGAGGAGATTTGTGTTTAATGTCCCATTGACAACCAGGTCATTAGAGATGGAGCTATCTCGGGAAATATCTCACATACAATATAAGTTTAAGAGCCCTCCAGAGATCTACAATAGTAGATATGTGGGTTGACATCCACAGAGTACCAAGAATTTGTTGTGGTAATTTTTATACTTTTCACTTTTGTGCTGCACTCCTTCGGCCTAATTTTAGCAGTTCACCAGGTATAGGAAAGCCGATTATGAATTCTAAACTTCCTATGATACCACTATTGGTTCTGAAGGCTGAAATGGGTATCAAAAGTGGGGATGAATTACGTCATGTGATGCACTATTGTGGCATTACCTTACACAGGATTGATGACTTTACATAATTCAGAAGCACCGCATAATGGGCCCGAGATACTGAATTCATGTGAGCTGGTGTTACAAGCTATAGCACCATCACTATACCACAAACAAAGGTATCTTGAGTACAACTAACGTGATAGCAAAAAATCTACCCTGGATAAGTGTAGCATGACACAAGCAAAGATGAGATGAAGATTGTGAGAATGGCAGAACTCAGGAAACTGTAATACAAAGAGTAAGTGACTCAAGTGTTAACTGTGTGACGAGTAAGGATTATATTACAGTAGTACATGTAGAAGCTAGAAAAGCACCTGTGGCAAGAAAATACATCAGTTATTATCGCAGATCCTACGAGGCACTATAAGGTGAAGGTTTTCCATTGAAGTAAGGGGTTTTGGATATAAGACATCCCAGCCACAGAGGAAACAGTGAGATGCAAATCATACCAGCTTCAACTGATGGAAAGAAACATTTATTTTAGTAAATGAGATTTTCTGTGGTTATTCGAATATGATGAGAAGTTGATGGATTTTATCTTTATGAGGCAATCCGATGGTTTTCTATAAATTAGTCATTGTTATCTTATGGTTGGTTAAAACTAGGTAAAATAGGTAGGGTCACTACAATTACATAATCTAATGTCTGAATTCTTCTACACAACTGAATACTTATGGAAACTTGTGAACAGCTACAGATTTCATGATTGCAGATGTCACAGAACCTAAGCAACCTTATCCCTATGAACATGTACTGGCACTGCTGTAACTGCAAGTCAGTTTGGCAGTAATGCCAAGAATTTCAATGTTGCATAGACTAGTGTCAACTAGTAATATCGCATTAGCTAACTTAGTGTCCATTTCTAGCACATGTACATTGTCTCCGGAATCACAGTGACAAGAACTCTACGCACTCTGGAGAGAATTTTGATTTATAATTGACACACACTAATGTAACAGAAGGGGCGGGGGGGGGGGGGTGAGAGAGAGAGATGCTAGCATCTACACAGCTAACCTTTGTCAGAGCAGCACCACACTAAATTAGGGAACTGAATTTATCTGTAAATGGAACATATGTCCTGGTGCAGATGAAATACTGCAATGCTGAGGAATTTTAGGACAAAGTGATTCACTTACAATCTTGAAGGCACACAGCTGGCGACACACCCTATCTGATAACTGCTTCCAGTGTTAATTCGACATGTAGCAAGACTCCTGTAACCACACATCAATGCAGCATTTAGTAAATCACCTGCACATGATGTCATCGTCACCAGACAGCAAAATAAATTGGCATGGGGCGCTACAAATAGGCAGGGTAGATGGTCTAGTGAAGAGTTTGATGACAGAAATCAGTGGGCCTGTGTGTTAGGTCACACATCCTCTGCCAGGCAGCCACTGACTGTGTTCCTTGGAGTCCGAGGTTTGATGTCACTGGGCTGTCCACTGAAACCAGTGAATATGGTGAGCCATTACCCAATTGCTGCCAGCTGAGTTCTCTGCTAGCCGTGGTACTCCTGTCTACACGGTTGCTACATACACGTTAACTGGCTAACACTACTTTCACACTTCATCAGAATGCTACATAACCAGTGTGCGTGGCCTTCAGGCAAGAACCTCTCAGCCAAACCTGTACAAAGACACTGTGGATCGACACCAGGCTGCACACACCAAACTTGAAAGCATTTCTGTATCTGCTCCATCTTGATGTAATAGTTTTTTTGAACTCCATCGATCTTGTTGTAGTTACCCTCACCTTCGATGGAATCTTCTCTCCCTTAGCCACTGACCGAACTCACAATGCACAGATAGGAGGGCAGTCACACAATCCTGACAGACTGAAGCAATGATCCTCCACTTCAAAATAACAGGTAGCTACAACTGCAGCTCTAAAGGTGTGATACAGAGAAATATGGTGACTTCGTCACCACTGTTTCTGGCATGGTTTTTAATACTCTTGCCACATATCTTGATGCCTTTTTAACTAGATGGAGTCATTCATATTTCATTCTAATGATATTGCATGCAATTAAGTGTTGTGTATTCTCCTCCCCCTCTTTCCCCTGCTCTCTCTCTCTCTCTCTCTCTCTCTCTCTCTCTCTCTCTCTCTCTCTATGTGAGGAAGGTCAGAAAATGAGAGGAGTGTTGTCCCAAGTACATCACACACAGTCTCCTCCCACCAAATCAACCAACCGACATCACACACAAGTGGGAGAAATATGCCCAAATTTTAAGCAACTGAAACAACACCTCACGGGTGGAGGAACATAGCGTTTAAACATCACACAGGTATACCATTACCATAAACTGCCACTATGTACTGTATTATCCTTCAGTCCTCCCTGGATTTGACGAACAATGTGAACATCCTACTGCTGTAAGTTAGTGAGTAGTTCTTTGTCAGTTTGTAGTGTCAGATACTTATGAAATAAGAGCCCCTGAGTCGAGTTCAATATTTTCTGATGATTTATTGAGATTGGTAGATCTCCAAGCATGTACCATGATTGAAGTGCCTCCAATTGAGTGGGGGTTTGGGTCCCGATCAATACCGACAAGTTTCTCACCTTCTTTAACTGTGATTTCGACAACCTTATTGTTGACGTATACTCTTAGTGGTTTCAAAGCCATGAAGTGTTTCCCAATACTCCTTGAGTGCACTATGTACTCGGCAAATTCATTAGTTTGACTACTCTTCATGTGTCCCCATTCCTATGGTTTCAATAAGGACAGAAACACCATAGGATTATAAGTTCCTGCATTAAAATTGTTATTCCTCTTAATTAGGCAGCCACTTCAGCATGGCAATCATGGTGTAACATTTTTATCTTGTGCACTGTACATCATCTATCATGATGCCACTCACTTCCATCAGAGGTTCTCCCCATGGCCACTACCTCACCACAGCAATACCTACAAGAGAAAGTGTTGTCTCCAGTTCTATTCTGATACTCCTCTTGGCTGGAGTGCGGTCTAGTTGATGGAGGTACTTTGCTGCTCAATGCGAACAATCCCCAGTTTCCTCCAACCTCCTGGACAGTCAGCCTGTGTCCCTACATGAAACTCTACAAGGTTTGATTTCAGCCACAATGCACTGTTCACTTGAACAATGGCACACAATCAAATTATGTGTGAAATTTATGATGTCCGTTGCCTAACCATTCTAAATGGTTGAGCAGGGTCATAAGAATGAACGTCCATCAAAATGACAAGTGTTTCAGTGGCAAAAATTGCTTTTGGAAGGCTAAAAAAAAGGCGGGGGGGATTGTGTATGTGTCAGACCATACAGCAATAGTTCCTGGAAGTTCCACAAAAACAATACACACAATCACACTAAATTTTTGGTGAGGGGTTTATCAACTCAAAAATGACCTGGAAACGCTGCCCCAGTGCGCTATAGTCACAATCTCACTCCAGCAGAATTTTTTTTTCTTTACCTGGCTCAAGATGTCTTTGAATGGTCATATCTAGACCATTGACAACACGAAGGCCGCTGTTATGCATAAACTCAAAGAGAGTGCAACCCATGCCTTGCAGAATGTATGTAATGCTTGGAAATCTCACTGGCAAAAACATATTGACACAGGAGGGCCTATTTTGAAAAATTTTGATACACTGCACTGTTCTGACCAATAAATTAGATTTTTTGGACTTAGTGACATCACTTTCTGGACAAACCTTTTACCTGCCATATTAGCCGTTGCCCAGATTTCCCAGTGCCCTGGGTTTACCAGGCAGCTACTCCTTGGCATACAAGAGTTGTTTACAACCTGGATATCAGCAGTGTGATCCCAACAGGTACTACAGACACACAGAAGAACCATTAGCTATGACAGTGGACGTTGGGCGATGATGTTAATCCTTTCGACAGAAGGGTTGGTTGGCTCTTACGCTCAGTGGATACAATTTGTGCAACATAAAGTGTCCATTCTCATACAGCTCAAACTTATGTGAAATTTGGAAAATGTGGAGGTCAAACTCTGAGGCAAGCAAACATTAAAATCAAATACTTTGAGAGTGTTCACAGGTAAGAGATTTTTCAGGGATTATCCTGATGGGCATTAAGTCACCACCATGGAAGCTAACCAAGTGTCTCCAGTTCAGTGCCTTTTGTGAAAGGAAAGTTTCACCATGTGTATGTTCTAACTCTAATTCCACTTGTTGACAGTAGGCCTACAAGAAAAGAATGAATGTTGGAATGGTTCCAAGTCCCGCGCTAGGCAAGCACGTTCAGGAAATTGTTGTGAAAGGGGGTAACGGGGGGGGGGGGGGGGGGGGAGTTGCCAACGAAAGCTGTCCGTTAGTTAGTTAGTTAGTTAGTTGGAGGTCAAAAATGTGACCTAAATTTCTTTGGGCTTTGTGAGCGATCTTTTGATAAGAGTCTGCTACAATAGCAGAAAGAGGTCCTCACATGTTCAATAACATTGTCAAACTGTCAATATATTGACCATTGAGAGCAAATATTTATGTATTGTCAATATTATTGGACCTCAAAATATTCTCAGTTTCTCAACAAAAAGTGAGGTCAAGTACTGACGGTTTGAAAACATTGTCCATTCAGATGTTGACAGGGCTTCATAAATCAGCCACACAGCATTAGTGTGCACGGTTTATATTTTCAATTCACCTTTGTGCATATCATACGTCATCTCAGATTCAAATTTTCAACTGTAATATGCTTATGCAAAGGTAATCATTGTATACACTATTTTATGATGGTCAATGGACAATTCACTATGACACTGCTTACTTTATAAATTTGGAAAATAGAACAGACTGGTGAACTACATAGCAGTTTCTAAAAGTGTTTCCACTTCAAATGCATCATATATCTGCAGTAACTAGTAAGAGGTCGGTGCAATTCATGTCAATTTCATGAAATTATCACAAAATGTAAAAAAAGTTTGATGTTAATTACATGAACACATCCTTGCCAGGCAGATATAATTGCTTCACAGTCTTCCATATGATTTTACTACTTACAGAATTATACTTCAAGTATTTAAATGACCTGCCTGTTGGTAGGAATCTCTATGCCACTCCAAACATGTCAACGGCAATCTGTCCCTCATTAACTTACTTTCTTCCGCATGTTTTTTATGTATTGACATTAATAATTTGTCTTATAATGCAGGACTGATCCAAAAATAATTTATGAAATTTTTCGAGCATGGTTCTTATTTTAGTCAGTAACATAATGTGTGATACGTAGCTCCTTTCTTTCAGCCATCTTCTAGCCAGTTTCCTCTTTTTCATTGTTTTGTGTTGTTACAGCTAATACAATTGTGGTACGCACTTTCTTTATGCTGTTCGGCATCTTCCTCTCGGAAAATCACATTGACAATTGACAGCATTGACAACAATATTGAGAGTGTGTGGGTTCCTTCAATATACTGATTGTCTGACAAACTAGTATTGTCAATAAATACTGAATGTGTGCAGGCCCCTTAGGCTTCTCTTTGGACAGTAACAGATGTTTCAATCAACATCTCCCTAAAGCCCTACTGTTTGTTTTACATTTATTGTGCTGTAGGCACTGTTTCTTTAGAAATTTCTTTATAGATAATGTAGAGCTATACCTTAGAGAGTCCTCCCAATCATCAACTGTTCTACTAGATACATATCTATCCTGTATTTGCTCAATTATTCTCCTATATCTGACTGTAATTGATCCTGTCCAGACATAAATGATTGATGTAGATTAATGAGATAGAACGCTGCCACCTCTTTATGCACTTCCTGAATATTTAAATCATTCTACTAAATGTAGTTAACTGTATTTCATTAAACATTGTTGCTATAACTGCTTCACAGTCACAGGCATCAGTTTCAATTTGGACATCCTGAAAGACATCAAGCCTATTTATTCCCATCACATATAATTCCATCATGAACTATTGTTTTGCAGGATGTCTTGCCATGCCACCATCTAGTATTATGTAAGCAGGGTAGCTTTTTATTGATTCTTCAAATGCTGGGACTTCATAACGAATGCTTGAGCATTTTATCACTAAGATTTTCATAGTCTCATCTATGCTGGGCATTTATTCAGATCTTTTTATACGCTACTGGCCATTAAAATTACTACACCAAGAAGAAATGCAGATGATAAATGGGTATTCATTGGACAAATATATTATACTAGAACTGACATGTGATTACATTTTCACGCAATTTAGGTGCATAGATCCTGAGAAATCAGTACCCAGAACAACCACCTCTGGCCGTAATAATGGCCTTGATACGCCCTGGCATTGAATCGAACAGAGCTTGGATGGCGTGCCCATGCAGCTTCAACACAATACCACAGTTCATCAAAACTAGTGACTGGCGTATTGTGACGAGCCAGTTGCTCGGCCACCATTGACCAGACGTTTTCAATTGGTGAGAGATCTGGAGTATGCACTGGCCAGGGTAGCAGTCGAACATTTTCTGTATCTAGAAAGGCCCGTACAGGACCTGCAACATGCAGTCATGCATTATCCTGCTGAAATGTAGGGTTTCGCAGGGATCGAATGAAGGGTAGAGCCACAGGTCTTAACACATCTGAAATGTAACGTCCACTGTTCAAAGTGGCGTCAATGCGAACAAGAGGTGACCGAGACATGTAACCAATGGCACCCCATTCCATCATGCCCGGTGATACGCCAGTATGGTGATGACGAATACACGCTCCCAATGTGCGTTCACCACGATGTTGCCAAACACGGATGCCACCATCACGATGCTGTAAACAGAACCTGGATCCATCTGAAAAAATGACGTTTTGCCATTCGCGCACCCACGTTCGTCGTTAAGTACACCATCGCAGGCGCTCCTGTCTGTGAGGCAGCGTCAAGGGTAACTGCAGCCATGCTCTCCGAGCTGATAGACAATGCTGCTGCAAACATCGTCAAACTGTTCGTGCGGATGGTTATTGTCTTGCAAATGTCCCCATCTGTTGACTCAGGGATCAAAACGTGGCTGCACGATCTGTTACAGCCATGGGGATAAGATGCCTGTCATCTCGACTGCTAGTGATACGAGGCCATTGGGATCCAGCACGGCATTCCGTATTATCCTCCTGAACCCACCGATTCCATATTCTGCTAACAGTCATTGGATCTCGACAAACATGAGCAGCAATGTCGCGATACGATAAACCGCAATTGCGATAGGCTACAATCTGACCTTTATCAAAGTCGGAAACATGACTGTACGCATTTCTCCTCCTTACACGAGGCATCACAACGTTTCACCAGGCAACGCCCGTCAACTGCTGTTTGTGTATGAGAAATCTGTTGGAAACTTTCCTCATGTCAGCACATTGTAGGTGTCACCACCGGCGCCAACCATGTGTGAATGATCTGAAAAGCTAATCATTTGCATATCACAGCATCTTCTTCCTGTCAGTTAAATTTCGCGTCTGTAGCATGTCATCTTTGTGGTGTAGCAATTTTAATTGCCAGTAGTGTTATATTTTGGGGTCTCCTGCAGTTGTCATCATATGAGCTGGATGGCGAGTTCCCTAATCTAAACAACTTGTGTGCAGCTCACCCCCAGCAGCTATTTGTGTAGCAGCCACTGAAGTGCAGTGCACCTGAGCTCCTTGGGGGAGGAGACCTACACTTTTTAATTCTACGATACAAGCCTAGGCAGTGACAGTCTAGCTTTTTAGAGAACCTTTGAAGCCTCTGGACGAGCCTTCCTCTTTGGCTAAGATATAGAGAGCCATGGTCAGTACTGGAGACAATGCTGCAGATTGTGATCGTCACTGAAATTCCATGAGGGAAGCTGGCCTTTTCCACCTTCTCTGCTATTCCCTGGAATAACTCTCAAGTACGACTTCTGAGCCCAGTTGACAGGTAACATTTTTTCAATGTACGCAATCACCTGCAGCTGGGTACAACCTGTTCCCTCAGTGGTTGGAAGAAAAGCCTCTTCAATATGCTGAACGAGACACCATGGAATACACAGTGATTGCCCAATGTGAAGCTTTTGTTGTTGTCACTTCCCTAGTGGGTACCACATTTGCAAACATTTGGAATGTTGACATTTAGGAGACCATTACCCATTTTCATTTGCTTCCCCAGAAAAGACACAGCAGGCTTCCCAACTAGTGAAGTGTGCCACACTGGCTTGGTTTTTATTTCAGTTTAAGAGCACCTCAAATTTGCTTGTAGTGCCCTTAGTTCTCCCTGGTGTCTGCCTCCTTTGTTCAGGGCCCTTAGACCTCCAACTGACATGTTAGTCACAGTCCTGTCGACAGGTAGTGACAGGTCCTTTATTTCCTGGAGAGGAGACAGTACCAATGAGAGAGGGCAACACTTAAGGTATCTCTTGTGTCTCATATGTGAAACTCATTTTAGTGTGCATGTTAATCTGTATTCTATTAAATTGTTAGGATGTCATGTTAACTATTTACTTCAAAACTGGCAGAAAAAGACAAATGTAAGAAACATTCAGTGTCAAGATTTCATCCAGACGAATCTAGTATATCCTCAATGCTCTCCTACCACTATTTGAAGTCATTAACTGGCAGTAATAAAATACACTGATAGAAAAAAAAGGACTGGCACCAAGAAGGAGCTGTGTAACAAATGGAAGTTGGTAGGTGTTTTTCTACATCTGACAGCAGTTGATGTCCCTTCAAATTTTGCACCAGTCGCATAAGAGTAGTGCCACTGTGGGGATGCAAATAATCAGGTTTGGTTTAATTACACACTGTGACTGTCGTTAGCATTGGACATAGTGAGTTGATGTTAGTCACGAATGTCTTTAAGGCTACAGAGACTCCACTATCAACATCTCACTCAGTTTGAATGACATTGTGTAATAGAGCTACGAGAAGCTGGATGTTCCTTCTGCGACATTGTAGAAAGACTTGACATTAATGTAGCCACTGTACACGATTGCTGGCAGCAGTGATCACAATAATGCACTGCCACAAGACGACTGGTCTTCAGACAGCCATGTAGTACTACCGAGGGGGAAGGTCATTAGGTTCGGCATACGGCTCTGGTGCATCGCACTGCATTCGGAGCAGCAATCTGTGCAGCAGTTGGCACCACAGTGACAGAACGAAGTGTTATAAATTGGTTACTCCAAGGGGAGTCCCGAGCCAGACACCCTGTAGCGTGCATTCCACTAACCTCAAACCATCTCCATTTATGAATTCAGTGGTGTCAAGCGAGAACTCATTCGAGGGCAGGGTAGAGGTCTGATGAGTTTTCTGATGAAAGATGGTTCTCCTTCAGTGCCAGTGATGGCCATGTTGGTTAGGAAGCCGGTTCAGGGCCTGCAACCAACCTACCTGTGTGCTAGACACACTGGACCTACACCTGGAGTTATGGTCTGGGGTGTGATTTCTTATGACAGCAGGAGAACTCTTGTGGTTATACCATGCACTCTGACTGCAAATTTGTAGGTCAATCTGGTGATTTCAGCAGCTGTGCTTCCATTCATGAACAGCATTCCAGGCAGAGTTTTCCAATAGGATAATGCTCACCCACAAATCACTGTTGTAACCCAAAATGCTCTACAGAGTGTTGACATGTTGCCTTCACCTGCTCAATCACCAGATCAGTCTGCAATTGAGCACATATCATCATTGGATGACAACCTGAGTGTCATCCACAAACAACATTAACCATCGCTGCACTGACAAACAAACTACAACAGGCATTGAACTCCATCCCACAAACTGACATCTGGCACCTGTAGAACATAATGCACGCATTTCTGTATGCTTGATTTCAACATACTGGTGGTTACACCAGTTATAAGTGGTCCATTATTTCACATTTGCAATGACTTATCTCGTGCTTACATTAATCTGTGATCTTTTTTAACTCTGTGGACGTCAACCCACATTTCTATTATTGTAGATCCCTGGAGAGATCTTAAATCTATACTGTATGCAAGATCTTCCCGAGATAACTGCATCTCTAATCATTGGGTTGTCAACGGGACATTAAACACTAATCTCCTTCTGCGCCCCCTCCTCCTAGATAACTGACAATGGTACATCAGTACCAGAGTAACTAGATGTTAGTCGTACGCATAAAAGTAACATTTTCAACATGACCATCTGAGATCTCTTTCAGATTTTGCGCATTCAGTGACCCAGATAAGAGAAATGAAAACTAACAATTTGTAGAGGTAAAGAAAGTTACAGGTCAGCAGAGTTCACAAATTGTGTAAAATTTACATGCATCTGTCTCAATATAAATAACTACAATTGTGGTTGTAATCCAGATATAGTACTGAATAAATTAATATGCTACATACCAGGTTTCTAAGATTTTTTCTCATTCCAGTCTCTGACATTAGCCTTTGACCTTGATTATCTCAAAACGGAAATACTGAAGCGTCCAATCCCGCCCGTGTGCTTTGACCCATGACGTCACAAATATGGCGGAAACACACTTTCCACAAGAAGCCTAATGACACTAACGGGACAAGCGCGGGAAATGGGGTGTTTTGGGTGGGGGGCAAACTAAATATAAACAAATTTAGACGCCTTGCGTAGCTACAACGTGTAAGTGAAGACAGCCATGCATGAATACCCACCCACCTCCCCAGGGGTCGTAACCCCTGCAACCCATAGAAGATAAAGATGCTTCAGTAGCTGATTAGTGTTTTTTGTCTTTTTTTTTAAAAAAATCTCACGGGATAGAACGAACAGATCAGAAACATAAATATAATAAACTAAAACAGAAATTGGAGGAAACAGACAATTAAAATAAGTAATAAGTGTTTTTAAATTAAAAAAAAAAAAATCTCACGAGATAGAACGAACAGATCAGAAAAGTAAATAAAATAAGATAAAACAGAACTGGAGACAGATACACTCAAACCAAACTCCGCGCCGTCATGACGTCACACACGACAACACCCTTACGTCACGGGTCAAAGCCGACGCGTGGGATCGGACGCTTCTGTCGACCCCTCAAAACACCCCCACCTACATTTTTTTAAATGTATTGTATTGCTCCAGTAAGCTACTGTAATAGGAACTTTAATCACTTAAATACATTACATAGACAAATTTATTCCCGCAATTTCATTACTCTACAGTAATTATTTTTTGGTGTTGCAATTTTTCCCACCAGTGTAGTTTACTATATAGATCAAATAGCACACAGCCTATCTTCAGCATTGACACCTGTGAATGAACTGTTTTCAGGCCATTCATTTTTTATCTTGGAAAATCTTGCTGATTGCAAAATTATTCTGAACAAGTAGCACAAGTGATATTCAAATATAAAACAACACACTGAATAGTGAAGCTACTGCATTATGAATACAAAGACAAGCAAGAAATTTATCATAGTGGGCCAGCTTCAAAGTCGCAGTTGTTTAGAATAGGGTAAAGTGTCCTAAATATGATACAAAATCACAAAACGTTTTCATTTTTTAAACAAAAAGAATACCTGAAAGTAAAAAAAATTTATATGAAAGACAATGTTAGCTGCTTTAAAATGGCACTGTGTTTAATTCTTTAGAGCTGCAAATCTAAACCAAAAATAAATAAAACACTATCATTTTTTTGGACTGAAAATCTTAAATATGATATGACTGGTTCAAAATATGATGCACATGAGATATTCCTTAGTACAATGAAGATAGGAGATTGATGTCTTAAAAATGAGATAGAGCACACAAAAAAATGATACTTATGTATAACTGGGAGTTTTCTTTCACAGATTTTTTAAGGATATTTATGGCATGAACTGAACGTCGGTGTCAACTACAAAAACTTCTTTATTTGTTTCTTCTATTTTCAACATTAGTAAGTTAAGCTACAATGAGTAGAAACTGTTTACAATTATATTTGATATATTGACACTGATACAAAAGTAACAAATGCACAAAAGAGAATCACTGTCTTATTTTTTTTCATGAAAATCAACAGGACCATTAAACATGAAACAGATTCCTCGTCTGATATTTCCAAAACCAGCAGAAACATGAGGAATTGGCAATTTCCCTATCACATCACTCTTATTTAAGAGAAATGTCTTTTTCATTTAATTTAAAAACTGTTTTGTCCTTGTCTACGGACTCTAGTGCCATAACTTCAAGATCATTTTCTAATTTTTTTTTTTTTTTTAATGGTGCACACATACCTATAGCTGTAAGAATCTCTCTTCCCTCCTTGAAATTTAGCCAAGATATAATCTCCTTCAGCTACATACATTTGCTGGATTAGCCATTACAACAGGATCTGGTGTGGATTCTTCTAACACATCGACATCATCAAGGCTGTCATCACTCTTCAAAGACATGTCTGAATCTGAATCAGTCTCCTTACGCCTACTATTTTGTGTATTTGCAGTAGTTTTGGCTGTAGGCATAACTTTTCTAGTCTTCTGCTTTTGGCTTAGGCCTAATCCTTTGTTGTTTGGAGGCTTTTCTTTTTCAGCAATGAGTTTGCTGTACTCTTCTGAAGTTATTACTTGTGACATTGGGTTGATGCAACCTTTTTTTTTTTATGAAGGAGTAAATTTTCAAAACTTGCTGATGATTCAATGCTGCAAACAGGGGTTACACTAATTTTTTTCAGAACCACTAGCTTCAACTTCACCGCCATCAGAGCAAGACAGCAGGGTGCTCTCTTCCGAAATGCTGAGCTCTGGCTCACTGATATTTGTGGATTTGTTCAGGTCAGTTTTGTTTTGGATATTATATCTGTGTAATTTTTCAGGATCCAGTCGATGAACAGGATACCGTGACCTGTCAAAGGGGCAGATTCATGTGTTCTTGAAGCCTGATATTATGTTTTTAGGTTTCAAAGCAACTGGCCATACTTTACACACAAGATCCACAAATTCTGATTTAGATGGTTTTCTCTTATTGCTTTTTTGCCACTGAATCAGCTCAGTATTCCAAGTGTCCTTAAAAGGCTTGAAGGAACACTTCTCCAAAGGTTGCAGCTGGTCAGCTGTATGTGGGGGCAGCCTCACGATTGCAATTCTCTCATTCCTTGCTTTTTCAATTACTGTGGGATCTAAATGACTAAGGTGACCATCCAACAGTAGAAGTAAAGGTTTCTCTTCCACAGTGTCACAGAAATGACTGAAAATCACGTGCTCCCTTCCAGGAGTTCCATATCTGCATCATCATCATCATCATCATCATCATCATCATCATCATCATCATTTACGACTGATTATGCCTTTCAGCGTTCAGTCTGGAGCATAGCCCCTTTATAAAATTCCTCCATGATCCCCTATTCAGTGCTAACATTGGTGCCTCTTCTGATGTTAAACCTATTACTTCAAAATCATTCTTAACCGAATCCAGGTACCTTCTCCTTGGTCTACCTCGACTCCTCCTATCCTCTACTGCTGAACCCATGAGTCTCTTGGGTAACCTTGCTTCTCCCATGCGTGTAACATGACCCCACCATCTAAGCCTGTTCGCCCTGACTGCTACATCTATAGAGTTCATTCCCAGTTTTTCTTTGATTTCCTCATTGTGGACACCCTCCTGCCATTGTTCCCATCTACTAGTACCTGCAATCATCCTAGCTACTTTCATATCCGTAACCTCAACCTTGTTGATAAGGTAACCTGAATCCACCCAGCTTTCGCTCCCATATAGCAAGGTTGGTCGAAAGATTGAACGGTGCACAGATAACTTAGTCTTGGTACTGACTTCCTTCTTGCAGAAGAGAGTAGATCGTAGCTGAGTGCTCACTGCATTAGCTTTGCTACACCTCGCTTCCAGATCTTTCACTATGTTGCCATCCTGTGAGAATATGCATCCTAAGTACTTGAAACCGTCCACCTGTTCTAACTTTGTTCCTCCTATTTGGCACTCAATCCGTTTATATTTCTTTCCCACTGACATTACTTTCGTTTTGGAGATGCTAATCTTCATACCACAGTCCTTACATTTCTGATCTAGCTCTGAAATATTACTCTGCAAACTTTCAATCGAATTTGCCATCACAACTAAGTCATCCGCATATGCAAGACTGCTTATTTTGTGTTCACATATCTTAATCTCACCCAGCCAGTCTATTGTTTTCAACATATGATCCATAAATAATATGAACAACAGTGGAGACAGGTTGCAGCCTTGTCTTACCCCTGAAACTACTCTGAACCATGAACTAAATTTACCGTCAACTCTAACTGCTGCCTGACTATTCATGTAAAGACCTTTAATTGCTTGCAAAAGTTTGCCTCCTATTCCATAATCTCGTAGAACAGACAATAACTTCCTCCTAGGAACCCGGTCATATGCCTTTTCTAGATTTATAAAGCATAGATACAATTTCCTGTTCCACTCATAACACTTCTCCATTATTTGCCGTAAGTTAAAGATCTGGTCCTGACAACCTCTAAGAGGCCTAAACCCCCACTGATTTTCATCCAATTGGTCCTCAACTAATACTGGCACTTTCCTTTCAACAATACCTGAGAAGATTTTACCCACAACGCTGATTAAAGAGATACCTCTGTAGTTGTTACAATCTTTTCTGTTTCCATGTTTAAAGATAGGTGTGATTACTGCTTTTGTCCAGTCTGATGGAACCTGTCCCGACTCCCAGGCCATTTCAATTATCCTGTGTAGCCATTTAAGACCCGACATTCCACTGTATTTGATGAGTTCCGACTTAATTTCATCCACCCCAGCTGCTTTATTGCACTGCAATCTATTGACCATTTTCTCCACTTCCTCAAATGTGATGCTATTTCCGTCATCATTCCTATCCAGTTCTACCTCGAAATCTGAAACATTACTGATCATATTTTCACCTACATTGAGCAACTCTTCAAAATATTCCCTCCATCTGCCCAAGGCATCCACAGGATTCACCAGCAGTTTTCCTGACCTGTCCAAAATACTTGTCATTTCCTTCTTACCTCCCTTTCGAAGACTGCTAATTACACTCCAGAATGGTTTTCCAGCAGCTTGACCCATAGTCTCCAATTTGTTTCCAAAGTCTTCCCAAGATTTCTTCTTGGATGCTGCAATTATCTGTTTGGCTTTGTTTCTTTCTTCAACATAACTTTCTCTGTCTACCTGAGTTCTAGTGTGTAGCCATTTTTGATACGCCTTCTTTTTCCTTTTACAGGCTGCCTTAACTGTGTCATTCCACCAAGCTGTTTGCTTCATCCTACTTTTACACACTACTGTTCCAAGACATTCTTTAGCCACTTCTAGTACTGTGTTCCTGTACCTTGTCCATTCCTTTTCCAATGACTGTAATTGACTACATTCAACTAACTGGTACCTTTCTGAGATCGCTGTTATGTACTTGTGCCTGATTTCCTTATCCTGAAGTTTCTCCACTCTTATCCTCCTACATATGGACCTGACCTCCTGCACTTTCGGCCTCACAATCCCAATTTCACTGCAGATTAAATAATGATCAGTGTCATCAAAGAATCCCCTGAATACACGTGTGTCCCTAACAGCCTTCCTGAATTCCTCATCTGTTATTATATAGTCAATGACAGATCTGGTTCCCCTGCCTTCCCAAGTATACCGGTGAATGTTCTTATGTTTAAAAAAGGAGTTTGTGATTACTAAGCCCATACTGGCACAGAAATCCAAGAGTTGTTTCCCGTTCCTGTTGGCCTCCATATCCTCTCCAAATTTACCCATAACCTTTTCATATCCTTCTGTTCGATTTCCAATCCTGGCGTTAAAATCACCCATGAGCAGAACACTGTCCTTGTCCTTTACTCTAACAACTACATCACTGAGTGCCTCATAAAAACTATCCATCTTCTCTTGATCTGTCCCTTCACAATGCGAATATACTGACACAATCCTAATTTTCTTGCTAGACACTGTCAAATCTATCCACATCAGTCATTCGTTTACATACCTTACTGCAACTACGCTGGGTTCCATTTCTTTCCTGATGTAAAGCCCTACACCCCATTGTGCTATTCCTGCTTTGACTCCTGACAGGTAGACCTCGTATTCTCCCACTTCCTCTTCTTTCTCACCCCTTACCCGAATGTCACTAACAGCTGAAACGTCCAGCCCCATCTTACTTGCAGCCTCTGCCAGCTCTACCTTCTTGCCAGAGTAGCCCCCATTGATATTAATAGCTCCCCATCTCATTACCATTTGTTTGCCAAGTCGTATCTTAGGAGTCCCTGGTTTGTCAGTTAGAGGTGGGACTCCGTCACCTCCAAAGGTCCGAGGCATTTTGCTCTGATTGTTGGCAGCATCATATTTATAGTACCAGGGAAGCAGGTTGCTAGCCTTACTTGCCCCGAGTCCCATTGGGTTTTACCCCTAACGGTTGAGGGACTAACCGGTGGATTTGGTAGTCTTTGCCGTATGAGCACAAAGGTGACCACGACTCAGAATATGTCTGAGATGCCCAGCCTTATTCCAAAGTAACTGGTACCCCGACTGTCGGGACCACTTACTTGGCCACTCATATGTTGCCCGTGGTTCATGAACTAGGACATGAGTACAGGAACCCACACCATGAACCACCATATCTGCACTCCCTCAAAAATGATAAGTGGTGGAAGAGCCCTGCCAGCAGCTGACACACAAGCAAGCACTGATGTATTGTCTTTTCCAGAACCGTGAATATCCTGGAAAAACTTCTGACCAATACCTCCAACAGCTCATACCCTGGAAGGATCATCTGAAAAGTACGTCTCATCCAAATTCCATATACTGGCTGGTTTACCTTTGATGCTTCTAATTTACCATAGAAATCAGAAATAATAAAAGTATCACTTGTAGCTTTTCTACGATTCATTTCAAGAGCTTCCGGCTTCTTCAGTGTTAATGAATTTCGCGAACAGAAATGTCTGAACCGCTTTGAACCAGGTTTTCCAACTTTAAAATGAGTGGTCAAACCATTTTGTTCCACAAAGTCTTGAACAACCAGCAACACTTCAGTTCTTGTCATTGGAAATCCCCATTTAGCAAGTGTCTTCAAGTGATTAGATAAAGTTGTTTCTTGATCTGCTGTCAAGTTGGTTTTCCTACCTTGCACACCTGAGTGAGTACCATGTACCCTTCTGCGCAGGAAGATTTTATCCTTTTTATATTTCAATGCTACCTACCGGAGTGAAGCTCCATCTTTCACCTCTTTTTATGGCTGAAGAAATACATTCTTTACTATATGCCCTTTCTTTTGTCTTACATGAAGGTGCCATACTGTTCCTGTCATGACCCAAAATATTCCAATTTAATATTATATAATATTGGCATAAAATAAATTTAAGAACAGTTGGAGCCTAGTCTTGATGAAACCTATACTTAGCCCAACCTGTAAAAAGAGACCTGAGAGGAATAGCAATACACCACTAACTCAAAACTGTAGCACAGTCTATATCCTCTGCTGCTGCTTTTGCTGCACTAATGTCAACAATAGCATGAAATAAAGCACAACTGCTACATTATTGTACTAACAACAATAGCAAGAAATACAGCACAACAACTGCTGCATTATTGCCAATTGCAGCAAGTAACACACATTTCAGTGAACAGAACGGCATGATTAAAAAAACAAAGAGTGTACCACTTTTAGGAAACTGCTGTATCATATTTTGGAACTTGAGCATATCATATTTAGGGATAATATTGACTGTTTATTAATTAACTCCACATAATAAATGTGAAGGTAATGAATAATCCAGCAGACAGAGCACATCTTTCTGTCTATGTAATCCAAATTTGGTGGGTACAGAATCAATACTTCCAAGATTGTGGCAAATGGGTTCTTTCTCCAGACTCAAAAATCTCAGGAGTAGTTCAGCCTAAATTTCAAATTCGCTTTCCATTGATGTATCACAGTATCTGTAGTTACCTAACAATATTCACCATCAAACTGACGTTGCATACTGTGGAACTGATCATGTTGCTACAAGTAGTATCAAGTAACAGGCAAACAAGTAAATATGCTCTCCGTAAACAAAACTTACCGTCAACGAAGAACATAAGCCACGAGTTCTCAGATCTAAACGAAGACAGTGCAGTAACAACCCCATCGTCTAATATCGGCTGCATTCTTCTACACCTGTCTCGAAAATAAACGCCGCGACTTTCTCACAGATTGCTACGAAACACCGTATTACAACATTGCCCGCTAGACAACAACACGCAAAACAACAGCACAATACTGCACAGTGGTGGACTGATGGGGATTGTAAAGGCAACAGTGATGAAATCTAAATGAAATTTTTATATTTTATGAAGTTGCCAAAACCGTCAATAGTTATAGTTCATTACTGATAACATGATGTAATATCTTTAAACTTTTTTGTTTATTCTTTGGTAGCAAAGATGTGATGATTCTGGGATAGCTGCTAAGTGAAGTCAATAAAGAAGTCTTGATGCAGGCCAAGTGGCGTATGTTCTTGGTGATTTAAAATTAGACTAAATATCGTCAAGCAACATCTTTTGGGAACTGCCGCAAATATTACGTTACAGCAGTTATATTTGGTGACAGCTAGCTAAGGCGTGGCACGTGTTCAACCAGGTGACGGCCGTTCCCAGGGCGCGTGTGCCCATCGTCAAGTTCCTCCACTGTCCCAGCAACACGAGCTGTGACGCAGCCTTCACGAATGGCACCGGTTGCCGCAATGCTCGGCTGTTGAGATTTGTGTTGTCCCTGGACAGCCGCATCCAGCCTCTCCTGTTGTTCCTCAAGCACTGGGCTTACAGCATAGACCTGACGCCGGTAGCCAGGAACTCGCCGAGACCGGAGCTGACGTCCCATGCTCTTGCTATGGTCACCTTCACGTTCCTACAGACGGTGAAGCCTCCCATAAAGGATATGAAGAAAGCTGCTGACTACAGCCTCAAGGTTGCAGGTTGGGAAACCGCATTTTGCAACGACAGCGAACAATTCTGCATCACAGATCCCCACGACAGGCGGTCTGTCCGCGAACTGCTGCTGGGCTTCCTGCAGTGCTTCCAGCGGATCGACTGGCAGAAGCTGGCGACATCTCCGCTGGATGGAGCGTTCGTGCCAAGCCAGTCGGTGCCGCGCATCGTGCCTACGAAATCTGCAGCGATGGTGGTTCTCGACCCGTTCAACCTGAGTCGAAACCTGACCGTGAACGTCAGTGACGTGCCACTGTGTCGACTCTGCGCGACTTGTACGTTGACAGAGAGGGAGATGACTTCTCGCTGATGGCAGGTGCAGCACCAGTGACTTCCAATTTTTTCTTGGTCAAGACGAGCACCAAAGCAACTTGTGACTGTGTTCAAAACGGTTCAAATGGCTCTGAGCACTATTGGACTTAACTTCTGAGGTCATCAGGCCCCTACAACTTAGAACTACTTAAACCTAACTAACCTAAGGACATCACACACGACCATGCCCGAGGCAGGATTCGAACCTGCGACCGTAGCGGTCGCGCAGATCCAGACTGTAGCGCCTAGAACCGCTCGGCCACTTCGGCCGGCTGTGACTGTGTGATACTTCATTTATCATCCAGCTACAGTAGCATATAATCTACCCTAACCACTTCTGGTTTTGCACATAAGATGTAAAGCAGCATATGGTATTGAAACATATCTGTACTCATAATAACATATTAGTTTATTTAAGGCACAATACTTGGTGCACATAAGTGTCTATTGTGATTTTGCTAATTGCATTAGTAGGACTTAAATTATGGCAGTATTCAGCCCTAAAAAGTTTGGGCAAACAACTACAGAATTTCAGTATGAAGTTTGTGCATATGACAGTGAAGATGACAAAGAAAATGTATAATATGTTTTGTTGACTTAGGACACTGCACAAAAAAAGAAAAAAAATTTAACTATATTACATCATGTTATCAGTAATGAACTATAACTATTAACGGTCTTGGCAACTTCATAAAACATAAAAATTCCATTTAGATTTCATCACTGTTGCCTTTACAGGATAACTGCATACTACCAGTCATCTGATATCAGCAAAGACATACACTGGAAAGAAGGAGGTTTAATTTCTTTGCCACCAAGGTGATCTTCACAAGTTTACTTTCACATTAAGAACGGTACTGGGGAAGTGTGGAGTTTCTCATCCAGTAAAACGCCTGGCAGCACTGACATTTCGGATCGGGAAGCGATATCGCGTGACTAGCTGCTTTGAATGAATGAAATTTTATTGTCTTTTAGCTATTACAGCAATTGACAAAGTGAAGTTACATATATACAAGTTATACAGCATATATACATGATCAATATGTGACATAGGTTTTACATAAAATACAATATTTAAAATGAAATAATATGAAAGCATTGCATCATAACTGATTCAGTTAAAGAAATTATGCTGCACTCTCCAAATCGGTACCACTATGATATTTTACAGTCGTAAAATTCCTGAAGTGAGTAGTATGGATTTGCAGCTAACCAACTGAACAATTTGTCTTTAAATAAATCAAATGGAGCTTCTATCCATTCTAGTGGCAAATTATTAAACATCTTCATACCCACCACTTCGTAGCTGTTCAATGACTTGGATAATCTGTAGTAAGGTATGTCAAGATTGCTACTGTTTCTGGTTCCATGAGAGTGTACATCTCTTCTACACTGGTATTCTGATAAGTTGCTCTTTATATGCAGTAGGGCAGTGTAAATATACATGTTTATCACAGTTAATATTTTTAAATTGATAAACAGTGGTTTGCAGTGGGCCAGTTTATCACTGTTTGTGATAATTCGAATTACTTTCTTCTGAAGTACCAAAATGTCCTGAAGGTGTGAGCTATTGCCCCATATTAAAAGCCCATAAGATATAATACTTTGAAAAAAAGCAAAGTAGGCTGATCTTACATAGGCCGCTGGTACATGGTTTATTAAATTCTTTAACAAATACACCACTCTAGACAGCCTTGCACTAATGTATTTAATATGTGGCTCCCAAGTCAATTTAGTATCTATAACAATACCTAAGAACTTAACACTATTCTTGAAGTCTTCTGCTGGCGGATGTCTCAAACTAAATACAATCTTTTGAGTTTTACTCTCATTAAGCAGGAACCCATTAGCTCGGAACCAGACTGATGCCTGTGATATTGTGTCGTTTGCCACAGTTTGGAGCATATCAATGTCTGAGCTGATATTGAAAAAAGTGGTATCATCTGCATAGAGAATGGAGTGAGTATTTATGTAGGATGGTAGATCGTTTGTCATTAGGATAAATAGCAGAGGTCCTAATACTGATCCTTGTGGCACACCGCACTTAACTTCAGCTAGCTGTGATCTCTGTTTACCAATACAAACAATTTGTCTACGGTTGCTGAGGAAAGATTCAAAAATGTTGTCAACTTCACTGTTTGTGATTCCGTAATAAACTAGTTTGTTGAGGAGTGAAATATGCTCCACAGAATCGAAGGCTTTGCTAAGATCACAAAAGGTAGCCTGAGCAAAATTTTTTCCTTCATAAGCATTAAGCACTTTTTTAATCAGGGAGTCAATGGCATGGACTGTGGATTTGCCCTTCCTAAAGCCAAATTGTACCGCAGTAATAATGTTATTACATGTCAGATAATCACACAACTGGGAGTTGATGATGGATTCCAAAACTTTAGATAAAATAGGTGTCAGGGATATTGGGCGATAGCTAGATGGGCAATTTTTGTCTCCTTTCTTGTAAATGGGCACTACCCTAGATAATTTCAATACTTCTGCGAATACTCCTTCAATTAGACATCTATTTATACATTTAGTAAGATGATATACTATGTAGCCAATTATCCTTTTTAACATATTACAAGAAATACCATATATATCTTCACTATCAGAGGGTCTAAAGTTATTTACAAGAGTTAAAACAACATCTGGTGTGACTTCTGTTAAAAGGAATTTATCGTTCAGGGTGTAGTCTACATTATGGTATTTAAAGAGATCAGCAACAGTCTCTTGTGGTCTCACAATGCTTTCCCTAAATTGGTTAACAGATTTTATACAGTAGTTATTAAATTCGTCTGCTGAAATTACTACCTCAACTTTCTGCTTGGTTTTGGCCACTGAATTTATTATAGTCCATGCTTTTCTGCATTTATTTTTTGATGACTCAATGCTGACTAGGTTATGTTGTTTTTTGGCCTCATTTAAAGCATACTTATATTCCTTTTGTGCTCTTGAGTACCTTTGTTTAGCCATATCAGTTTTCTGAAGTCTGTAAGAATCTCTATACAACAACAGCCTTCTTTTCATGTTGGCTAGTTGAGTGGTATACCATGGACTCTTATCCCTATGTCTATTACTGTTACTTTTAGGGTTAACTTTACATTTGTATTGAGGGCAGTTGGTCTCGAATATACACTCCTGGAAATGGAAAAAAGAACACATTGACACCGGTGTGTCAGACCCACCATACTTGCTCCGGACACTGCGAGAGGGCTGTACAAGGAATGATCACACGCACGGCACAGCGGACACACCAGGAACCGCGGTGTTGGCCGTCGAATGGCGCTAGCTGCGCAGCATTTGTGCACCGCCGCCGCCAGTGTCAGCTAGTTTGCCGTGGCATACGGAGCTCCATCGCAGTCTTTAACACTGGTAGCATGCCGTGACAGCGTGGACGTGAACCGTATGTGCAGTTGACGGACTTTGAGCGAGGGCGTATAGTGGGCATGCGGGAGGCCGGGTGGACGTACCGCCGAATTGCTCAACACGTGGGGCGTGAGGTCTCCACAGTACATCGATGTTGTCGCCAGTGGTCGGCGGAAGGTGCACGTGCCCGTCGACCTGGGACCGGACCGCAGCGACGCACGGATGCACGCCAAGACCGTAGGATCCTACGCAGTGCCGTAGGGGACCGCACCGCCACTTCCCAACAAATTAGGGACACTGTTGCTCCTGGGGTATCGGCGAGGACCATTCGCAACCGTCTCCATGAAGCTGGGCTACGGTCCCGCACACCGTTAGGCCGTCTTCCGCTCACTCCCCAACAAAGTGCAGCCCGCCTCCAGTGGTGTCGCGACAGGCGTGAATGGAGGGACGAATGGAGACGTGTCGTCTTCAGCGATGAGAGTCGCTTCTGCCTTGGTGCCAATGATGGTCGTATGCGTGTTTGGCGCCGTGCAGGTGAGCGCCACAATCAGGACTGCATACGACCGAGGCACACAGGGCCAACACCCGGCATCATGGTGTGGGGAGCGATCTCCTACACTGGCCGTACACCACTGGTGATCGTCGAGGGGACATTGAATAGTGCACGGTACATCCAAACCATCATCGAACCCATCGTTCTACCATTCCTAGACCGGCAAGGGAACTTGCTGTTCCAACAGGACAATGCACGTCCGCATGTATCCCGTGCCACCCAACGTGCTCTAGAAGGTGTAAGTCAACTACCCTGGCCAGCAAGATCTCCGGATCTGTCCCCCATTGAGCATGTTTGGGACTGGATGAAGCGTCGTCTCACGCGGTCTGCACGTCCAGCACGAACGCTGGTCCAACTGAGGCGCCAGGTGGAAATGGCATGGCAAGCCGTTCCACAGGACTACATCCAGCATCTCTACGATCGTCTCCATGGGAGAATAGCAGCCTGCATTGCTGCGAAAGGTGGATATACACTGTACTAGTGCCGACATTGTGCATGCTCTGTTGCCTGTGTCTATGTGCCTGTGGTTCTGTCAGTGTGATCATGTGATGTATCTGACCCCAGGAATGTGTCAATAAAGTTTCCCCTTCCTGGGACAATGAATTCACGGTGTTCTTATTTCAATTTCCAAGAGTGTATTTAAGAAATAATGAAAAAATCTATCAAACAATGTATTGGCAGAGCCCTGAGCATTATTGTTAAACAGATGTGACCAGTCATAATTACTGAGTGAGACCATGAAATTAGACAATTTTTCTTGCGTTATTGGTCTTGTGATGACTATTTTAGGCTCTTTAAACTCCTTATACTCCATGTTAGGCCTATCTGTACCTATTTTTACCCAAACTGAGTCATGGTCCGAGAAATCGAAGACAGCTACATCTGAAGACAGTAACTCTCTATTGACATTTGTAAGTATGTTGTCGAGACAAGCGGACTGTCTTGTGGGTTTGCAGTTCGTAAAAATGAAGTTGAATTGTCGTAACAGGTTTTTAAATTCATTTACAGTGTGCACATCTTTGTTTACATCAAATGCGGCATTGATGTCACCACCAATCACAATACTATATTTCTTCCACTGAGGACTAAGAAAGCAATTTAGTAAAGTCTCAAGTTTTTCTAAAAATATTAATGGACTTCCATCTGGTGATCTATAAAGAGATACAATAGCAATTTTTAAATGATCCAGATATATGCCTGTGGCTTCAAAGTGTATCTCACTGCACAAAAATCCTAGATCTAGTTCATTACTACAATTTATTAATCCCTTCTTAATGTAAATTGATACACCCCCATGAATATGTTGCTCTCTGCTAAAACTGTTTGCTAAGTGGAAATCATCTAGTACATGAAAAGATATTTCATTTCCTTTACACCAGTGCTCACTTAAGCATAATGCATCAAATAAGTTCTCATTTGCAAATTCGTTTAAAATTATGTGTTTTCCACTTATACTTTCAATATTGAGATAACCTATCTTGAAAGACAAAGTTGGTGAGTGGTTTTTGTTAATGGGGCATTCATCATTACTGCTATATTTCTCTCTAGTGTTACTGACATTTATTATATTATTCTTATCTTTAATCTTGTCATCCAGTGTGAATCTGGGCAAAGCTGTTGGTCTCAGCCCTTCTTTGCTACCTCTAAAAAAGAGTTTTCCTTAAATCTAAGTGGTATTGACTTAGAGCTCTCGATTTTTGTTATGCCTAACTCATTGGCTAGTTTTATGATTTCATTACTCACATACTTCTTTCCGAGTTGATTCAGATGGAGACCATGAACAGTGTGAAATCTTGTGCCTAAGTTAGTTATGTTTACAAAACAGACATTTTTAAAGTATTTACAAATTTTCTTCACTTCTTCATTTACTCTTGTCACTTCAACATTCACACACGACCAGGATGGAAGATCATGCCGAAATGGTATTGAAAAGATGAGGATTTTTGTATTTTGTAGTTCCTGCAGTTTCTTCTTTAATGAGGACAAGAAGTCTTTCCCTTCATTTCTCGCTACGTCATTTGATCCAGCCAGAAAAACTGCCAGTTCCATGGCTTCTGCTGGTGAAGAACCTGCTACATCTTTAAATTTTGCACTAGGTTTTATTGTGGCTGAGATATGGTGGCTTGAATTGTTCTCAACTATATCCCTTAATTTCCTTACTTGACTGTCTGCATATAAATGTATTTTCACAGGGCTAGGTCTGCAATTGCGGCTTGCTTTCTTGTGGTTTTCAGTTTCATTACTTCTACTGACAGTTGACGTAATATTTTTACTGCACCCATTATTCACTTCACTTCTATTGACAGTTTCATTACTTCTATTGACAGTTAACGTAATATTTTTACTGCGCCCATTATTCACTTCACTTCTATTGACAGTTGATGTAATATTGTTGCTACACCTATTACTCACTTCACTTTCATTAACCTTACTTGTGTTAAGCACATTGACTTGTGAGTCTACTTTAATGTTTTTTTCTATAGCAAGAACACTAAATCTGTTTTCCAAGGGTGGAAAGTTTACACAGACTCTACTGCGTTTTGTGACGGGAAATGTAATAATGAGATACCATCAAACCATCGACCAATTTCACTTTTGCTACCTTTCTCAAAAATATTTGAAAAGGTTGTGTTCAAGTGTGTCTTTAAGCACCTGACTGCAAATAATACATGTCTTTGTAGGCGATCTAATGGCCTACATTGATTGCTTGGTTCTGTGTACACGACACTAACCTCTTCTTGGGAAATTTGTTTAATGAGTTCCTGGTTAATTGCTGCGTATTCCTTCTTCAGTTGTTCGTTTTCTTTGGCCAGAGCTAGGTTCTCTTCAATTACCACTGATAAGATAGCTTGTAAAGTACTATAGTCAGCGTTTACCTCATGTTTATCTTCCTCCATCGGCGCCATATTGTCCTTACTCTTCAGACAGACATTGCATCGCCATTCGCTGTTTTCGTCTGGAAGATTGTCTTCTTCTAACTTTGCACATCGAAAATGTAACCAACCGTCGCACTCATCACACAGAATTCCGTTTTTCACGACTTTACTACACTTTATGCACTTTATACTAATCAAAATTCTACTTTTCTTCGCAGCTAACTCACTTGTAACCATACTACTTGCACGGCTGGCTGCAACGACAGATGAACAATTGACACAGAATTCCACGCTCGAGTGGTGTAGCATGCGTGTACTTTTCCTCATTTTGGTCCCTCAGTTCATTACTTGTTTTGAGCTGCATATAGTGGGTCTTTCCAAAGTTTAAAGACAGTGAATTAGCTTTAAACTATTTATTAATGTCAGTGAAAATTAGATTAGTAACTGTTTCTAAATGTATACTTGACTTGCTACTTATTTCAATGTTTGTATCATCTGCAAACAAAACAAACTTAGCATCTGGCAATGTAACAAACGTGAGGTCATTATGTACACAAGAAAATACAAAGGACCCAAGAAGCAACCTTGAGGAATACCACATGTAGTTAATTCCCAATCAGATAAAGCCTGACTGTTTACTGCACAGGTATTTCGCAACAACACCCTTTGTTTCCTGTTAGTTGGATAAAACTCAAACCATTTCTCAGCACTGCTGGTGACACCATAATATTATAATTTACTTAAGAGAATGCTGTGCTTCACACAGTCAAAGACTTTTGACAGGTCACAGAAAATGCCAATAGCTTCTAATTTATTATCTAATGAATTAAGTACATTCTCACTGCAAATGTAAATAGCTTTCTCTTTATCAGCACCCTTAAGAAAGCCAAACTGTGACTTGGACAATATATTATTTGCAGTCAGGTGCTTAAAGACACACTTGAACACAACCTTTTCAAATATTTTTGAGAAAGGTAGCAAAAGTGAAATTGGTCGATGGTTTGATGGTATCTCATTATTACATTTCTTGTAAAAAGGCTTAACTTCAGCATATTTTAGCCAGTCTGGAAATGTTCTGCTGATAAGAGATTGATTACACAAATAACTTAAGATAGAACTCAACTCGCAAGAGCTCACTTTGATTAACTTTGTTGCTATTTTGTCATACCCACTAGAATACTTAGATTTTAAGGATTTTATGATGAATGCTACTTCTTTGGAAGATGAGAGTCTCATTTCCATTTTACTGAAGTTATTTTTAAAGACTGTCTCAGATACTCCACTGCAGTGTTCACCAAACCTGATAATCCTAAGCTGTCAGTAACAGAAATGAGCCGGCCGTGGTGGCCGAGCGGTTCTAGGCGCTACAGTCTGGAACCGCGCGACCGCTACGGTTGCAGCTTCGAATCCTGCCTCGGGCATGGATCTGTGTGATGTCCTTAGGTTAGTTAGGTTTAACTAGTTCTAAGTTCTAGGGGACTGATGACCTCAGAAGTTAAGTCCCATAGCGCTCAGAACCATTTGAACAGAAATGAAGAAAGGAAGATAACTGAGAGTAAGCAAATGTTATGAGGGTAAGCAAGTGTAACACACAGCATAGCAGCTACTTTTAGAATGGCAGAATGCATACGACCAGGGGTTCTGTGAAGTCGGGTGGTCATGGTCATGTGATGTGAAGTGTTGGTATAAAAATGTCAATACAGCCAGGCGTTTTACAGGCGTGAGACACTCCCCTGGGGCGGCGTTACACACGCTCCTGGCTGCTCGGGAATTACTCGTAGGTGACATCAAAATGACGTGTATGAGAAAGCTGCGCACGTTAGTAATTACGAGTGAGCTTGAGTGTTTAAACACATCGCGGGGAGACGCCATATTGCATGTCGTATTTGATTGTCTTAGTATTATAACTTGCATGTTGCCTTTTCAAGTCTATGGCGAACTGAAAAGTTACCAAAAAATGCATTTATTACATTACATTCCACTACTGCTTGTTCCATAGCACATGAATATGACAGTTTTTAATGATGTGGAACGTTTCACTTTAACATAAGGTTTCTTTACACAAAATAATAATTACTTTTTTTCCTTTTTACAGTTACTAATTAATATCTAAAAATTCATCTATTGAGTATAAGACGTTGTCATACAGAAATTCTTTTAACTTGTTTTTAAATGTTAATTGGCTATGTATCAGACTTCCAATGCTCTTTGGCAAATTACCAAAAAATTTTGTCTCAGCATAATTCACCCCTTTCTGTGTCAATGTCAGGTTTAAGTCTGAATATCGAAGATCATCTTTTCTTCTAGTGTTGTAGCTATGCACTTCACAGTAATTTTTTATTTGGGATGGGTTATTAATAACAAATTTCGTCAGTGAATTTATGTATTGTGAAGGTATTCTAAATATCCTGAGTTCCTTAAATAAATGTCTGCAAGGTGATCTTGGGTGGGCTCCAGCTATTATTCTGATTACATGCTTTTCTGTAATGAATACTTCTTCTCTTAATGATGAATTACCCCAAAATATGTAGCCATGTGAAAGCAGTGAACGAAAATAGGCGTAGTAGGCTAATTTACTGATATCTTTATCACCAAAATTTGCAATAACCCTAATAGCACCGATGTGTTTTTTCCAATTCAACTTCTCATCAATGTACACACCCAGAAATTTTTAATATTCTGCCTTAGCAACTGACTTCTTTTCATAGTCTGTATTTACTAACCTGATATACCATTTACTGTACAGAATTGTATATATTGCGTTTTATCAAAATTTAGTGAGAGTCCATTTGCAGAGAACCACTTAATAATTTTCTGAAAGACATTATTTACAATTTCCTCAGCAGATTCTTGTTTTTTGGGTGTGATTACTATATTTGTATCATCAGCAAAAATAAATAACTTGACATCTTCATGAATAGAGAGTACACAAAGCACTTTGCCTTCAGGCCATAAGTGGCCCATGCGTACCATCCGACCGCTGTGTCATCCACAGCAGAGGATGTGGATAGAAGGGGCGTGTGGTCAACACATCACTCTCCCAGTCGTTACGATGGTTTTCTGTGACTGGAGATGCTACTATTCGGTCGAGTAGCTCCTCAATTGGCAACACGAGGCTGAGTGCACCCCGAAAAATGGCAACAGCGCATGGCGGCCCAGATGGTCACTTATCCAAGTGCCGGCCACACTTGACAGCGCTTAACTTCTGTGATTTGACGGGAAATGGAGTATCCACTGTGACAAGGCCGTTGCCATGAATACAGAGTGGCACGTTATTAATATATATATATATATATATATATATATATATATATATATATATATATATATATATATATATATATATATATATATATTAAGAACAATAAGGGACACAAGGCTGTACCCTGTGGGACACCATTCTTGATACCTCCCCAATTAGAGGGCTCTGCTGATTTTTGCAGACTATCTGGACTGTTAATTTCAACCTTCGTCATTCTTCCAGTTAAATTTGAATTGAGCCATGTGTGCACTGCCCCACTGATACCACTATACTTAAGCTTATCCAGAGGAATTTCATGCTTCACACAATCAAAAGCCTTTGAGAGATCACAAAATATCCCAATGGGTGATGTTTGGTTATTCAGTTCATTTAATATTTGATCAATGAAAGCATATACAGCATCTTCTGTTGAAAAGCCTTTCTAAACACCAAACTTACTCATCGATCGTAGTACGATTTTTATGATAAAATGTCATTTAATGCCGTATGAGCAGTTAAAACTTTGAAAAGATTGTACAATGAAAGCCAAGGTCCTACATACTAACAGCTCGCCGTATTTCAGTTGATAGAGGTTTCGAGTTATAGTTGGATACCTCGATTTATTTTCACCTTTGTGTTTCTGTGCACAGATCGTGGTCTCGTGGTAGCGTTCTCGCTTGCCGACCCCAGGGTCCTGGGTTCGATTCCCGGTGACGTCAGGGATTTTCATATGCCCTGAGATGACTGGGTGTAATTGTGTCGTCTTCACCATCGTCATTCATTCCCATTATGGTCATAGGAAGGTAACGGCAAACCACCTCCATTAGGACCTTGCCTAGTAAGTCGGTGTGGGTCTCCCGCATCGTTGCCCTAAACTCTGTCAAGAAGTGTGGGGTTTCATTTCCATTTTATGTTTCTAACAGATTCTGGGATTCTCTTATTAATTTAATACAAATATGATCTGTAATATTCAGTGCTATGTACATGTAAGGCTGCTCTCTCATAGAAGGCGTTTGTTCAATTTTATGAACATGCTGTAGAATATGGATTAAGAAATAGCAAGTATGGTCCTCTGAACTACGGCCACATAAACTGAAGTCATACTGCGATAATGAACTTTACAAATGATGTGCTGATATAACTAGGTGTACATATTCACTAGCAAATATAGACATGGCAAGGATACCTTCTTTTTTATTTTATTTATTTATTTTTTTAAATTTTTTTTGTTGCACTTTTGCACCTTAAGAACAGCAGGTTGTGCAAGTAAACTGCCTGACAGGTTGCGTGTTGTGATCTTCGCTGATTTATTATGGGTTTTGTATGCTGCTTTTTTAAAATAAAAATTTAAAACGGTCTCGATCCCAGTTTTTTTTATTGGAGTGAGTGACCGTTTTCCACTCTTTCATAGAGTCATCTTCAGACTCCAGAGTGGTGGATGGACACTGCAAGACGAATTCTGTTGACCCTTAATGCTTGTGTAACTGCAGTTACGTTGCCTCCAAGTAATTCCAGAGGAGCTGGGAGTGTGTGAAATGCGTACTGAGGTAGTGTGCTCCCATTTAACCTTACTTCTGGCTCCACTTCTTTCAAAGAAATACTTTGGCTGAAGAAACTGGGATATGGCTTTATAGAAATATTCCCCTATTGAGTGACAGAGAATGTCTCAATAAGAGAACTGAAGTGGTTAATTCCACATATATTTTATTCACAAAGTGTGATATGATAGCATGTCTACAATATATCATATCTCAAAATGCACTAAGGTCTTACTCATTCACTGATGTTCCCCTCCTCCCTCGCCAGTGATGTGTTTCACAGTTGGTATCCCCACAGAGACTGTCCTCAAAGTGTGGAAGACTGAATGGAAGATGTTACTTGCATCATTGTTTGGCTGGACTGGCGTGTGTGTGCATACACAGGTGTGTGCGATCAGCTGCGTCATGTGCTTGCAAATCCATGGGTTGCTGCAGGTGCCACGGGTAAAAGCTCAAAATTCCTAAGAGCTGGTGGAGCTCATGATAGTTCTGGGTGAGTGGAATTTGTCTTACATCTAAATCTGGGGTTGGTCAGATCCCTGTGGCGCTAACTATGTGCTGGAGGAGGGTAAGTTTCCATAACTGAGATTTGTCCTTGTTGATCACCACAACTCCATCATTAAGGGCAGTCTGAACTTATTCAAGGTGTCATCGTGGTGTTCGGGGATTGCCGAAAAAAGGGGGTGTCCAAATAGACATAACATAAATCAAGCCGAAAAAATATTCCATCAGTATAACATTGCATTGTATGAGCAGTGTTATTCAACCTGTACAGCAAGAAGAAAGACTGAACGGCGTGATAATCGCGTTTCTTGCAGTATCTTCTTTGTGAATGGGGATTTGTATGCAAGTTTTTTACAACGAGTCACAACGAATACAATTGCGCCTCCTAGCGAGTGCATGAAATTTTGTATATTGGGTACAGGGTAGCTCTCTTGCAGCATACAGGTGTTGAGAGCTCTTTAGTGACAACAGATTCTCAAAGTATCTTCTTTTTCAGTGCATGCATCTGAATGTCTTGAGAACCAAATAAAAGAAGCAGTCGAAAGCTCTGAGCTGCGTGAAAGCAAAATTCGATAGAAAAACGATCCCCTAAAGTCTCCTTCAGTTACGATAAATACATGTCCAGTGACGCTACTTAAACTCTGGTATTTGGAGCCTGAGAGCAGCATGGCAGAACGATGTTATGAGTGTCCACTGGAGGCAGAAGTATGTGTACACACAAGATTGTGGGCAAAACAGAAATGCCGCTCTTGTCCCATGCAGCCACGTATCAAGCCACAACTCGGCAGTGGCGCCTTCAAACTCTCAGGGGATGTAGCTATTTCCTCTTTCTAATTGGCGCCATGCGATACTGTGAGGTCTTACAGCATCCTTGGGGTGGGGTGGTTCATGGCTGGCGGGCAGATATCGATGGTTGACAACACTGCATTTGTCCTCCCCCCCTCAAAACACCTGCACTGGCACCATGTAAGGAGGAATAGCATGATGGTGGGGAGGAGGACAGAACACCAATATGATTGTGGGGTGGAAGACAACACTGAAGTCAACACCAAGTGACCACCCGCAGCTCAGCATTGGCCACAAGCTTGGCCGGAAATGCCGACCAGAAAACAAACCACAGGCTCTGCGATGGCGTCCGTAGGAACAGACTTGATTGTTGACACAGATGGGGTGCTGAAGGTGGCGACGCAAACCTCTGGGGCTTCTGACCCGACGACCGGACGTGACTCCTCTGCTGGCTTGGTGCAGGCTGCCAGCACGGCTGTGACACTGCAGGCGGTTGCATATCGGCTTCCTTGGATGTCCCCACACAAGGAAACTGCACTGCAGGAGGAGACGACTGCATTGGTGATGGCGCTTGCTGCAAGCCCTGGAAACAAACTGGGTTATGAAACAAAGGCATAGTATCATATTGAGAAGGTTTTGACTTTGGTTTAGGTGGCATCCAAAAGCACATTAGAAACAACACCACATTCTCAGATGCGAGCCCTGCCCAGGAATTAAAACAGAACAGGTTGCTGAGGCTGATACGTGGGTGGAGCGACGTGGATCCTCCAAGAGTGAATGCAGCAGGTAAGGCCGGTATTACACTATCAAATTTCTTTGTCCAATATCTTTGTCCAATAACTTTGTCAAAGATATTTGATAGTGTAATAGGGACTTTGTCAAATGTCGTCCAATATTTGATCAAATCTAGGGCCTCGCTGTATATTTGATCAAAGAAACCGCTTGTCTTCTGTTCACTGCAATGTGACATGTTACCACATGGAGCGCTAGCATCGCTGCAGCGTTCTGTCGTCTGTAGTGTTTTTATAACCATTGCCGGTAAATACAATTGGTGTGTGCCGACAACTACAAAATTAATAAAGATGTCTGAAGCTGATGAGGCGCTTTACAACGTTAGGCACCCTGAATACAAAATAGATTAAGAAGATTGGAGACCTGACCTGACCTGACCTGACCTAACCTAACCTAACCCTCTCCTGTGTCAAGGAATCGGAGTGTTACACTGAGCCTGTCTTCTGAAGATGTAGCAGTTCTTAAAAGAATATTGTGCTTTGTGATATGAGGATACACGTCATTGAGCACATAGAGAAATGTATGCTCATCCATTCTTAAGTAATTGATGTACGACTTGACGTCTCCCACTGTAAGCTCACGTAACAAGTTTTGTTGAATGCTTTTATCGTGTCGTCGTAAAACCCACGGCTTCACCCAGATTAGATTAGTTTTTCGTTCCATAGATCCATGCTGAGGAGATCCTCGTGGATGTGGAACATGTCAATTTTTTTAAAGCTGAAATAACAATACTAATAGTATGAATAAATACAATACATCATTTGTTTCTATTAAAAATTTCGCCAATGGAGTAGAAGGAGTTGGCCATTAGTAAGTCTTTCAGGCTCCTTTTAAACTGATCTTTATTTCTAACTAAATTTTTTATGTTTCCTGGCAAATTATTGAAGATAAGTGTTCCTGAGTAGTGTACCCTTTTTGAACTAAAGTAAGTGCTTTTAAGTCCTTGTGCAGATCATTTTTGTTCCTGGTATTGTATGTATGAACTTAGTTGTTTGTTGGAAAAAGAGATATATTATTTACGACAAATTTCATTAAGAAGTAAATATACTGAGAGGCAGTAGTTAGTATACCCAATTCTTTGAAGAGGTTTCTGCAGGACGTCCGTGAATTTACTCCACAAATAATACGTATTACACGCTTTTGGACTCTGAAAACTTTTGTTTGACTTCAAGATTACCCCAAAATATTATCCCATATGACATTATGGAATGAAAGTAGGCAAAGTATGCAAGCTTTTTCATTTTTATGTTGCCTATGTCTGCTAACACTTGAATTGCAAATACAGATTTGTTAATTATCAAGTTGTAATCCCAGGACTTTTAAGACTGTCATCATCGTATGTATGGTTCCATTCTTCCCCCATTCTTTTCCGCATGTGCACACAATGCAATTGGGGTACGTACAACTGCTGAGGTTAATAACAAGTTGTTGTCAGCCATCTTGAACTTTATGACAGTGTAATACCCCTTCTAGCGCTACGTCAAAGATCTTTGTCAAATATATTGGACGGAATATTGGATCACATCTTTGATCAAATCTTTGACAAAGAAATTTGATAGTGTAATACCGGCCTAAGGAAAGTCCTGTGACAATGGCAGTGCAGTAGTTCTGCTGGTGATTTGCCATTCCTGGGCTGGGAGCAGTACAATTATAAAAACACCTGAGGTCCTGGTCTCAGGTGTTGGTGGCTTGTAACTTGTCCATCCGTGTTTTTAATGTCCTAACAAACCATTCGGCCTCACCATTCAACTAGGAATGAAAGGGTATTGTGAGGATCCGATTTATACCATTGTCACTGCAAAACTGTTCAAACACGTTTGATGTGAACTCAGACCCATTATCCAACACTATGCCCCTGACAAATCTTCAGTGCAAAAATTGAAGTCAGGGCCAACACTGTAGTGGCTCACCCCCCAATAATCAGTTGGATTCCAATGTGGATGGCAATGTCAACATCTAGCCACTTCCGTAGTCCATCATGGAGTGGCCAATAAAAATAATGCTGAAGGGGAATGGCCCAATGCTCCACAAACGTAGCAGACTATGAAGTCATCTCCTCGATTTGCAAGTCCACTCTCGGCTGGATAACCGTTTGGTCCAGGCAACACACCAATGAGTGTCCCTGGTGCAACTGTTTGAGTTTTTCCAGCTGGAGGGATTGAGGAACCATTATCGAGCATCGCCGCTTTCAGAATGCGTGAGAAGGATCCCTATCTGCACTGAGATGGCTCGTCAGTGAGCAAAGTAGCAGCGTACTACAGGGTGGCAGATGTCTTTTATACTATAAGGCGTCCCACAACACACAAAGTGTAGAATCATACTCAAAGCTGGGTCCAATGCCACGTCACTTGCGATTGGCCACTGGAAAATCTTCTAACATGCGAATCTCCTGAGAGTCTATGTGGAAACATGAATCTTCTGGAGAATGAAACTTGCCATCAGAGCCCACAGGTAGTTGCGACTGCAGGTCAGCATCTGAATGCTTTATGGTAGGCTGATACGTCAAATTGTATTGCTAATTCGACAGTAATGAAGGTCACTGCTGCAACTTCTCCTCTTCTCGAGTTGGGGCAGGCTGGGAGGAACCAAACAGGGTAGTCAATTGCCTGTGATCCATAATCAAGTATAAATGGTGTCTGTAGAAGTGCTGTTGGAACTGAATAACCCGTGAATGATAGCCAAAACCGCTTTTTGCAGTTTGCTATTATTCTACATCCCCATCGTTACTCCACAATCCACCTTCCAGCGCGTGGCCCAGGGTAACCCATACCACTACAAGTCATTTACATTCCACAACAATAGATGGAAGCATAACAGACCAAAGATATTACTGGCTAGGAACTGAACATCTATGGTCTATAGAACGCTAACACGACAGTCCTGGCGAGCCCCTGCAACACAGTTATTACTGGAAACCCAGATGTGCGACTAGCCGAAAAACAGGCAACCGCAGGGAAACCGTACTGTACACAGCACGCAAACCAGCCACACACACCCCCTACACCGTCTGTGAGCCGATCTATGACCGATCGCCCACTAATCCACAACGACCTTGGACTGTTGCAGGGACGCAGCAACTGCAGCAAGCGCCGCAACAAGCTCCAACAACGACAAAGGTAACGATGCACGATACCTCGAACTAACACAACCACACCTTGCATGCACTGTCGCAGATAGCAAGCCGCTACTGCCCTTACTACCCGTCCTACTGTCGCAGAGGTTTTTTTTCCCCTTGGCTCTTGCCTTGGCACTTTTTTTCCTCTGCCCTTACAACCGCTACCCTTCAATCGTTTTCGACCACTTCTATCTCCTGATGGACCATGTTAATGAGTAATCTTACCCAGACGCATGGACAACATCACAGCCCGCATCCTGTGACGCCTGATTCAAAAACTAACATGTTTACGGAGGTGACAGTACAACTTTTGGTTTGGTCACCACGTTGGTGTGGGCGTGGAGGGGCCCCATCCTTTGTGAAAAATTCCACTGGTGAATAGAATGAGGGAAAAACGACTGTCTCTATGCTTCCATATGTGCGATAATTTCTCGTATCTTATACTCCTTACACACGGTTTATGTCGGAGGCAACAGAATCATTTTTTAGTCAACTTCAAATGCCAGTTCTTTAAATTTCCTCAATCTAGTTCCTCGAAAAGAATGTCGCCTTCCCTCCAGGGATTTCCATTTGAGTTCCCGAAGCATCTCTGTAGCATTTGCATGTTGTTCAAACCTACCAGTAACAAATCTAGAAGCCTGCCTTTGCATTGCTTCGATGTCTTCATTCAATCTGCTTTGCAATGTTGCGCCTAGATATTTAAACGATGTCACTTTATCAGGCAGGACACTACTAATGCTGTATCTAAACATTATGGGTTTGTTTTTCTTACTCATCCGCATTAACTCACATTTATCTACATTTAGAGTTAGCTGTCATTCATCACACCAACTAGAAATTTTGTCTAGGTCGCCTTGTCTATAAGATTGACCAAACTGCTTTTTTAGAGGTAAGTAGTTACACCTAGTCCCTGCCATATGGACTAGTGCTTTAAAATGATCAGACAGTTTAGTCACTAATTCTCGAAACAGGACCTTGTCAGGTCGAAGGTCGGGAAATAATTTTACTGCAAGCCGGTTCCATGACAAGAAATGATATATGCGCTAGTTACCTGTGATGTAGGCGTGGAAATGCGCGGTAAGCTTGGCCACATATTCTGCCCAGTCTTCGCCTTGGCCCACAGAGTCTCTGGACTTAGGCGCTTGAGCCACTTGCTTCAGTGGTTGAACGTGGGCAGGCGAGTGCGGCGGTTGTGGCACTGCTGCTGCCTTTAACATGACTTGTAGCGTTTGCAACAACTTGTCAGTACGTTGTCCCTGTACAATCTGTGTTAGTGAGAAGTGCTGTGAGGGCGTACTTCTTCTTGCGCCGATTCGATGGGCGACGACACCACATGGTGTACTAACCTGTATGTTGCGTCGCATGCTGAGGGTCGTCGGCTGTAAAAGTGTTGGTTGCGAGGATGGAAATGCATGATCAGTAGGCGAGGGAGAGGCCGCTAGTGCTTCCTTGCGCTCGTCAGGTTGATGGGTGCATGAAATAGCCCTAAGGAACTCGTTGCGTTGTAGGAGGGACGCATTCTTGGCGTGGGGTGCGTCAGAAGCTGTGCGACAGTCGTCATAATGCTGGTGCGCTGACTGTAGCATTTCTGCTGTCGCGATACGCTCCCTGAGTGCGTCGAAATACGAAAATTGTCCTGCTGGCCAGATGGGCAGTGTGGTGTGTTGTGTAGGATGGGGCTGTCAGGGCAAATAGCCCTATTGTGGTGCAGAAGCGAAGCATGTTTTAGATCTAGAGAGAGATAGAAGTGCCACAGGAAGTCGATTCTCACTACTGGTTATGTGACGTCCATGACTTAAAAGATCTATGCGAGTTGGTGATGGGGTGATAGATGTAAGGTGCGTGTGGTACAGTCATGCACTGTGATCTTTGAATTATTAGCAGTACGAAGTTGTAGTACCGACTTTTTGTCGAATGTTGGTGTGCTCTCTAGCGGTACTGAGCTAATGTCAGATCTAGTGATCATGAAAAAAAAATGCTTCCTTGAACTGAAGTTAAAGATATACAGTCAGCCTTCCAGGTGTGAGGTGAAAGGGGCGTGTGCTTGAGCCGCCTGTAGTGACTGTCAGCGATGCTGATGCGCCTACAGTAGCCTGTGTTTGAAGTTTGGGAATCCACAGAGAGAATGGCAGTTGCTTGTGGCGTCGCCAAACTGTGAATGGTACCAGCAGGGTTCTGACTTCGAGGCAATGGCGGCAGTCAACATAGTGTTGTACGCTATAGCTGTGCTGCTGTGAACAACCTGCACGTCAGTGTCTCGGATGATAGCTATCATCCCTGAAAGCCCCTGATCTTTATCTATTTTATATATTAACTTATGCTGTCTTTTATATCTTTTTTATTACGTAAATGTTGTTAGACATATCCTCCACGTTTACACAGCAAATGAATACAGTATGAATAACTTATATTTTGTCATACTTGTGTATTTATTTAATGAACTAGTTACTGTTTTGACAGTAACTTTATTTAATGGTCGATTGCGAGTGCTATTAAAAATGGTATTAAAAACAGTGCTAAATTAAAAGTGGTCACCAGCATATGTTAGTGGACACCACAATTGGAAAGAGAACCGAAAGACGCTTCTGTCAAGAACGCATGAATAATATTTTAAACAATACTTAACGACAACTCGTTGTCATTTACCGTGAAGTCACTTGCGCAGGAATACTTGCTTATTTATTTGTGAAAAAACCTTTATTTGTAATTATTTTAAATTATTAGGATGTGACCAAATAAATATAACATTTCTTTATTTAAATATTGTTCTAATATACACACATCAAAAAAAGTTTTGCATCACCCCGGTCCTCAGAACAACTCAAGACATTGACTGTGGGTATTGTTTCACAGACACAGTCTCTTTGACTGTTCAGAGATGTCACTAAATCAGCCCAAAGATGTAAACAACCAAACAACCATGCATGAGCAGCGCCTATTAGACGGAGGGGGTCCGAGAGTCAATCAGTTCCAGTCATTCTACAAAGAACGAGGTACACGGCTCGTGTTGTCTGTAGTTCAACTATGCCTAGACGGTCAATACCGCGGTTCGACGGCGTACGCATGGTTACTTTGTGCCAGGAAGAGCTCTCTACTAGAGAAGTGCCCAGGCGTCTCGGAGTGAACCAAAGCGATGTTGTTCGGACATCGAGGAGATATAGAGAGGCAGGAACTGTCGATGACATGCCTCGCTCAGGCTGCCCAAGGGCTACTACTGCAGTGGATGAACGCTACCTATGGACTATGGCTCGGAGGAACCCTGACACCAATGCCACCATGTTGAATAATGGTTTCAGTGCAGCTACAGGACGTCGTGTTGCGACTCAAACTGTGCCCAATAGTCTGCATGATGCGCAACATCACTCCTGACGTCCATGGCGAGTCCATCTTTGCAACCACGACACTGTGCAGCGCAATACAGATGAGCTCAATAACATGCCAAATGGACCGCTCAGGACCGGCATCACGTTCTTTCCACCGATGAATGTCACATATGCCTTCAACCAGACAATCGTCGGAGACGTGTTTGGAGGCAACCCGGTCAGGCTGAATGCCTTAGACACACAGTCCAGCGAGTGCAGCAAGGTGGATGTTCCCTGTTGTTTTGGGATGGCATTATGTTGGGCCGACGTAGGCCGCTGGTGTTCATGGGATGCGCCATAATCGCTCAACTAGAGTGGCCAGCATGTTCTCCAGACACGAACCGTATCGAACATGCCTGGGATAGGTTGAAAAGGGCTGTTTATGGTCGATGTGACCCACCAACCACTCTGAGGGATCTAAACCGAATCGCCGATGGGGAATGGGACAATCTGGACCAACAGTGCCTTGATGAACTTGTGGATAGTACGCCACAACGAATATAGGCATGCAATAACGCAAGAGGACGTGCTGCTGAGTATTGAAGTACTGGTGTGTACAGCAATCTGGACCACCACCTCTGAAGGTCTCGCTGTATGGTGGTGCAACATGCAATGTGTGGTTTTCATTAGCAATTAAAAGGGCGGGAATGATGTTTATGTTGATCTCTATTTCAGTTTTCAGTACAGGTTCCGGAACTCTCGGAACCGAGGTGATGCAAAACTTTTTTATGTGTGTATTAGTTTAGTCCTGGAATTATGCATGATAAGTCATGAGAGCTTAAGAATGAATGTAATTTTGGCGGTGAAGGCTTTCAGCCAATGGAAAAGCAGACAGTAGCGGAATCCTATGGGGGTAAAGTGGAGACTGGCAGTTCGAATGAAGACCTCAAGGGACCGATTCTGGACAGTTTGACATTAGTTCTGGAAGAAGACAGCCTGCCTGTGGTTACGTGCATGATTCAATCGTATAGGTGATTGATTCTGGGTGGTGAACAGCGCTACAGTACTCTAACTTTTGAAGCGACTCTGATTCATGATAGATTTTAACGTGTTCCAGAGTAGGACTTTAACTCTCTCCATTTGCATCACGGAACTGAGGATAGGCAGAATATGGGTTTCTATTCTTTGTAGCGCATGTGTTAAATTGTGAATCATCATACTGAATTCTGAACTGTTCTGAGCTCGTGAATATTTCCTATGTTGTGATGACGAAAGGGACATAGTTTTCGCACACTTATAATGACTATTTAGTTGGAGGATTTTGCTACAATTCTCGTAATGCTCTCAACGTAACTTTACTGCATTTGATAAGGGCGTTTTCTATTTGTATTTTAACTGAATTTCATAGGACCATCCCCGTTTATTTTGTATGTACTTTTTTGAATAAACATTATTCAACATAATTCTCTGTCTACATCAGTTACAGACATTAGAGTAGGACCCGTGTTATCAAATTATTCATTTAACATTTGTTTTTTATTTCTATGGATTTTATTAACTCGCAGTTCTAACCCCTGCATAGAATATTTGACTACAGGATCACAGCTACAAAATATTATTTTCAGTGAATTAGCTGTGGGGCATGAAAGTAGATGTGTGCGTCTCAACTCTATGACTAAATCGAGCTATTCTTTTTAAACAGAACCGTGCATAGCTCAGATATCTAAAATATGAGTAACCACAGATAAAGACGCAGGTTGGTTGGTTGGTTTGGGGAAGGAGACCAGACAGCGAGGTCATCGGTCTCATCGGATTAGGGAAGGACGGGGAAGGAAGTCGGCCGTGCCCTTTGAAAGGAACCATCCCGGCAGTTGCCTGGAGCGATTTAGGGAAATCTCGGAAAACCTAAATCAGGATGGCCGGACGCGGGATTGAACCGTCGTCCTCCCGAATGTAAAGACGCAGGTGGTTTGCTCATGTGCACTGCTGTTTGGGAGAGCAACTACACTCAGTAACAGTAAACGTTAGGTATCATCGCACAACCTGCATGGGATCCACAATATAACTGTGGATTGCCTGTTACATGTCAACGTCATGACTATGATGAGTTAGCAGCCGAACAGGACAATGAATGCAAGCATTACAGACTTACTGAACAAAGACTCTACTGGACTGTGCACCAAGTGGCGAAACTTACCCGGGTCCAAAGCGTCAATACTTTGCAACGATTTCGCAACAGAATCTGACCCTGATGCCAAAGACAATGCTCCACCACACTTCAAACAACTTCATATCTTGTCTCTCCCAGACGTCAGGTGGCCAGTTCACATCATTACAGAATGATTTATGTGGTGAAACATAAAACGAGACTACTGCAGCTGAGCACAACCATGTGTGCATGTCAAAGCCCACAGCCGTCGCCTGTCCACATCTCCAGAGCGGCAAGTTATGTATTTAGCTTTTCGTGTATTTTCCTAGTAGTAGATTTCTTAAACTTCGTGCGAGTTTATCTAGTTAGGAGAGTACTCTCACGTTGTGTAACTGTAAGTGTAGGTTCAGGAAATTGATGGAGATCCGAATTGTGAAATAATTTGGGTGAAGGTCATGGTTAAAGCAGGCTCAGACATGGTAATTGTATGTCTCTATAGGCCCCCTGGCTCAGCAGCTGTTGTGGCAGAGCATCTGAAGGAAAATTTGGAAAATATTTCAAGTAGACATCCCGACCATGTTATAGTTCTGGGTGGAGATTTTAATTTGCCGGATATAGACTGGGAGACTCAAACGTTCATAACGGGTGGCAGGGACAAAGAATACAGTGAAATTTTTTTAAGTGCTTTATCTGAAAACTACCTTGAGCAGTTAAACAGAGAACCGACTCGTGGCGATAACATATTAGACCTTCTGGTGACTTACAGACCCGAACTATTTGAAACAGTCAACGCAGAACAGGGATTCAGCGATCATAAAGCGGTTACTGCATCGATGATTTCAGCCGCAAATAGAAATATTAAAAAAGGTAGGAAGATTTTTCTGTTTAGCAAAAGTGACAGAAAGCAGATTTCAAAGTACCTGATGGCTCAACACAAAAGTTTTGTCTCAAGTACAGATAGTGTTGAGGATCAGTGGACAAAGTTCAAAACCATCGTACAATATGTGTTAGATGAGTATCAGCCCAGCAAGATCGTAAGAGATGGAAAAGAGCCACCGTGGTACAACAACCGAGTTGGAAAACTGCTGCACAAGCAAAGGGAACTTCACAGCAAACATAAACATAGCCAAAGCCCAGCAGACAAACAAAAATTACGCGAAGCGAAATGTAGTGTGAGGAGGGCTATGCGAGAGGCGTTCAATGAATTCGAAAGTAAAGTTCTATGTACTGACTTGGCAGAAAATCCTAAGAAATTTTGGTCTTATGTCAAAGCGGTAGGTGGATCAAAACAAAATGTCCAGACACTCTGTGACCAAAATGGTACTGAAACACAGGATGACACACTAAAGGCCGAAATACTAAATGTCTTTTTCCAAAGCTGTTTCACAGAGGAACACTGCACTCTAGTTCCTTCTCTAGATTGTCGCACAGATGACAAAATGGTGGATATCGAAAAAGACGACAGAGGGATAGAGAAACAATTAAAATCGCTCAGAAGAGGAAAGGCCGCTGGACCTGATGGGATACCAGTTCGATTCTAAACAGAGTACGCGAAGGAACTTGCCCCCTTCTTGCAGCGGTGTACCGTAGGTCTCTGGATGAGCGTAGCGTTCTAAAGGATTGGAAAAGGGCACAGGTCATCCCCGTTTTCAAGAAGGGACGTCGAACAGACGTGCAGAACTATAGACCTATATCTCTAACGTCGATCAGTTGTAGAATTCTGGAACACGTATTATGTTCGAGTATAATGACTTTTCGGGGGACTAGAAATCTACTCTGTAGGAATCAGCATGGGTTTCGAAAAAGACGGTGGTGTGAAACCCAGTTCGCGCTATTCGTCCAAGAGACTCAGAGGGCCATAGACACGGGTTCCCATGTAGATGCCATGTTTTTTGACTTCCGCAAGGCGTTTGATACAGTTCCCCACAGTCGTTTGATGAACAAAGTAAGAGCATATGGACTATCAAACCAATTGTGTGATTGGATTGAAGAGTTCCTAGATAACAGAACGCAGCATGTCATTCTCAATGGAGAGAAGTCTTCTGAAGTATGAGTGATTTCAGGTGTGCCGCAGGGGAGTGTCATAGGACCGTTGCTATTCACAATATACATAAATGACCTTGTGGATGACATCGGAAGTTCACTGAGGCTTTTTGCGGATGATGCTGTGGTATATCGAGAGGTTGTAAAAATGGAGAATTGTACTGAAATGCAGGAGGATCTGCAGCGAATTGACGCATGGTGCAGGGAATGGCAATTGAATTTCAATGTAGACAAGTGTAATGAGCTGCGAATACATAGAAAGATAGATCCCTTATCATTTAGCTACAATATAGCAGGTCAGCGACTGGAAGCAGTTAATTCCATAAATTATCTGGGAGTACGCATTAGGAGTGATTTAAAATGGAATGATCATATAAAGTTGATCGTCGGTAAAGCAGATGCCAGACTGAGATTCATTGGAAGAATCCTAAGGAAATACAATCCGAAAACAAAGGAAGTAGGTTACAGTACGCTTTTTCGTCCACTGCTTGAATACTGCTCAGCAGTGTGGGATCTGTACCAGATAGGGTTGATAGAAGAGATAGAGAAGATCCAATGGAGAACAGCGCGCTTCGTTACAGGATCATTTAGTAATCGCGAAAGCGTTACGGAGATGATAGATAAACTCCAGTGGAAGACTCTGCAGGAGAGACGCTCAGTAGCTCGGTACGGGCTTTTGTTCAAGTTTCGAGAACATACCTTCACCGAGGAGTCAAGCAGGATATTGCTCCCTCCTACGTATATCTCGCGAAGAGACCATGAGAATAAAATCAGAGAGATTAGAGCCCACACAGAGGCATACCGACAATCCTTCTTTCCACGAATAATACGAGACTGGAATACAAGGGAGAACCGATAGAGGTACTCAAGGTACCCTCCGCCACACACCGTCAGGTGGCTTGCGGAGTATGGATGTATATGTATATGTAGATGTAGATGTATGTAGCGCAGTAGTTCTTCATTTGCTTAGTTTTGAAGACAAGTGTCCGTTCACTTAGTATACCATCCAGCCAGTCTCTCCGCTGTCGCCTGTTCACATCTCCAGAGCGACAAGTTACGTATTTAGCTTTTCCTCTAGTTTTCTAGCATTATATTTCTTCATTTTTGCCCATATTTTTCTATTTAAGAGGCTTAATATCTAAATTTTAATTATGAGTGTAAACTCAGACAGTCTGTAGTGCAGTTTTCATTTTTTCTTAACAGCCAGCTACACAGTTCATTAAGGCATCAGCATCCATTCGTGACACATCAGGAGGGTAGCAAGTTGCGTATCAAGGTTTTTGACTGCTTCTATAGTTTACTTCTTCTATTAGTCTTACTAGGATGGGTAGGATGCGTGCATGGGACACCAGAGGTATAGCTTGTTTCGCCAATGAGTTCATGTAGACGGCTGGTGGAAGTAGTGAAAGCTATTAGCTTTACATGCAGGGTGCAAGCAGAGCTCGCAATTGCAGCATTGTTCCCAGAGTTGATTGGTGTCCTTTGGTTTGCAGCTGAGTGGAGAGCATTTGGGAGGCCGACAGTTCAAACCTGTGTCTTGCCATCCTGATTTAGATTTTCCATGATTTACCTAAATCGCTTCATGTAAATTCCAGGACAGTTCCTTTGACAAAGGGCAAAGCCGATTTCCATCTTTAATCTGAGCTTTTGTTCCATCTCTAATGGTCTCATTTTCGATTGGATGTTGAACACTAATCTCCTCCTCCTCCTCCTCCTCTGAGTGGAGGGTCTCAACCAACTGGTTCGTTGATGCTGTGATGGCCTTGGCTGCAGATTTCTGGACCTGTGTTGTCACGTGGAGTATTGTAGGACTCACCTTGATATGGCAGGGGTGCAACACAAAGGAAGTAGCTACTCGGGTAGCAGAGTTCTTCTGGAGTGCACATGAAGGTTTTTAGGCTAGGCGGTAGTTTGAGGTACCGTGATGAGCTCTTGTCAGTTGATACACAGATAATGAACTCAGACCACGTTCAGAGCATAGACACTTCGACTGTCAGAATTTTATCAGTAAATTGTCGAAGTATTCGTAACAAAGTACCCAAATTCACTGTCCTCCAGGACAATTTGGGTGCTCAAATTATTCCTGGAGCCGAGAGCTGACAAATCCAAAGTAGAAAGCTCTGAGACATTTAGCGAGTCATCAGAAGAATATTAGAAAGACAGGACGCCATTGGAGGGGGAGTGTTAATTGAAGGTGACAAAAATATTGTCTATTTAGGTCGAAACGGAGTTTGACAGTGAACGTATCTGGTCGCATATAGCAAGTCTAGGTCAAAGCACGTTAATTGTTCAATGATTTTCCCGATCACCCTATTCTGCTGTGACAGTTTGGGCCATTCAAAGAAAGTGTGTGGTCAATAGTGAGGAAATATCCAGATCATGCAGTATTAGTTGGAGACAGTCTTAACCTACAAAGTATAGAGCAGGGCATCTATGAGCTCATTGCAGGTGGTGCAAACAGACGAACATGAGAAGTAGTTTTGAACAGTTTACTGATAACTGTGTTAAGCACCCAGTAAGACAGCCGACATACTATGGAAATGTTTTAGACCTTGTAGTTACAAATAGGCCAGACCTTATTGACAGCATCACTAGAGAGACAGAGATTAGTGATTATGTCATCATAGCGACTATGGTCACTAAAGTTAATAAATCAGTCAAAGAGGCTAGGAGAGTATTTCTACTAGAAAGAGTAGAGAAGCAGTTGTTAGCATTCCACTTAGACAATGGATTGACATCATTACGTTCCAGTATGATGGACAGTGGGCAAAGTTTAAACAGACTGTAAAGCATGCTCAGGAGAAGTATGCATCAAGTAGGTGGATTAAGGACGGAAAAGCACCGCTGTGGTTTAACAATGATATTTGGAAAATGCTGAGGATGCAAAGGCTGTTGTACTCTCGGTTCAAAAGAGGACGCACAAATGAAGACAGGCAAAGTTTTATTGAGATCCGTGTGTCTGTGAAAAGATCTATGCGCGAAGCATACAACTACAACAACAACAACAACAACTTAGCAAAAGACTGGCAAAAAACCTGAGAAAATTCTGGTCGTATGTGAAATCGCTAAGTTGGTCTTATGGCTTCCATCCAGTTACTCGTTGACCAGTCTCGTGTGGCAGCAGAAGATAACAGAACGAAAGCCAAAGATTTTAATGTTACGTTTAAGAAACTGTTCACACAGGAGAATCGTAAAAACATACCGTCGTTTGACCATCGCCTGGGCTCTCATATGGACGACACAGTAATAAGCATCCCTGGCATAGAGAAAGAAAGGCAATAGTTAAATGCAAATAAGTCACCAGATCTGGAGAGAATCCCAATTAGGTTTCACAAAGAGTCCTCTATGGCATTGGCCCCTTATCTAGCTCAATTTTTCGCGAATCTCTAGCCCAGTTCAAAGCTCCAAGCGATTGGAAAAAAGGGCAGGTAACTCATGTATATAAAAAGGGTGAAAGAACGGACCCGCAAAATTACAGTCCAATATCCATAATATCGGTTTTTTGAAGAATTCTTGAACATATTCTGAGTTAGAATATCATACATTTCCTTCATTGCAAAAAGCTCCTGTCCATCAATCAGCACGGTTTTAGAAAACATCGCTCATGTGAGGCTCATCTTGCCTTTATCTCGCATGATATACTGCGAACTATAGACGAAGGGCAACAAGCACAATTTCCGAAAAGCATTTGACAACGGTGCCCCACTGTAGACTATTAACAAAGGTATGAACATGGGAATAAACTCTCAGATATGTGAGTGGCTTGAAGACTTCTTAAGCAACAGAACCCAGTATTTTGTCCTCAGTGGTGAGTGGCCATCACAGACAAGGCTGCTGTCATGAGTGCCCCAGGAAAATGACGTAGAATCATTGCTTCTTCTATATAAACTACTGGCCATTAAAATTGCTACACCAAGAAGAAATACAGATGATAAACGGGTATTCATTGGACAAATATATTATACTAGAACTGACATGTGATTACATTTTCACGCAATTTGGGTGCATACATGCTGAGCAATCAGTACCCAGAACAACCACCTCTGAACGTGATAACGGCCTTGATACACCTGGGCATTGAGTCAAACAGAGCTTGGATGGTGTGTACAGGTACAGCTGCCCATGCAGCTTCAACACGTTACCACAGTTCCTCAAGAGTAGTGACTGGCGTATTGTGACGAGCCAGTTGCTCGGCCACCATTGACCAGAAGTTTTCAATTGGTGAGAGATCTGGAAAATGTGCTGGCCAGGGTAGCAGTCGAACATTTTTTGTATCCAGAAAGGCCCGTACAGGACCTGCAACATGTGATTGTGCATTATCCTGCTGAAATGTAGGGTTTCGCGGGGACAGAATGAAGGGTAGAGCCGCGGGTCGTAACACATCTGAAATGTAACGTCCACTGTTCAAAGTGCCGTCAATGCGATCAAGTGGTGACCGAGACGTGTAACCAATGACACCCCACACCCACTCGCCGGGTGATACGCCAGTATGGCAATGACGAATACACGCTTCCAATGTGCGTTCACCGTGATGTCGCCAAACACGGATGCGACCATCATGATGCTGTAAACAGAACCTGTAACCACAGCCATGGTCTCCGAGCTGATAGTCCATGCTGCTGCAAACGTTGTCGAACTGTTCGTGCAGATGGCTGTCTTGCAAACGTCTCCATCTGTTGACTCAGGGATCGAGACGTGGCTGCACGATCCGTTACAGTTATGCGGATAAGATGCCTGTCATCTCGACTGCTATACATACGAGGCCGTTAGGATCCAGCACGGCGTTCCGTATTACCCTACTGAACCCACCGATTCCATATTCTGCTAACAGCCATTGGATCTCGACCTACACGAGCAGCAATGTCGCGATACGATAAACCGCAATTGGGATAGGCTACAATACGACCTTTATCAAAGTCGGAAACGTGATGGTACGCATTTCTCCTCCTTACACGAGGCATCGCAACAACGTTTCACCAGCAACGCCGGTCAACTGCTGCTTGTGTATGAGAAATCTGTTGGAAACTTTCCTCATGTCAGCACGTTGTAGGTGTCGCCACCGGCGCCAACCTTGTGTGAATGCTCTGAAAAGCTAATCATTTGCATATCACAGCATCTTCTTCCTGTCGGTTAAATTTCGCGTCTGTAACACGTCATCTTCGTGGTGTAGCAATTTTAATGGCCAGTAGTGTACATAAATGATATGCTGGACAGGGTGAGCAGCAATCTGCATCTATTTGCTGATGATGCTGTTGTGTATGGGAAAATGTCAAAGTTGAGTGACTGTATGAGAATATATGATGACTTAGAATTTCTGTCTGGTGTGATGAATGGCAGCGAGCCCAAATTTAAGTTAATGCGGATCAGTGGAAAAACAAAGTCATACTGTTCAGGTACAGCATTAGTAGAGTGCTATCTGACACAGTCAGATATATTAAATATCTTGGCTTAACGTTGCAAAGAGATATGACATGGATTGGGCATGCGAGGATTGTGGTATGGAAGGCAAATGGTAGACTTGGGTTTATTGGGAGAATTTTAGGAAAATGTGGTCATTCTGCAAAGGAGACTGCATTTAGGATGCCAGTGCGATCTTTTCTCGAGTATTGCTCAAGTGATCTCGATCTACACCAGGTTGGATTAAACGAAGACACTGAAGCAATTTAAACCTGTGCTACCAGATTTGTTACTGGTAGGTCTCAACACCATGCAGGTATTACAGAGATACTTCGGTAACTCAAAGGGGAATCCCTGGGGGGAAGGCGGCATTCTTTTGGAGTAACACTATTGAGAAAATTTAAAGAACTGGCGTTTCAAGTTGACTACAGAACGATTGTACCACCAGCAACATACATTTAGAGTAAGGGCCACAAAAGTAAGACTCAAGAAGTTAGGGCCTGTAGGGAGGCATATAGACAGTCGGCTTTCCCTGCACTTGTAAATTTAAAAGGAAAAGAAATGACTAGTAATGTTACAGGGGCACCATTTACTTTGTGATAGCCTGTGGAGTATGCATGTAGATCTAGATGTAGATAGAATACAGCAAAGTCAGCTGCCACACACAACCACACTTAAATGAATTCGAGATACCACAGGTAAGCTTCTGCCACGTACACCTCAAATTCGTCAGCCCCCTCCTGCAATCAGAGGGATATAAATACTTGTCACCAGTCGACGGAGAAACCTGATGGGTCGAAGTGATATCACTGAAGGACATCACAGCAGAATCAATGGCTTGCATATTCATAGATGATTATATAACCTGATTTGTATCACCGGAGGCAATAACAACCAATCAGGTTCGATAGTTTGAATAGGCGCTATTTTAACCTCTATGTAACCTATGCGGCATTAAGTGCAACAGCATGACAACGTACCACCTACAGAGCAAGGAGTTGGTTGAGTGGTGGCGCAGAACACTTACAGCTGCTGTCATGTGCCACATGGGGTTCCGGACATGGGCTTTATCATGGTTACTGTTCGGAGTATGATCACCATTCAAGGACGAGCTGCAAGCATTGCTAGCCGAAATTCTATACAGCAAGTCATTAATACTACCTGCAGATTTCGTCTTACCAACACAGCCTCCCAAACAGATGGACCTTCCCGCTCTTGTTCAACATGAGGAAGACCACATCAAACACATGTGGATGCCACTGCCCATACTCAAAACCCCTAAGGTGTTTATTCATAGAGCGTTGCAGTCCTGTGATTATGTCGTGCTGCACGGTGACAGCGTTAGGTTTGTTCTACAATAACTCTACACAGAGTCATTTAGGGTCCTCAAAAGAGATACACGCTAATTCGATGTCCTGCTCAACGGCAAAGAGACGATTGTCGCGATCAACCGCTTAAAGGCGGCATAGGTCCTACAGGATGACGATCCAGTGAATGACGACAACAGAACAGTGATGGATAATGACAGTGATGACTGACTGCCATCCAGTATGCGGTCGACACTTTCCCACTCATAAAAACCTGTCATTATCAAAAAATACTTTGAAGACTTCGACCCACAGAGCAGAAGTGTCACAGTGGTCGATCATATCCTGGTGGTGGACACCCACAGGGACACTGAACTAACTTCAGATGTAGCCAGAACACGAGAAATGGTCCAGCTGGCTGCTCGTGCACATTTGTACACTCCACACCAGACGATCGACGACAGCTGAACACAGCATCCCAAAGCGCTTCACGCTTTGGGAAGGGGCTTCTCTGTGGGAAAATGAAATGAGCTTGTGGCATTGTTGGCCAGGAGGCCCCATTCGGGGAAGTTCGGCCGCCAAGTGCAAGTCTTCTTTCATTCGACGTCACATCGGGCGACTTGTGTGCCGGTGATGAGAATGAAATGATACCCAGCCCACGAGCGACGAAAATCTCCAACCCAGCTGGGAAACGAGCCTGGGCCATCTTCATGGGAGGCAAACAAGTTACCACTCAGCTAAGCAGGCGGACCTCTGTGGCGATATTGACATCGATAGTGCTGCTCAGAGGCATAAGCATCACTGGGTAGAGAGAGTAAGGCCGCTGAACAGGAATATCTGTGCAATTAACAAAGGCATCAGTGTGCCGGAGTCATGTAACTCTGCAGCCACGCTTTCATTTCATTCGATCTTAATAAAATATTGTTCGCTCTCAACTGTCTTGTCTCCATTATTGGAACTTTCCTTACACCCAGTGGGAAAATCTTCCATACCTCTGTAATTAGTCCAATTTCGTATTCACGATCCTTCAGTAATGATACATAGGAGACTGTTGTGTATTCCTAGATTGTGTATTCCTACTAGTTACTAAAAAAATAATTTTTAATGTAACATATCTCTACAAGATTGAAGAGTACATGAAGGTGTAAGTGTAGAAGTGAAATTATTTACGTATATTTACATACTTTCAAGTAAAATAATTGCATTTGTAAGTAAGATTGTTAATAACTTAAATACAAGAAATGTTACAACTAATCTTTGCCATGAATAATGTCTATGCATGTATTGTTGTGTGTCTGTACATGTGTATAATTTATATAAATATTTGACTACATTTATACAATATACTTTCTGAACTGATAAATAAAATGAACTGTGTGTTTTTCATTGGGGGAGCTGAATGGTAATTGAGTCTGGTGGAGTTGGAATTGTGTTATTATCACAAAATATTTAACTGCATTTTCGTTGCGAGTATTAATGACAAAAAAGAATTATGTACATGATTTGTATGCTCCACATCTTGTGGACTGAAGTTGTATTTGATTTGTGTTGTGAGGTTTCTTGAAAGGGTAACACACAGTTTACAAGAATTCGTGCACATGTGATATAATTGTGACATCACACGCTGCATCAAACACTGCAGGAATTGTTATCGAATTTCATTAGCATTCAATGAGGGGTGCCATAGTGGATTATGCTGTTGATAGTATTCATATCGTAACTTGCATGTGATGAATGAATGCCATCTCAAGACAGCAGCACATAGAAGATCTATAAAAACAGATTGTTCTTGGCACGAGTTATTATAACAAAACATCAGATTATTGCACATTGGCAGTTAAAGCCTTCATGAAATTAAGTCATAGCTTAAATGCTTAAGTTTCATAAGTTCGTCATTGTGTAGTGGCTATAAGCATGGGATTACAAACCATAAAGTAGCTGGTTTGCTGAATGCAATGCCCAAGATTTTGGTTTCACCTTCAAATTTCTAAAAGAGTCTACAAATGCCTTATTAATTTAATAGAAGTATGTTGTGTGATATTCGATGATATGTACATACAAGAATAATCTATCTCTCTCTCTCTCTTTCAGGAGTGAGTTAACATCGTCAGTACTTTACAAATTAAGCATTAAACACAAAAATGCAAATAAATATTCAAAATACATTGATCATCTGCTAAAACAAACAACCGCCCAGAATAAAAAGCAGAAAAGACTCACACATTTCCAAAAGAATTATTAGTTAACTTAGTCTCTGCCATCAATAAAGTATACAAGAATATTTACAAGCTAGCTGATGGGATGCTTCTTTTCCAAACAAGACAATCTTCAATTAAAGTACATCTTCAGCCACCAATATGATGTTTGTTCGAGAAATCGTAAATGTGTTTATGTTTTGAATCAGCATTTGTGCATAGCACATAAGATAAAAGAGATGCTGCTTTAATTCATCTCTTAGAATGGCTATCCATTATAGAACAACTCCTGAAACTAATTTTCGGAGGTTCTAAAAAGAAACTTATGTTATTGAGATGTCTTAATGACCACTGTTGAATTTATGTTATTGGATTCAATGCTGACTGGATTGAGGTTGTTTTCTTTTCTTGTAAATGAGCAAGTCATCTCAATTTCAGGGTTGATAAAAGTGTATTAGGAAAAATAGTTAGAATAACTTTTTCAGTAAGTTTCGGTATTAATCCTGCAATCATTTTAATCTCTCCTTTATCCATGACAGAGTATACATGACCACAGACCTTTACACATTTATAAACAATGGGACTTCGAGTTAACATAGCCTGCAGTACAGAAAAAGTTTAAACCTCCAGTTCTCTCTACTTAAGATGAATGTTATTGATTTAGCTACAGAATTTACCTGTCGAAAGTAACAGCAGACTTTCTGCTTCTGGTTATTCATCCTCAAGTAACACAAGTAATCATTTTTACACAGTTTTATGTTTGATTTTGATGAATAATACTACAATATGCAAACGCTACTCTCCGTGTTTTGGTTTAAACATATGATGGAGTGGATAAGTCGCTGGCTTCAGCTTTTCACCACAGAAAAGTTATATGTTATAGCTGTTATAATGCACACCATATTTTTATGGATCTGAGAAAATATTATTTAGCATATCAATGGGCACATGATGTCAGTATTCACAATATAGAATGAAATATTTCGCAACATCATTTTGCATGAGCTGTGCACATCAAATGATCAATATGGATAAAACGATGAATTTTTTTGTATTGATGAAGTACAGTAATATAATTATTTTCATTCAAAATTCACAACTATCTCCTTGCATTTTAAATTAAGTGAAGGAATTATTTTCTAAAGATGCATAGAGGAAAGTGACATGTATTTATTACTATTTATTTCGCTTATGACTACACATATGTTACACAATTTTCAAAGATTAATCTTTCAGGGTGCCAGATGGGGAGTGTCTAGCGCCAGCGAAAAGCCTGACTGCATTGACGTTTCAGACTGCAAACTGACATCACGTGACCATACCCAACCACTTTCAGAGAACGCCTGGCTGTGCAAGTTTTACCATTCTAGAAGTAGCTGCTAGATGTGTGCTACAGTTGCCTACCCACATATCGCTTGCTTATTCTCATTTTGCCTGCTTTCTTAGCTACTTTTTATTTTGTTTCTATTTTATATTTGCTGACTTGTTACGTAGTTTATGCTGTTAAAGGGAGTAATACAGTAAGCTGGTTCAAAGTGATGTAGGTTGCAATAGTTCTTTGGAGACGATGAGGCTTGAATAGGATAGAGCAGTATGAAGAGTTGCATCATATGGGTCTTCTGGCTGAAGATCTCAACAATGACAACACTGTTATGGTGATAATTGTCACTGTTTAAATAGTCTGCTATTTCTTGCCTGTTAGGGCAGTTTTAAGAAACGAGAGTCTCCAGAACATAAATAAATGGTATATGTAGAATACCTAAGCTCTTAAAAGTACACAAGTTTCTAGGTTTACATCCTTTATGATTCTAATGACATTTCTTGTATTTTGGAAACTTGGTTAACTGCTGCCAAACTATCTCAGAATATGACCCCATAGTTAAGCTGAGAAAAAAATAGGTACCCTTCATAGTTTTTTCACTTGACATCCATGTTTTAAATAACTTGAAAGTGATGTTATTTACGCTTTTCATTACAAACCCAATGACAGTGTTAATAAGTACACTCAGACAGCTAGTCATACACTTAGATCTCAAATTAAAATTGCAGGCAGATATATAGCAAGCATATAATTAGCTATTAAAAGTGGTTGCATCCTTCACAAATTAGGAACCATTATAAGTGAAAACAGTTTCTTACATGCTACACTTTCCTTCATTCATTTTTCCTTCTTTGTATTAACCTCTGTGAAAACTATACTGTACAATAACAGTATTCATGTGGCAAAAGAAATTAACCAGAGCTATCAAAGGAATATCGAAAACGTGAATAAATCATATAGGTCACCCCTTCTCAGTGATTTAGAACATTAATTGTATTACCACGACACACTAAAAAATGCACTATTCCAAAAGCAAACAAATGTTGGCCAAGTCATTATCACAAAGACAAGTTGTACACAGAAATTACCTACATATGGTGGTAATCTAGATTTTGCTTTCAGACTGCTTAAATCTCAATGGTTTTAAATTCGCTGGGGTGATTTCAATGAACTACCTTCACCAGTGATACAAATACGTTGATAATTTTGTGCCTAACACCAAGCACTGACAGAGAAGTGTTTATGAAATGTGACTGTTTTCTACTTGGTTTAGAAAAACAATTATATGGCAATAAAGTAACTTATGGGCATAGGGTACTAATTATATTTAAAATATCTGTATAAATGTATTTAAAGTAATATGCAATGAGGCAAAAGTGGATGGTATGGTCTTGTATTAATTTTGTGAGAAAAGCTTCAATACTGTAATACATTTCTCGATATTTAATACACAATGGTAATTAGCTTGACAACATAATTTATAACAAATGTTGCCTGCTGTTTAATCTTGAGTCTACATCTACAATGGGGTCACATGCTTTCTTCCTGTCAGGCAAAAGTTCATAAAGACGTAATTAGTACCGTATTTTTCCCTTTAATAGCAGTCAGCCATTTCAATATACTCTCTAATTTTAGTGCACATAGACAACTGAGGGATCAAGAAGAGGAAAAGTACACAAATGAAATAGTCAGGAATATACAGTCATATTCCACTCAAGCACAGAGGTCAACATCCATTGATCATCTGTCATTGCAGCCAGGCATGGGCAGCAGCTAGTCAAGTCATGCTGGTTTCTGGTGCAAAGCATCGACACAGCCAAGCATTTTACTGGCTCGAGGCACTCCCATGCCAGATAGACTTGCAGATGCACAACTCTTATCAGATTTTAACACTCCGTGATATTCACTGATGTAGGTGTTGTGAATACTTTGCAATTAATAAATCACAAGTGGGAACGTTTTCCTACACACGATTCACAATTTCGAGTGATGCTCAAACAATTGTATTTGTAGCATTCGTTTTTGTTTCCATGAACAAGGCTGCTCCTCCTACAGTCTAATAAGCTGTACAATTATTGCTGGCAATTATTTTTAGAGATTTTTAAGTTCTATGAAACACACACACCGCAAATTGTTGACACAAAAATCAAAGAAATGCGATGATTCTTCGAAATTCAGTTTCGAGATGGAAGTCAAAAGACGTTAAACGATGGTTTATGGGGAGTTGTGAGGGGGGGAGGGATAGGAAAGTGGCGTCACAAAGTTAAAACGGCTATAACTTTAGTGGATTGTCTAAAAGTGGCGTTAGTTGAGTGGCACCATAGGAATTTAGGTGTTACCACACATAACGTCGGTGATGCTACTCTACTGGTGGCTATGTGGCACCCCTTTAGTTGCATGCTTTGGGGCATCTCTGTAGATTCTAACCTCTTTGGAATAAATCTTGCCAATTCACACTCCCCACTACACCCGCCCATGTGCTAAAACCTGTTTTACAGGGGATGTGCGACATGAACAAGAAAGTCATCATCTACTGCAGCAGTCCACACAAGACATGGTCCAACTACAAAAAAGCGTTTATATGATACATGCGTGTATAGTCGTCTGCTCTAAGTATCTACTGTTATTGTTGTCAAGTGGCAGGAAGTGAATCGACAGTTTAAATTCACGTATTTTATGCCCTTTTGTAATGATTACTATATTTAATTGTGTTTTAGGTGGACACTGTGATGCTGTATTTAATTGTTTTCGTTCAGTTTATGACAAACTAAGTCACTTACATGTCTAAACCACCTCACTATAAAAGCTGGTAATCATGGACAAACCAATGGAAATATTGGTTTTCTGTTGCCAATGTTAATTTACTAGATTAGCTCACGTTCTTCCTTTCATAAGAAGACACATTATGGCTCATGTGCAAGTGCTTCAGTGAGTGAACAAGAACACATTTTTAAGAGCAGTTCCTGATAGATCGGGGTCACTGGTTTACATTCACTTCCTCATACAAGTATATTATCGTTTAAATTCCAGTGGATGCTTATAGCAAATGTTCCACCTCATAACTATTTATGACATGAACGTACTACAACGTTTCGTTGAACAGGGGAGACAATTTGTGGTGTCACCGCTAGACACCACACTTGCTAGGTGGTAACTTAAATCGGCCGCGGTCCTGTAGTACATGTCGGACCCGCGTGTCGCCACTGTGTAATCGCAATCCTAGCGCCACCACATGGCAGGTCACAAGACACGGACTAGACCTCGCCCCAGTTGTACGGACGACATTGCTTGCGACCAGAAGTACGACGCCTTCCTCTCATTTGCCGAGAGACAGATTGAATAGCCTTCAGCTTAGTCCATAGCTACTACCTAGCAAGGCGCCATTTGTATCAGTGCTTATAGCTTACTACTATTCAAGAGATGTATTCCAACAAGAGAATAAAAGTTAAGTAACCTCAACGTACTTTTCTTCTTATTCATTAATAAGTCTCATGTTCCAGTACTTCACGCCCGTCTGCGTTAGTTTAGCGTGCACCTAGCTACCTCATTGTGTCTCGGCTGTATGAAAGCGACACAACACAATTCACAAAGAACTTCCCACTGTTTGTCAGTTGCGCTCCCCACTCGGTCGCCTGCACAAGCAAAAAGCACTTTCATACATACGAGAATAGGATCCATCTTATTCTCTATAACATATATCTTACGCGTAAATATAGTAGAAGTGGCCCCATCTACATGGCAGAGGCCGTTGGAACTTTTGCACCATGGGTAATCTTGCAAGCTGACACATCCTGCATAGAACGGTCTTAAAGCCTCGCCCATGGTCTGCCAAGTGAGCTGAATACTAAACTGGAGACTTTACTCAAAGGTGTCTTTATCAATAAAACCATGACGCTCTTAGGTGGAGTCACCATACTGCAAGGGGGCAGAAGTACTCCTGGTCGTCCTTCTGCTTTGACTTTAAAGTGAAGCGATTTTTTTAACAAACATGGTCAACAGTTGTGTTGCACATTGTGGGAATATTGAAGAATGGGATACAACTCCTGACCAATGATTTCGAAAGCTGACACAGATGAGGCACTGCAAAGATTTAAAAACATTGGCATGGTGTACGTCAGTTGACATATATACAAATTTTATTTATGTCGTTTTTTCGCCTTCGCTATTACTAGTGTAGGTCAACTAAAGAATAAGATCCTAGTGCTAGCAAAGGCGGCAACAACAACGAACGTAAAATTTGTATCCTATGCAGTAATCAGTGAACAACAGGAAGTAGTATTCAATTCCTCCTGTAATTTGCAGATGCCTTAATATATGGTGAAGGAAATAGTGTTCAAGGATTTCAAATGCAGTAAAAAGATATCTAAAATGTTTTCAGTTTTCTTCACTCGTCTCCAGAAATGTAAAAGAAATGGGTGAATACAGTACAAACGGAATACTGAACTCTATCGAAACATAGGGTCATTTTTAGCTCTCATTTTGCTACATGTTTCGACCAGGAGCTGATAGACAGCTGTTGAAGGATGACGCTAGACCAAGTTTATTCAGTTTTCCAGGCCTTTTGCAATGACAATCGATCAGAGAACGCAACTTGTTTGGAGTAAACAATTGGTTTATGAGGTAAAACCATGTATTCAAGTAGCAACAAGGATATACATTGTTATTAATGTATCTTTCTGAATTTCTGGTAGGTCGTAATTGTTGCTGATGGATTATTTTAATATTGTTTCAGGAAAAGAATGAGATCCAAACGAAAAATATGTTGTGCGGATCCGATGGCAATCATGAGAAGTGTGATGCCCACAGAATTGTGGCCCGTTAGAAAAAAGTGAGACGATTGAAGATGAAACTGAAGTGGGAGGAAAAAGGTGGAAACAATGGCAGAATTGATTATGGTGACAAGATGTAGTTGCGCAATTTGCAGTATGGTGTCATCCATGTCACCTGAAGTGTTTCAGACATGCGTTAATGTAGAAGATTTGCTCCTTGTATGACCTGGGCCACAATTCTGTGAGCATCACACTTCTCATGATTGCCATCGGATCCGCACAACATATTTGTCGTTTGGATTTCATTCTTTTCCTGAAACAATATTAAAAGAATCCATCAGCAACAATTACGACCACGCCACACACCGTCGGGCGGCTTGCTGAGTATGGATGTAGAAGTAGAAGTGTGTAAATGATAACCTGGAAATTGACCCTCAGCAACATTTTAGTTGCTTTCCTTTAGATTTTATTGTCAGGGTCATTCCATGTCAAATGACAATTTTGAATGAAAATTTACCGTGACCTCTCTAATTTTGATGAAACTTCGTGTACCTAGTGTCCCTGTATAGTTATGAATTAAAATCATAATTTTTTTTCCTAGTTTCATCAAAAATTTATTAAGCTATGAATTTTTAAATTTTCATTAAAAATTACTGCATCCTGGAGTAGTGAATTGCCATTTTCTCAGGAACCAGATGAAATACAGACCTAGAAAATGTGTCATTTTAAAGCTCTGTAGACGGGTTTTCATTTGGTATGCAACATGATTGTGCTTAAAAATTCATTTTTAAAAAATTTAAATACATTTTAAATTTCTAAAAACGCCATATTTTTAAAATTTTGAACAAATCACAAATTTTTCTTGCCCTGTACGCTTACACCTCTGAAAGTTTGATTTTGGGGTCATCATGGGATCAGGTCATAGAAGGAGCAAATCTTCTACATTAACGCATGTCTGAAACACTTCAGGTGACATGGATGACACCTTACTGCTAATTGCGTAACTACATCATAAAATTTATGGCATCCTGTGTGAATGGTAGCTCAGTGTCACTGCAGAATGTCATGAGTTGTTTATGTGACCTATATTTTCCTTTCAGACACACCTTTTTTAAATATCTCTCCAAAATCTCAAAGTATATGGGGTGTGTTCAGACATAACCTAACGATTTGTTTTTAATTCTACATTCTTCCTATTTGATTTTGGTGTCTTTCAACACATTTTACTGAAGTCTGTCATTAGGAAAAAGTTATAAGTTTTAAGATAATGAATGCTGCTAAAGACATGCTCTCTTCATTCTGAGCTGAACGCAGCTTTTGTTATACAACGTGCCTGTGCTGAGAGACGGCATCCCATCCGCTGTGAAACGTTTATTATCCTTGATAAAGGACTACATTTCATTATGTTATTTCTCACAATTACTGGGCTGCATATAACTGAGTACAGCATTTGGTAAACTTTTGAAGAGCTTGCAGAGATAAAATCGCATTCTGTAGATTTTCTGTATGGTTGATTATAGCTAATTTGCTGCAAATAAAATCTATACAAGATGTCGAAATTTTATTTAAAATTAAAAGCAGAAATATATCTCACTTCTTTCTATATCTGACAGACAGTCACGAGTGGTGTGGATTGGGAATCATTTGATCATAAAAATCATTATATTTCATAAACGGTTCAAGATACTGAAACGAGTTTTTTTTTTTTTTTTGCAAATGATAACACACAAAGAGGCATGTATGTTGTGTGATAAATTCGCCAAAGTTTTTATTCAGCTGGATATGAAAGTAGGTTGTCCATAGCAGAGAGAGGGTTGGCAGAATGGCATGCATGAACAATGGGAACACAGAGACGTCAATCTAGTTACACTATAGAAATCACTCACTTTTCTGTATATGTTAATTTGCCTCAGCTAATATCATGAACAGTTCTATCTAAAAGTTCCATGTCATCATTACACTGCACCTTAGCACCTTCCTTGATTTTATATGATCTCAGCATGTACATCTCTTTGTAAAAACCTTCGTTATTTTATAAATTTACACAGAAAACTCGACAGAGTTGAATAGCAACTGTTTCAATACTATGAGCTACTGATGTCGTTGACAACTGCAGTTATAATACATTCACACCTGTCGCAACAATAGAAAGTTTCCACTTGATGATACTGCGTGAACTTTCAACAGTGAGACTGTCCCTCAGATATATACCTAGGTAAACATTCGACACGAAATAAGAGTCGCAGAACGCAGCAAATAAACCTTGTGCTTTAGATGATTGGAACACAGTGACGAAAATTAGCGTAATTCGTTGCAATGCAATGGTAAAGAGCAAATAAACCATACTGTTCGAGATCACCACAGTGTTTGAAATCACTCCTTTTGACGAAGTAAAATTAATGCACGGCTGGTCTCCTAGTTCAGTTTCATCTTGGTCCAGAATACTTCGTGTCGACTGTTCTGTTTTAAACTCACTTACTCTTATACAAAAAAGTGTGCATTATTCAGGAACACACATTTTCAATAACTTTTCAGCAGCCATAAAAAGCTTAACAACCAGTGAAATTCAGTTTAAGAGAAGCATAAAGGATTTATTGGTGGCCAACTCCTTCTACTCCATTGATGAATTTCTCAGTAGAACCAACTGATTTTTATATATATATAAACATCTGCACCATTTCAGTGCTGTAATGTGATCATTGTAAATAAGTACCGGTATTGTAGTAGTTGTATTATATGTTTACTACATCGTAATTTTTTAAATTTTAAATTCATTGCATTAATGTGATCTCAGTAAGTGAGTGATTCTAAAATGATTCTTTCATATAGTGTTCATTAAAAAAAATGACGATCATTCCACTTGGGACCTGTGGAAAGTACATTAGCTTATTTGTTTCAGTTGTAAATATTTGTCATGTATTACTGTTTTTCTGGCATGTTCTACATCCTGGAGTACCTCCTCATTACGGATCGATTGGAATGAAAGTAAATCTAATCTAATCTAGTCCATTGCTGCCAAAGACAGCGAGAAGTAGCTTTTTGTCTGTTTCATGGTTTATAGGCCTACTGGGGAAACTCGCCATGTAAAAAAAACGAGTAACGCATCAAGCTTGGTACCTCTATGGTGATGTGGAAATCCGAGCGTTGTTAATAAAGAAATTAATTCAGTGTGTGTGTGTTTCTTTTGATTCCTTTATCATGTTGGTTATAGTAGACCAAATTTAATTAAAATTCCCAGGTGATAATTTCAACATAAATTGGAGTAAGGGCATAGCTGTTTCTAATGGCTTTGCTGCTTCTCAGAGGCAAAGTATGAACATTTACCTTCCTCAGGCATGTGTGTTCACTAGTCATTTATGGCAAAAGAAATCACTGACTGAAAGCATAATTTGCTTGGTAGACATAATTGGAAATGGCCTTTTTAGTTATAATTTTACATTTTTGGATTACAGTACTCCCTGAGAGATTTAACTTCTGCATTTCTTTACCCTGACATGATTAGTAATGAATGTTTCACCACCAGGTCAGGCATACAGCATTAAGTGTCCTGTTCTGCTGTGAGCAGCATGGTAGTCAATGTGTTAAGCAGACATTTAGGAACTTTGAGTGTGAAGTATATGCATCTGTACACTCGTGGCTAAAAAGAACAGCTAGAATGCTAATTACTGTTTCAGGAATTATCCTTTACACAGTTAAATATGTATCTAAAAATGAATTCATGAATAAATTTGTAGTCATTTAATCGTTTGGTTTTGTAAGACATTTAAATAAAAATACTGCAGACCAAAAAGTAGTCTGGAAATGGCAAGGAATATCAAATATAAGTAAATATGTTTCCTCAGTAAGATTAAAGTGTAAAATTGCTGATACCTGGTTGTTACCATATCACTGCTGGCCCCAGCAGAGCAGTCTGCTGTGACCACCGGCACCTTCATGCCAGCCAACGGGTTAATACACAAAATAGGGCAGTGCAAGACTTGGTCTGTAATTCTCATTGGTTGAAGCAACGAAAATCAAATTTCTGAGGTGTGCTGGAACTGTGTTATTGGTATATTCCCCAGCATGATATAAAATTTTTGCATTGAAATGGCACTGACAGTGCGTAATATATTTTGCAACTGAAAATAGATACTAAAAAATTTATGTTGGAATATATTTCAAGAAACCCTTTCATACCAAACCTGACAATTATATTGACACACAAGTAAACCCACCTGAATGGCACACTGGGTTACACAAGCATTAGCTGTATGTGTAGAATAGGTAATTTACACGGAAAACTTTTCATACAAATTTTATTGTAAAGCACACTAAAGTTAAGGGAAAGGTGCAATGTCTAGATGAGATAAACTTGGACACACAAGAACTGGTTTTGCTCAGATATATGGAAAATTAACTGTAGTATTATATGACATACAACACATCTGAGGTGTAAATTTGTGGAGAGGAGAGATTGCATTGAACCTGTTGTGTATGGTGCACATTTTGTTGCAGTGCTGGGATGATGTCATCCAGATTTCAAAATTAGTGGTCTAGTAATGAAACTCTCATCAGTTTTAATATTTAAAAATAAACATGCCTGAAAAAGGAAGCTGAATTAGGACTTTCATTTAAATTGAAAAAATGTTCTTGTTTTGCACGTTCACTGCGGATGACACTTAAAAGCATGGTGTTAGTAGCTCTTATTTACCTTTGTGTCAGCCACAGTGAACATGTTGAAGGTTTTAAAGTAACAAAGTAGTTGTTGACATTCAGGTATTAATGGATGACAGCAGCAAACAGCAATGAGATGATGTGAATTACTTAAACCAGGAATTAAACAAGTCTACATAGCTTTGAACACAGTCAACAAATGGTTGGTTCAAATGGCTCTGAGCACTATAGGATTTAACTTTTGAGGTCATCAGTCCCCTAGAACTTAGAACTACTTAAACCTAACTAACCTAAGGACATCACACACGTCCATGCCCAAGGCGGGATTCGAACCTGCAACCGTAGTGGTCGCGTGGTTCCAGACTGTAGCGCCTAGAATCGCTCGGCCACCCCGGCCAGCGAACACAGTCATTTCAAACTTGTCATTCACTGCATATTTGTATGCTATAACTAATACAGCAACCTTTTATTTTCTCATCTTTGATCTGGGACACGTGTCACATCTTACTTGTTTTCCTAGAGCAACTCTAGGTTCACAAGATCCACATTTCAGAATTCTGGTAATTGCTAGTCCTACCTCATGCTGAAAGTGTGGGTTGATAGCTGTCTCTTCAGATATGGTCTCATCAACTGCCATTTCAGAAACTTGAAGCAAAAATGTGATTATTCAATTTTCTGTCAGTGATGAATATATCACTAATGATAGGTATATTCATGATAGTATAGAACAGTGCAGGGACATCTTCTGGAACACCTTATGGGTAGACTAAACTGTGCACATCACATCCTGTGCATCAATTTGTTCATAGGTAGTATCATAGTACACTACTATCTCAGACTTGATTGTTGCAATGCTCAACAGCATTATGCCTTGAAGACACTAAACTAACAGCCTTCTTAAGTTTTTGAATGAAGGATATAAGAAGTAATATATCCAAAAACAATTAAGTTTTAGATTTTGCTATCAGGAACTCTTTTGGAATCTTTCCTTTTATTATTATTTTGTACATGTGTGGCCTTTTTGTTTCCTCTTCCCAGCTTGACAAGCACATCTGATTAGTTTAATGGGGATATTTATGGTAACAAAAAAATAAAAATAAATATGTGGATACAATGCAACCTGCAAACCAAGATCATCCTCCAAAACTTTACGAGCCTAGGAAATAAGCACAATGATTTGGACATAATAGCATGTTTTAATAAACCAGATGTTTCAGTTATTACTAACAAGGGAACCTCCCCATCGCACCCCCTTCAGATTTAGTTATAAGTTGGCACAGTGGATAGGCCTTGAAAAACTGAACACAGATCAATTGAGAAAACAGGAAGAAGTTGTGTGGAACTGTGTAAAAGTGAGCAAAATATACAAACTGAGTAGTTCATGGCAAGATAGGCAACATCAAGGACAATGGGCCCGCAGCAGCGCCGTGGTCTCGTGGTAACGTGAGCAGCTGCGGAACGAAAGGTCCTTGGTTCAAATCTTCCATTGAGTGAAAACTTTAATTTTTTATTTTCAGTTTATGTGACAAACTCTTATGTTTTCATCACTTTTTTGGGAGTGGTTATCACATCCACAAGAAAACCTAAATCGGGCAAGGTAGAAGAATCTTTTTACCCATTCGCCAAGTGTACAAGTTAGGTGGGTCGACAACATATTCCTGTCATGTGACGCACATGTCATCACCAGTGTCGTATAGAATATATCAGATGTGTTTTCCTGTGGAGGAATCGGTTGACCTATGACCTTGCGATCAAATGTTTTCGGTTCCGATTGGAGAGGCACGTCCTTTCGTCTACTAATCACACGGTTTTGCGATGCGGTCGCAAAACACAGACACTAAACTTATTACAGTGAACAGAGACGTCAATGAACGAACGGACAGATAATAACTATGCAAAAATAAAGAAAGAAAATTTTCACTCGCGGGAAGATTTGAACCAAGGACCTCTCCTTCTGCAGCTGCTCACGCTACCACGGGACCATGGCACTCCTGAGCTCACATTCTCCTTGATGTTGCCTATGTGGCCTATGGACTACTCAGTTTGTATATTTTGCTCATTTTTTCACAGTTCCACACAACTTCTTCCTGTTTTCTCAATTTATCTATGTTCAGTTTATCAAGGCCTATCCACTGTGCCTATTTATAACTAAATCTGAGGGGGGTGCGATGGGGAGGTTCCCTTGTGAGCACTGGTATACCAAAAAAGAATCTTATTATGCACCCATTAACAAAGAATTTCTGATCATCTTTCATTAGGGATATCAAACCTTATGGTGATGTTGCAAAAAGTGGCAATAATTGGTGCTCAAAGATGTAATTCCTTACGTGTTGAAGGTGTTGCTGAACTTTCTGTGATAAGATATAGATGGGAAAGGAAACAATTTTAGGTATAGAAAGACCTCCATCTGAAAGTACAGATATTTTTTTAGCTAATCTCTATCAATTGCTTGTAGAGAGAGACAGTAAATACTCTGGGAAAACAGCTGGGTATTTATGCTGATAATTGTTCACAGTTTAATAAAACCTTATCTAACACAAATCAGTTTTCACTCTTAAGGATGGTGAGTGACACACACAGTTCTAACATTGCTGATATGTAATACAGGGTACCCAGGACTTTGTACTGGGATACTTTCTTTTGTTGATTTATGTAAATGACAAAATACTGCTCCCCAAATTCAAGGATAGTTCTGTATGCCAATGCTACATCCATTGCACGCAAGTGTAAAGATCATGAGCAACTACAAAAACTATGAAACTGTATTACAAATGAAATAATTCGGTATTTCTATGAAAATCATCTCATTGTCAGCACAAGATAGCAGCAGTAATGGATTTTCACCCCACAAGACAGATTTTGAAATTCAGTTGTGCGCTGGAACTGATATTGTCATCAAAGAAAACTACTGCTTGGTTACAGTTAAACTTTCTATATTTAACATGTTATAATGTGGAAACTAATTACCGTACAAGAACATAACTTATTAGCATTAATGTCAAGGACATGGGGAAGAGAAATAATGCAGAATCAATTCAATTGAAACACTTAATGAGCTGCTACAGTACACCATACCATTACATACCAGTACCAGTACTGGTGATGGTGATGGAGGCTGTTATGAAAAGCTTGCAATTTTATTCAAATCTGATGTGGCAAGTCAATAGAATTTTTTATCCATGTGAGTAAAACTATTGTGTAAAATCGATAGCGCAGCTTCTTACAGAAGTCTCTTCAGGGCCCTTCGGAGTCTTTCACTTACATGTCAACATATTTACTCCCTAATAGTATTTGTTGTCCATAATAGGGGTAATTTTACTCCGTTCAGTTAAATGAACTTGCAAAATACTGGAAGTAAAAACAATGTCCATGTGGACTATACATCCATGCCTATGATTCAGAATGGAATTTAACATTCGGATCGAAAGTCTTCAATAGGTTGCTGCTAAACATCAGGCAGAAAACTGAAAATCCTAAGATATTAAAAAAATACAAAATAAAAAAATTATTTGATTAGCCTCTCCTTCTATAATTGTAATTAAACGAAATGTTTCGACTCAAGGATGCATATGCTAGTTAACACTACGGTTCAAATTAACAGGATTTTAATTTTATCATTTTATGCAGGGCTGACGGTATTCACTGCTTTGTACGAAGTATGAGAGAAAAACAGAACTTGAATAAAAAAAACATTTCTAGCTGTCATAGTCATTACTTCCTTCCTCGGGGCTGGCTGAAGTGGCCGTGTGGTTAAAGGCGCTGCAGTCTGGAACCGCAAGACCGCTACGATCGCAGGTTCGAATCCTGCCTCGGGCATGGTTGTTTGTGATGTCCTTAGGTTAGTTAGGTTTAACTAGTTCTAAGTTCTAGGGGACTAATGACCTCAGCAGTTGAGTCCCATAGTGCTCAGAGCCATTTGAACCATTTTTTTGAACTTCCTTCCTCTGTGAAGATGAATATCTTTTGTGACTGGAAATGAAGGGAAGATCACTTACACCACCTGTATAGAACACTTATGTGACACATTCATGAGTATTGCTCCAATGTTTGAGATCCAGGTCAGATTTAAGCAACACACTGAAGCAACTCAGAGGTTGGACGCTAGATAGGTTACCAGTAGTTTCAAACTATGTGCGAGTATTATGAAGATGATTGGCAAACTCATGTGAGAATCCCTGGAGGGGAAACAATGTTCTTTTTGTATAACGCTATTGAGAAAATTTAGAGGGCATAAGAAAACGGGGCTCGGATAGTAGATAGCCTTTCTTCCCTCTCTCTATTTGCGAGTAGAACAAGAAAGAGTATGATTTGTAGTGGTTGGTTGGTTTGGGGAAGGAGACCAGACAGCGTGGTCATCGGTCTCATCGGATTAGGGAAGGACGGGGAAGGAAGTCGGCTGTGCCCTTTCAGAGGAACCATCCTGCCATTTGCCTGGAGTGATTTAGGGAAATCACATTTGTAGTGGTACAAGGTACCCTCCACCAGGTACCATTTGGTTGCTTGTGTAGTATGTATATACATCAAAATACAGAAGATAATTGTGACTGCTTACTACATTAAGAAGTAATAGTTGAACTAACCTAAAGCTTCATGATTTACTTCAAATGTTTTCTCCCACTGATACACTCTGACAGTCAGTGACTTGCATCTGTAGCAGTCTTACAATTTGGAGATGTCAGTATTGCTTAGATCTATTAATATTCCCACAGTGAGCTCTTTTTATCTTAAGATCACATAAACTGGATTTTTGGGAAACTACACACAGGAAGATGGCATATAGCTGTTTACAGAAAACAACGATCAAAATTTAAGCATATCGGTAACACACACTGGGCAAGAGCACATATATGGGCTAGAGCACTATACTGAATTTCGCCCCCTCCCCCCCCCCCCCCCCATGTTCCTAGAAAGCCTGGCTATTTCGCCCCCTCCCCCCCCCTTTTCCCAAGAAACCTTGGCTGGAGTTATAAATTTATTTGTAGCATAGTCTGGGGTATAGATTAGGGTGAAAAGCGATAATTTCGTTGACAGTTGTGGAACACAGCGAATGAGAAATAAAGGTTGTGGTAACAGACAGATGTGTGGCTTTGCCTTAATATTTGTTTGCGGCGTATTTAAATGTATTTTCCCACATTTAACGCATTTCTCATAATTAAAAAATAATAAAACTACTAGGTCATCCACAAAAACATATATTAGAAAATGAACAAGCATCCGACGTGTTTTGATGCATATTACGTACAGATATCGTACACAAACTGGAAAGATGCAATGGGCGTTCCACTACGTATCCTTTACCATATTTGATTCGTTTTTCCGCATTTGCTACAGCTGGTATGGGTTCAAAGACAAATTCGTGCTGCAAACGTCTCAGTGGTAGTTAGTCTACATTAGTAAGCTGCAGTTAATGTGTTACAAACATTTAGACACATTGTCCTCAATGCGTAATATGTGTTATGCTATAAATCACTCTGCCTTTCGACCAATAATTTGTAATCAGTTGGCTTCAATCAATCACGTAAGACTCTAATATGTAACTTTGACTACGCTGCGGATTATTATGTGACCATAATCCAGATTATTCGCATTCAAACCTTCTTTCTACATTTAATTCTGTTAACGGAAGATTCATTCAAACAATCTGGATTGATTTGACGTTCCAAAACAACAGCTGAAGGCAGGTCTGTATAAACGCTGTTTTGACGTCACTTACATCAACAGAGTTGTTAACAGGTCTAGTCACCAGGCAGCGCTTTCACGCTTTCAGCCTTTCTGATGACGTCATGAAGCGATTCCTCGGGACCCGCGAGACGCACGTGGCATTAGCATGTCATGTTCAAAGAATATCCGCGTTTCGAAAACTACCAGCGATATTGGCTAGCGTGAGAGACGACGTCATGTCATGATGTGACGTCATGATTCCTCGGGGCCCGCGAGACGCTTCTCAGTAGTCAAAGACGTCTGTAGTGGTAACTTCTGTGAATTACATCACTTCCCGCGGTTCGCTATCGCTGAAGTTTTGCCCACCACGTGCAGTGTGTACCATATCAAGAACGTAGAATCGAGGTAAGTCTTACTAGGAAGAAAGGTAAATTCAAGGAAGTTTTAGCATTGATCTTATAGATTTTTCACAGGGGCTACGAATGTATAGCTTACAATCATGAAAAACGTGAAATCAGGGAACATAAAATCCTTTACTGTAGTGATTTAATTTTTTCTCCAAATTCCATGTGTTGCTGATTTTGGATATTAAGATAACGACATAGAGAAAGTGACAGATATGTAATTTTACTTTGCTTCAGTCCTTTGGGAACTGTGAAATATAGTTGCCCAACAAAAGGACTTAGAACTGTCCCAGAATGGATGTGTACACTTTTTCATGAAATGCTGAAAATTGCACAAGTTTGAGAGAGCTGTGGAAAGAAACTTGGTAGATGGTAGATGCTGACCACAATATGGAGTGAGCCTCCAATCCCATTTTTACCTCTCAAGCACAGGTTTGCAGTCCCTCAACGATTGCCTTCGAGTTACGACAGTCGCCTGTAAATACGAAAAAGATAGCATCTAAGAAATATTGTACAGGAAAGAGGAAAAGAATCGATTCTGCTAGGAAAAGAAATCTGTTTGGCTACCAGAGCTTTCTGAAAGTGACAATGAGGTGTCAGAAAATGCAGTTTTAAACCATCTGAAGACCAACTTCACAAACTTAAGCAGCAGAAAAAAGAAATCACGATTTTAACATGCCTACTTAAATTATGGAGTTGGTTGGTTTGGGGAAGGAGGCCAGACAGCGTGGTCATCGGTCTCATCGGATTAGGGAAGGATGGGGAAGGAAGTCGGCCGTGCCCTTTCAGAGGAACCATCCCGGCATTTGCCTGGAGTGATTTAGGGAAATCACTAAATTATGGAGTGTAAGAAAGATAATGCAGGAGTTCAGTCCCCCAAACGACATGGTTCGACAAGCAAGTCAGCTGTTACAGAACAGAGGGCTTTGGAAAATCCAGATCAAAAATGTCTGCCAGTAGAAACTGTCCACACCATTCGTTCATTCTATGAGAGACACGACACAAGCAGAGCCATTCCTGGAGTAAAGGATTGTGTTTCAATGAAAGACAGCGGCGGTCAGAAAATTAAAGTTCCAGAAAGACTTGTTCTTTGTAATTTAAAAGGGGTAATCTGGGTGTTGACAGAAAATTTTCGTATAAAGCCTGATAGCTTTTCCAAGTTTGCAGAGTTGAGGCCTAAAAACTGCATTCCAGCAGGCCTCTGTGGTACGCAAATGGTGTGTGTATGTGCCATTCACCAAAATTTGAAACTTATGACTGAAAATATAAGATTGAACTCAGTAACAAGAGGAGAAATACAGGCATATAAACAATGTTTTGTAAAGGCTTTCTGGAATCCACCATCAATAGATTGCCAATTGGGAGACTGTAATTCATGTCCTGGGAATGAGGAAATCTAGATCATACTCCAGAAGGCATTTGAAGATAAGCTGATTGACAATATCACCTTCCGACAGTATATTTCTGTGGGCAGATGTAAATTGAAGACATTGCAAAAAGCCGGCTGCGGTGACCGTGTGGTTCTAGCGCTGCAGTCTGGAACCGCGGGGCTGCTACGGTCGCAGGTTCGAATCCTGCCTCGGGCATGGATGTGTGTGATGTCCTTAGGTTAGTTAGGTTTAAGTAGTTCTAAGTTCTAGGGGACTAATGACCTAAGATGTTAAGTCCCATAGTGCTCAGAGCCATTTGAACCATTTTTGAACATTGCAAAAATCAATTCAGACTCATCACTTTATTTTGCAATAAGCTGTATATGTTGTTCTGTCATGACTTTATTGGAGAACAACAAAGTTCATTTATGAAACACACCTGAGAAAGCTTACAAGATTCACAGTTTGCTGTGTACTGTGATTTTGCAGAAAACTACTCATTTTTGATGCAGGATGACGTCCAGAGCTATCATTGCACAAGTCAGCGAGGCATTGTTCACCCATTTTTTGTGTATTACAAAGGAGAAATAGTAGCAGAACATCTCGGTTATGTTGTTATTTCAGACTGTCTTGAATATAACACTGCGGTTATCTACTGCTAAAAGATAAAGCTCATTGTATTCGTGAGAAAACACTTGGAACCTAAAAAATATTACATTTCTGATGGTGCTGCCGCTCAGTACAAAAACAAGAAAACTTTTTTAATTTATTTTTTCATCAAGCATTTTGGCAGAAAGACTGAATGAAGTGTTTCAGCGACAGCTCATGGAAAGGGGCTTGTGATGGAGTTGGTGGCACCGTCAAGAGGTTCACAGCATGAGGAAGTTTGCAACATTCACATGGCAGTCAAATTCTTATAGCTTAGCGGCTTTTCAAATGGGCAGTGGAAAATATCTCTGGAGTACATTTAACAAATGTAAGTCCGGATGAATACAGAGAGAGCCACATTTCTAAACAGTCCATTCAGCACTGCATTAACAATTCCAGGGACTCAATGTCTCATGCATTCACTCCTGTAGTTTCAGAGACCACTAATCCTGACCACTAAACCCTGTCCTTGACAGGTATAAATGGATACAGAATTACAGTGTATAACAACTGGAGGCTTGCATACATTTTGGGGGAAGATGAAGAAGATGACCTGAAGATTACATTTCTTCATCTACATGATCCATCTCCTTCTTGTGTATACCGGTAGAAGCCAGATGTCATGAGGATTTGTGTGGTGGATGTTTTATGTAAGGTGATCCCATTGACTACAACTGGCCGAATAGACACCTTGCCTGAAAATGACGGACAAAACCAACAAAGCCTTTAGTTATTTACCATGTGTAATTTGATACACAGCTGTTCATAAATGTCATGTTGTAAGTAAATTTTTTAAAATTAATTTGGTGATTTCCTAATGAAGCACCTCTATGAAAATCATTTTTCACACGAGTCATGGAAAATGAAGATTTTTCAGCATATGATCCCATGATCATCCCAAAATGGAACTTTGAGTTGTGAGAGTATGGTGCAACAAAATTTTATTATTTTTTTAAAATGTTAAAAATATGGCTTTTTTAGGAAATTAAAATTTATTTAAATTAAGAAAATTATTTGTACACTCCATCATGTTACATACCAAATGAAAAACCCATCTAAAGAGCTTTAAAAGTAACACATTTTCCAGGTCTGTATCTCATCTTGTTAATGGGAAAATGAAATTTATTACTCCAGGTTGTAGTAACTTTTGACAAAAATTTGAAAATTCAAGGCTTATTAAATTTTTAATTAAATCAAGAAAAAGAATTTTATGGTTTTCATTCATAACAATGTAGGGACACTAGGTATACCTAGTTTCATCAGAATCTGAGGACATAAAACTTAATCAGTGTGTTGATTTGACATGGAATATCCAGTGACCCTATTGAGAAACAGTGATGCAAAGAAGCAAAGCATGCAATACAGTGAACTAACCAATTTGCCCTCTTCTACATTTCTATTCTCCTAGGGTATATAGATTTGTGTGCTCTGTTTCTTTATCCCCACACCAGTATTCTTCGTGGTTGAGTGTCATCAGTAAATTGTTAACCTGGCTATCTACAAGAGATTTTCATCTATGTAAAATATATCATCAGCGACAAATGATGTCTTAAAGAATGTGACTTATATTTGATACCATGTCAATTAGGAAGCAGTTTGTTAGGAACAACAACAAAAAGTATATGCAAGCTATGTCGATCTGGGCAACATTGTGAATATATATGCAAAAGAACTGGCTACTGAAGCTAAGTTTTTTCAGATAATGTCATACACTGAAAAGTTTAAGTACCCAATTGCATATTTCTTTGTGAATAAACTGTCATCAGATATAATGACTGAAATGTGAGAGGTTTTATACCGAAACTGTTTTCTGTAGGTATTATTATGAGATCAGTGACGTGTGATGGAGTTTCTGTCACCAGACAGACACTGAAGTACCTTGGGTGCTCACTGAATATGGAAAATTTTGCCCCTCACTTCAAGTATCTTGCCAATTACAGTAATGTTCATGCAATTCTTGTCCATGCCACACGCTGCAATTAGTTCATAACATTTAGCTGGAAAGAAAATTATTAACTGTGAAGATGGAGATGTGAAGTGGGACTTTGTTTTGAAGTTACTTTATCTGCTACAGTGTGAATTTTTAAAATGTGCCAATTCACTCTCTGGTTCACATGTGAATTTCTATAATAAGAAAATGAATGTCTTTTTTAGCAGCCCAGACAATGAGCTCCAGTGCTGGTACTGCCATTGAATTTGTAGAGTGTTCCCAGCACCCAGATTGTCAGGACGCCTCTGACACTGCAAAATTCACCAGAATTATTGAAAAACTGTCCTATATGTGCAACTCTGGCTATGTTGATGCTACATGCTTTAAACAATAATTAAGAACTGAAAACGTAAATTTTAGGATTGAATTTCTTTGTCCAGCAGAAAGCTTCATTCAAATATTAAGGACTGATGGTGTGTGTGCATTAGTACATCCACGAAAAACATTTGTGCTGTGAGTTATGATGTGCATAAATGGTTTTAGAAGCATTTCTGGGGAGTTTGTTTTGGTGTAGCGAACCTCTAAAGTATTTTTTAATGTACAAACTTTCACAAGATCATCTAGAACTCTTTTCTTCTTGCATCAGATCTAGGTTTCGTTGGAACAACAACCCCACCACAATTCAGTTCCAGTCTGCTCTGAGAACAATGTTCTTCAAGAAAAATGTTACTGCAAGTGACATGAGTAATGTAGACGACATTGAGAACTCTCAGTGTTCATGCATTCATGTGCCATAAGAAGAAAAGTTATGAGTTCGCTGATGATAGTGAAGATACTAGTTTCTTTGAGACTCTTGATTCAACCAGGAGAATATTATTTATTATGCATCAGGATATGTTGTGAGAAAGATTATGCAAATGTTAAGATGTGATGAGTGCATCAAATTTATTACTGACCCCTACATGTGCCCAAACGATCACACTGCAAGACTCCTGTGGCAAATCAAGCTGCCCTTACCATGAAGGTTGATGGAGGTGGTTTGCTTCACCCATCTGTAGCAGTGATGAAAATAGTGCAGCATACAGAAAAATGCTTTCCTTCTGCTCTAGTGAGATTTACCTTAAACTCAAAACCATTTTTATGACACGCTTATAAATTCTGTTTGTTGTTTCTTTGCTGAACAACCCAATGTATTTGGCAAAGCTTGTACACTAGCTTCTGTCATAGACTGTGAAGACATGCACGAATCACAGTTAATACGACGTATTACTACTGTTGACTTTCATATTAGATTAAAGGCGCCCTCGCGCTCTCATGGGGCCTTTGCATGAAATGTGTTACTGTGTGAAAGTTCGCTCCATATCCAATGTAATCATAATAAGAAATTCTTCATATCAATGTTTTGGTCATTTTGTATTGATATATAGTTTCGTCATTCAGGAAATAAAATGCGAAAAGTGAAAGCAAAAAAAAAAAAGTCTGTTGCACATAGTTAAGATTTTCGAGAAGCATAGTTTCTCAGCAAGCTTAGCGGCAGCGCGGAAATTACGTATGTAAACACAGCAGAATACTTGCAAAATTAGTCTTGCAGGGAAAGGTTAGTAGGTAAAAGCAATAGCTAACAGTGAACTATAAGCTAAACACACCCAACGTCATATAATGTACATAAATGGTAATCGCATTTTTTCTATGTAGCAGAACAATTTTACACCTTGCCCCGGTTTTACAAGGTGAGTGTTAAGTCACGCGTTACAGCTTTATTTCGTGTAGTAGTCTCTGCAGGTTAGTATTGAGCTCACTGGCCTTGCCACAAGTTCCGACATCAAAGGTCTTAGTATCACAGATATGTCAACCATAAAACAAACATTACAAAAATAAGTATTTATTACAAATTACAATTTTTCTGGATACCACTGCCAAAAGAGCGTATTATTAAGGAAATTAAAATGTCTATCGTGAAAATGTGAATTGCGAACATCGCCATCAAGAAAAAACAAAAATAAAATTGAAACAAAATTGTGATCCATATTATCTCAACTCGATATCTGGAGGGGGGGGGGGGGTTGAATGGGCGGGACTTGTTCCAGATTGAAGGCTGTCGTTTCCTGCCGTCTTGACGTCATAACAGCACTGCGCTGGCTGTCAGTTTGGTGGGTTGTGGGCGGGTTGGTTGAGTTGCTGCGGATACTATATACGGCGAATCGAAGCTGTAGTAAAGGTTTTGTTGGTGTATGAATTATTTGTCGAACGTAAGTTGAAACTAATTTGATGTATTTATGCTTGTAATTGTATTGAAGTTATCAGTTATGTTGTAATATACTTTATAGTTTCTAACCCCCATTTTTGCTAAAATGTGAGAACGCCATATATGGAGTGGTACTGCAATTTATTAGTAGTATTTATGAGGTTGTAAAAAAATAGTTTTTGTGATAGTTCCTGGTGTTTCTCTGTAATTTGCATTGTTAGAGCGTAGGTATGTTTGATTACGAGGAGCTCACTGGCGCTTGGTGATGGTTGGTTTGTTGTACAGTCATTGTGGTAAACTGATTATTTCGCGTGTGTAGGTGTATTACTGCACTGGCTTATACAGTGAAACTGACAGTGAATGTAGAATCATTGTCACTGACCGACAGAAACCATAACGTACTCCACACAATTAACATAAAAGCTGCACGACGTTTTACAACCAATAACAACTCTTCGTCTAGTGAGGCGTTGTGTATGTTGTGTCGAATTTTATCCTAGGCGTTAACTTCAGGACCTTAAAATATAGGGAAAGAATTAGTCTAGTTGGTTTGACACTTCTCAGCCCGTGTCACTTGCTTCCAGTATTATGAGCCGTAACGTTTTTACTCATTTCCATGAAATTGTGTGAAAACTAGTTGCATTTGTGCAATTTCTAACCTGATCTGTAATGTTAGGTTTTTATGAAGTTCGAGCAGCAAATGAAGTTGCGATGTTATATATTAAGGATGAGATAGAAGGGGGTTGGGGGCTGCATATGATGGTCATGTTCTGTTGGAATTGTGTGTGTGTGTGTGTGTGTGTGTGTTCTGTAACTGAATTGGTATTTTTGCACAAAAGCTTTGGGTAGCGTGGTTTGTGACTAAAAATATGCATTATTCTCAGCAATCTTAAGACAGAACCTTTACTCAGTCTTTCGGTCAATAGTTCAAAGGGTATTCCTCTCATATTAAATAATCATCAGATTGTACTTGTAATAACTTTGTGCAATGTGTTTCCTGAATCCGTTCCACAATTATATCGTTTTATTTCCATATTTTTATCTGTATTATTTTCTTCTAATATACCTCTACACAGGTGTTTGTAAAACATTTGTTTTTCTCACATTGTTGCACAGAAATTGTTGTAAATCAGCTTCATTGTATCCTTTACATCTAAACCAGTATGAAGGGCAGGATTGCTCGTAACTTAGCAGTTTTGTGCCAGTAAACCACATGTATGAAGTATATGGTAGAAGTACTTTGCATTGTACTACATTTGGTTTGTTCCTATTCCATTTTCATGTGGGATACAGGAGGAATTATTGCTTAAGTGCATAATTATTAGTCTCATTTTTAGGTTTTTCAGCATTTCCATGACACTCTTAGCAAGTCGATCAAACTTGCTCTGTGCAAATCAGACAGACTTGAGACTAATGGTGCCGCCCATTACCCTATTTTGTGTGTATTCCACACACTTCAGTAATATTAGAGGATGACAGGCCCAAATATTTTGTGAGCAGTCTCCGAAGAAGGCTTACTGTGCATTGCTCCAGTATCCAAGTGAACCAAAATGTACCACCTACTTTACCTGTGACAGAAACTGCGATCAGTCTCTCATATTGCATCAAATTGCTGCACCAACATATTTGTCGTGGGATACTACCATAGCTGGGCACAAGGCCATTAATCTGTCAATTGTTAAGTAACAAAGTTAACTTTTAGAGTAATGGATTAACTTTTAAGTTAATTTTAAAAAATGTTAAGTCTATGTTACTTCTGTTAACCTTCTCTGAATCTGTTAATCAGGTACCTACTATTTGACAAAATCGGGGTCCATTCAAGAAAAATCAGTCTTGGGCATTGAGATATTGACAGTGGAGTAGCAGTAATCCAGTTAAAAGAAGACATAAATTTTACTGTTGCAAGTTAATGATCTTATAAAGTTATGCTTTAATGTTTAAACAAACTTTACTTTTTTGGTAATGTATTAACAATTAGCATAGTTAACTTTTTGATTAAAGTTGCCCAGCTATGGATACTACTGCTCTGCATTTTGTAAAGTGCAAAGTTTTACATTTCTACACATTGAAATTAAGTGCCAGTTGCTGCACTACCTTGCAATCTTATTGACGTCTGACTATATTTGTGCAGCTTTTTACAGGCAGTAATTCACTGCAGATAATTGCATCATCTGCAAAAAGCCGTAGGTGGTCTTAGCAAGTAGTACTATACACTGAGGTGACAAGTCACAGGACAGTGTTATGCACATATACAGATGGTGGTAGTATCATATATGCGAGGTATAAAAAGGCAATGCGTTGGCAGAGCTGTCAATTGTACTCAGGCAATTATGGTCGTGTGATGGAAATTAGACTTCGTGCGCGAAATGGTAGTTCAAGCTGGAAGACACATCAGACATTCCATTTTGGGAATCATTGTTGAATTCAATATTCAGAGATCCCGCATCACAAGTGTGCTGAAAATATCAAATATCAAGCATTACCTCTCATCAAAGGCAACTCGGCATCCGTGGCCTTCACTTAACGGCAGAGGGCAAGCGCATTTGCATTGAGTTGTCGGTGCTAACAGACAAGCAAGACTGCGAAATAACCACAGAAATCAATGTGGGATGAACAGTGACTGTGTGTGTTATGTCAGTGCAGTGAAGTTTGGTGTTAGTGGGCTATGGCAGCAGATGACTGATGGGAGTGACTTTTCTAACAGCACAACACCATCTGCAGTGTCACTTGTGGCTGTATCGTTTGGACTCTATAGATGACTGTAAACTGTGGGCTAGTCGGATGAGTTCACAATTTAAGTTGCTAAGAGCTGATTGTAGGGTTAAAGGGTGGACTCAGGTTGTCAACAAGACACTGTGAAAGCTGCTGGTGGCGCTAGAATGGTGTGGGCTGTGCTTACATCGAATGGACTGGGTCCTCTGATCTGTCTGAACTGATGATCAACTGGAAGTGGTTATGTTAGGCAACTTGAAGACCATCTGCAACCATTCGTGGACTTCATGTTCCCGAAAAATGATGTGGGCTACTGTGTCGGCAGCTTATAATTGTTTGCAATTGGTCTGAAGAACGTTGTGGATAATTCAAGCGAATGATTTGGCCACCCATGGAACATAATCGAGAGGTTCCTGCATTGGCAACATTTGTGCTATTGTGGATGGCTATAGAGGCAGCATGGCTCAATATTTCTGCAAGGGATTTCAGATGACTTGTTGAGTCCATCTCATATAAAGTTGCTGCACTACATTGGGCAAAAGGAGGTCCAACTTGATATTAGGAGGTATTTCATTACTTTCATCACCTTAGTGTAAAGTTTTAATTATAACTTAAAAAAACTGAGCAGGTTGTCATGAAACTTTTTGTGGTAATGTTGTTCTTTTTCTACATATCCACCCATTAGTGCTACAAGTTTTTCCCAATGATGGATTACTGGCCTAGACTTAAGTTGCTGAACTCTGCTTTCTGGCTATTTAGGAAAAGGTCAAACTCAAAAATCACCTTGCTGTTCTAAACATACCTACCATGTGATTTTTCTTGTCTGAGGAAAGATGAATTCACTAGGTACCATGTCAAGAAAATAAAAGGTGATTCAAAATTTAATAGCCCAACAAGCAGTACCTGTAGCTGTATCTTGTGCAGTATGAGCTGTTACATTGTCATGGAGCAAAAATACCCCCTTGGAAATCATACTACAGTGCTTAATCTTGATAGCCTTCTAAGACTTTGTCAGGATATTTCAGTAATATGCTCCTGTGAAGGTTTGTCACATACGGGCACTACATTATCACAATACCAGAAAATGATCAGCATCTGCTTGCCCAATGATGGCAGTGACGAATCATCCCATTTCCACTATTTGCTTTGGCCCTTTGTCTTGGTCATAGAGATACACCCAGAACTTGTCCACGGTTATTAGGCAGCTAAAAAAGTCGTCTTAATTGGTCTGATACAGCTGCTGCCACAGTTTGGCAGACATTTTAAGTGGATGTGAGCAATTGCAAAACCTGGTGGGTGGTGGCACTTGTCAAGTTTAAGATATTGTGCAAGATGTTGAAGATTGATATGTGACTGATTTTCACTTTTTCCACTATTGCTTCAGTTGCGATGTGCTGACATTAGAGCTCCAGGGCCATCACTTCTCTTGAAATTCCTAGTGATTCACAGAGAAATGATCTACCATGTTTGTTATTCAATTTGTCTGATGGGACTAGAAGTGCCTATGCTACCTAATTGCTGTCATATGATATTGTATTGTTGTCTGACACTTCCAGCAGCTCAGTATAAATTGATGCATCATATGCAGAAAATGAATTACTGTACTGTACTACACTTTATTAGTGGGCTGCACCATTTTGTTTTGGTTCATGTAGTGCATGCTAAGGCACTGTCACATGGGGATTTCAGTGTGTACCAGGACTGCAGACATGTAATCACAAATGAACAAATCAATAATACTCATTTATTTTTTGGGGTGATAATTAAAACCTTAGGATTGTGCCATCATAAATTTGTCTGCCAATTCATTAATGCAAAACAGGAACAGCTTAAGTCCCAACACACTTTTCTGGGGCAAGCCTGAAGTTAATGCTACACCTATTGTCAACTGTCTGTGCAAGGTAACTTGGTGCATCCTCCCAAACTGGAAATCCTCAATGGAATGAGAAATTTCATTCGATACTAATCCATATGATCACACTTTCATTAATACGCGTTGTTGTGGTACCGAGTCAAAATGGTGTGAAAGAAAAAGGCTAGTATTTTCGGAAATGCTGATTCTGCTGCTATACAGCCTAATACAATAATGGGTATACAATAACTGAATTTTCCTGTATTCTGAAAAGTAATTTTTATTTATGTTACCTGCCTGAAAGACAAAAACTGTAGTTGGTGAAACTACATGTATACCAGTTTGCTATAATTTCAGAAAATACAAATCCTGGTCTATCATATGTAGAAAAATCTAGGAACCAGTCATAGTTGCCACTTCTTGTGTTCTAGAACATTATAGAGTTCCTAAAAGGAAGTCCAAAGATGGTTGTGTCGGTAATGTTTTTCCTGAGGCACTTTTTGTTATTCACATGTATTTCTTCAGAAGTTAGATAACTTTCCATTCACGAATCTTTAAATTATTTTTATAATCTAGGATAAATATCAATGAGATTGGTCTTTAGTTTTATTTTCTTGTGTACCATCTTTTATATGATGTGGTTTTGCTGTTGATGGTTAAATGTTTGTTGAGAATATTCATATACTGAATGATATCAGTGTAGTCACTGTTTGAATGTTGATTATCTTGTCTTGATTTCCATTAGGAGGATAGTATGTTTTACTTTTCAATTAATTTTTTTTTTTTTTTTTTTTTAAATTGTTTTAGTCACTGGGTGTTACTTTCATTTTGTGGGATTTGCACATTATTTGAATTACATTTATTTTTGGTAGTATTTTGTGCAATATGTATAGCTGAAAAAAATGGATCAACGTATTGCTATAATAATTTTGGGACACCTTTTCCCAATTTACTTTTTTAGTATGCAATTGAAAGTCCTGATGTTGCATTCATTGATTTTTGTTACACGGTAGTTATTGATCGTGCAATCATTTGATATAAAGCCCCATTTCATGTGCAAATTTGTCTTATGATCTGAAAAAAACCAGTGTCTGTTGCACAAGTGTCGGTCATTTTTCACAGATAATTTGTATGGTTGATTGTTTTTACTCCCTTGTCTGTATTTGATACTCTTGTACTGTGGGGGGGTGGTGATTGAGAAATAGTTTCTTTCTTAGTAATTGCAGTTTTGAAATTGACATTGAGGTAACCAAGCACAAATACATATTTTGAATGATTTTGAAGTTGATTATAAATAACGCACATTTTACAGGAGCTGCTTATCTGTAATTGTTACAATACATGTTAATGTTTCCTGCAACTGTTGGCCAGCAGTGACTTGTCCTTGAAATCTACCATTTTCACTAATTTAACCTTGTAAATTTCAGTACAGCTATCTTAAAGGATCCAAAATTCTATTTGTCTCTTAATATTTAGTAATTTCTTGAAGCTCAGCGCTAAAAGGATCTCCAGGTGTAGCCCTAGCAATGCCGATGTGGATACTTATTGCCCATCTTTTGAAAATGTTATAATGTAGTCGTGTGCTTTATATTTTAAAAGTTTGAAAAAAAATGTTTTTAATGAACTGTTCTACCAGGTTCCATAATTGTTTTAAATTTTTCAGTTCAACGTAACACAAAAATTTAAGTCTTAGTAGCAGACGTGACTTCCCTCAGCAATTGTCATATTCAGTATTGTCAGATTCAGGAAATTACTTCCACATCAGTATGTCTTTAAAAGTCAACAATTAACAATGTTTTTATTTTAAAAAAATGCTGCCCATAATGCCACACTCCTCCCATTTGCATTGGTAGGTAAGATTATTAAAAGTGCATTGGCAGTGCTATGGTTAGTCTTTTTCAAACCTTGTTTATTTGTGGTTTGATTTGTTGGTGGTGCTGTTGGTGCTATAAAAATAATTTGAATTGTTATGTTGAAAAAGTTGATAATGTCTTTATTTGTTGTATAGAAACAACATGGATCCAGTTCAGTCTAATTTGGCTAGCACAGTTCTTAAAGTTGCTGAGGAAATTGAGGGAAAGTTGGATGAAGAACTAAAGGAGTTGGATGATATTGACAAACTCCGTGAGAGGCGTTTAAAAGAGCTGAAGGAAAGAGCACAACTCGAAAAAGAGTGGACAGCCTTGGTAATGTATATTATTTATTTACATTTACATATTTATGAACTTATTCTCCAGCTAATTTGTTAATGATAGCAGTGTACATTTCTCATAGAATATGCGCACCTTGTTCAGTAAGTACTTATGTTAGGAATGATGACACCAGTTTTTCCAAAAAATTCATTTCTTATTGTCCTTTTAGAGATATTCACTGTCCCAATGCCCCAGCCACTTTTAACCTCTCCAAAAAGTGGGAATTGTCAAGCAAGCTCCTTAAAATATTCCTCTGTCTTGACAGTGTCCATCTCATTTGAGTAGAATTACGTACCTATGAGCCATTTCTTCATATGTGAAAACAAGAAATCACCAAAGCAAGGTTGAGTGAACATAAAGGGTGTGGTAGCAGTTCATGTAGTTTTGTGGTGATAACTCCAAATGAATTTACTGGTCTGTTTTGGTGACACACTCTTCTTGAACCAATCCAGTTTCTCACTTCAGTGTTGTCAAGTATTATTTTTTCATATTCTGTTAAGCATACACATTCCAAAAAATCTTCACCGCAACGTTTATGGCTGATGTCTTCATTTTCATTGGAGCACTTTCATTGGAAGCAGTGCATAGTTTTGATTTTACTCCGGATTCTTGGTTGTTATCATGAATCCAGGTCTCACTGATGATGGCAACTTGACCCAAAAAGTTCATTGGATCTTGTTTCAACCACAGTTTCGAAGTTATAAGCCTCACCTTCATATTGTCCACTGTCATCATTCGCAGCACCCTGAAAATAAAATGAAAATAAAACAATTTTTTCGCTGCCACCATAATTTAAAATATTAATTGCCATTTTATCTGCCTGACCTGTGGGCTGCATTATTTCGTGAATTGACCTTTGATGATTGTGTACAATTGTGCCATGGAATTTCTCAGGATTTTAACATATTTTGCTGTGTATTATTGGTGATAATCAGGAACAGATATTAAATTTGTTGACCCAATTTATGTTCAAAAATAAAATTACTGAACAACGTAACAAATTTTCCACCTGAGCAGAAATCATGTAGCGTAGATTACTGAAATGGCTATCAAAACTAAATAGCATATTGTCATTTTTCATGTATTGTCATCTAACAGATGGCGGCACATGATTCTAACACCAACTTGTGTTAGCAGTGACATCTGTCCACGAAAATGTGAAATTATTGACCAGCTTGCATAGTAAAAATAGTGTTTATATTATGTTGTACAGACTCCATTACACCCAGTAGTATTACAAAGATGGTTACTTTGGATTTTCTGACAATTGATTTCACTCATAGAAACTTATTAATATATTGCCTTGTGCATGTACAGTGAGATGCTACAGTATTTTTAATTTAGAGCTCAGTTATTTTGCTCTCATTAATTTTATAAGGCATCGTTATAGACTAGCTAAAAGTCATGGGAATGCATGCTACCTGACTGTTTCATCTAGATGCAGTGTATAGCTCAAGAGCTGGTATGGTATTGGCGAAGTTTTGCTACAACCAGGTGTGTTTGGGAACATTGCAGCATTTCGCAAGTCAGCTGGCTTTGAATGTAGGAGGATAGTTTGTGAAAGATGTATGGATTGTAGTATATTGGAGGTAACACAGGAATTCAGATTCTAAGGCCAACAGTGTCTAGGAATGATTTTCATTATCATGGACAGTGCTTCCACATGCATAAACCACTAAACAGTAAGACAGTGTTTGACAAAAGGATCTCATGTTGAGTCATGTCCCTGAAGAACGACACAGGGTAACTGACAGTGTACTAAAAGTCAAATTGCCACTAATTTTTATGTGGGGCATCAGGAACTGTTTTGTCAGACCTGTATGGAGAAAAATGCACCAAATAGGCTGCAGCAGCTGACCAACTCATTCTTATGTTGACACCTTGACACAGATCTCAACAGCTGACATTGGCCTGTGATTATCATCACTAGACTGTTGCACAGTGGCAGCATAAGACATGGTCTGATGAATCCTGCTTTGTTATAGTGATTTGACGTGCATGTTAGTGTCATAGCTGCCAACCATGAGAAGAATGTCAGTAATCACATGGCAAATGTGGAGGGAAGCCTGGGGCCCTCCTTCAAAATTTTACCAGAGGTTCCCACTGTTCAATTATTTTTTCTGTCAGTTGGAGCAAAGAAACTGCTCTCATAAAAAATGTACTTCAGTATTTGTGGAGTTTGATCCCGTATATATTTTGACATATTTTGACAAAGTTTAAAATTAGACTATCTTTTTGAAGCTTCATTGGATCTGTGATGGTCATGGCTGCAGATTTTTGGACCTGCTTTATGGGGTAGAGAGTTGTAGGTCTTCCCTTGATGTATCATTGATGCATTACACAAAGGAGTCGGCTACTCAGGTAGTGGAATACTTGCTGAGTGTGCATGAGGGCTTCTTAGGCTAGACAGTAGTATGGGGTCCTCTTATTAATGCTCACCAGTCGATTCGCAGAGAGTGAAATCAGATTGTGTACAAAGTAGGGATGCTTAGATTGTCAAAATTCCAACAATAAATTGTCAAAGTATTCATAACAAAGTCCCTCAACTTGCTACTCTCCAGGAAAGTTATTGCCCTCAAATTATTCTTTGAACCGGGAGCTGGCTGAAATCCAAAGTAGAAAGTTCTGAAATATTTAGTGAGACATATTGGAAAGACAGATTAGATATATTGAGGTTGAATTTGAGTGTGACATTGTAGTTGCGTATAACAGGTCTACTGTATTTACTCGAATCTAAGCCGCACTTTTTTTCCGGTTTTTGTAATCCAAAAAACCGCCTGCGGCTTAGAATCGAGTGCAAAGTAAGCGGAAGTTCTGAAATATGTTGGTAGGTGCCGCCACAACTAACTTCTGCCGTCGCTACACAGGCATGCTTTACAGGCACAAAGATAAATACTGGCGCCAAAACCTCTGCGTCAGTAAATAAATTAAAAAAAAAAAAGGTGGAAGACGAGCTTTTTTCTCCGCCCTGAAGTTCGACCACTGCATTTTCATACATTATCCAACGAAGTAAATACAAATTCCGTATTGTTCATCTTCGAATGTAGCAGCTTTTCAATGTACTACGAAAATCCGACTGGCAAGACCGTTTGCGATGTTTGTCAGTATGGCCAATTCTACATTCTGATTTTTTTTCTACCTGTGAGAAGAGATGGTTGCTAATGGGAACTTTTGTGAATTCTGAATCACATACAGTATTCTCTTCACCATAAGAATAATACGAATATAAACATTTTGCCATGTATTCTTTCGTGTTTGCTGCTATCTCATTTAAATCCTGTCGGCCTAATAAACTACGAAACTAGAGTGAGACAACACAAACGCGGAAGTATACACATATGTCATGTTCATATTCGTATTATTCTTATGCCTAATAGTGATACAGTCAGAAATGAAGCACGGCAATTGACTAGATTTTTAAATCTAAGATGACTCTAATTTCTGTGCAGAAAATAATGTACTAAAGAGGCGTCTGCAAAGGTTTTCAAATGGAGAAAAATTTTTGCTAAACTCTCGTTCAGAACATCATCTATCATACGCAGTTTATTATTTGGTTCTTGTTTATCATTATCAAAGAAAGCAGCAGTGTAAATAACAACAAATAGCAGTCTCTTGCCATTGTTTCGCTACTGAGACAATTACTCTCTCTCTCTCTCTCTCTCTCTCTCTCTCTTCTTCTTTTTTTTTGCGGCGGTAGCAAGCACAAAAGCAAACCATGCCGCGAACGGCGACAGGTCGTGAACATTCATTATCGGAATGCGACAAACAATGCATGACACAGTACAGTAATGCATTTTCAGCTTAGAGTGACGAAAACACCTATAACAAAGAGAATGGCAGTTATCAGATCTGGGGAAAAATAAGCAATCAATTCAAACCAAACGAAGCACGTGAAAAATGAAGGGTACCCGCATAAATAAGGACGGAGTGCCTGACGCATAGCAATGGCTACCTGGTAAAGCTTAACTGCTAAGCTTACGGCTCGAACCAAACTACTGTAGCTGTATCGTCATTCATTCGACCTGAATTCTGTCTCCTATTACAATGGACCAACTTTGTTTCGATTTGGAGGTGCGGCCTAAAACTTTTCTCTCCCCTTGAATTTAGAGTCTCAAATTTCAGCTGCGGCTTAGATTCGGGAAATTATTTTTTCCTTTATTTCGAGTCTCATTTTTTCAGGTGCGGCTTAGATTCAAGTGCGGCTTAGATTCGAGTAAATACGGTAGGTGAAATAAAGTTAATTGTTGGATGCTTTTACCAGTCACCCTATTCTGCTATGACTGTTTGGTCTTTTAGAGAAGTTAGTGTGGAAATATGCAGATTGTGCAGTATTAGGTGCAGGGGACATTAACCTACAGAGTACAGACTGGGGCATCTATAGGTTTGTTGCAGGGACGACTGACAGACTAACCTGAGATGCTTTTGGACAGTTTTCTGAAAAGTAGACTAAGCAGCTAGTTAGACTGTCACACACAATGGGAATATTTTAGACCTTGTGGTAACAAACAGGCCTGTCCTTATAGGCAGCATCAGTATGGACAAGGATTAGTGATCAGGATATAGCGCCTGTGGTTACCAAAGGTAATAGATCCATCAAGAAAGCTAGGAGAGCATTTCTGCTAGAAAGAGCAGATAAGCAGTTGTTAGCATCCAATATAGACAGGGAATTGACATTGTTCGGTCCAACTATGATAGGCATAGAGGAATTATGGACGATGTTTAAACAGGTAGTGAAGCACGCTCAGGAGAAGAATGTGTCAGGTACGTAGATTAAGGACAGAAAAAGTCCATTGTGGTTTAACAATGGAATTCGGAGAATGCTGAAAGAGAATGTGCAAATAATGACAGGTGGAAGATAGTAGAAATTTGTGCAATGGTAAAAAGTGATACTCAGTGCATACAATTACTACCTCTGTCATACCTTAGCAAAAGATCTGGCCCAGAATCTGAGAAGATTGTGGTCCTATGTAAAATTGCTAAGCAACTCTAAGCATCATATCCAATCACTCGTTGCCCAGTCGGATGTATCAGAAGAAGATAGCAGAAGGAAAGAAATCTTTCATGCAGGAGAATTGTAAAAACATACTGAAGTTTGATCATTGCACAGGCTCCCGTATGGATGATGTAGTAATAAGCATCCCTGGCATAGAGAAACATCTGAAAGCAAATAAGTCATCGGGTCTGGATGGAATCCCAATTTGGTATTAACAAGGAGTAATCTGTGGCATTGGCCCCTTCCTTAGCTTGCATTTATCGTGGGTCTCTTGCCTTTGCAGTTCCAAGTGACTGGAAAAAGTGAAAGTGATTCCAGTATATAAGAAGTGTAAAAGAGTAATCTTCAAAAGTACTGACCAATATCCTTAACATAATTTTGCTGCAATTCTGCATATATTCTCAATTTGCATGTAATAAATTTCCTTGAGAGGGAAAAGCTTCTGTCCATGAATCAGCATGGTTTTAGAAAGCATCACTCGTGTATAACTGTTTCCCCTTTTCTCAGATTAAGTAACCCATAGATGGACAACAGGCAGATTACGTATTCCTAGTTTTCCAGAAAGAATTTGGCATGGTGCCCCATTGCAGATTATTAATGAAGGTGTGCTGAAATAGGGTGGCTTGAAGACTTCTTAAGTAACAGAAACTAGTACATTGTCTTCGATGGTGAGTGTTCATTAGGGAAAAGAATACCATCAGGTTGCCCTAGGGAAGTGATACAACAGGTTATTTTCTGTGTACGCAAATGATCTGTTGAAAATGGTGAGCAACAGTCAGCAGTGGTTTGCTGCTGATGCTGTTATTTATGGGAAACTGTCGCTGAGTGACTGTGGGATGATACAAGATGACTTAAACAAAATTTCTAGTTGGTGTGATTAATGTCGGTACGCTCTAAAGGTAGAAAAATGTATGCTAATGCAGGTGAGTAGGAAAACAAACCATTAATGTAAGAATACGGGATTGGTAGCATGCTGCTTGACACACTCACATTGATTAAATATCTAAGTGTGTCATTGCAAAGCGATATGAAATGGAATGAGCATGTAAGGATTGTATTAGGGTTGGCAAATGGTGGACTTTGGTTTATTGGTAGAATTTTAGGAAAGTGTGGTTAATCTGTAAAGGAGAATGCATATAGGACACGTGCGAAAAGTTGAGTACTGCCAGTGTGTCTGGGATCTGCAAAATGTCAAATTGAAGAAGACATCGATGCAATTCAGATCCGGGAGCTAGATTTGTTACTGGTAGGTTCGAACAAAAATTATTATGGAAATGTTCCAGGAACCCAAATGGGAACCCCTCTTTTTGAGACACACTATTTTAAAAAAGAATTAGAGAATTGGTGTTTGAACCTGGCTGCTGAACGATTCTACACCTCAGATGTAAATTTCACATAAGGGCCACAAAGGTAAGAGAAATTAGTGCTAGTGTGGGGCATATAGACAATTGTTTCTCCCTTGCTCTATTTGCGAGTGGAGTGGGAAATGAAATGACTTGTAGAATATGGATGTAGATGTAAATGTAGGACAAGGTACTGGGTTCTTTCACTGTCTTTCATCCGATCACAAATTTTAAAACATATTGCATAAGTTTAGTTCTTCAACAGCCTTCAGTGTTGTGTAGTATCAAATGCTGTCTGGAAATCTAGTAATACTGAATTTGCCTGTCGGTCTGCATCCTGTGTTGGCAGGAGAACATTTGTGAAAGGGCAAACTGAATCTTTCTACTGCAGTACTCCTTAAATTCATGTTTCTTTATGTGAAGAAACATTTCTCTCAAGGAAAATACTTTTATCAGAGCTTAGAGTATGCTTGAAGGTCTTGCAGCAGCATATTACGGATCCATTCTTTCACCCTTCTTATACAATCAAATTAAATCAGGTGATGCTGAGGTAAATAGAGTATTGAATGACAGTAATAGTAGTAGATGTGTTTTGCTATTTTGGCAGTAAAATAGCACATAAAATGGCTTAAGTAGAGTAGAGAGGATATAAAATGTCGACTGGCAATGGTAAAAGAAGTATTTCTGAAGAATAGAAATTTGTTAAAGTCAGTTATAAATTTAGGTGTCAGGAAGCCTTTTCTTTAAGGCATTTGTCTAGTATAGATTTGTATGGAAATGAAATGTGGTTAATAAGCAGTTCAAAAAGAAGGTAGTAAATGCTTTTGAAATGAAATATGATGCTACTGAAGAATGCTGAAGAGTAGCTGGCTAGATCACACAACTAACGATGAGACACTGAACGTAACTGGCGAGAAAAGAAAATTGTGGCATAACTTTAAAAAGAAGGGATCAGTTGGTAGGACACATTCTGGGGAATCCAGGAATCATTCACCAGTTTTGTTTTGGGTTGGAAGTTTGGGGGGGGGGAGTTAAAAATTGCAGAGGGAGAGCCAGAGAAGAGTACAGTAAGCAGATTCAAATGGATGTAGGTTGCAATAGTTATTCGGAGATGAAGAGGCTTGCACTGGATAGAACAGTGTGGAGAGCTGCATCCAACCAGTTTTTGGACTGAAAACCACAACATACACATTCCACTGAGTATGTGAGATATCAGGCAGTTGAAATACCCTCAGACATTCAGTAAGAACGTAAAAATTTCAATTCTAAGGCTGATGCTGACAGGTATGAATGTTACAGAACCATCAATTTAACAAGTCTTGATTGCATAATACTGACACAAATTATCTCCATGAGCATTAGAAAATTCCCAGAATCTGACTTCGGGGAAGACTGCTTTAGGTTCCGCATGAATGTTGGAACATGTTAGGTTATACTGAACGTATGACTTGTAGAGGTAGTGAAGAAAGGCAACCCCACATTTATGGCGTCTGTAGATGTAGGGAGAGCTTTTAATAGTGTTAAATACTTTGTTTGAAATTCTGAAGTACCAGGGTTAAAATACAGAGAGCAAAACGTTATCTAAAACTTGTACAGGATTGACTACTTTATAAACAGTTCAAAGATGTGAAAGAATGTATAAATAAGAAGGGCGTGTGTGGATTGTGTTGTAGCCCATTCCCAATGTTATTCAGTTTGTACTTTGAGCAAGCTGTGAAAGAGATAAGGGAAAAAATTTGAAAACGGGCTTGAAATTTAGGGAGAATAAATAAAAACTGTTCATCGATTACACTGTAATTCTTTCAGAGGTGTCACAGATTTGTAAGATCAGTTGAACAGAGTGGACAGTATCTCGAAAAGGGGTTACAAGATGAACATCGACAAAAGTAAAACAAGGGTAATGGAATGTAGTCAAATAGCATCAGGTGATGCTGAGTAAATTAATTAGAAAATATGGCAGTAGCAGAATAATTTCTTATAAAATTGATTGACATTGGAAGTAGAAGCTATAATATAGGAGGCTGGAAACAGCATTTTTGAAAACTGGAATTTAACATTGAATATAAATGTAAATGTTAGGAAGTGATTTCTGAAGTGTTGGTGCAACCTTGTACAGAAATGAACATGGGCAGTAGACAGTTCAGACATGGAGAGAATTCAAGTTTTTGAAATGTGGTGCTACAGAAGACTGCTGGTGATTAAATGGGTAGCTTGGATAACTAACGAGGAGATACTAAATTGAGCTTGGGTGAAAGGAAATTTGTGGCACAACTCAAATAAAGGAAGGGATTGGTTGATAGTAGACACCTGTGACATCAAGGAATCAATTTGGGAATGGAGGGAAGTGTTGGGGGGTAAAAATTGTAGAGGGAGATGTTGGCTTGAGTGCAGAAAGCAGATTCAGATGTCTATAAGTTACAGTAGTTATGCAGATATTGGATATCTTGCACAGGGCGGACTAACATGGAGATCTTTAACAAACCAGTTTTGAAGTGAAGAACATAACAGCATATGAGGGCTGTTCAAAGAGTAAGGCGAGTCTTCAAATTGTGCGGGCAACATACATTTGATTATCAACCTTTTCTTTCTTTCCTGCATTCTTTTTTTTCCCCATATGTTCACACTTTCAATTGTACAGCATACTTCATTTGTTTTTAAGAAATAGAAAGATTAGACATGTTTCCGTGTGCTCAGCGATTTTTGAATATCATAAAAAATGGAGCAAAGAATTTGCATCAAATTTTGTGTGAAAAATGGAATCGAGTGATCTAAAACACTTAAAATGTTGACAGTGGCATGCAATGAGCCTGTCTAAGTAAAAAAAAAAATAGTTTAAAAGTAGTACAAGCTCTTCTTAGATGGTCTGGCCGAAAGAATGCCAATGATGAACCTCGCTCTGCACGCCCGAGTCCATCAAAAACACGTGATAACGTCGAAGCAGTGAATAAAATTGTTTTGGGAAATCGTCGAATTACCGTAAGAGAAGTTGCTTTGGCATATCAGTCGGCTCGTACTGTGCAATTTTTTCAGATGTTTTGGGTATGAGACATGTGTTGGCAAAGTTTGTTCCAAAACTTCTCAATTTTGATCAGAAGAACAGTCGCATGAGCATCGCTCAGGAGCTTTTGGATGACGTCAGTGACGATCATGTTTTGTTCAAAAGGATAATAACTGGTGATGAAACTTGTATTTGCAGTTATGATGTCAAAACCAAAGCCCAGTCGTCCCAGTGAAAGCATCCTGCAGAGCCAAGACCGAAAAAAAGCGTGCCAAGTTCGATTGAATGTCAAAGTTTTGCTCAATGTTTTCTTCAATTACCGTGGCATAGTGCATCATGAATTTTTGTCTCAAGGTCGTACGGCCATACCTTGGCTGTTGTGCACAGTTTGCGAGAAGCAATACATAAAAAATGTCCGGAATTGTGGAAAAACAATTCATGGCTTTTGCATCACGACAATCCACCAGCTCATTCATCATTGCTTGTGAGAGATTTTTTGGGCAAAACAACATGACACATGCTTTAGCCACCAAATTCACCAGATTTGGCCCCCTGTGACTTTTTCCTGCTCCCAAAATTGAAGAGATTTATGAAGGACGAAGATTTTCAACCATTGAGGAAATAAAAACTGCACCACTGGAAGTACTCAAGACTGTACCAAAAATTGCTTATGAGAAGTGCTTCAAGGACTGGAAGAAGTGTTGGCACAAGTGTATTGCATCTGAGGGGGGTTACTTTGAAGGGGACAACATGAATACTGATGAATAAATAAATATTTTTTCATAAAAATATATAGTCACCTTTGATCACACCTTGTATATGGTAGTAGCCTGCACTTTCACAATTTGCATCGTAGTGTTATGTGTGTCGTGTCTGAATAGGTCACTGTAAATGTGCTTGAAGCAAGGGTGTACTCTGAATTGGATATCCATTCATTTTGAATTGCTTCACTTACTTCTCCGTGTCTGAGATGCTTATTTCTGTGTTGTCCATTTGAGAGCTAGTTAGACTGTGGACATCCTCTGTGGTTTTTTTTCTTTATTTTTTCCACATAAGTATTCAAAAATATTAATGTAACCAGCAGGGCATTTAGGACTAGCCACGGTCCCAGCCTATGTGAACTATTGCTGTCAATAGAGAGGAAACTTGATCGTGGTGGAACAAGCAGTAAATGTACTGTTATCCAAATTCACATGCATATTGTATCATGTCATATTCCCCCCACCCCTCCCGGTTCCTGGGTCTGTGGTGTCAACTGCAGGGAGCATCATTCCCCTGTTCACCAGACTGCACTGTCTTCCAAAGAGAAAAGAAAATCCAAGTAGACAAGACTCGTGACTGACTTGCGTATTAGGAGGCCGTGAAGAAATATGATCGTTTGCATCCTGTACGTATGACAATGATGATTCCCTTCGTGTCAACAACACCTGCTCCCCAGGTGGTTGAGGTCCTTTCCCCGTACTGTTTCCCCTACACCCACTTTGGGAGTGTTGACTCCTCACCCTCTGGGGACATAAATTCCCAACCACAAGCTGGAGTAGCAACACCCTCCTCAGTCATCCCTCACCAGAAGTGATCCTTTGCGACACTCCCTTCCCAGATAGGGTATTGGACTGTTTTCTGGAAATCATCTTAAATGGTTAATTATCTCATTTTTATGCTCATAACATGCTTTTTCCTCATGAGTTTCAGTATTTTTTATGGAAGTGACATTCAAATAATTTGAAAGTCCGCTAAAATGTTTCATTTGAGTCGCGTGATGCCTGTGACATCACTGGCTAGCACATTGCTCCTGCTGTCATAAAGCGCATTAATAGTGTTGTCTTATTTTGGAATTCACGTTTGGTAAAATGGGTTACAAATGATGTGTAGTACCACACTGTACAAATAAATCAATAAAAACTCTGAAAAATTGAGTGTTCCAAAGAATGAGAGGATGAGTAAAATGTGGTTGCACTGTACTGGCAAAATGCCACTGCGTTGATGCACGAGATTCCTAACAAAATTAAAAATATCTTTCACTCTGAAGTTAATTTACCTCAGATATATGCTTTCCCACTGTTGCAAGAAAGAACAGTCATTCAATGAAATTACTGTCACAGAAAATTATTACATTCAAAGCTCTGTCAACCGTTTGGTTGCTCAGTTGGTAGGGAAGTAGACTGTTAAATGTCTATAAGCAGATGTCCATAAGTCACTAGCTCAAATCCAGTCTGCAGTAATACTTTAACTTTTTTGTAAAGCGACTTGTATGAAAACCAAATCACAATTAAGAAACAGTACCAAACCGATCAGAAACAGAATATTTTGTTTTTTCTGTGCTATTTACATGCACTTACATTTTCAGTCGCTGTTAAGACACATCACTTTTAAGATGATTTCTAGTTAATGTGACACCACACTTTTTACTTTATGGAAAACAATACCTTTGTTACCATTGTACTGTCCGGCTAGGATCCTTATTCTTGAAACTTTTAAAGTTTCATCAGCTTACGTAAGGATGATGTAAGTCTGCTTAACACATTGAGGTTAGTTTCCACTAACAAACCTCACAGCCCTTATGTTTATGTGCCTAGCAAATTGTACACACTTCATCTCTCTCCACATACAGAACCTCATCATCCTACATATTGTAATGTGAGCATATGGTGATACCTACAGCACTATAATCTGTTCATCATAAGAATAAACTTGATGTAAACCAACACAAATGTGATGATGATTGGTCAGGGTTGGTTAATACAGAGATAAAGATTAATATTTCTATTATTTACCCCATTCCCTTAAATGGCACAAAAAGCATATACTATATTTATGGATGTATTTATTCCTATTCAAGAATTCATCTATGGTATAGAAGGAGTTGTCGGGGAGATATGATTTAAATTTATTTTTGAAGCTATTACTGCTGTCTGTCGGACACCTTATTTCATTTGGTAATTTGTTGAAAATTTTGATAGCAGCATATTTTACCCCCTTCTGTGCCAAAGATAGGTTGAGCAAAGGATAGTGAAAGTCTTTCTTTTTCCTGGTATTATCATGAATGTCACTGTTGTTTTTAAACTGGTCCATGTTGTTGAGAACAAATTTCATTAAGAATAGATGTATTGTGAGGCTGTTGTAAGAAATTCCAATCTTTTAAAAATATGCTTACAAGATGCGCAACTATGAACCCCACACATTATTCTAACCACTTTCTTTTGAGCAGTGAATACTTTTTGTCTAAATGTTGAGTTAGCCCAAAATATTATTCCATATGACATCAGAGAGTGAAAGTATGCGAAGTATGTTAGCTTACTAATTTCTATATCCTCAAAATTGGCAATTATTCTGATCACAAAAGTTGCTGAACCTAGTCGCTTTAGGAGATCCAAAATATGAATTTTCCAACTAAGATTCTCGTATATATGTACACCCAAAAACTTAGTACGCTCTACCCTGGCTGCTGACTTCTGTTGATGTGTTATATTTATTGAAGGATCTGTTCTTTTTCCAGCAGAAAATTGGATGTACTGTGTTTTTTCAAAGTTAAGAGCAAGCCCATGTGCAGAGAACCAATTAATGACTTTTCCAAAGATCTTATTTGTATCGTTTTCAATTGGACTTCCTTTTACTGAATTAATAATGATGCTTGTATCATCAGAAAACAGTGTCAGTTCAGCTTCCTGTTTCAGATAGGAAGGGAGGTTGTTCACGTATATCAAGAACAGAAGGGGACCCATGATTGAACCCTGTGGAACACCTAATGTAATTTCACCCCAGTTAGATGAGGTGGAAAACTTACTTAAATCACTTGATCCATATAATGAAACTTTTTGCCTCCTGTTCTGTAGGTGTGACTTAAACCACTCATATGCTATTCCATTTATACCATAGAATTGTAATTTCTGTAACATAATGTCATGGTTCACACAATCAAATACTTTGGACAAGTCACAGAAAATTCCTATTGGTGACATTTTACTATTTAGACTCTCTTATGTGGACAATGAAATTGTATATTGCTGTCTTAGTGGAACAGCATTTTTGAAATCTGAATTGTGATTTACTAAGTATCCCATTACTGTTGAGATGGCTAACCACTCTTGAGTACATTACTTTCTCAGAGATTTTTGAGACTGCTGTAAGCAAGGATACTGGCCGATAATTGACATCTGTGGTGTCCCCCTTTTTGTAGAGAGGCCTGACAATGGCATATTTCAACCTGTCTGGGAAAATACCTTGAGTTAGTGATGCATTACATGTGTGACTCAGAACATCAGCTGTAATTGCTCCACATTGTTTTAGTATCCTGTTAGAGATGTCATCTCCTCCAACAGAACATTTATGTTTCAGAGATTTAATAATTTTCCTTATTTTACAAAAGGTTGTTAGGTGAAACTTAATCTGACTAAATTTTTTCAAAACAGACTCTTTCATGTACTGCCAAGATTTTTCTTTTGAACTGTTCTCACCAATTTTTTCTCCTACACTTAAGAAATGATTGTTAGATACATTAGCTACTTGTGTACTGTTGGTTAGGATGGTCTCATTCTCCTTCATAGTAATACTACCTACCCCTGTGGTTACTTTTCCTGTCTCCCTTCTAACAACATTCCATATTGATTTTATTTTATTGCCGGAATTGTTAATTTCCTTTCTAACATACATGTTTCTTGATTTATTTACAACTTTTCTCAGTATGTTACAATAATTTTTATAGTGTAAAACTACTTTTGGATCTTTACTATTTCTTGCTGTCTCATACAGTTTTCTTTTTCTTTCTGAAGACACTTTAATACCTGTAGTAATCCAAGGTTTCTTTGAAAAGTGTGTGGTGTTACACTTAGTAATTTTCTTTGGGAAACAATGTTCAAAGAGGGATATAAATTTATCAAGAAATATGTTGCACTTATCATTAGCATTTGGCTCATTATATACATCTCCCCAATTAACATTCCTTAAGCTTTCTCTGAAGTGCTGTATAGATATATTATCTATTAGCGTGCTACTGTCCTGAGCTATACGTGTAGGGAAATTGATCACTGATTCTGAGTTATATGTTGTTAATAACACTTCTAGTTCACTTTTCCTATCAGAATTACTTAGAAAGTTAACATTGAAATCACCACAGATTAATAACTTCTTCTTTTTGTCCGACAGACAGCATAATAGGGAGTCAAACTTTTTTATGAACAGCTCCCAGTCTCCTACAACACAAAATTTGCTTACTTCTACAGTTTTGCATTTATACCCTTGTTTTATGAAAATGGCAACTCCTCCTTTACCCATCCTAGCTGTAGCACACGTACACTGGTGTTGTGATGCTCTTAGAAGTAGGTCCTACTTATGTATTAGTTATCTTATTACTAAGTTACGTTAAATAAAACTTTAAGATATTCAAATGTATTAACAACCATCAATGTTTTTCTTAATCACGCTTTAGCCACATAGCTTTTATTTCAAAAATCGTGTACAGTCACAGACTATGCAGCGTTGTGCTCAGATTGTTGTGCTGTTAATGCGCAATATGAAATGTTCAAATTTCCCCAGTATCATTTTTTTTCTTCTCATTCAGTTTGAAATACCTACATCTCATAATTATGAAACTCATCATGCATTTTTTTTATGAATAATGCACGTCTTCTTATTTATAATTACGTATTGGACATGAAATTCCTTTTTCCATTTCAAATACAAATTCGTAATTATCAATGTTTTATGAAAGACTATTCATAAAAGTTGTTTAAATTAAGAAAGCATAACAATTTAATTTTTAAGGCAAAAACGAAAAACCAAATCCTCTTTATTTGGACTATGTCAATCGTTTAATAACACAGAGGTAGATAAGTATTGTAGAAACATGAAAAACAATTATTTTCACAGCATCGAGCGCATCATACAAATGCTGCATTTTTACATTTGCTACTGTACCATTACAATATGAACCCAACAGAACTGATCTAGAACCAAGGTGTTGGATTTGGCCCGATAAGTAAAAAGACTGTTAAGGTGCCAGACATACTGGAACTAATGCACGCAGCTTTTTCACATTTCACTGCTGAATACTGGCGGGATATAGAAGAAGAGAAAATGCTGCGCCATGGTTGGCTTCATGGATTCTGTTGTTGATAGGCTCGTTATCCACATAGCAGGTGACACTTCCAGATTTGAAATGTATTTTCGGATTTGGATAACGAAAGAGCTAAGAGATTACCAGACAACTGTAAGTAATAGCTTCAGTGGCTTCAATATTTAACTATACAGCGAAATCCTTGAATACTCTCTTACGTTACACACAGCTTTTGCAGAAAAATTACCCTGTGGTTAAGTCAGGAATTTCATCATTCTTGTTTTTAGTTACAATAGTATGTTAACTAAAAACGATAACGTGTTGTGGTTTTCGTCTAAGGAGCATATTGTGGGAGATTTTCAGTGTATTATTTCATGCAGCTTAAAAATTAAATGACATTCGAAGCTGTATTGCTCCTCTGCTCGTCTTGTTTTATGTGTGAACTGCAGCTGGCCACATCACTGCAGGCTATCTGGGTCAGCTGATCAGCCAGTGCTAAGTTAAATGTGCCGGTAAAGCTGTTGTCCTGTATTATCGCTAAGGCGATGTGCGCGTAATGCACGGCTCAGAACGTACCCTTATTATTGTACTTGACAGTACTAGAGACAGCTTGGCTGCAGTCCCACATGAAACTGAAATCCAATGAGGTTCCAGTAAACATGGAAGAATACATAGTGCAATGTTTACATCAGGTTTATTCTTATGATGAACAGATTATAGTAATGCATTTATCCTCAGTTCTCCATCTCTCAAATTAAGGTTAATGTGAAGCTATATAGAATACATCCCATAATCGAAACAGCTGCTACATTCCTGCTAATGCTAGTTTTGTATTGTGCATAAAACTTTCAAAAATGTATGACCCTGCCAGGATTCGAACCTAAAATCTTCCAATCTGTAATCATACGTACTGTCCATTGTGCCACAGTGCACATATAACCTGTGGGCACTCTGGTGATTGTGTTGTATTCAAGGAAATCGGCACTAAGATTAAAAGAGAGAATTTTTTGTGCTTTGGATTGTAGTTCATGACAGATAGCTGGCAGTGTAGATATAGGGTACGGACCCACTTGCAAAACATTCTACAGTTACTTAGTTTTGACAGAGTTTAATGGTGTTGCAGGGAGCAGCGAAATGAATGTCCGTCCTTGCACATATCGCCGCTCTAAGTTGGTGCAGCATAAACATATTGACTTTCGAAAGGTTTCCACTATCAGGGCTCACAGAATTCCTACATATTGTTACTTAAAAGTTCTAAATGTGTTTCACATTTCAGCTAACACTCCTATAACACAGGTATGGTTTGTTTACTCATAGTCTTGAGACATCAGCAGAGCTTCAACTAGTAACAGAACATTTTCGATCATGGGACCAATCTTGAAATTTAAGTATTTTTAAGCTTTAATTAGATAAAAATAACAGATACTTGTGAGACTATTGACTGTGAATGCTATTTGAATGTCATAATAACTCAGAATAACAACAGTGCAAACCATATTTTCAACGTAGGAAAATAGCCGACTCTAATGACTTGCAACCAGATAGCAGCTAGTGGCTGAAGGAGCTGCAGGTTGCTGGTCATAGGACTACACACTCGCACTCTTGTGTGGCTTATAGATCTTATTCGACCATTGATCTTCCTATCAGCGGCCCTGGTCTTCTCCCCTCCAACCATTAGAGTGTCTGTGACGACCTGTGAGATAGTGATCATTTTCTGATTGTCCTATCCCATCCTCAGCATCACAGTCCAGGGTGTCCATCCAGATGGGCTCTCAACAATGCTGACTGGGATCCCTCTGCCTCTGTTGTCCTAAGCACCCCCCTCATATGTAGGTACCAATTTGGCTGTCCAGAGCACAACTGCAGCCATTCTATCGGTAGCAGACTTGGTGTTATTTCTTAGGAACACCTTATGGATCCAGAAATCATTCCGGCCATTAGAGATTGCAGATGGGCTCTCCAACGACATCCACTGATGGAGCACATCAGTTCCTTAGGGTTCTGTACTCTGGTCTGCCACCTCATTAAACAACAAAAACAAGATTGCCGGGCGCAGTATTTTACTACCATTGGACTGTGTACCCTCCTTTGCAAGTTTGGGCAAAGATTTGATGCCTGTATGGGCGCCAGTCATTCACGGATGTGCCTAGTGTCTTACTGAATGATGGTGTTCACACTGGCCCAGATAATGTCACCGAGCATTTCACACTGTATTACTCTCAAGCCTCAGCATCTGAAAATTATCAGCCTTCATTTCGTACCCACCTTTCACTACCTGCCATTTGGAACTATATAATACTTTGTTTAGTGAATGGGAATTCCTCAGTACTGCAGCCCTTTTCCTTGACTTGGCTGCAGGGCCAGACCATATCCACAGCTAAAAGCTCAAACACCTTATCATTAGATTGACAATGTCATGGTATTGCCATTTTCATCTGTATCTGGAGCAACGGTGAGTTCTCATCTCAGTGGCAAGAAAACATGACCGTTCTGGTACTGAAACTGGATAAATGCCCTTTTGACACTCCTCTAGAGGACTCTCAACTCTTTTGAGTACGTGCTTTGCACACATGGGGCCCCTGACCTTTCAGTACTCCTTCCTCTGGCTTCTTGGCTTTTGAGAATATGTAAAATAAACTTAAGCTGTTGTGGTCCAAACAATGATTTTTTTAAATATGTAAAACACTTTCTGACAGAGGATACAAGATTTATTTTCATCGAAACTCCGATATTATTTGGGAGAAACAAAAGGAAAAAAGAAGCACCACCCTGAATTTTGAGATATATATTGGATGTTCATTTAACATATTTCACATCATTGTTCAGAAGATGATTCAAATCAGATTACGTAAACTGACAACCCTATAGCAAGGATAGCTTATGAAAGTACTGAGCTGAAAGTTATAAGTTTAATTGAAACGTTTCCATTACACTGATTAACTTTATTTAGGGTGTCAAATTAGCATCTTTAAACAATTATCCTAGCTACACTAATGTTAATTTAAAATGTACGTGTTCAGCAGTGATGATCCCTGAAACTATCAGTGAAACTTCTTAAGAGCATCTGTTTTTAATCCACTGTGACAAATTATATTCTGTTAACTTAATATCTTTTTCATTAAAATAATAAGATTTGCCTAATGATGATTATTTTATGAAACTTCCTGGCAGATTAAAACTGTGTGCCCGACCGAGACTCGAACTCGGGACCTTTGCCTTTCGCGGGCAAGTGCTCTACCATCTGAGCTACCGAAGCACGACTCACGCCCGGTACTCACAGCTTTACTTCTGCCAGTATCTCACCTCCTACCTTCCAAACTTTACAGAAGTTCTCCTGCGAACCTTGCAGAACTAGCACTCCTGAAAGAAAGGATATAGCGGAGACATGGCTTAGCCACAGCCTGGGGGATGTTTCCAGAATGAGATTTTCACTCTGCAGCGGAGTGTGCGCTGATATGAAATTTCCTGGCAGATTAAAACTGTGTTTAGGTGCACCAACAGCACGTAAAATGTTTTCCAAAGGCACAAAATGAGTCTTCCTCCTTAGGCCAAAAGAATGACACTACTGGTCCAAATGGGAGGAGAAAAGTAGTTAAATGTCTCCTTCATCACGGACATTTCTGATGAAGGCAAAGTACCACTTGTCATCATGTACAGCTGCTACAAAAGAATATCGTTGGGGACGAGTGCATGTACAAGGAATGCTCAGCATCAATAGAAAAATCGTTCTTGTGCTCACACAAATTTTTAAAGCTTTTTCTATTCTTATATTGAGCAGCACATACATCAGTGAATTAATGCACTTTCTTCACTTGGGGGTAATGCTCTGCCAACCACTTAATTGTTTGTTTCTGGACGGCATTTACAAATCCTACATCATGTTTTGTATCATCACTTACAAAGCAGTGGTTCACTATTACCAATTTACCTTCTTTGTTTACCACATAAACACACAGGGGATGAGTTGTAAAGCTGCTTCTTGTCCAGTGGTAACTCTGAATTTCATTCTGAATTATGAAAATGTGTAGTTTTCAGGAAAGTCTACTAACAGAATTGCTTTTTCCAGGGTTAGATTTTCTTTAAATTTTTTTCAGTGACTTTGACTGACACTTAGATATAAATGTGTGGTTTAAATGCCTGTAATTTTGTTACCAACAAGTCCATGTATTCCCCAACAGTTGTAGACTGCTTTACCAGTTCTGCCCGGTGATCTGTGTAAATTTAGATAGACCAATTTTAATGTTTGGATTTTCCCATTTAAAACAAGAGTACAGTTCTCCTAACTCGGTAAGGATGAGTCTTTTTTGCGTATACACATTCTTTTGAGTCCTAACTTTTTTTGCTCCTGGTAACATTAGAGTATAATCATCATTTTGGTAGAAATCAATGACAATCCTTACCACTTCATTAGCAATAACTTCCTCCTTTACGGTTTAGGAATTGAAAAATACCCATTTTTGTTTTCAGTTTCCTTGCTTGTCGAACCACATACTCACTAACATTGAATCATGACATTGTTTCCTTCTGACCAACAGGGTGGAGCTAAAGTTAAAATTTGAATTTTTTTCTGGTACTCTTACCCTATGCACTTTTTCTTTCATTAACAATATCATGGCATCATAACCTTTTGCTTTCTTAACAATTTCAAAATCAAATTTTTCTTCTCTATGGTCAGAACCTTCAATACTGAAATTTAATGCTCGGCACACTTTTCTTTCCAAAACATGCTTCACCTTTTCTAGCTTCTTTTTGCCATATGAAGCCTTGCTGTGATTTGGAATGGAGTGAAGTTTTAAGGGAGAGCACCCCAAATCGTGTAAAGTTTTATTTGCATTTTCAATACTTTGACTTTTTAGTACTGATTTGTGAAATGTCGCCTCCGGTCATCTGCATCACTTTCATTTCTATCACTGATGTCAGTTTTTTGGTCACAAATCTTATGACTTGCTGGGCACAGTTTTTGGCCTGGTTTTACATAGATTCTTTTAGCACCTAATGTTTTAGACACACACACACACACACACACACACACACACACACACACACACACACACACAGAGACTGACCTCAAAGATATTTCAACTGTTTTTTTTTTTTTTTTTTTTTTTTTTTTTTTTTTTTTTTTTTTTTTTTTTAGGGATCACAAGAAGTTCTTTGATGACTTTCAGAAACCTGTAAGTAATAGTATCTGTGTTGTCCACATGTAGTAGCACTTTCTTGGTCGTGTGGAAAGCTTATATTGGATAGCAATATCAAACCTTGTTGGTGTTCAGTCAGATCTCTCTAGAGTTTTTACTTAGGTATAGGTTGCAAATGACTTGGTATTTTAGTAACTTTCCAACAGCGCATGAATTCACATTTTCCATTGCAATTAACAGAGCACTAATTCACTTAAAACATACTTTATACAAATGGAATGACAGGACCACATCACAAACAGATATGACCTGTCTCTGAGAAAGACAATGAGTAACTGAGACCAAATAGATTAACTGTTGCATGCCAGTTACTCAACAATGAATTTCAGCAATTGTTGGATTGTTTCCATGCCTATAAAGGTTGCAAACAAGCTACTGCTGTTTAAGAACACTTTTTTTTATCTCTGTGATCAAGTGATTGGCTGAACACACAAATCGTATATTTTACAGTCTTAAAAAAATTACTGAGTTAGTCAAATGAAAGTAAATAAATTTTCACACTTAAAGGTAATTTGGCCGTCTAGAATGAATTATACTTAAATATGCTAATTTGATACCCTTGCATCTGAGGCAGTGCGACAGTGAGTCAATGAACTTATTTAAAATGACCATTTTCCTTCGCAGCAAAAAGTATTTTGATTTCAGGTGTCCAGCACATTTTTCCACATCCTCGCAATTTTTCTGAAACCAAAAATTGACATATGTTAATATTTTTTAAAAATTTTCTTTGTAACTCTACTGCTTCAATAACTGGATATCTGTTAACTGTATGGGTTACTAAAGTTCCGGAAAAAATTCCAAATAAAAAGTTTCATAAACACCGAGTTACGGGCATTTATGTAGATTAGTACCATTTTGCATTGTTCTTGCAGAGCCCAGTTATCAGAATATCACTACATTTAAAATTCGATTTAAAATAAAGTTTTAATATGAAACCAAAAAGATTCCGCAGAAGTTCATATGTTATAAGTATAAGCAAACATGCAAAGTTTTGTGAAAATCTGAGATAGTGTTACAAATCCTTGAATTATTCCATGTTTTGACATGGAATGACCCATCTGTTTGGTCAGCTGCTTATAAGTAGCAGATAAACAGCAAACACAAATACATTACTTGCCAAGTTATTACAACTGACAACTTAAAAACAACCAATATACTGTACACACTGTTTTATCTTTCAGTTATTTATTGAGCTATCCATGATAAAAACTAATGCTCTAAGTTGAATATTTTGTGGAATCATCTATAGGTGGAGGTGAAGAATGGAGCGAATGACTGGGAATGTGTGTTAAATAAAGTAGAGAATAAACAAAGATGACAAAGCGTAGAAACATACTGTGACTTTTGTGTTATCTTGATCATGTAGGAAGCATTCCAGTACTGTCTATAAAGTTGCTGAATATAATGGCAGCTTTTGCAGTTGGTGGTTCCTTTTCTGAAGCAGTTAGTACTTTCAATGAAAGGGTATTGATCATAAATTATAGTTTTAGTGAATCCAAGTCTACTGCATCCTATGTTGCAATTTTATGAAATTATTGAAACACGTTTTCATGTGTCTGTGCTAGTATCATCCACAGTGATACTTGTGGCCGTGTTAATCAATTAAAGAGACAAAGGTACAGTGAACCTCACTTAACGAGGACCTTCCATAACACGCAGTTCGCATAACAAGCAAAACAAATTGTAAAAAAAATGACTCGACGAGCAATGTTTCGCATAACGAGTGACGATTTAGTGTGATGGTGGGAAAATGTTCAACAATATGAAAACCTTTCATTCCTGGCTGCGGCATATGAACCATACAAACAATGTCTTTAGTACGTACTGCAGTCTGGGTTAAGCAGAAAGAGCTACCGTCTTAGTGCAGCTTGTGTTCACACAGTGTTTTTTGTGTGCAAGTTTTAATAACCTTCGTAGAAATGTCCCTGAAGAGAAAGCCGCAAGAAGATGACTATAAGAGAAAGAAATAGACATTAGAAAAGAAATGTAAAATAGTTGAAAAACGGAAACGTTGTGTGAGCATTGCTGATTTAGCACTCACATACAGTCGTTCTATATCAACTATTTGCATTATCCTCAAGAGCAAGGATAAGATTAAGGACATAGATGCTTCAAAGGGAGTGACAAGAGTATCCAAACAATGGTTTCGTTTTTCTGGACGATGTCAAAAGGTTGCTCCTTGTATGGGTAAATGAAAAGCAATAGCAAGGCAAAACTATTAATGAGAACATCATTTTTGAGAAGGTGAGAATGATTTTGTCTACCTTGTTAAGAAGATGCTCTGATCATCAGTGGCTAAAGTAATGTTTAATGGAAGCCATAGGTGGTTCAGAAGCTTAAGAGAACAATTGGCATCCAGTGTTGGGAGGCACGGCAAAGCAGTCAGCTCCGTCACAAAGGCAACAGAGAATTTCATCAGCAACTTCAAGATGCTTGTACATTCTGAGAGTTATATGCTGCAACAGGCTTTAAATTGTGACGAGGTGGGTCTATTCTGGAAAAAGGTGCCGAAGCATACCTTTACAACAGCAGAGGAGAATGTATTGCCTGGTCACAAGCCAATGAAAGATAGTCTCACACTGGTATTCTGTGCCAATGTAAGCGGCAATTTGAAAACTAAACCTTTGCTTGTTTGCCATTCAGAAACTCCACAAGTCTTAGAGAATTGTGAAGTCCAGAAGAGGAGGTTAACTGTGATGTGGAGGTCCAACAACAAGGCTTGGGTGACTCGTGATCTTTTTTACGATTGGATCGATGAAGTATTTAGTCCTTTGGATAATGCTCATGCCCATTCTCCAGGCCTAAAAGACCAACCCCTTGAAGAATTTCAATTCCTCAAGATCCAATTTCTGCCTCACAACACCACTCCGTTACTCCAGTCTATAGACCAGCAGATTATTTCTAACTTTAAGAAGCTCTACACTAAAGCACTTTTTGAGCATTGCTCTGAGTTGACTGAAGCTACAATTGCACTCTGAGAGTTTTATAAATATCAGTTCAACATTGTTGCCTGTGTCAGGATGCTTGAAATGGTGTGGGAAGGGGTTACCAAGAAAACTTCTGCTTGGAAGAAGCTTTGGCCGTAGTGCATTGTCGACTGTGACTGAGGCATTTGAGTCAATACCTGTGGAGCCTGTAGTCAGAGACTGTGTCTTCGGCCAAGGACCTGGGACTAGAAGTTGATAACTATGATGATGAGCTTGTGGAAGATCATAGCCAAGAAATGACCACCAAAGAGCTTATGTATTTGCAGTGTGTTTCATAGTAGGAAGTTGTAGAAGGAAATTCTTTGGAGGAGGAGGAGGAGGCGGTGAAAGCAAAGCAGCAATCTTCTGGTGCAATAAGAGAAATGCTGAAAGCATGGGAATAGGTTGCATCGTGCACTGAAAATCGTCACCCTCAATAAAGCAGTGGCTATGCATGCTACAAATTTGACAATAATGCTGTGTCGCATTTTCGTCAAGTGTTGAAGTGTCGGCAGAAACAAATGACTATAGTTAGCTTCCTATTAAAAAAGAATTAGCTATGTATCATGAATAATGAAGTACATAATACTGTATGAATAATTTTATTTGAATAAATGACATGAATAAGAGATAAAGCCTTAGTACTTTTTCTGCGTGGAATGGATTACATTAATTTATATGGGATAAATTGTTTTGCTTAACAAGTGTTATGCACTAAGAGCAAGATTCTGGAACAAATTATGCTCACTATGTGAGGTTTCACTGTATTGACATTTTACAGACATGAATTAAGGCTTTCGTGAAGAATTATTTAGTTTTGTATTACTGTATGTACCATTTATAATTTTTGCCAGTAAGTTGTATTCATCATCTTCTCTGTGCTCACAGAATAAGGGATTAATGAAATCATAGTTCAGTCTGTTTAACTCTCACCAATCAGCCAACGTTCCCAAAATGCTGGCTGAAAAGTCATTGTTTGAAACCCAGATAAACAAATCATTTATTTATGTCTTTGTTATGTGCTTGTATTCCTTTTGTGACAGAATTCAACATAATTTCCATTTGTGTTGATTATCCAAATGGCTCCCTCCTCTATAATTTCTAAGCTCAACATGACACAATGATGATGTCATTGCCTGGTAAACTCTTTGCTTAGCTGTGCTATGGACAGAAAGTTAATCATCTGACAGAAGATTAGTCAGCCCATCCCCCCCCCCCCCCCCCCCCCCATAAAAGAGCACAGTGGTTACTTTGCAGTGATGTAGATGGTGCAGAAGTGGTACTAAATTATTGTTGACCCGGTGGTGGTGGTGGTGGTGGTGGTGGTGGTGAAGTCATGGGGGTAAAGTGATGTTTATGTGCAGCTTGTGTATATGTGAGTCAGTTGTATGAAGCAAGCATAGTAAGGTGGATGGGTGTGAAGAAGTGACAGAACAGCAGGAAGGAGGTAGTGTGTGGACGTGCCCATCACCACACTGAGTGAAGTTGCCCAAATTGTTTGTTTGTCATTGCTGGCGGTCCAACGTGTTTGCATGGAATTGTTTACCAATCACAGCCATGTAACATGTCTTAAGAACTGTAGCTATAAAAGTGTGTCTGGCAGGAACAGGAGATGAGACCCATGTCTTGTCAGTGAGAAGTTTCACACCTATTGGGAATTGCTGGTGTCAGCGAATGAAAGTCCACCTCGTCTAGTTAGTGAGCAAAGATTGTGAAGGGAGTTACATGTAATTTGGAAATCTGTAGCTCTCAAAAGTCCATTGCCCATGTGGCATATCAAGCTGTATCTGGTCTAAATACAGAAGAGTACAGCAGCCGGCTGGAGGTGTGTATTGTACTCCAACAGATCAAAATTTTGTATCTTTTCAAATGATGAAAGGCAGCGAATGCACTGATATGCCAGTGAGGTGTTTAAACTGCAATGGTATAGTTCAGGGCAGAGGTGGCTCTGTGATGTTCTGGGATGTTTTTCATACTGTGATGTGGACCCACTTATTCAGATCATCATGAGCATTGGGTATTTATTTCAACATTATTGGTGACCAAGTGTTGCTTTTTTCATCACAATGAATATGGTGTTGCACACTGTCTTCAGAGATGACGTCGGCATTGTTGACTAGGCATGCGTACATTCTGGGTTTGATGGACATTGAGGCACTATGTCACAACTAACTCGGTCTGCAAAATCACATGATCTTAATCTCACCTGGGATAGCAGGTGGAACATAACAATCAACATCCCTGCAGTTTGGTAGCTCTGTGGAAGGCTATTAAAATGGTTCCCAATGGGGCACAGGCAACTACGAATATCCTTCAGCTTGTCCGGGCTGGCACAGGTACTACAGGCTACCCATAAAGTAGCCCTGTTGCGTACATTCTGTGCATACCTTCTTGGTAACCCCTGTCCATGAGTGCTTGGTTAGGGTAATATGATGGTATTGACTCTGACAGTACTGCATGATCGCTACACAACAGCTGTTTGGCTACTGCTATCTGCGGGTGCCTCAATGTCCACGGGCAGGTACTGGAGCTGCAACAGCCTGCTCTATGGGATCTATTTGTCAATGAGTAGCTTCAGCTTGATTCAGCATAGCTGAAGAAACTTGTGGACACTCTTCCACACCAAACTGAGGCCATTATCAATGCTAGAGGTATTAGTCTGATGTCTTTATGGTGGTGATAAGTTTTTTGTCCAGTGTACATATTTTAGTAGGCATGACATGTCATCAGATACATTTAAAATTTGTGGCTTGTAATTGGATTAGAGGTCATCAATAAATTTTCCATCCAATATTGACACTCGCTATACATTTGTCATTAGGGAGGCCATAGGCAGGAACTAAAACATTAAAAATTAAATGGAAAGTGTGTTGTTTATTGTCAGTATTTACAAAAGTAAAAATTTTTCATATAATACCTCTATGAAATTTGTGATGCAATACTTGTGCCAGTTTCTTTTCTAATGAAAGATGTTTTTCATAAAGTCAGAGGACAGCAAACTGTCTGCAATAGATACCATATATACAGAAATGCTTTGGTCCAACCTAGCATTTATAGTAATATTGGTTAGTAATTGTTCTTCCAAATTATCTTCTGTGAAAAAGCTGCAAAAACTGTGCTGCTTAAATTTTGGAAATTTGATCTATCTGATTGTGTTTAACCATTCTGTTTTCATCTCAAAATCTGTATGACCAGCTGTTGAGTCTTAGATTGGCTCAGACTATTATATTTGGTAGATGGATATGTGTGAAATAATATGAAGAGTGTGTCTTTTGCATTATTATAAGATCTGAGACTGTCTTGCATGTTAAGATTTGTATGGAGTGTGTGTGTGTAATTCCCAAATAACTCTCTCCTTTCAGGGTCATGGGCAGTATGATGAGCTGTCAGATGAGAAGGAATTTTTTAATGCAACCAAGAAATCAAAAAATGTTGTTTGTCATTTTTTTAAAAGTGAAATGTTCCTTTGTAAAGTGATTGACTACCATATGAGGGTACTGTGCAAGCGACACCTCGAAGCAAAATTCTGCAAAATTGATGCTGCAAGGTGCAAGTTTCTTATTGGTAAGTAACTTCTTGAAATGACATCTTCAAAATCTGGCAGCAGGTTTATTGTAAATGCTGTTGCAGAAATCACTAGTAAAAATATGTAAGTTGTGAATGCAATGCACTTTACCATTTAATGGCTGTGTTTTTAACTGCACTACCTTAGATAGTAGTCCAAACAGTAAATTTTCATGAACCCATCTTAAGGCTGGTAATCGTAGTTCTGTGGTTACCCGTATTGGTTAGTTTACCACACTCATCCCACTTAAATCCTAAAGAACATTCCCCTATCTGATTCACTGTTTACATGCAGTGCTGCTTGAATTTTATTATTTCTATCTCTCTTGTGTAAGCAAACAGATACGACACAATAAATAAAACCAGTGATGAATTTTGTGACGCATTCCGAAATCGCGTGTGTCAGAAACCCAAAACCCATAGTGTTTCATTATGCACCCACATGTATTTGTCATTATGATACTGGTACACAGTGGCTATTAAAACTGAGATATTGTGAGAGTTGACTGTGGAATATACCGGGTGATCAAAAAGTCAGTATAAATTTGAAAACTGAATAAATCACGTAATAATGTAGATAGGGAGGTACAAATTGACACACATGCTTGGAATGACATGGGGTTTTATTAGGGCAAAAAAAAAAAAAAAAAATGTTCAAAAAAATGTCCGACAGATGGCACTTCATCTAATCAGAATAGCAATAATTAGCATAACAAAATAAGACAAAGCAAAGATGATGTTCTTTACAGGAAATGCTCAATATGTCCACCATCATTCCTCAACAATAGCTGTAGTTGAGGAATAATGTTGTGAACAGCACTATAAAGCATGTCCGGAGTTATGGTAAGGCATTGGCGTCTTATGTTGTCTTTCAGCATCCCTAGAGATGTCGGTCGATAATGATACACTTGTAACTTCAGGTAACCCCAAAGCCAATAATTGCACGGACTGAGGTCTGGGGACCTGGGAGGCCAAGCACGATGAAAGTGGTGGCTGAACATAGGATCATCACCAAACGACTCTCGAAAGAGCTTTTTCATGTGTCTAGCAATATGGGGTGGAGCGCCATCCTGCATAAACATCATACGTTCCAGCAGGTGTTTATCATTGAGGCTTGGGATGATGCCATTCTGTAACATATCGCCGTTCCTCTCAGCCGACACAGTAGCACTGACGTTTTGCTGTCCAGCGCCATCTATCGGACATTTTGTGAACTTCGTTTTTTATTTTTTTGTTCTAATTAAACCCCATGTCATTCCAAGCATGTGTGTCAATTTTTACCTCTCTATCTACATTATTCTGTGATGTATTAAGTTTTAAAATTTATACTGACTTTTTGATCACCCAGTATACAGGGTGTTACAAAAAGGTACGGCCAAAATTTCAGGAAACATTCCTCAAACACAAAGAAAGAAAATATGTTATGCGGACATGTGTCCGGAAACACTTACTTTCCATGTTAGAGCTCATTTTATTACTTCTCTTCAAATGATATTAATCATTGAATGGAAACACACAGCAACAGAACGTACCAGCGTGACTTCAAACACTTTGTTACAGGAAATGTTCAAAATGTCCTCTGTTAGCGAGGATACATGCATCCACTGTCCATCGCATGGAATCCCTGGAGAATGGCGTATTGTATCACAGCCGTCCACAATACGAGCACGAAGAGTCTCTACATTTGGTACCAGGGTTTCGTAGACAAGAGCTTTCAAATGCCCCCATAAATGAATGTCAAGAGGGTTGAGGTCAGAAGAGCGTGGAGGCCATGGAATTGGTCCGCCTCTACCAATCCATCGGTCACCGAATCTGTTGTTGAGAAGCGTACGAACACTAGACTGAAATGTGCAGGAGCTCTATCGTGCATGAACCACATGTTGTCGTACTTGTAGAGGCACATGTTCTAGCAGCACAGGTAGAGTATCCCATATGAAATCATGATAACGTGATCCATTGAGCTTAGGTGGAAGAACATGGGGCCCAATCAAGACATCACCAACAATGCCTGCCCAAACGTTCACAGAAAATCTGTGTTGATGACATGATTGCACAATTGCCTGCAGATGCTAGTCAGCCCACACATGTTGATTGTGAAAATTTACAATTTGATCATGTTGGAATGAAGCCTCATCCGTAAAGAGAACATTTGCACTGAAATGAGGATTGACACATTGTTGGATGAACCATTCGCAGAAGTGTACCCGTGGAGGCCAATCAGCTGCTGATAGTACCTGCACACGCTGTACGTGGTACGGAAACAACTGGTTCTCCCATAGCACTCTCCATACAGTGACGTGGTCAACATTACCTTGTACAGCAGCAACTTCTCTGATGCTGACATTAGGGTTATCATCAACTGCACGAAGAATTGCCTCATCCATTGCAGGTGTCCTCGTCGTTCTAGGTCTTCCACAGTTGTGAGTCATAGGCTGGAATGTTCCGTGCTCCCTAAGACGCCGATCAATTGCTTCGAACGTCTTCCTGTCGGGACACTTTCGTTCTGGAAATTTGTCTCGATACAAACGTACCGCGCCACGGCTATTGCCCGTGCTAATCCATACATCAAATGGGCATCTGCCAACTCCGCATTCGTAAACATTGCACTGACTGCAAAACCACATTCGTGATGAACACTAACCTGTTGATGCTACGTACTGATGTGCTTGATGCTAGTACTGTAGAGCAATGAGTTGCATGTCAACACAAGCACCGAAGTCAACATTACCTTCCTCCAATTGGGCCAACTGGTGGTGAATCGAGGAAGTACAGTACATACTGATGAAACTAAAATGAGCTCTAACATGGAAATTAATCGTTTCCGGGCACATGTCCACATAACATCTTTTCTTTATTTGTGTGTGAGGAATGTTTCCTGAAAGTTTGGCCGTACCTTTTTGTAACACCCTGTATAATTTTTTTTGACTGGACAGTTAATTTGCAGGGATTATTGGAAAAATCGTAATGATTGCGTATAATAAAACATGATACTCTATGTAACTTGCAATTGGTTTACAGTTTGAAACACAACAAAGCCTTGTATTTGTCACCAGTAAGTCAGATAATACACCAGTAATTCATTTTCATCTTCTTTGAGCTGCACGAGAAAGGAAACTAGCTTGCTTGACCATTTGGACATCATACATGGTGTGCAGATCACTTAACTTTTCTATCAGATTGAAGAAGACATTATTACTTTCCTTCACTTTTCAGAATTTACACTTAACTTTATTCCTCGGTTATTTTTTTTGGGGAGGGGGATATATATATATATAGCCCCTGTTTTACTCTTTGTTGGTAGTAAGAGGCATCCATTAGGAAATTATTTTACTGTATAATTAGAAATTTGGTGTGAAGTATTTCTCTTTTATAAATTTATTACTATAAATTCATACAGTCTCTGCAAGGTTATTCGTAATGGGGGATGGAATATAGATCGTGGCAATAGTTGCAGAGGTTCGAATTGGCGAAACTCTTGTAGTTTTGACTGTTGTATTTGGAGCAAGGTTGTGAAATTAAATAAAAAGATTGACTCAAAATGTAGCCTGCCCATACAAAAAGTTTTGAGTGTTCAGAAATATTATCTTCTTTCAATTTCTTCTGGCATCACACTAAAATAATGCATTGTGTGTAGCTTCCATCACTGATACACCATTTTGTTGCACTTCACACTGGGTTTGTCTATTTTAATGCTTCCAATTAGCACAAAATTCTGTACACAGTTACTCATTCACTTTAATCGATCCTTGACCCATACTCTCTTCTCAAAACCTTTAGTCATCAGAATAACTTAACAGAATACTCAGCGCGTGCCCGTCACTTGTCAACAGTTGGAAAGAACAACAATATGGCTTGTCAAACTTTGTTTGTTTTACTCAATGAGGTTAATTAGTGGAAAATTCTCCTTCGGAAAAGCTGTTAGTTTACAAATACAATTTCAGATTTACAATAACATTTGGTTAACATGCAATATTTTCTTTTTACTGTTTGATAGTGAGATTTACAGAAGTTATTGTAACAGTGTATATCACAGACTTTACATCAAATTACAAAATATGCATATTACTCATTCTTGCATGTAGACAAAAAGTCCTGTTATAAGGTGTAAATCATTTATACCACTTGTGATCTGTGGGAGATGCCTAAGCTTCTTGTCTACATTCTGGACACCAGTGGCACACACAGGAGCAGCTGTTGCTGATTACACAGCAACTGTAGTGCAACCAAAGACCAAAGTTTTGCCCACAATGTCAGCTAGGATCATAGGGAAGCCATTGGTAGAAACTACTCTGATTTGAACAAGGACACTACTCTACAGATATCTTAGTGCGATGAAGTATAGCCTGTAATGACTATATCTCTGTTGTTTCTTCAGGGCACCGTGAATAGTGCAGGATGTATTCACATCATAATGCAGTCCATTATCTTGGTTTTGATACAGTACCAGGAAAGTTAATTCATCCAGAAGGATGATGGCTGTTGACTTACTCCTTGCTTTGTCAAAGATGTTGATCTACTGACCATCACAATCATGTAGGATGGCATCTGATCAAGCCTGCATTACATGCATCATTTCTTTTCTTGAGTGCTTGGGAACTGAATTGGAAGTGAGATTGAGACACTAAATTACTAAAATTGTCATGAACGGTGTGTGTGTGTGTGTGTGTGTGTGTGTGTGTGTGTGTGTGTGTGTGTGTGAACGAGTAATTATACACATATACAGTGTATATTTATATGTATATAGAACACACAAATTTAACTACTGTGTTACCATTAATTTGGAACGTTCAAATTTCATTTGATGCTAGTGTAATAGACATTCTTGTTGCTGTAAGTATTCCATGATTTTCTAACAAAGTTGCTTTAATTTTACAGAAAGACTTAATATGAAGTCTTTTCCAACTATCTTGTGTGTAGTGGAAAGTCAGGTGAGGAGCCGTGTCGTCAACTTTCAGGAGATGAGGCAATGCGAAGACCATTGTACCAACACTCTGGAGTGGCACATTGCTAAGTCAGGTGTATTGCTATATAGTGGTGACCTTAATACACCTCCAGAAACGAGTCACTCAAAAAAGAAACTGAAAGCTGTTCATGGTATCAGAGGCGGAAGTGATGATGATTCAGAAGATTCAGACTATTAGTCTGAAGAACTTTGACAAATAATGTTGAAGAAATAACAAATTAACTGCAGACTTACTGATTACTACTGATTATTACTGATTACATTATTATACCATGTAAGATTTTTATAATAAATCATTAAAATGTTGGTCAATTTGTGTAACTAATTTCTCACTGTCAGTTCCTTTAGTTGGATGAGAATTAGTGGGAATGACACTCAGAAATATTTATCCTAAACTGTGTGTGTACATTTTATTGCAATCAACAATCATGAAATTTGTTGAGTGAAAGGAAATCAGTTTTTCCATGATTACAATTTGCAGCTACTCTAGTGTGACACTAGGGACACAAGTGTTAACTCAATTTTCATTTTAGATGGCACTGATAGGTGGTAAAGGATGTAGTTTGAAGAGAGTAAAGTTCCCATAAATATTTTATTCCAACGAAAGCACTGACTACTGCCCCATCCTTCTGTTAATGAGTAGATTAATGTGGCGGTTATGTCTGCTTATATTTAGAATTTAGTTTTCTCCTGCACTTTAGAGAATTGCAATTTGTTTCATCATGACATGCAGAAGTGTTGAACATCTTGTATGCTCTGAACTTTACAATTGATATACACAAATCTTTGCATCAGTTGATTTTTCAGAACTTATTTTTTAACACATTATATTGTAACAACATATTTGGGCTTTATTCTGTTGAGATTATTTATGTACCCATAGTTTTTACTAATACTGAATCTAGGATTTGGTTATCGTTCTAGTATTTGGGTGTTTTAATGACCGAAGTTCTTGCCAACCAGACTCTTCCCTTTGATCATTCGATGTTTTATAGTTGGGTTTTAACAATTTCAGTTGTATAACAGATGTCTGAGATGGGTTCAGGAAATCGCTACCAGGTTGAGAAAAGTGTATGGTACACACAAATTAAATGTAGCAGTGTACTAAGAAAGAAATGGTCATTATTCGTTTATGACAGGTTGTATAAACCTGTTGATCTTACATAAACACAAAAATGAACTGGGATAAAGCAGAATTCTGAAATCTGCATTGTATAAACATTAATCTTGGATTATTTCCCCATTAACTAGAATCAACTTTGTTGCTTGACGCTTTCCCATTGGACATAGTTGTAAATATGTTTCTCTGGCTGGATGTCAAATGCACTCATGAAATTTCCACAATATTTTATTGGCACAACTGACTGACATCTTCAGGGTGTGGCAAACACACTGATGAGGCTGTGACCAAAGTCTCCTATTTATGCCAGCCTAAGAAGAAACTACGAAGGCATGAATGTGCCAGATTCATCGACCAATAGTACAGACATCATGATCGGTAGCGAGAGAGAAAGCTACTGCACCTATCGGATGATGAACCAACAGCTTTGATGCATGTGCAAAGGCTGTCAATCGTCCTGAGTGCTGCCATTGGCTACCCCAGTGCCCTCTGTTGGTAGCTGCTTGCCAATATATGTGTCCACGCTGGTGTGTGCCCATCCTTTCCGATGTCATCCGAATATCTGTCATCCCCACAGTGTCATCCACTTTAACACTTGTAATATGGCCATTGCTGGATCCTGTGCTGTGCCCATATTCAGCTGATTGGTTGAGCTGTGAATTTCCTCTGCTTCTTTAATAATAGTAATAATACTGCTGCTGCTGCTGCTGCTGCTGGTGGTGGTGGTGGTGGTGGTGGTGGTGGTGGTACAAAGATGTTGAGAAAATGTTTGTGTTTTTGTAGTCCATACTGTGTCTTGAACTGAAACATGCTCAGCCAGCGCAATCCTGAACTGAAACATGCTCAGCCAGTGCAGATTTTAGCTGGTGTGTGTGTGTGTGTGTGTGTGTGTGTGTGGGGGGGGGGGGGGTGGTTAGCCCCTGCTACAGGAGTCTGATAGATACCAACCCTTCTTAAATCAACATTGTCTTTCACTGAACCTAAAAGAGCTCATAGTTTCATTGGCATATGGAAGATCCATTTAACTTTGTTTCTTGAGTAATCTTCATGCTGACGTACAACAAGATGACCATTCCTCTTTATTCTTCTTTCTTACAGCTCCTTGTTTTGTGTAACAGATGTTGAGTGTAAGGTATGGCGAATATCCCGTTTAGAATATCCATTCTGTAAAAATATATGGAGGTGGTGTAGCTAATCAGATCAACTGTCTGAATCTGGTAAGACTCGTGCTCTGTGGGCCAGTTTCCAAAGTACGCCACTTAATTGTGAAGGACGGTGACAGCTGATGGCCTGTAAGTATATGGCTGTGTGTGTTGGTTTATGTACACTTGACTGAAGGTGCCTTTTCTTACCGAGCAAGGAGGCACTGTGGTAGCTCACTGGGTTCACATTTCGAAGAACAACAGTTCAAACACGTGTCCAGCCATCCTGATATGTTTTCCATAATTACCTTAAATTGCTTTAGGCAAATGCTGGGATGGTTCCTTTGAAAGGGCACAGCGGATTGCCTTCCCGATCCTTCCCTAATTTGAGCTTGTACTCCATCTCTGATGACCTCGTTGTCAACAGGGCGTTAAACACTAATCCCCTCCTCCTTCCTCCTTTCTCCACATGAGATGAGCACTGTTTATACAATGACCAGTTCTTTGAACAGACTGTGTTGTAGTGGGTAGTTCTTTGTCACGTACTGTGGCAAGTCTTTTTATGGAAGGTTTTGAGGAGAGAGCGCACCAGTCATTGGAGGTGAAACCTACATGCTTTCGGTGTTTTGTGGATGACAATTTTGTAATCTGGCTCCACAGCATTGCATATGTATAATAGAATTCAGTTTTGCAGCACCCAAATTCTCTGCATTTGAACATAAAATTTATGTTGGAGAAAAATGGCAAACTTCTGTTGCTGGACGTGTTGGTGCGGAGAAGAGAGGATGGCAGTTTGGGTCACATTGTGTACTGCAAACCTACACACACAGAAATATGCTTGCAGGCCACGAGCTGCCACCATCATGCATGACAAAGTGACATGTTTAGGACGTTGGCCCGCAGAGCATGAGTCATATCAGATCCAGACAGCTTATGTGATGAGCTACTCCACCTCTGTACCATATTTTTATAGAACGGATATTCTGAATGGTAGATTCCCTGTGCCTTACACCTGGCGTGTATTAGATAAACTGAGGAGCTGGAAGAAAGTGAAGAACAAAGAGGAATGGTCATATTGCCCTACGTCAGTAGTGTTTCTTGGAAAATAGGAAGATTACTGAAGAAACATAAAGTGCGTCTTCCTTCCCCTAATGACGCCTGAGCTATTCTAGACTCACTGAAAGACTGTTTGATAAGGTCTGCGTAGTTGGAAGACATCATCCACAGTACAAACTTGTTGCGCTATGGAAGATAGATGTCAGATATCGACGACACAAACGTCTGGACCAGCTAGACAGATCGACAGTGGCCAAGCATTGTCTCAATACGGGTCACAATATGGACTCGTTAATGTCTTCGACTGGGCCTCTATTCTTAAAGAAGCAGTGGATATTCGCAGCCTGACCAGTCTGGTAAACAGGCATACAGGGTACCAACTTAGCACAGCAAAGGTTCCAATGCTGGCCATGTTAAAATACAGCAACCACAAAAAGGAACTGTTAGTCACATGGTGGATGATGCCGTGGTGGCAACATAGATATTTGGATGACAGTTGTGAGGATGGGCACATGCCAACACAGACATTTATATCAGCAGGCAACTCCCAAAAGAGGGTGCTGGGGTGGGTGACAGCAGTGCACAGTATGACTGACAGCCTTTGTACACGCATTAAAGGTGTTGGTTTATCATCCAACAGGTGGCATTGCTGTCCCTCTCGCTACAGATCAGGATGTCTGTGCTATTGGTCACCAAAACTGCTATGTTCATGCCTGCGTGGTTTCTTCTCAGGCTGCTTTTACAGGTGGCTTTGATCAGACTCGGCAGTGTGTTTGCCACACCTCAAGATGTCGGTCAGTTGCACCAATGAAATATTATAGAAATTTCATGATTTTAGGTGTTCTCGCCTGAGGACTGTATCTACAGAAACAACTTTGACTAGCAAAATCAACAAAATAGTCAGAAGTTCACAACTAAATGACAATATGAAAGAACTGATTTCATTTTGCGAAAATATGAGCTGAAATAAGTGATTAGTAAAGAAGCTGATAATACTATCACACTGAAGATCAAAATAATTTCTTTTGATCTGTAAGATTCGAATAAGGAAATTACAGTGGATGTAAGTAATGAGTGCAGGTAGTTGCTCACATACAGGGCGTATACAACCCGGGACAACCGGGAGATCCGTGAAAAACCCGGGAATTTTTTCATCCGGGAGAAAACCGGGAAAAACCCGGAAATTTTTTAGAATTTCGGGAATTTTTCACTGTTTTAGTTTTCAGCTAGATTTTTGTGATTCTGACTGGTAAGAACCAATACTTTAACAAAGGATATTACTGTATCCCGCTATTGCAGAATAATACTGCAGCAACAAAACATGAAAGAGAGAAAAAAAAAAGAAAATAAAACTTAAGTTGCAAAGTAAATGCGCCATATACAACAACAAAACACAGTGCTCATACAAGCGTCTGCCAACAGCAAAGTGTGTCAAAGGCTTTAGGAAGACTATGCAATGCTTTCTAACAACAAATTGCCTCCGATGACCGTGATGTGACAACTGTTCAAATTAGATTCATTTCAGCAGTGGCGGGTGGGCTCTTGCGCATGCGCAGTTGAGTTGTGTAAGAGTAGTACCTTCTTTCGCTTCTGGTTACAGAAGTATGGCTGGACACCACTACTTAACATTGCCCCGGTTGGGAAATACAGTAAATCTGGCGCCGATGCCCAGAACAGTCTGAGTTGTGGTGGGGAGATGGATCGTCTCCACATGATCTGTGTTTACTTTCAGTGATTTTGTTTTTCCTCTTAGTTTATTGCTCTCATGTTAAATGAGAACAAACGGATTTTTGTGGCCAGGAGTTATCGAATGAATTCAAATACGTTCGCATAGTTACGGAAGGCTAAAATATGTTATTAGTTTTAGATTTTATTTCCACCTTCCTGACAGTCAAGCATTAATCGCCTTGCAGAACAATGAAGTTATTTTTGTCGGTTTGCTAAAGAGATTTGGTTTTCATTAATCGTTTTTGTTTTATTTGAAACGAAGTGTTCTATTTCACACTATTGGCTAGTTTCAACTATTCGCTGCATTTCAAGTGCACATATGGCATTATGACATAACAAAGAACCAAACATGAGATAATACAGTACTGATACTCCAAGAAAATTTATGTACAAATCTGGACATATGAATGTGAATTTAAACCGAATTATGCATTTTAGTGTGGTTCATGAAATCCCGATGCTCTTGAAGTATCCTCTCATGTCTTGTTTCTTTTATCAGATAATGTATGATCTTTCAATGTTTTACTCGTACGAACATACGGGCTTCCTGCGTCATCATAGCTGCATAAGCGCGGTGACACCTATTATCTGGCGCTCTCTTCCAACTGCTGAAACGAACCTGTTTCTAACAGGTTGCAGGAAAATATTGCGAATGGTAGTTTGAAAAGCGTTACATTCAAACCAAATTTCCTTTTACGCAAGATGAACTATGTGCGAGAATGTACGATGAATTACTTAAATCACAAAACGTTTGACTCTCATTTAAAAATCAGCTCTTTGAGGACAACTATTTAGAAGAATTTCGAGCCCAGTAGATCAAACATTTGCGTCGTATTTAAAAATTTTACTGGCACATTTATGTGATGTATCTTAAAGTGTAACACGCGCAAAAAAGATCGTTATATTTGGAAGCTTAGCTTCTCTTCCAGCTTATTAATCTTAGAGACCAATATTATATGCGAATGCTATGTATATTAATTTAAACCATTAACTTTTCTAATTTGTGTGTTCGCGCTACTTAAGAGTGATCTTGCTATTGGCTTACTACATCACGTGTTCGTGCTGTCATCTGGCGAGATCACGTGACAATGAGCTGGCTTGCAAAAGCACCTCGCAATCTCGATTTCAATGCTTCGGAAAGTGACATGCGGTGTTTGGTGGAATTCAAACTTATACCTTCGTAATACGGAAATATGCAGCGTACATGTTGCTGCACATCAAAAGTCTTTCAAAATGTCTGTATATAAAAACACAAACTTTCAAAGAATTGATGAGTTTTACAATGCCGAGGAAGTGTATACTGTCACTTAACACGGAAAAAGTGTATTTTCACCTGGGAGAAAGTGTATTTTCACCTGGGAGAAAGTGTATTTTTAACCGGGAAATCCGGGAAAAATCCGGGAATTTTTTTTCCTTGGCCACGTATACACCCTGACATAAGAATTCTTGGCGACAAGTTGTACTTGATGTAAAAAAGCTGAAAGATAGTTAGTAACATAAGAGAGATTCAAACTATTTTGGAGTGAACAGTAAGTATATAGAGATTGACAGCAGCTGATAATGATTGAACTGAAAGCCCACATATGCTCAAATTGCTGTGTCAACTGCACCCACGTTTGACAGAAATAGTTAGCACATGTAGATCAGTAATATAATAATTATTATATTTGTTGGTCAATAAAGATATACCTTTCTCACCACCCCCCCCCCCTCCCCCCCCCCCCCTGCACCCACCCACCCCCTCTCTCACTTCTCTTGCCTCTGGCAATGTTTAACATACAGATTACCGATTTGTATCATTGTTCTTAGTCTACATTAAACTTTGGCACCATATATCTGAGTGGGTAGGTCTGCTTAAAGGTATGAGGGAGGCAAGGATATACCACATCCAAATGGGCTATGCCTAGTAAATCACTGTGATAACCAATTTTAGTGTTGATGACAGATCGACTAAGCAGACACTGTCATTCTGTGTCAGTAGTTTCTTTAGTGCTGAATAGCAATGGCTTTAAAACCTAGGAACTGTTTTAACTTCTGTCCATATAGGGAGCCACCCAAATCCATGGCTGACCATGTATAACATGTACATTTTTGCCATTTTCAGCAAGTAACCAAAAACCCTATGTGACATGATGCCATAGTAGGTTAGAGTTTATGTACAAAGTAGAATGAACTGCTTTGCCTAATGGCAGAAAACAGTGAATTATCAGCTGCCTAATTATGTTCAGTCTGTTCATGAGAACAAGATGGAATTCTGTGGGAGTGATTGTGAGATGTGGAGGAAGCAAGCTGTGCTCACCAGCTCCCAGCACAGAGGCTGCCGAGGGTCGAATGGGTAAAAAAATCAAGCAGTGTTGGCCTATAGTCAGTTTATGCTCAAAGCAGTGTTGACAGTTCCATCAATCAGCTCCTGTACCAGCTTTCAGCTGCTACATATTGCATGTCTACAGAAGTAGAAACTGTGAAAGGGTGTAACAAAAGCTTACAGCATTTGTAAAATTAAAATTGATAGTTTCATATTGAATAGTGGTGCTTGTTGATGCTAATCCTGTACCAGTTCTCATAGACAATTCACAATTAAAAAGAGCCCATAGTAAAACTTACATTGTGGCAATAATTGCCATTGTTATTGCTACAATAGTCACACAGTTGATCATAGGAAATTCTTTTTATCACTGTTAAATCACTGCCCATCAGGGTAAATGGTCACAGGGTGTGCTAATACCTGGGACCCTAACCTGCACAACTGCAGATGTGGTTTCAAAAAGGCTCCTTGTAAGGGAAACATTACCAGCGATTTCTGTAATCAGTAACAGTGATATTACACACACACACACACACACACACACACACACACACACACACACACACACACACACACACAGAAACAAAATTATCACTTTAAATTCAGACAGAGAAGGTAGTTTTAAAGCACTGTCAAACTGAACATTTTGAATTGAAATTTATGTCCCTTTCCCATGAATTTATGGTAATATATCAGGATTATCTTTGCAGAATTTCCAAATTCTTCTCACAGAGCTGAAGCATGCTTCTGTGTACGTCACTGTTCCTGTCATTAGCTGAGAGTTGGGGGAGCAACCCTCTCTTTTTGCTCTCCACTTAATTATATTTCTTGCTTCGCTCTGTAAAGTACTACCACTTGCCCCACTCGGTGTGCAAAGTGTATCTGGCATTGTCTGGGCCATTAACTGCCTCGTTACTTGTCACAGACATACAACATGAGTGGCCTGAAGTAGACACTTATACTGAATTTTGCTGATGCAGAATTAGGGAGACCTCATTCTTCTCTTGGGAACAAACTATATTCTCTGTCATTGGTTATAAAGGTAATTGTGGCAATACTTTATTTTGAAACCATCACACCTGAATATGCCACTTGCTGTTTTCCTGACATTTTGTGTCATCGTGCTAGGCAGCATTCCATGTTAAGAAGCCATAAGCAATTTGGCTCATATTGTTTTCTTCTGTTACTTTTGGATATCTGACTTATCAATTTTTTCTACTGCAGAGAAGTTCCTCAAAGAAGGCTGAGATGTTTCTCCCACTTATTTTCTTCATCTTTACAGCGTAAACCCGGAAGTAGTAAATACCATATATCTATAATGTATGGTTACTGTCTGCAGTCGAAGAGTGATAATTGTGTCAATAACTGATACAGCAGTGTTGCCGAATGTCTCTGTTGCTAATTAGATGACACTGGACCTCGTTCAGTTGATCAAAGTTCAGTGTTATACAACATAGTGAGTTCATGAACTGGGATCATTTTCTATACCAAGATCAAAATTGAGCTTGAGTTAGCACCAATTATTCATTTTGACCCAAGTGTACTAGTTAAGTAAAAAGGCATATTGAGGTAATGATTCAAAGAACTAAAACAGAATAGAATTAAGGAAATACACGGAATGATGTGAAGCAGTGAGTCCTTCAGGTAGGAGCAGCTGAGCTATCATAGAAGTTGGCGGTAGGGGTGTGAAGATATCCAGCTAAAAACTGTCTGAGGTGAGTGAATTTGGACATTTGTACTGGACACACACACACTCTATAAATGCTATAGTATACCTGTAATGTATTAATGTCTAATAGACTGGAAGGAAACTGATAGAGCCAGTATAGCCATAAGAATGTAAGTTTACAATTAGATAGGAAACTTGACACTAAAGCAACTGGTGAGGTGAACAGATTCGCTGTTTCTTTGAAAACAACCACTATATAAAAATCAGAGAATTCGGTGAAGTGTCAATGGATAATCAAACTGTATGATCTCCACCAACATGTGCATTAGAATAAGTCAAGATTAGATAGCATATGGCATTAAATTCAGAGATTTTAATATGTTGGAGTTAATTAGTCTCATTATCTTGCAACTGTGATTAACATAGTTATTATAATAGTGAGACAGCTCTTTTGGTCACACTGTTGAAAAACCATATTATTGTAAGGAAGAGCCTTTTTGTAATATTTGATAATGTTGCAAATAGCAGTCAATTTGCTCAGCTGTATCTTGTAGTAATTATGACGTTAGAGTTACATTGATTTAATTCAGGGATGGAGGGTAACAACAATTGTTGTATTTGTGTGGTGGCATATAAATCATGAATACAAAGTTCTCAGGACCTATGTGACTGGACACAGACACAACTCAGTAAATGGCCTGTTGATTTACATTCAGCAGTTTTGATCTCTTCATCTCCGTGTACAGCTCACTCAGAGCAGCTTAACCTGCATCCTCTATGCTGGTTTCTTGTCCATGCTTGAGCATGTAACTACTCTGCACCCGGAGTTAGCATTGCTCTGGTATATGAGCTGCAGTGACTGTTGGGTGGCTCCTGATGCTTATACGGTGTTCTGTAATTAGACTGCAGAACCACTGTCTAAGTTCATTTGGAGGTTGAGATCATAAGGTGAAAACAGATCTCATGTACTCTAACATTAAACTGACTAGAAAATCATCTAAAATGAAGTGGAAACTAAGGATATCAAAAAATGACAATAGCCATTGAAATCAGACTGTCTGAAAGCCTGGTAGAAAGCGGAATGACATGCGCTCAGAACACAGAGAATGAGTTTACACATACAGGGTGCAGAATCAGCAGTGACATGAAGCATCACAGCCTGAAAGCAGCACGAGATTGAGAATTGGTCCCAGAATCAGAATGACTTCCTCAGTGCATCTGCTAAGGAATTTTGTTCCCCCCCGCCCCTCCGCACACACTCCCACACTCACACTTTTGTCCTTAAGGGCACTGAATTTTCCTTCTTATTGTCTAGCAGTTGGTGGGCTCAATGTGCAATTTCCCCTTCCTCCCTCCCCAATGCCTAACCCCCTCATCTGATGTGGAAGATTGATGCTGGGAACTCCACCCTGCTAGTCTTTGTCAAAGGATGTCAATTTTCTTGACCCCAATGTGAAAAACCCTTAGTCTCCTTTACATCTTGACAGACTTCCTGACCACAGCAACCGGCATGCTGTGTGATAGTAGGAAGCTAGCAAAATTGTGTGTTGTCACTCAATTGTACATATCACCTGATCCAGTGTCAAGGCATACAAATAAATACATGGTCACATGATATTGAAATTATCTCTTAAGGAATACAAAGTAAATATGATAAGACTAGCACGGGCTGAGCTGTATCGTACTGGCTCGCAATGCAGACCGCTCTTCCCAGCATTGCACCATGTGGCATGTTAGCATTTGGATTGTGTGCACTCACATGCACTTAATTATTCTCCACATCTGTATGAATTATCTACAGTCCTCATGCATACAAAGAACTATAGAGTCACAACAAATACGTTCCAATTACCATCACATGTGATACGTTCAAAATATTGGCGATTTGCAATCTCTACAAGTAATACTGCTTCTGTTGTTATAAACTGCTCTGTTGAGACACTTAAATCTTCAGGCTGCAGGCCTTAAACACCACAACCTAGCGGTCGCCATTATAGGAAGTTTAGGCTTTAGTGTCACCATCTGTTGCACCGGGTACGGGCCCTCGTGCAGGTGAAAGGACTGTGTGTATCTTTTCCTCTTGAATCCAGTGGTCTGTGTATTCTTACATGGTATTTGCACATTTTTTTTTTTCTTTCTTCCCCAAGTCACCGACTCCTGCGCCCGATTCACAGGTTCACTAGTGTGTCTCTGCTTGTCATCTCATCAGAGGTTTTTGCAATCATCTTTGCCACAGGCTTCCCTGTTGTTCTGAAATTTTAGGTCCACCTACCTGTGCCCCATAATACAATGCACAAACTTACTGAAATACCTTTATGCTTCTGGTAAGTACTTAACCCAGACATTGTACCTGTCGGAAACTAATATTTGGAGGAATGTTTCCAGCTGGCACAACTGTCACTCTGCGGGGTGTGAGTGAGGCTTCCCAACTGAGCAGCAGGTCACTTTGATTCCCTGCTCCTCCAATCCTCTGTTTCATCTTGGGGACGTGAAGGCTGTTGTGCGATTAGGCTTACCACGTGTGTGCGCAATCATCATTCAAGATTTTGATGCAGCTTTTCATTGTCATTGTCAAATACAACTTAATTGCACTGCAATGACTGAAGTGCTGATGATAGTGTCCCATGTGTCCTCTAAAAGTACGGGGTGATTATAATTAAAGTCAAACTTTCAAACTACTGTAAAAATAACACCACTAGTCAGAATGACGTCAAATTGCAACGAAAAATTATTGGAGAAGGGGGAAAACTTATGGCAGAAGAAAAATAAGTAGTTACAAAGTGTAACAATAGATGGCACTGTAAGCATCATAATTTAATAGTGGTCGACTACAAATGACAAATGAATCGTACAACAATGCCGAAGGTGTACATTTAACTTTAAACAGGCTACTACCCAGTGTGCATGGGTGTACAGGTGTGATACGTAAGCCCATCCACCACAGCTAGGTCATATCATATCGGATGGGAAAAAGTCGGTTTTTAATTGTCCTGAGACCAAAAGCCACATAAAAAGCATCAATCAAAATAAAATCGGATTATTAATTTCCGTGTGACTGGCGCAAAACGTGTTCAATTTGCTGTCCACCGTTTTCTGCAAGAAGTTGAAATCGAGAAACAGCATGTTCCACAACTGATCGATGTGTTTCTGGGGTCACATTCAGAATGTGTTGCGCAGTGCGTGCCTTCGATGCAGCCAAGTCTGCAATCAAAACACTGAACACGACATCTTTCAGATAGCCCCACAGCCAGAAGTCACACGGGTTAAGATTAGGTGATCAGGACGACCAGGCTGTAGGGAAAAGGCAGCTGATGATTCTAGCATTTCTGAAATGGCCCTTCAGCAGCTGCTTAACTGGATTTTCAATGTGCTGAGGTCCACCATCTTGCATAAAAATAATCACATCAGTGCTGTTGGAGAGCTGGAATGACGTGGTTGCACAAAAAGTCTCTCACAGTACTTACAAATGACGGTACAGCTAACGGAACTGGAAGCAATTCTCTCTTCGAAAAAATATAGCTCTGTGGTAAATGATGCCATAAATCTGCACCACACACTGACCTTTTCAGGATAGAGTGGTACTGGTTGATTTGTGTGTGGGTTTTCCATTGCCCATATTCGACAGTTCTGTGTATTGACATATCCTGTCAGGTGGAAGTGGGCTTCGTCTGTCCACAAAATCTTCCCCAGCCAACCATTGTCCACTTCCATGCGAGCAAGAAATTCTAAAGGAAAGGTCTCTCTTGCTGGCAGGTCAACAGGGAGCAGCTCATGCACATGGGTAATTTTGAATGGATAGCAAAGGAGGATGTTTTGTAAGATTTTACGCACCGTGCTCGTGGGTATGTCCAATGTTCAGACAATTATCCATACTCTGCACATCTGTACACCACCACTCATCTCCTCCTGCATTTTTGTGCTCACTGCTTCCACTAATGTCGAATCAATTCATTTGCTCTGTCTACCAGGTTGCATACCAAAAGAACCCTTCTTTTTGAATTTCAGATTGATTTTCTTCAGACCCACAGTCATCGGACCAATGCCTTTTTTCAAACCCTTCAGTGTCTGGAACTTCTGGAGAGTGACGTGTGCACGGTCATCAGTCTTGTAATACAGCTTTACAAGCAGAGCAAAATCCTGCACTGAAAGAGTTATGGTGAACATCGCAAAAGTGAAAGGAGGAAAAGCCATGTACCCGGTGTGTTTATACCATCTTCAGTGGGTCGTGTACATGACAGGTGTTTTCATTTACATATTCTGACATATACACACTATTTGTTTTCTTATGCCACACATTTTCTATTTTTGCTCTCCCACATGGCACTGGAAACACACCCTCAGGTCAAACATGCACAGCCAGTCTGTATTTCTTGTTCATGCATTCTCTCCACCTACGCAGTGCTGTAGTTAGTCTTTGCCTCTTGTCGTCACGGTTGTAGGTGTGTAGGGCGACTAACTCCGTTGTGTATTTTTGGACATTCGCTTGACTTCAGTGTTCCAGTGCTGCAACACTGCCTTAACCACCTCATTAATTTCACAATCAACATGGTCACCAGTGCCATCCTCCTGTGAAGGATTTTGGCTCAACCAGCTGGCAAATTTGTTACCTTAAATCCAGCAAAATTTGATATCAAGATTGTATTCCCTTTATCACTGCCACCATTTCCAGTCGAAGCAACATTGTAGTTGGTTATTTTCATTATTTTTACAGCTTGTGTCTTATGGTTTTATAACAGGTCATATATCACAATTTATTACCATCAGCTTGATGTTTTGTACATGATGATACCCCCATTTACATTTAAGAAATAAGCTGCAAAATTACAGAAAACTTACCAACTAAACAAAAATAGGTGGCAAAGAGAAAATGTACACTTAAATTTTTTCATTTAAGACTGAAATAAAATTGATAGAAAATAAAAGAGGCTGATTGAAGAACCTACCACTTGAGCCTCACATAGTTCTTCAGCAAAATTACTTAATAATGTTAACAGTTGAGTGATGCAGCTTCTGTTGGTTGGGGCTGCATCACGCAGCTGTCTGTTAGTCTACATATTGTGATACATGTTGGTTAATAATATTTTGCATGTTTTGTGTGACATTCTCAGGAAATATTGCATCACTATTTATCTATGTAGGAGTTCTACGTGATTGGTGATTGGTGGTACAGCCCATCACAATGTAATTTATCTCTATTCTGTATTACTCTTGTGTTTTTGTATGCATTTGTGTGTATTACTATTTATGTATGTGTTATATGTTAACTATGGTTACTCCTCCTCCTCAGGTGTAGTGTTGTCTGCTATGACCTCTAGCAGTCCTGTATGGTTTTGCTGTTTGTACTCATTTTATAAGTGCACCAATATTGCATCAGTTCTGTGACTTAGGTCGACCCACTTACTAGGGTGTTAAATCATATGTAATTGTCTGGTCTGTGTAAACTGTCTGTGGTGAATGATAATGGGTTTGGGGAAGTCTCTCTCCCTACATGTGCACTTGTACTCTTGATGTATGTGCGCACAATGTATGAGGTGCTACCCAAAATATCTGAGAATTTCACTGCATTGGTCAAACCAGTAACAGTACGACATTTTGCTGCTAGGTGTCATGAAGTACACGTCTTAGCTACTGCGGCACAAAATTACATCATTGGCACGTGCAGTTGTGAGTTGTAGTGGTGTGTGTCAAGACGTGTTTCAGTGCTTTTGTGAAATGTGGAATGGATTATGTTAAGGAACAATGGATATCTATCAAATTCTGTTTAAAGTTGAAGAAAACTGCAGCCAAAGCCTACCCCTGGTGTGCTGACAGGCATTTGGTGAGAGTGCACTCAGTCAGGCAAGAACATTTGAGTGGTTCATGTACTTCAAGGAAGTCAGGAAGGAAGTCTGTGGAAGATGACAAACATTCTGGTCAACCAGCAGCATACACAACACCAGAAATGATCACAAAAGTGTGTGATGTGATTCACAAAGAACGAAGTCAGACAATTCACTATGTTTGTAACAGACTTGGGCTGTCATACATACAGTACATGTCAATGAACTCTAGCTGAAGAACTGAAAATGAGACGAACTGCAGCAAAGTTTGTCCCTAATCTTCTCAGCACTGACCAACAAAACCTCAGGATTCAGGCATGCACTGAGCTGCAACAGTGTTTGAGGGTGTCCAAAATTCTTATCAAGAGTCATGACAGCTCATGAATTTAGAGTCTTTGATTATGACCGTGAAATGAAGCAACAGTGTTCACAATGGAAAACTTAATGTTCTCTGAGGCTGAAAAAAGCTTGACATGTTTGCAGTCACACGAAGTCAATGCTGATAATTTTTTTTGACATTTGGGGAATAGTGCATGAATTTCTTCCTCCTGGTGAGACTGTCAACAGGCAGCTTTACTGCAAAGTTTTAAGCTCACTGAGGAAAAATGTTTGGTGCAAATGGCCAGAGTTGCGGAAAAAGAAAGACTGGTGGTGCACTATGATGTACCTGCACACCTCACCCTTTGTGAAGGAATTCCTGGCCAAAAATAACATGGAAATAGTCTGCCACCCACCCTATGCGCCAGACCTAATCCTATTAGACTTCTGCCTGTTCCCTAAGATGAAAATCACATTGAAAGGGCGCCGTTTTGATTTGATTAAGGCATCCAAGTGGAATTGCAATGAGTTCTGAACAACCTTCACCATGTGGTGGGAACAACATTGGGATCATTGCATACATGGCTGAGGTGACTAATTTGAAGGAAGGTTAAGGAGGACATTAGGATGTAAGTATAGTTTTCGGATTTTTACAGTGAAACTCTTGGGTATTTTGGGTAGCACCTGATAGATGCACAGGGAAGATGTGGTCAGTTAAGAAGTGAACAACACCATTGCTGCAGTTGGTGTGCTTTGTTCCCAACTGTTCCTCAATATTAGGGAATAAATCGTAGACACTTCAGCCCTTCACACTATTGTCCTTATCTTGTTGCCAGACACTCATTCATCAAGCCTTAAATGTGTTTGTTATTAATGTGTTGGTCTGTTATGACACTTTGTCCACTCTGCCCATCTTCAGCCAGTATGATGCAGCTTGATATTGGATGGTGATGTCTATTGGGTATATTCCCAAAACCACAGTGAATTCTTCCTCTGACATGGTTTTGAAAGCTCCTGAGAGAGGTAAGAGCATATTCCTCTGCTTGTGCATGAACACAGGGCAGTTGGTAGCAAAGCGCACACACCCGGGTGCTAGGGGCAAAGCATGCCCCCCCCCCCCAAAAAAAAAAAAGAGGTTGTGGCAGCCTCTTCTCTGTGCTTTTGATTGGTGCTAATTTGTGTAGTACCTTTGTGGCCTTGATTGTTATGTTTATATGGCCTTTAAATGCCAATTTCTTAATTTCTTGTCAAGATGTACACTTAAGCATCTTGATCACTTGCATGATATGCTTATGTTATCTAATTTGTCAGATTTATTTGTAGTGTTCCTTTGAGAAGTATATATGATGATTTACAAGTTGCTATTTACGTGAATGCGTGGTATCTGGTCTTTCGGACAGGTCTGAAGGAACAGACACCGTGCATTCAATAATTTGATAGGCCTAGCTAGGAAATGGATTCACTTTCTTCAGTACAGATGCACAAATACATCCTATATCCTGTGGGAATCTTAGAGAGTGAACATGGAGGAAATAGATAGGGACTGCTGATAGGTGGCACTCAATGGGAATGTGGATCAGCTGTGAGGCTTGCAGAGATAGTCTGCACGTTTGTGGTAATGCACCCAGATGGCACAGGGGTTAATGTACCTGCCTAGTAAGCAGGGGATTCTGGGTTCGGATCCGGGTCTGGTAGACATTTCCACTTGTTGCTGCTGATTCCATGTTGTGTCCCGATGTAGTTGACAGCTGTGATCCCCTCCCCTCCCCTCCCCTCCCCTCCCCTCCCTTTTTCCTTGTTCCTTTTTCCTTTCCTTCAATTTACTTATAATGTTGCTATTTGTAGGTCACTTTGTTGTAATGCCCAACTGGCTGTTTGCTGAAGCTGTTGAATGTGCAAAAAAGACCACTACCAATAGGTTGTAAGCGTAAGCAATGATTCCACTAGTGCAGTCATCAGCTTCAATTAGAGCTAACAGATGATGAAATTGTGACATTACCTGAAACCAGGCGTTGAAATTAATTCAATTATGACAAGCAAAAATTTGTGCCGCCCCTGGACTTGAATGCAGATTTCTCGCTTCGTGTGACTGGTTACCTTAACTGCTTCGGCTGTCTGAGCACGTTTCACATCCAACCCAAATTCACAACTTGTCACACACTACATAAATAATGTCCCCTGTTCATTATCTTCATTGCTCGCAGCCTCACACCGATTCCCACAGGAGGTCCGAAAGAACAGACACCACACATATAAATATCTGTACCTTGAGGGGAAATTAATGATCATTTAGTGCATACGCACTCTTCATCCTACCTCTTGTGGGAATCAGCATGAGGATGGGGGCAATGTGGATACTGGACAAGGAACACTACGTATTTAGTGTAGGACAAATTGGGAATTTATGTTGCGACGTGAAATGTGCTTGGATAGCCAAAGCAGTTAAGATGACCTCTTGCATAAGGTGAGAAATTCAGGTTAGAGACCCTGTCTGGTAAAATTTTTCACTTTTAACCAAATATATGTATGGCTGTGGGATGAAAAACAAATGGTGTCCTTTCTTTCAGACATGTACAAAAGAATGACACACATATAAAAATAAATCTAATTGAGTTTCTCTTGCAAGGTCCCAAATGATGGACCCAAAGATTAAGTGCAATGGGCATCTATTCATGATTTTCATGATCACCGTGTGATTGCTCATGCACCACTCAGTCACCATGGCTTTACAATGGCTGAGAAAGCCTTTATATGAGGCAGCAGGTACCTGCTAGTTTCTCAGCCTCACAGAGATAGCAGTCCACCACAGATTGTCAATATGTAATTACATATTTTTGGTGTGACATTTCTGTTATGCAAAATTCTCAATTTATTCCATTATCAGTTAATGTTCTGCCTGAATCCAAATTCGTATGGGCTAAGACCCAGGAGTCATGCGTGTGCCTGAAGACTGTCGCATGGTGCACACTCTTGAGTCTTTGCGAGTGCATTAATGGGACATGTTGGTCTGTATGATTTTTGGTTTTATGAGACTCTGTTCCTCATTTTTTGTATTGTTATGGTGTTTACAGTTTTCCATGTCACAAGTATCGTGCCATGTGTTAGGGCCTCATTTAGTACTTCAGTTGGATAAGGTATGATCTGCAGTGCAATCTGCTGAAGAACTTTTGCATAAATTCCATTTCGTACTGGGACTTTCATTTTCTTCAGGCTTTTATTGCTCATGCAACCTCCTCTCACATGAATGTGCTGTTATGTCAGTTGTATATGGTTCACTTAGTATTTTTTATATTATCGTGTGTGTTCGTTGTTCTGTTTATGGTTTATCATTAGGAAGGAGTTTGTTCAGCAGATATTCTGCTGCACTTCTGCAGCTCTGAGTCATTGTACCACTGTCTTGATGCAATGTGAATAGAATTAGTTGGGTTTTAGCTTTCACCATCCTATACGGAATGCCCCATATGTTATTCTGAAGTTGTGTTAACGTATAGTTTTTGTCGCTGATAATCTCACTGCAGAGTGCCCTTGAACGGAACTATAGCTTTTCCAGACGCTTCTTCTCATCTCCAACAACAATTCACATTTTCCTTTTGCTGATCATATTTTTGGAGATAGGGCACAGTACCTTGCACACTTGCATCTGTGTAGCAGTAAAGATGTCGAGATGTCACAATACAGATGCTGTGTCTGCAAATGCAATGTTTACCGTCCCCGTGCTATCCATCTGGTCTCCTCAATTCTACTTTTTGCCGTTCTTCAGCAGTGTACATAGAGAACTTAATACCTGTGCAAAGTTTATTATACACCCCATGTAAAATGAAATTGGGTCCAATAATTGTCTGAATTCTTGCGTGTGGGATGACTTCCATTTTTTAATTTTCATCACTTTGCCGCTCTCTGGCTCTCGCTTCTAGCGAGCTCTCAAACCTAAGAATGGTCACTCTGTTTGTGTACAGGTTTCCTTTGCAGGCATGAGAGTGACATCATACCTCAGAAGTACCATAAACAGGTCTTACATGACACATGCATTCATGAAATGTTGCTGATGTTGATGTAGGCAATGCAAAATTCTCTATTCAGGGCCCTCACAAATGTCAAATGCAAGTCCTTAAGTCCAGACGGTACTCTGTTATACACGCACTGTTCTTATTAGGATAGTATTTTTGGCAGGACGATTAAAGCTCAACTTGATTGAAGCCGGTATTAGTGTTGAGAGTTAAAAGCCAAGTTTTGTCACAAAATTGGTGCAGGATGTCCTGAAGTGGTTATGGCCGCACTGCATTGCCTCAGTGTGCTGATTTATGGCAATAGGATCTAGGAAGAAATGGACTGGCTCCACCTTTTTAGGCATAACTGCAAGAGGGGGTTTTACATATTCCATCATGCCCACAATATGATTATTGTGGCCTCCCTCATCTGTTATGCATCTCTGGCAGCCTTGTGGTGCTTCCAGATGACTGGATATGACGTTGTTGCCAGTGCCCAGTTGTACATCACTCTAACTTGTGAACTGCTCCTTGAATTCTTCATGGTAGGAATGAGAATATCCCTGTGAATTTCATTTTCTTCCAACTCATGTCTCTGCTTCTGGACCAACAATGGGTTATCTTTGGAACTCCTCCTGAGAATCCTGATTGAATCTGCCTTCACACTCTCTACCTTTACATCTAACTGATCATTCATACTCTCGGCATCGTCCATTGGTGGCTAGCTTTGCTGCCTCTGGATCATGTGACCCGGGATCAATTCCCGGCCGGGTTGGGGATTTTCTCTGCCTGGGGACTGGGTGTTTGTGTTGTCCTCATCATTTTATCATGATCATCATCATTATTCATGCCAGTGGCTAGATTGGACCGTAAAAAAAAAAAAAAAAAAAAAAAAAAAAAAGTGGACTGTGTAGAAGCTGGGACTTTGTACAGGTGCTGATGACCGTGCAGTTGAGTGCCCCACAAACTCATCATCATCATCATCATCATCATCCATTGGGTTATCATCCATATCCAAGTGAGATCAGTGGTCTCTCCAGCCATGCTGATGCATGGAAAAACTTGTGGTCCTCTGTCACTACCTAACTGGAACAACCTTTTCTTCTGTGGATGGAACAACATTGTGACCTACTACTGGTGACTGAGTGTATCCTATACTTTTTTGGTGACATGAGTGTCACTATTACTGTAAGGGATTCATTTCCAATATTCAGTCATCTTGGTAAACTTATTGGTTATTCTCTTGGCTCACAGTATAATTGCAACCTCATGCCATGTACTGGATGACTACTGTGTTTGCTTGGCCAGAATGGGGTCTTCGTGAGTGCATAATCATGGCTTGTGGCCGTCTAAACCTTGTAAGTACATAGGGGAGGCGCTCTAACCCACAAGTTGTTACAACTTGTTTGTTAGATTCCCTTTTGTCGGCCAGGTGTGCGGAACAAGTGCCGTGACTCACATACAGTACACTGCCCTTGAGTGGAACCCGTGTTTCATCAAATAAATTAGCTTTTATCACCCATGGCTCATGTATAAGAATTTCCTTGCTCTCCTTACACATCACTAAATTAAATGCACCCTTAGTAGTGTTTGCACTCTTTGCAATTGGCACTTAAGACAATTTAGCTACAGTTTTTATAATCCAGTTTATGACTGTGGCTTTGCCTGAGATTTTGTCAGTGCCAATGATAAAATCAAGTGACAAGCCACTGAAAACAACTGCATTTATATGAAGGTCATTTATTTTGTGGCTTAGCAACACAGATGCATTTTATACACATTACTTCTTTGCCCCATTGTGGGGATCTATGAGATCCTTTTACTGGATATCTCAACTAATTTACACCCATACTCTACCAATTTCACCTCCCTGCGGGTTCGGGGGTAAGAATAGGCCCGTGGTATTCCTGCCTGTCGTAAGAGGCGACTAAAAGGAGTCTCAAATGTTTCGGCCTTATGTGATGGTCCCCTCTTGAGTTTGACCTCCATCTTTCTAAATTGTTCCGAAGAGCGAGCCGATTGGGGAAGGGCCCCTTACTTGGTGCATTGTGTCCATCTTGCGTTGAGAACTTTCGCCAGCTTATTCGTCGTTGCATTGCAGTCCTGCCCGTTCTCCATCTCTTGGGCATGGATCCGTTCCTGCGTGCACTTTCCGCCATGCGAGGAGCAGTGCCAGTTTCTGCACAGATGAAAACCATGGACGACGTGTCACCTAAAATCCAGCACGGTAGCCAGTCCGTTGTTGTGGGGCTGCCATGTACCCTCTTGGTTGTAGCCCCCTGACAACACAGGGATCGCTCTACTGATGCCTGCGCCGTTAACTCCCCACGTATGCCAAGGAGTAGATGCCCATCTCCCTGGGGCATCGGGACTCCCGGCAATGGCCATCCTGCCAGGTGGCCTTTGCTGTGGCTGGGTGGCGCCCGTGGGGAGGGCCCTTGGTCGGAGTAGGTGGCATCAGCGTGGATGACCCGCAATGAAGCGTGGTACATCATCTCTCGCTGGCGGCCAGCCGTCAGCACTCTCTAAGCGTTCCAAAGCTCACTTTAAGGCTCATTTGTATGACCCCAAATCGTTCCCCTCCCTGGCCACACCATGGGAGGAACGAAAGACTATGAATGAGAGCAAAAGATATTCACCCCGGTATCTCATCTGTACCAGAGCTGACGGGGAATCGTTTGTGTCTGTGAAGCCTCAGTTCTTTGTCGAACATTTAGAGGACAAGTTCGGGGAGGTGGAGGGCTTGTCCAAAATGCGGTCAGGGTCAGTCTTAATAAAAACAGCATCCTCTGCCCAGTCACGAGCCTTGCTCGCTTGTACGAAGCTGGGGGATGTTTCTGTTACTATCACCCCACATAAAAGCTTAAATATGGTCCAGGGAAATATTTTTACAGAGATCTCCTTTTACAATCCGACGACGAGCTGCGCGCCAACTTAGAGCAACGAGGGGTCCATTTCGTCCGGCGCGTCCACCGGGGTCCGAGGGATCACCAAGTTGCCACCGGTGCCTTCATCTTGGCCTTCGAGGGTGACACGTTACCTGAGAAGGTCAAGGTGATGGTATACCGTTGTGATGTCAAGCCCTATATCCCTCCCCGATGCGGTGCTTCAAGTGTTGGAAGTTCGGCCATATGTCTTCTCGCTGTGCTTCCAGCCTCATATGTCGCGATTGTGGTCGACCATCCCATCCTGATACTCCATGTGCCCCGCCTCCCATCTGTGTCAACTGCGGGGAGCACCGTCCCCCTTGCTCGCCGGACTGTAAGATTCTCCAGAAGGAGCGGAAAATAATGGAATACAAGACCCTGGATAGGCTGACCTACACTGAGGCTAAGCGTAAGTTTGAACGACTGCATCCAGTACGTATGACATCCACTTATGCTGCCACTGTCGCTCCTGTTACAGTTCCTATAGCTGCACCACACAACGTTAGCTCTCAGAGCCAGAGAACCACACCTGCCCCCTTGATGGTGGGGGGCACTACACTCCCTGTTGCTCCTGCTCCATCTACTTCAGGAGCAACACCACCCCAAGCATTGGGGACATTCGTTCCCCCTTCCCAGCCGGAGAAGCATGAGACTTCTTCGGCTACTCTAGCCAGGAAGGGGTCCCTTGGGGCCCCTCCCATCCCAGGCTTTGCCCAGTGCCAAAGCGGACACCCGCAAATTTTTGAAACAACAACCGGTCGCTGTTCATAGGGCTTCACGGTCGTCGTCCATCCCTGAGACTGACCCAGTGGGGCCCTCCCAGCCAGATGCTCCAAAGGCACAGCGTGCAAAGCACTTGAAGAAAAAGGCTCCCAAGCATCCTGACATTGTGGTGGCACCTGTCCCACCGCAACCTTCCAACTCTGCGTCTGAGGATGAGGTGGAGATTCTTGCATCCACTGAGGACCTCGATCTCGCCGGTCCCTCAGATGCAATGGATAGCAATTGCACGGGTGCTCCATCGGAGGCAGCAGGTGACCCAGCGGCGTAATCTGCCTTCCCAGTCCCGTCACGCCTTTCTCAGCCATGGACAATACCATCCTCCAGTGGAACTGCAGCGGTTTCTTCCACCATCTAGCTGAGCTCCGCCAACTTATCAGCCTTTACCCTTTCTTCTGCATTGCACTTCAGGAAACTTGGTTTCCAGCAATGCGAACCCCCACCCTCCGTGGCTATCGGGGTTATTATAAGAACCGGGCAGCTTATGAAAGGGTGTCTGGTGGCGTCTGCATATATGTCCTTAACTCTCTTCACAGTGCGTTTGTACCTCTACAAACAACTTTAGAGCCTGTCGCTGTTAGGGTGTGGACTCCACAGGCTGTTACCGTCTGCAGTCTTTACCTTCCACCGGATGGTGCTGTCGCGCAGCATGTCCTGGCTGCTCTGATAGCCCAATTGCCGCCACCTTTCTTGCTACTGGGCGACTTCAACACCCGTAACCCTCTGTGGGGTGGGTCAGTGGCGACAGGTCAAGGTGCCACCATTGAGCATTTATTAGCACAGCTTGATCTTTCGCTTTTAAATGATGGTTCCTCCACACACTTTAGCGTGGCGCATGGCACGTACTCCGCCATTGACCTCTCCATCTGCAGCCCTAGCCTCTTACCGTCTGTCCAATGGCGAGTGCATGACGACCTGTGTGGTAGTGACCACTTTCCGATCTTTCTGTCACTGCCACAGTGTCAGTCTTCTCTGCGCCCTTGCAGGTGGGCTATGAATAAGGCTGACTGGGACTTGTTTTCCTCCACTGCCGCTATTGAACTTCTCTCTAGTGATGACATTGATGCGGTGGTTCAATCGGTCACCACGGGCATCGTTATTGCCAGCAAATCTGCCATTCCCCGTTCTTCTGGGTCCCCTCGGCGGCGTACTGTGCCTTGGTGGTCGCCTGAGATCGCTGCAGCGATTAAAGATCGCCGGCGGGCGCTCCAGCGTCACAAGCGACATCCCTGCGTTGAACACCTCATCACCTTCAAACGGCTGCGTGCGCGGGCCCGCCGCCTTATCCGGCAGAGCAAGCAGGAGTGCTGGGAGCGGTATGTGTCCACCATTGGCCTCCATGTCACTCCATCGCAGGTCTGGGCCAAGATTCGATGCGTCTACGGCTATCGGACCCCTGTCAGCGTCCCTGCGCTCTCACTGAATGGAGCAGTTTGTACTGACTCCGGCATCATTGCAAATTGCTTGGCAGAGCATTTTGCTATGAGTTCCGCTTCTGCGAATTACCCCCTGGCCTTCAGCTCCATTAAAGAGCGGATGGAACGTCGGAGCCTTTCGTTTCGCACCCACCATCCAGAATCTTACAATGTTCCATTCAGTGAGTGGGAATTTCGCAGTGCCCTAGCCGCTTACCCTGATACTGCTCCTGGGCCAGATGGCATCCACTGTCAGCTGCTGAAACACCTTTCAGTGGACTGCCAGTGATGGCTCCTCGACCTTTACAACCGCATTTGGGTCGAGGGTGAGTTTCCGTCGCAATGGCGGGAAAGTATTGTTATCCCCATTCTGAAACCTGGGAAGAACCCTTTGGAGGTGGACAGCTACCGTCCCATTAGCCTCACCAACGTTCTTTGCAAGTTGCTTGAACGGATGGTGAGCCGGCGGTCGAACTGGGTACTGGAGTCACGGGGCCTTCTGGCTCCATCTCAGGGTGGGTTCCGTAAATGCCGCTCCGCCTGGTGAGCCTGGAGTCGGCCATCCGTACTGCCTTTGCCCGCCGTCAGCACCTGGTCGCTGTCTTTTTCGACATGCGGAAGGCGTATGATACGACATGGCGCCATCACATCCTTTCTATGCTTCATGGATGGGGTCTTCGGGGCCCTCTGCCGATCTTTATCCGCAATTTTCTGTCGTATCGTACCTTCCGCGTGCAAGTCGCGGCCTCCCATAGTTCCTCCCGAGTCCAGGAGAACGGTGTGCCCCAGGGATCTGTTTTAAGTGTCTGCTTGTTTTTAATAGCCATTAACGGGCTCGCTGCGGCCGTGGGAAATTCTGTCTCCTCTTCCCTGTATGCTGACGACTTCTGCCTTTACTACAGCTCTACTGGCATTGCAGCTGCTGAATGTCAGCTACAGGGCGCTATCCGCAAGGTGCAGTCTTGGGCTGTAGCGCATGGCTTTCAGTTTTCGGCTGCCAAGACCCGTGTTATGCATTTCTGCTGGCGCCGAACAGTCCATCCTGAGCCGCGGCTTTATCTTGCCGACGAACTCCTTGCTGTGGTGGAGACCCACAGGTTTTTGGGGATAGTTTTTGATGCTCGGTTGACTTGGCTGCCTCATATTCGGCAGCTTAAACAGGCGTGTTGGAGGCATCTAAATGCTCTGAGATGCTTGAGCCACACCAGCTGGGGCGCCGACCGATATACCCTGTTACGGCTCTACCAGGCGTTAATCCAGTCCCGTCTGGATTATGGGAGCCTGGCTTATGGCTCAGCATCCCCATCTGCGTTACGGGTGCTGGACCCAATCCTCCACAGCGGGATATGCCTTGCCACTGGTGCCTTCCGTACCAGCCCTGTGGACAGCATCCTAATGGAGGCAGGTGTCCCTCCACTGCGGTTACGGCGCCAACGTTTGCTGGCCGCTTATGCTGCCCATGTTTTTAGCACGCCCGGGCATCCGCACTACCGTCACCTGTTCCCGCAATCGGTCGTCCATCTGCCAGAACGTCGGCCCCGGTCAGGTTGTACAATCGCGGTCCGCGTCCGAGTGCTTCTCTCTGGGCTTGGGGCTTTACCTCTTCCGCCTCCTTTCTGGGAACTTCTGCGTACACCCCCATGGTGTGTGCCTCGCCCTCGCCTTCAGCTGGAATTGGCACAGGGCCCGAAGGACTCAGTCCCTCCGGAGGCCTTCCGCCGCCGCTTTCTTTCCCTCCTTGCAATGTATCAGGCCTCTGGCATTGCGTACACTGACGGCTTGATGGTTGCTGGTCGTGTCGGTTATGCGTTTACTCTAGGGGACCATTCCGAACAATGTTCATTGCCGGCTGGCTGCAGCGTTTACACTGCTGAGCTGGTCGCCATCTTTCGTACCCTAGAGTATATCCGCTCCCACTCAGGTGAGTCCTTCGTGATCTGTAGCGATTCCCTGAGCGGTTTACGAGCTCTCGACCAGTGTTTCCCTCGTTCTCGTCTGGTGATGGCTATCCATGAGTCCCTGCATACTCTTGCACGTAGTGGCCGCTCTGTGGTCTCTGTGTGGACCCCAGGCCATGTTGGGATCCCCGGCAATGAGAATGTTGACCGCCTGGCGAAAGAGGCCACCAGTAAACCACCTCTGGAGATTGGCCTCCCGGCGACTGATTTGCGGGCACTATTACGCCGCAAAGTTTTCGATTTCTGGGACACTGAATGGCGCAACCTGCCCGTGCCAAACAAACTCCGTCGTATCAAGGAGACGACGACTGTTTGGCGGTCATCCATGCGAGCCACCCGCAGGGACTTAGTCGTCCTTTGTCGGCTCCGCATTGGCCACACCCGACTGATGCACAGTTATTTACTGTGTCGTGAGGATCCACCTCTTTGTCGTTGTGGGGTGTCCTTGACGGTGGTCCATATTCTGTTGGAGTGCGCCCTTTTAACTGTGCTCAGGCAGACTTTTGCGCTGCCTGATACGCTCCCTGAGCTTTTAACTGACGACTCTGCCATAGCGGACTTAGTTTTGCGTTTTATTCGGGCAGGGGGATTTTATTGCTTAATGTAAATGTGTGTGTTTTTTGTGTTGATTCTGGCCTATGGCCTACGATTTTAGTCTGCGTTTTTAATGCGTTTCTCGGTGGTTGGCTTTTCCATTTTTTCTCTATGGTCGGCCAACCACCGTCACACTCGGTGTGATTTTAATTTGTTTTGTCTGTTCTGTGTTGGAGTATTTCTCGTCCTGTGTCGTCTGCCGTCTTTCCTGCTGTCCGTTTTTTTTTTTTTTTTTTCACCTCTTTGGGTGATTTTACTTATTTTTGGAAAAAGGGACCGATGACCGTCGCAGTCTGGTCCCTTTCATCCCCCAAACCAACCAACGAACTACCAATTTCATGTAAAAAGGTGTGAAAAGTGCCATCACTTCTGAACCCGTATCTCCGCATGCCCTGGTCTTGATTAATTCCACAGTTATCTTGATGGTAGCATGCCAATTATATGTCCTGTCAGACATCTCTGGCTCATCACAGTGCTGGTCAGTGTTGTCTTGTGCTTGCTACTGCCAGTACCACATATTGAATATGTGATGTCCATTTTGTAATTACATATCCCCTGGGAAACCTCATTGTCATTGGCCATGTAGCTCCTCAATCTTGTGAAACTGTACCTTAGGTGATGCCAGCAGTGGTGCTTGGACTAGCTTTATGCCACCACTGATTATGTTATGCCCTGATGCAACTGACATGACATCTGTGGTCCACTGCTTCCTGCTGGCCTTGATTCCACTGGTGTTGATCACAGTGTCTGCTCCAATTTTTTCTATTCCTCTCATCTCTTCTGCTTAGAGCATTGTGCCAGTTTGGTTCCTGCATACACAGATACACATCTGAATTCCTTAAACACACCTTTTGATGGATGCTAAGATTTCTGCCAAACCTAGGCAGTGGTGTGTCCACCCATTGCATCGGGAACACTATGTGTGAACATGGACACTTACTTGTTGCATTTCAGACACCACCTGGTTAAGAGCATGTTGCTTAGATACTGCCTAATTTTCTGCAGGGCCTGCATGAATGGTTCATTTTCACTGTTCTTTTTTGCGTTTAATTCTGTTTCCTAGCTGTCACCATTCTCGTAACATGCATACTTCACCTCACCCAGACCAGAGGCTACATTTTCTTGTATCTATGTAACCTTGAGGGGCGATGATTGAAAATGCATGTTTTGTTATTAAGTTTTATAAATTGTAAGTTGAAATGTTTGGTTGTCTTGTATGATTTTTGGATACCACAACCTCTTTTACAAGGGCCTGAAGACTATTTGTGTGAACAGCCAGAGAGCGATGGAGAATGTGCTGTTCAGTATCTTCAGTTCACAGGTCCACAATTCAGCTTTCTGAAACTGAAATAAAATGTTCTGACTCTAAGAATAATGCAAAGTAGTCAGGGAAACACAGTGATAAATAAGTGTACTATCATTTAAGTGAGCAATTGTTCTCATACACAGTAATTAGTTCTGCAAATCCTTACAGCTTTTCCTATCATACTCAGCACTCCACACAGTTCAGAGATGATTTCTGTTCTTTGTTCCTAGTAACATAAAGATAACTGCTCACCTTAAAAGTGGAGAATAAGCTCAGAAACTTGCCATGTGGTTTTCTGTAATATAGTGGGTGGCACACTAAACAGAACCTTGGAAACTAAACATGGGCTTTCCAGTTCAATTAATAATCCAAGTAATTTCATTTTTACACAGTTTCACAAGATATATGTGATATCTTGTTCAACTGAAAAACAATCATGTCAGTTGTCATTAATGCCATCCAAGATTGAAGCAGACGCATACTGAATAATGGCACATTTTGTAGTGAGGCATAACAGATTCTGTTATAACAGACTTCTCAAGAGCAGGCAATGCCCATCTTTATGACCTCTTGGTGCAGATAGTGAAGGAAACATTCGCTCTAAACTTGCTGCCAGAGTCGGCAACAATGCCAATGCTACACCCTTTCTGACTACAAAATTATTTATATTGTTGGTAATTGAAGACCTACAATGATCAGTTTTTTTGAAAGTGGATTTACACTCTGTGTATATTGTATAACCTTTAACATCCAGAATTTATCAAATGGAACTGAGGGTAGACAGGACCTCTGAACACTCTCTATCTCATTTATGTTCGTATGGTAAATTGCAACATCATAGTGATAGTTGGTATAGTTTTGTTATTACTTATATTAAATGCATTGCTATCATTCTACTTTGTGTCTTATACACAATGGTAAGTTAATCTAACTTGTTTTTATAGTTTTTTGCACAAAAAATTTGTTTTTACTTAATAATTCAACAAGTAAAAGAGCTTTACAGATACTTCTACTATATATTTTTGTAATAAACTGAACGTAATTGCAAAGGTAGAACACTCTAACTTCAGTATTACATACTTTTAAAATTTTGAAAAAAGTTGAATAATTCAAAAAGTACGATGTAGTTTCATGAAAACGTTTTACAGAATGTTTTTATAACCAACTGAACCAAATTCCAGAACCCAGCTTCCTAAGTTTATCTGCTTTTAAAATTTTGTAATTACAGAAATTTTGAAGAAACTAATTATTGGATCATACTGATACTCGAAACCTTTGACACTGGGTCAGTTTTAAACCATCTGGCCAAGTTTTGCAACAATATTTAAACAAAAATTTACATAAGGTTATTACATAATCACTTTGTTCTGTTCATGCCATGCACCAGCCTCTGTTGTATTGACCTTGGTCAAGTGACGAAGAAAAATCAATAACTCACTTGCCAATAGATGTAGCAATAAATGCTTGCTTCCCCACATTACCCCACATATTATTTTGTGATGACACTTGTAGAACTAAATCAAATATTGTAAGCAAATACATCTACATATACATACATACTGTGCAAACATAACTCAATTATGGGTTGCATTAGCATTCTCTATGCCTTCTCATTTATGGGAGAGCTAAAGTTTCCAAAAATTCTCCCAATAAAACAGTTGAGCATTCACCTTTCCTACTACTAACCTGATGTGCTCATTCCATTTCATATCACTTTGCAACGTTACACCTAGATATTTAATAGAAATGACTGTGTAAAGATGCACCCTACCGATGCTGTATTCGAACGTTACATGACTGTTTTTTCTACTCATCTGCATTAACTTACATTTTTGTACATTTAGAGCAAGCTGCCATTCATCAAATCACCTAGAAATTTTGTCTAAGTCAACTTACATATATCTACATCCACTCAACAAGGACATCTTCCCATACACCACAGCATTATTAGCAAACAACCAAAATTACTGCGCACCCTGTCCATCATATATATATAAAAAAAGCAGTCCTACCACACTACCCTGGGGCACTCCTGATGATACCTTTGTCTCTTATGAGCACTCGGTGTCAAGGACCACATATTAGGTTCTATTACTTAAAATGTCGTAAAGCCGCTCACATATCAGGGAATCTAAACCATACGCTCAGATATTATCAGCAACCTGCAGAGGAGCACTATGTCAAGAAGATTCATTTCTCTACAAAAATCTGTTATAAGCAAATTTTTCTTACTTGTCAGTAGAAATACAAAAACAGTTATACATACATCAAAACATAGATTAATGTCCCAGTACATACATATACATAAATGTGAGAAAGAATTTTATTTTTTCAGTGTAGTGATCCTTTTCATTCAAATGATAATGACTTTGAAGTATGTTTTACTTTGTTATTTAATGTACCTAAGAGAGAAGAAACAATATATACATCAAAACATAGATTAATGTCTCAGTACATACATATACATAAATGTGAGAGAGAATTTGATTTTTTCAGTGTAGTGATCCTTTTCATTCTAATGATAATGACTTTGAAGTATGTTTTACTTTGTTATTTAATGTACCTAAGAGAGAAGAAACAATATATAGTGTATATGCACAACTTTGATACTAATCAATTTTTTAGATCATAGGGACTATGGCAGGTGTACTACCATCATTCACTAATAACTTTGAGTAGAGGGAGGAAGTCACTATGGTGAGTGTTGTTCTCGTTGATCTATTTCTATACAAGGGAAAGGGGGTGGGGGGAGTCTGGTTGGTGTCCTTCTCCCTGCTCTCTCCACATAGCTTACAGGCTACAGATACATGATGCCTTCATGTCCTTGAGAAACTGATAATACAGCCTCAGCTTCTGTTCTTTTACTATACTAAAGCTGTCATCTCACAGGACATAAAAATGCATTTGGACAAGGAGTTGGTGATGTCACAGTGTGGAATTTCACATTCTGATACACACGGAGCATGAAATGAAGAATCTTGTAGATCAGATTTTTGCTTTGTTGAGAGGAATGTGGCCAATGAGGTGTAACATCAATTTCACCTGCTGAGGAGAACATATGAGTTGCCATATTGTATTGAGTTAAACTACGTAACTGAAGGGTTTTATTTATCATAGAGTATGTGGTATGAATACAAGCTGTTTCAAAGTGTCCACAAATTGTGGATCTCTTGCAAACACATTATTTTAGCTATAATTTGTTATAATAAAGTGACATATAATTACATATTGGTAGATAAAGGCCTTCTGAATTTCATGTTTTGAGTATTATAACTTGTGTTCTGTAAAAGTACACAGTTTCAATGCTATGGCACAATGATGATCTATCAGAAGCATATAATTTTGGTACAATTTGTCATAGCTGAATATCAAATAATGGCAGTTGTAGATACAGTCTTAAGACAGTGTAATCTCTGGTTGCCATAATGAAGCTGTAGCTCAGTTGATAACGTCATGAGCTGTGAAGCAAAAGGTAGCAAGTTAGTGCCCATATCCTCCCGATTATTTTTTTCTCACCTTTTGTTATCTAAAAGATGCTGTGTCTTTCTTATTAATAATTAAATGTATTACTCACACTAGTTGATTTTACTTATTATAAATAATGCATTTGCTGCAATTCTTGTTGCAAAGGCTGGCAACGGGAATGTTTCCCCAGTGGGCAGAAATCATATCATAACTTCCAGTCTGTGTCAGAAAGTGAACACAAGTTACACATTGGAAGTTTTCACCATTGTCAAACTTTGTGTAAAATATATTTACTTGTCTTTTGTTTTTATGGACTGCCTCATGTTTGTATCTTGTCACTAAATATGATGATGAGCAGCCCAGAAAAAATCTACTCTTTCATTCGAATGAAATTATGAGATGAATCTTGATCTTGAAATCTATGTGATGAAATATATTACTTTAGAATGATAGTAGCCAATGCTGTGACTGTGGATGGAAGAGAGGCACTGTGAAGTGGTGAATGCCATTGTGTGTGCAAAAGTCCTTGAAAGATTGTCATGAACTGAGGTCCATTATACAAAACCAGGGTGCAAGGCAAGCCTTCTATGGAGAATACAGTTGACAAGGCCTTGACAGTTTTGTCTGGTGTCACAGACAACGAATGACATAAGGAAAAAAAGGACCACTGAAATCAACGTGGACTCTTTCCCAACACTGTGCAGTTCTCGATGTGTCAAAAAAATGGTGGCACTTTCTGTTCACCTGAACACTTCTGACAGGCCCACTCAATGCCTGACCAAAACTCACAGTGGCATGCACACAGTTTTGTGTGAGATATCCCCCCAGTGACCCTGATGTAGTAACTGGAGGTCATCCCACTGCAGAACCCTGGAACCATGACACAGGGAGTAAACCCTTCCATCAAAAGAAGAATGTTATTCAAAAGGAAGAGGCAATGGCACAACACATAAAAATTCTGAAGTGGGTCTGATGCCTGTTCCGGCAGATGGTTGGGCACCCATGTTGTATAATGCTTACAACCTTCTGGAGCATTGCATATACCATAACAACAGTGGCAATATGAGAAGTGGTAATGAGGAAACCATCCTGTATGTGCCTTGCCTCTGTATCCGGTTGAAAACAAAGTAGTTACTCGTGATTGAACGAGGGGTCAGAGCGCGTGAGAAGCCAGGACATTGCAAACACTTCCATATGTTGTGATATGGGAGGAAACTGGATCTCATAATTGTACCAGGACATGAACAAAGCCCAACATTGAAGGTGACGAGCAGCGTTGTCCGGTAAGGATGCTGATGGGCTAAAAAGGAAAACCAAGGACTTAACGGTTGGTAATTAAATGAAATTTTGCACCATACAAAAATACGTGACTTTTTTTTTTTAAGGCATAGAGAATAATGTTGCTGAGCCGAGTTGAGTCTTTGACCCAAAGGCAAAAAGCTGTTTCGAGCCATATGAATGGTGATGGGCTAGGAGTGCCCCCACCCCATACAGGACGTGTCTGTGGCCAAGCCATGTGCTTACCGGGTGAAATGTTGCAAGACATGGCATAGTGTGAAGCCTATCCTTAAGCTGCACACAAGCATACTCACAAGCTGCAGACCAAACAATAGGAGCACTTTTCTGAAGCAAGAGGTGGGCAATAGTTAGGTGCTCTGGGAATGATCTTGTGACAGTATGCCACTTTGCCCAGGAATGCCTGAAGTTCTCATAGATTAGACAGATGGGGAAAAGCCATAATGGTGGTTACATGTTGCCCCATGAGGTGCATGCCCTGTCAGGAAATTCCATGACCCAAATAAGCAATGGAAGGCTGGAAAAATTGAGACTTAGTGAGATTAAATTTGAGGCCTGCCAACTGCAGGACAGTAAACAAAGAACAGAGGTTGTGTAGCACAGAGGCTCCCATGTTGACTTGTAGGATTAATGGTGTATCCCTTACCCACACTTCAATGAAAAGTTTGTTGTGGCCTGCAGACAACAGCGAACACAATGACGAAACAGTATGAATATTGATGCCCATTAATTCCTGCACTGACTCTTGGGAGTAGGAGATTGACATATCACTGCAAAGTGACTTTTTGTTTTATTTATGCTAAGAGGCCCACAGCTTGGGGCAGATCACATGCTCATGCTGTATGAAACAAGAGGAGCATGAAAAAAATGGTGCTCACCGTTCCTGCTGCCAACAATGTGTTTGTCCACATTGGCCTACTTGGCTTGTTTGTACTGTGACTACCTCCTCTTCCACTAATGTGTTAAGGCACTATGCACCAGGGCTACACACTGTCAACAATGCAACAATGGTGACATCACCCCAAGCCTCTAATTAGTGGCCCATGGCATGAGATGCCTCGAACGACTGTGTAGTATTCAAAACCTCTTCTAATGTAGGGTCCTCAGACTGAAGGGCACATTGACATACCTCCTTACATGGGGCTGAACAAATGATACAAAATGTGGTCAAAGATGCTTTTCATAAGTGTTCCTGTCTTCCAGGATTCATCAGGGGATGGGGCAGAATGGTTGTGGGTGAACAACCAGCAGTTGTACCTGGTCAATGTAGCAAACAACCATTCCAACATGGTCGTATGAACCTGTTGTTTTTGCAGAAGTGAGTCAAAAACTAGACCATCATCACCACCCATGGTGTTATAACTAGGAATATAAGCAAACACCCCACTGTAATAAAAGATACAGTTTATTGGACCATGGAATAACAGCAACAAAAATACAATGAAAGTAGTTTACAAGTCTCGAACACATTTAGGTTCATGTATGACCTTATAAAGACACTATCCGTGTCAGGTGTCACTGATGTAGTGCTGCACACATGGCAGACGTGGTGATGGTGGTTGGTGACAAGGCTTCCCTTGGTGGCCACCCGGGTAATGTTGGCGCACCCTTTCAATGTTGGTGCACACTGCCCTTGCTGTAGTGGTCCAACGTAAGTCCATTGCAGGCAGTAGGTGTAGTAACTGATGGGTTACAACAGTTTTCACCCAGATATTGGAAGTTGCCTGCTTTCTTAACTCTGCCATAATTGGTTTTTAAAATTCTTGGTGGCTTGCTGAGTGTTGATGTAGATTGTTTTTTTTTTTTTTTTTCAAACCATGTTTGTAGACTAGCCTTTTCCACTGCTTCATTCAAAAGCTCTAATCTTTTCTTTGCTTTCTCTAATGTTTCCTCTATTATCATGAGATGTCTGCAATGACCAAACAATTTATTGCATCTTTTGGTCTTCTCAGCTTAATGACCAGGCATGTTCAGAAAGTAAGTGTACTAGATTTTGATATTTTTTAAAAAAATTGAACTTGGAAGAAAAAAAAAACCACTTGTTGCCTATTTTCTACATAATTGCCACCCTGTTCAATGCAAGTGTTGAGCCATGGGACAAGCTTCTTTATGCTCTCCTCAAAGAATTCTCCTGCCAGCTCCTTCCCAACTTTAGAACTGTTTTCTGCAGCTGATGATTGGTTGAAAATTTAATTCCACTCATGAATGTTTTCAGGTAGGTGAAAGGATGATAATCTGAAGGCACCAAGTCCAGGGAATATGGGGGATAGTTCAAAACATCCCAACCAAATGAGTCCCAAGAACCCTGGTGGCTACAAAACTGTGTGAGAACTGGTGTTATCGTGCAACAAGTACAGTCGTTTGATCACCATTCCCCTACCTTTATTTTGAATGCCCTTTTTAGATTTTTTAGTGTCTCACAATGTCATTGTGCGTTGATGGTCTCCCTCTGAGACAGAAATTTGGCCAAAATGATGCCGTTTCTGGTCCCAAAAGGCTGAGGCCATGCCCCTCCCCCCCCCCCCCCCCCCAAATTAAGGTTTCGAATTTTTTGCTAGATGGAGACTTGGTGTGATGCCACTGTGACAACTTATTTTTGTCTCAGGCATGTAATGACCCATTTAAGTTTTATCTCAATCACAATAGAGCTCATAAAATCATCACTTCCCAATTTGAGTTGCTCAAGAAACTTGTGGGCACCATTAATCTGATTTCTCTTGTGATGCTCTGCCAACTGTTTTGAGACCTATGTTGCACACAGTTTCCTGTATCTGAGCATTTTGTGAGTATCTGATATAAGAAAGTTCTGGAGAGTTGTGGAAACATCACAGAAATTTCATCCACCTTCAATCAGCGGTATTCATGAATAGGGTTTTTTTTTTCACTAACTCATAATTCAAAATGGTAGGTCTTTCACTCCTCTGTTTGACATGAACAATTGTTCTGCCTCCACTAAATTTCCAAAATGAACTGATGGAAGTGCAAATGCAGACCTACAAGGTGACTATGGCTCAAATCCAAACCAAGATGATGGAATCCCTTTTACAACAGCAGCAGCCTCAGCTACCCCCCTTTGCTTTGTATGACGAAGCCACTGAGGAATGAGATTCATATTAAAAATGTATTTTACAGCATTTTGCAGCTGTTAAGGTAGGAGATCCTGTCAGCATCAAATAACTTTTTCTCTTGTGGTGCAAGTCTCAAATGTATGAACTGCTGGGTAAATTAGTACCATTGACAGAGCCTACATCATTAACTTTTGATGAAATGTGTGCATTGCTCACAGCATATTACCAGCAGCACTGTTGTGTTGTTTTGGTATGGGTAGAACTTTATAAGTGCAAGAAGCTACCTAACCAGTTGTACAGGGTATGGGCAGCCAAACTCCATGGGCTTAGTAGAACATGTTGTTTTGTGACAGCCAATCATAGAGAGTTTTATGAAGATGACATGATGCAATAAATGATCATTCTGTCAGCCCCCGTAAACAATTCCAACATGATGCTCTTCAGTTAGCTAACCCCACATTATAACAGGTGCTTGCGTTCACCCAGTCTCATGATGCTTTGGATTCAGTCAGGAAATGATTGGAAACATGGGCGGATATAGCAGCAGGCAACCCCAACCTAAAAAACAAAGTATACACAGGACCAGGAAGACAAAACAGACATGATTCAATCTCGCTGGCAACATCATGTTGCAAAAACATGGCAAGGGTTGCAAAATTTTCAGCCAAAGTTGAGGAACCAGATCCCACTTCTGTTATGCCTGAATGTTTTAAGAAACATCATTGGAATGATTGTCCATGTCGGTGGAACCTTTGTGAATTCTGTGACTAACAGGAGCCCATAGCTTGTGTCTGGAGAGTGAAAACGCACCACCCCTTTTCGCAGCAAAACCCATCCATTGACGTTAACAAGATGGAGGGAAGTAGCTCATCACCAGCCAGGCTTTTTAATGACCTCGCAATTAAGGATTAGACAATCCAGCTGCAGGTGGACACTGGTACTGTGGTCAGTTTGATAAGTTGGCCAATTTATGCCCAATTTGGATCACCAAAGTTGACCTCCACTTGGCAGCAAATTGACAGCTACAACAAACAGTGAATCTTGTTAAAGGGCCAAATCATTGTCTCAGCTTTGTGCAAGAATGTGGCCTGGCAAATAACTTTTTTGGTTATAACACAAATAATGTGTTTGGGCTACATGCCTTCCAAAGTTTAGGCGTCTCATTCCAAGAGTCTGTAAACCTGACATTGTATGATGTCTCATTGAGAGAGAGAGAGAGAGACCAGATGCAATATATGAGGCCTACCACCGAATTTTTGTTCCCAGAGTAGGAAAATCCAAATCGTCTGAATCTCACATGACGCTAAAGTATACAGCAAAGCTGCAATTTTTTAGGGCCCGCCAGGTGTCAATGTCGCTTCGGGCCCAGGTAAAGGACGAACTAGACCATTTTGCCCAGCTGGATATAATTGAATCAGTTGCATCGAACAAGTGGGTCATGCAGCTGGTTTAGTCAAAAAACCATCTGGGAAGTTATGGCTCTGCAGAAACTTCAAGAACTGTCAGCTCTCAAACAGAGGTAGACATGTATACCACTCCTAGGCTGGAGGAACAACTCACAAAATTGAGTGGAGGCAGGAACTTCTCCAAAATCAATCTTTGCGAGGCATTATCTACAGCTTCCCTCACACCAGTCCCCACAAAATCTTCTAGAGGTAAATTTCCCTCACGAATGTTTAAATTTAAAAAAATTGGTCTTTTTGTATTGCCAGGGCACCAGCAATCTTCTTACATTCTTTTTTGGAGCAGCTGGTTCAGAATGAGCCGTCATGCATAAACTATACAAATGACATCATTGTGACTGCATCTATGCCGGAAAACATTTGATGAACTTTGAAACTTTGTTCCAAGTCCTGCAGGAAGCAACTTAGGAAAGTGCAGTTTTTCCAAACTACAAATTGAATACTCGGGCATCATTATTTCTGCAGTGAGGGTTCAAGTAACCACCAAAGGGTCAGAAGGTATAGCTGCACTTGCCAGGCCAACAAACATGAATCTGTTGCAATCCTTCTCAGGGAACGTATCGTACTAATGGAAGTTCCTGTGGCCACCGCATCAGCTGTATAAAAAACACTCCATTCCTCTGGACTGATCAATGTTAATGTGAGTACCAGGTGGTGAAACTGCAATTATGGTTGACACCATGTTTGGCCCATTATTATCAGCTGGGAAAACTGCTTGTAGTAGCCACCGACGCCTCAGACCATGGTGTGGCCGAGGTCCTTACCTACAAGTATGCTGATGGGTCAGAACAGCCCATTGATTTTGCATCCAAGTCATTGAAGGCTGCATAGCAGAAATATTCACAAATAGAGAAAGAAGTCATGGTACCTGTATTTGCACTTAAAAATTTTCACATTTACAGCTGTAGAAATACACTCCTGGAAATGGAAAAAAGAACACATTGACACCAGTGTGTCAGACCCACCATACTTGCTCCGGACACTGCGAGAGGGCTGTACAAGCAATGATCACACGCACGGCACAGCGGACACACCAGGAACCGCGGTGTTGGCCGTCGAATGGCGCTAGCTGCGCAGCATTTGTGCACCGCCGCCGTTAGTGTCAGCCAGTTTGCCGTGGCATACGGAGCTCCATCGCAGTCTTTAACACTGGTAGCATGCCACGACAGTGTGGACGTGAACCGTATGTGCAGTTGACGGACTTTGAGCGGGGGCGTATAGTGGGCATGCGGGAGGCCGGGTGGACGTACCGCCGAATTGCTCAACACGTGGGGCGTGAGGTCTCCACAGTACATCAATGTTGTCGCCAGTGGTCGGCGGAAGGTGCACGTGCCCGTCGACCTGGGACCGGACCGCAGCGACGCAAGGATGCACGCCAAGACCGTAGGATCCTACGCAGTGCCGTAGGGGACCGCACCGCCACTTCCCAGCAAATTAGGGACACTGTTGCTCCTGGGGTATCGGCGAGGACCATTCGCAACCATCTCCATGAAGCTGGGCTACGGTCCCGCACACCGTTAGGCCGTCTTCCGCTCACGCCCCAACATTGTGCAGCCCGCCTCCAGTGGTGTCGCGACAGGCGTGAATGGAGGGACGAATGGAGACGTGTCGTCTTCAGCGATGAGAGTCGCTTCTGCCTTGGTGCCAATGATGGTCGTATGTGTATTTGGCACCGTGCAGGTGAGTGCCACAATCAGGACTGCATACGACCGAGGCACACAGGGCCAACACCCGGCATCATGGTGTGGGGAGCGATCTCCTACACTGGCCGTACACCACTGGTGATCGTCGAGGGGACACTGAATAGTGCACGGTACATCCAAACCGTCATCGAACCCATCGTTCTACCATTCCTAGACCGGCAAGGGAACTTGCTGTTCCAACAGGACAATGCACGTCCGCATGTATCCCGTGCCACCCAATGTGCTCTAGAAGGTGTAAGTCAACTACCCTGGCCAGCAAGATCTCCGGATCTGTCCCCCATTGAGCATGTTTGGGACTGGATGAAGCGTCGTCTCACGCGGTCTGCACGTCCAGCACGAACGCTGGTCCAACTGAGGCGCCAGGTGGAAATGGCATGGCAAGCCATTCCACAGGACTACATCCAGCATCTCTATGATCGTCTCCATGGGAGAATAGCAGCCTGCATTGCTGCGAAAGGTGGATATATACTGTACTAGTGCCGACATTGTGCATGCTCTGTTGCCTGTGTCTATGTGCCTGTGGTTCTGTCAGTGTGATCATGTGATGTATCTGACCCCAGGAATGTGTCAATAAAGTTTCCCCTTCCTGGGACAATGAATTCACGGTGTTCTTATTTCAATTTCCAGGAGTGTATGAAGTGAAGGAGATGTGTTCCAAGCAAAGAGCTGTCATTGAGTTTCTTTTGGCAGAAAACCAGAGCATTTCAGATATTCATTGGCACTTGGATGATATCTACAGAGACCTGACACTGAAAAAGAGCACAGTGAGTCATTGAGTGAGGCATCTGTCGTCATTGCAATGATGTCGTGCAAACCTGTCCAGTTTACTGTGCACCAGCCAGCTGCATACAGCTATGCTACCCTTAGAAAACTGAAGAAACGACTTCAGTATATTTTGTCACCACAAAAATGCAAATTAACTTCTCCTTCTCTGTGACAACCAAGGCCTCACAAAAATGCAGATAAACTTCTCCTTCTCTGTGACAACCAAGGCCTCACACAAGAATGCTCACCCCAGGGGAGCTTGCAAAACTTTATTGGACTGTTCTTCATCATCCACCCTACAGCCCAGATCTCAAAGTCCCATCTTTTTGGCCTAGTGAAGGATGCACTCTGTGGGAAGCAGTATTGAATGATGGGAAGGTTATTGCTGCAGCAAGATGTTGGCTCTGATATCAACCAGTAAAGTGGTAGCATGCAGGCATACATGCCCTCACAGTAATGTGTGTAAGGCCGTCACATTGAATGGAGATATTTGGCTAAAAGAATGGGTAATAATATGGTGTATTGGAATCCTGACTAAAACCGACCTGCTTTCTGAAAAAAAAAAAAAAGAAAATAATGTTGCATTACTGTACTTATAGAATGCCCCTCGTACTTTTTAGCTCATCACTGACCACAAGCTGCTGATCACCCTGTTAAATCTGACCACCAAAATTCTGGACAAAACTGGTCACCACCTGCAGAGATTGGTATTATTCTTATCCCACAATTTAGGAATAGCTTCGCCCACACCAATGCCAATGGTTTATGGTGACCACCCATAGGTCTTGACCTTGATTTTGATCAGGACGAGCTCCGGGTTTTTCAACTAGACAATAACTTTCAGACGAATTTAGACATTTTTCCATTCACAGTGAATTAATTGCCAAGGAAACAGGAGCACACCCCCTTCCCTGGGTAATGCGGAAGCACATCTTACGAGGTTGGCTGGAGTCGATGCTGCAAAGACGCGACAAACAACTGTATTATTGAAACTTCCTTTCAGATTAAAACTGTGTGCCAGACTGACACTCGAACTCAGGACCTTTGCCTTTCACGGGCAAGTGCTCTACTGACTGAGCTACCCAACCGCGACTCACAACCCATCATCACAGCTTCAATTCTGCCAGTACCTTGTCTCCTATCTTCCAAACTCCAGAGAAGCTCTTCTGCAAACCTTGCAGAACTAGCACTCCTGGAAGAAAAGGTATTGTGGAGACATGGCTTAGCCACAGAATGAGATTTTCACTTTGCAGCAGAGTGCGTGCTTGTATGAAACTTCCTGGCAGATTAAAACTGTGTGCCAGATTGGCAGAATTGAAGCTGGTAGGATGGGTCATGAGTTGTGGTTGGGTAACTCAGTCAGTAGAGCACTTGCCTGCGAAAGGCAAAGGCAAGTTTGATTCTTGGTCCAGCACACAGTTTTAATCTGACAGGAAGTTTCATATCAGCACACACTCTGCTGCAGAGTGAAAATCTCATTCTGGAAACATCCCCCAGGCTGTGGCTAGGCCATGTGTCTGCAATATCCTTTCTTCCAGGAGTGCTAGTTCTCCAAGGTTCACAGGAGAGAGCTTCTGTGAAGTTTGGAAGGTAAGAGTCGAGGTATTGGAAGAATTGAGGCTGTGAGGATGCGCTGTGAGATGTGGTTGGGTAGCTCAGTTGGTGGAGCACTTACGCTGCGAAAGGCAGAGGTATTGAGTTCGAGTCTCATTCTGGCCAGGAAGTTTCATATCAGCACACACTCTGCTGCAGAGTGAAAATCTCATTCTGGAAACTGTATTATTATCTCGTGTTATGCCACCAACTATTGTTAGTGAATGGAGTATTGCTCTTGAATACTGAGAAATGTCAACCATGAGTCATAATCCCAGGTTTTCTGTACTCATAATGTTATCCAATACATTCAGTCTCCCCCCTTCCACCCACCACAGAATGGGGACGTGGAGAGAATGGTATACACTTTTAAAATAGAAATGAAAAAATATATGGAAGAACTGTCAACCAAAGATGCTCTAATTCTGGTCTTGAGTTCTTCCAGGTCAACACTGATGGAAGAGAAATTCCACATGAACTTCTTCACAGATGCTAATACTGGACACACTTGGATCTGGTGATGCTGTGATCTGACCACTTGCCAACACTGCCATCCAGCATGTACTGTCTGGGTACACCATTGTGGGCATGTGGTTTGGATGATAAGCACTCTGGTCCCTGGCCACCATTAATCGTCAGTGATGTCAGAAGGTCTTCACCAATAGGGTGGAGGACTGGGAGGTCATCTGCCATTCCAGTTGGCTCTGCCTATGCTGTGATGTCATCCTTCAGTGGGTCCATGGAACCTGCTCCCTGTTCCATGACCCGTGTCCAGGTTCCCCTCTGCCTCAGCCATCGCCATCCCTCTTCCACATCTGGTAACCCATCAAATTCAAAGACACAATGTCTCTTCAGGACTTACAGCATCCTTTGTTTTCAGTGGGCAATGTCAATCTCTGTTGGGAGACAATGTGGGGCCTGCCATCACCATCTGATGACCCCGAGCAGCCATCTCCCATCAACCAGCTCACTCTGTCGAATGGCCTCAGAAACCAACCTCGCTGGAGAGCCTGGACATGGAGATGCTCCACCACCATTTGGTAACTCTGTCACTGTACCCAGAGCAGCATCTCCTAGGAACTATCAGCAGCTCTGCCCAAGGCACTTCTGCCCCTACACTCCTACCCCAGCCAGCTGGCAGCTACTGTGGGACATGGTCAACCTGGTACTGGAATATGATCCCATGTTACTAGAGCAAATAGACGTTGCCCGTAAGCCGAACCCGCAGCACTTCAGTTTTCGGTAGTCACCAGAGCTTGGGTCATCACTCATTCCCCCTCTCCCACGGGGAGAGGTGTGCAGTGACTGTGACTTCACATCATAGCCGGATTTTAGAAGTAAGACAGGCTGAGCAGCAGCAGCAGCAGCAGCACTATGTCCGGCTGCGGCTACCTTGGCCAATTGCTAGAGAGATTAACAACAACACTAACCAAAGCATGCTGGGAAGACTCACCAGCTGGGCAGACAGGTTGACTTCTATATGTCTGATAGAGTATGAACCATTGTGATGTAGAAGTGAGCCTCGCCTCCAAGCCCACCACACTCATACAGGCACAAACACATTGCATGGTTAAATGAGCGTGCAGGCCACTACAGCCATTTCATCTCACTTCCGTGTGATATGCTGTGTCCTACGCTAACAATTGAGAGTTACGACGAGACTCCAAAATTGCACACTAGCATTGTACCATATTCTATCATTCACTGTCTATGCCTGGCCAGACTAATTGGACACTGTTTATCAGGATGGGCTGTGGATTCTGAATTGGACTTGTATTTGTGGAGTATGTAATAAATATGTGTCAGTGATATGAGTCTCTGTTGTTTGAGTCGTAACATTTATGGTTTAGATTTTCCTCTGGACAAGATCTGTTACTCGTCAGTCGAGCTTGGTAATCTCCAGTTTGCTTCTATAATTGAGAATTTAATATGTCTGGAAGAGCTTTCAATATGATTTTAATTCAAAGGGTAATAATAAAATCCTATGTAATTACTGATATCTGCTTTGTCCCCTTTTTTATAAGGTGGGAGAATTACCACAACTTTGCAGTTTTGTGGAACTGTTTCAGTGTTACAGACTTTATCTAGTTTTTCTTTTATAATTCTGACACTTAAATCTTCATTGAGATCATCTTTAACTGGGCCTCTGTCATATTTTATTATTTATATTGTGAGTTGATTAATTTCTCAATATATATTTTATATTATTTACATTTAATATCTGTTTTGTTTGATGCTTCTGAAATGAATAAAGAAGAAAGACACTTGCATTTATATTTAGTGTTACAATATTTCTCTTGTTCAGAAAAGGTTTTCTTGCTGTTAATAGTCCACGTTTTGAATCCTCTTTACTTCTGCCACTGTCAGTTATTTAGCTTCCTAAATTGCAAAACTCATCCTCTACTTGTAGTGTATTGTTTCCTATCTAATTCTCTCAGTATCACATGATTTAATCTAATTACACTCTGTCACAGTTGTTTTACTTTTGTTATCTTCAAGAAACTATCCTTTCCATTCAACTATTTTTCCAAATCCTTTGACATTTCAGCCAGAACCATAGTCTCATCATCAAACCTTGAAGTTTTTACTTTCTTCTAATTTCACTTCGAAATTTTCCCTGGGTTTTATTTATTGTGCACTCTGTGTTCATATTGACTAGTTTAGGGCACAGGTTACAACCTTCTCAGATACTGCTCCCCTTCCGTGTCCATCAACCCCTATAATGGCTCTCTGGTTTCTGTACAAGTTGTAGATTTCCTTTCATTCCCTATACTTTGTCCCTGTTAACTTCAGAGTTCAAAAAGTATATTCTAGTCATCATGGTCAACAGAAATTTATAAATCTGCAAATTCTATAAATGTAGGTTTGCCTCTTTAAAATCTATTTATAACATATATTGTATGTTGAGTACTACTGCTGTAGCAAGATTACTTTCATCCATTACCTGCAGCTACTTGTGAATTCGTTGCAGCAGATCGCCAGAAGAAAAGCCAAGCAGAAACTTACCGTACTGCAATTCGCACCAGGCTGCATACAATGTAACTATTCCAAGAATTGGGAAAATGTCTTAATTTTGAATGAAAGGTGGAAATACTGGCAAAACTTCAGTATATTCTGAACCTTGATAATGTACACTTTCACTGCCAGGCCCCTGCTAATCTTAACATAGTCACTCACAAACCCTTTCATTCACATTAACAAGTTCATGGTAATGTATTTACTGAGATCTGAGCAGCTACTAAGCACAGAATGTTCTTGGGAGCCTGGCCCGATGAAACTTCCTGAATGTCAACGTCCATGTCCTCTGTACTTGCTTCCTTTGATGCTTTTGAGGCTGAGCGGCAAACTTTAGCAATGTGACCTTTTTTATTACATTTGTGACAAATGGCCCAACGCTGGGGGCACTCTGACCGATCGTGATGTATATAGCACGACGCACAGGACGGCAACAGGGGCCGGCGGCCAGAATTCTGTTTATGCGCCGTGCGGGAGCGGCCGTAACGGCCGGATTGTACCGCTCGCACGTCATCCAACCCGGACACAGTGGACGCGGCCGCGCCACCATGAACCTCCACGACGTCGCACCACGCTTCCAGCTGTTGACCTGCCACGTGAGAGACTTCATACAATTGAGCAATGGACAGAACTTCCTCGAGGGAAGGGTCTTCTAACTGCAGGGCCCGTTGCCGGACCTCCCTATCAGGGGCCGAACGAACAATGACGTCGCATACCATAACGTGGGCATACGACTCTCGCGACTGCTCCGTGACAAAATGACACTTGCGACTAAGACCGTGCAGGGTAGCGGCCCACGCCCGGTAAGACTGATGGGGCTGTTTCTTGCATTGATAGAACTCGACCCTAGCCGCCACAACATGTGTGCGGCGACGATAATATGAAGACAGCAACAAATACAATGCGTCAAAAGACAAGGACGAGGGTTCCTGCAACGGCGCTAGCTGCCGCAAAACTTGATACAGCAAGGGAGATATCCAAGACAAGAAGAGAGCACGACATACCTCCGCATCGGCAACATGAAACGCCTGGAAATGCTGCCGAAGGCGATGTTCATATGCGTCCCAATCCTCCGCCGTCTCGTCATACGGGGGAAAGGGAGGAGGGACCTGCGCCGGAGCAGACGGCGTGGAGAGCAACGCTGGAAGCACTTGTTTCATGGTGGCCATGAGTTCCGTCTGCTGCGCAACCAAAACTCGCACCAAATCCTCCATGCCGTGGAGAAACTGCGAAACCGGAACAACGACGTAACACGCGAAAGAACGACCCTACTCATCGCCAATTGTGTAGTAACACTGTTCACGTTTACGTCGCACTTCACTTAGCGTAGACCGGGACTGTGTCCTAGGCATGCCCGATGTTGACTGACTGGGCACGGCCCGTGCTGCTGGAGTTGTTGTTGTTGTTCTTGTTGTTACGCTGGCAGAGGTCGCGTCCGAATTCTCGCGTGCCCTCTGGTGGACGGGACTCTACTTGCGGCAACTACCGCCCGTGACGCGCCGTGCCAATGTGCGCCTCCCGCGATCTTTCTGGTGGCTACTACATCAATGTCTGTTGCAGAATATTTTTGAAATGTTTATGTGAACCAGAGCCATAATGGATGACTGAATTTTTCATGCCTAGTTAAGTGTTACTATGATAAGTACATTTCTACAATCCATTTACTTTTCAATGTTGTGTAGTGTTCTTTGAAAATGCAAAGAAAACTATTACTGTTATATACACTTATGTCACTATTGTTGTGATATTGGGATTATTTACATATTGGTTGCTTGATTGGGTGGTTGATTTGGGGGAGGGGACCAAACAGCAAGGTCATTGGTCCGATCGGATTAGGGAAGGATGGGGAAGAAAGTTGGCCATGCCATTTCAAAGGAACCATCCTGGCATTTGCCTTAAGCGATTTAGGGAAATCACAGGAAACCTAAATCAGGATGGCTGGATGTGGGTTTGAACCGTCATCCTCCTGAATGCGAGTCCAGTGTACTAATCACTGTGCCACCTCACTTGGTATATTTAGGAGGATGAGGTAGAACTATTTCAAGCAGCTATAGAAACGAAACAATAGAACTAGATCAAGCAGTATTAGATTAAGCAGAGCCAAAGCGAGCAAAACTAGATTGAAGTGCAAACACTGACTTACCGGGGTTTAATTGCATAGTGGAATGAGTGTTCAAAGACATAGTTACAAAGTTTTCAGAAACAGATAGCAAAATTTCAGATGAACTTAATGGAATGTGTATCAAACTCTCAAATGACATTTGGCAGATAGACAACAAAGTTTCAGCAGTAGTTACCAAAAGTTCAAAATCAGATGACAGGGTTTCAAAAAAAACTTAGTCAAGCAAATTAGAGGATTTCAGAAACTAATTACAGGATTTCAATAGAAGTCAGTAAAATAGACAACATAATTTCAGAAACAGATGACAAGATTTCAGAAACAAATAGCAAAGATAGTGAACTGAGTTCTCAGAAAGCTGATGTTAGAAGTGAGCTCAGTGAGCAGGCAACTACAATTAAGAGAAAAACTAGACTGAGGGACTGAAAGAGAGATTAATGTAGATGAGAGAATAACTTCTACAGAATCAAAATTGCAAAGTGACTCGCATTGGACTCTGGTTGTAGAGATGCGATTTATAGTGTTCATTCTAAGTTGAAGTGTCAGATTGAAAAGGTCAACAATCAGAATAATACCAGTGTTAGTAATTTAAATGAAAAATAGAAAATATAGAGGAATTTTTAGCTGACAGTGATGACCAATGTAAAAGTGATGTGTCAACTTTGCAAGAGAACACAGTAAATGGCCAAACGCAAATGCAATAATTGCAAGTGGGGGCTTGTTTGAAATGTTTCTTTAGTGATGGGTATAACACTGCTCCAAAATGCTTGTGAAATGTTTAGGCTGGGGATGGGAATTCTCATACTGAGGATTTTTGTGCAATGCTGCAAAGATAATTCACTTCCAGAAATCAGTAACAAAGTAAAACTTAAATTTGTAAAGAGATTTCTTGATATTTGATGATCTTGAGAAAGGGTTTTTGCAAAAGTTTTGGTTTGAGTTATGCAGGCCAGGATTAAGGGAGAGAGCAGTGGGGAAGCATGAAAGAATTTTGCAAGGTTCAGTTAAAACAACTAGTCCAATTGAGTAACCTTTTGATGGGTTAAAACAGATAGACACATTAAAGAAAAAGCTATGTGAATGAATACAGCGGGGCTTGGTTTATGGATTTGATGACTCCATTGAGCAGTTCTTGAAATATGCAGATAAGCTGGGCCAGGACATTTGAGGGAACAGATAGGCAAACTTTTACTATGAGAGATGAAATTGGGGAAATGGTAACCATAACACAACTAATAATCAAGTGAAAAGAAAGATTATAACTACAGAAATTATTATCCAGAATGGGGGCCTGTGTAAGAGAACCAGAATTTCAATGCAGACAGAAATGATGATAGAGTATCTGACTGGAGAGGCAGACAGTGTCTGGAACACAACCAACCTAACAAACCTATAGACCTAGAGAGGGCAAGAATAACTTCTACATCTACATCTATATCTATATCTATACTCAGAAAACCACTATGAGGTGCATGGCAGGAGGTACATCCCATTGTACCAGTTATCAGATTTTCTTCCCATTCCATTCATGTATAGAGTTAAGAAAGAATGAAGGTTTGAATGCCTCTGTGCATGCTGTAATTATTCTAATCTTATCCTCATCGTCCATATGTGACCAGTACATAGGAGGTTGTAGTATATCCTAGAGTCATAATTTAAACCTGCTTCTTGAAAATTTGTTGTTAGACTTTCTCAGGATGGTTTATGTCTATCTTCAAGAGTCTACCAGTTTAGTTTTTTCGGTATCTCTGTGACACATTCCCATGAATCAAACAAACCTGTGACCATTTGTGCTGCCCTTCTCTGTATACATTCAGAATCCCCCATTAGTCCTATTTGATATGGGTCCCACACACTTGAGCCAAGTTCTAGAACCAGTCACATGAGTGATTTGTAAGCAATCTCCTTTGTAGACCTAGTATTCTACCAATAAACCAAAGTCTGCCACCTGCTTTACTCATGACTGAGCCTATGTTATCATTCCATTTCATATCTCTAAAAATTGTTACACCTAGGAATTTGTACAAGTTGGCCAATTCCATCTGTGACTAATTGATATTATAGTCATAGGATACTATGTTTCTTCATTTTGTGAACTGCACAATTTTACATTTTAGAATATTTCAAGCAAGTTGCTAATCTTTGGACCACTTTGAAATCGTATCAAGATCTAAGTGTCTATTTATGCAGATTCTTTCAGAGAATACTTCATTACAGATAACTGAATCATTTGCAAAATATCTGAGATTATTATTAATATTGCCTGCAAGTTCATCAATATACAACATGAACAACAGGGGTCCCAACACACTTCCCTGGGGCACACCCAAAGTTACTTCTACATCTGATGACGACTCTCCAACCAAGATAACATGCTGTGTCCTTCCTACCAAAAAGTCCTTATTCCAGTGAGAAATCTCAGTTGATACCCCATATGATTTTACTTTTGACAATGAGCGTAGGTGTGATACCGAGTCAACTGCTATTTGGAAATCAAGAAATACTGTATCTACCTGCCTGCCTTGATCCAAAGCTTTCAGTATGTCATGAGAGAAACATTTGAGTTGGATTTCACATGATCAGTATTTTTAGAATCTCTGTTGGTTGGCAGGAGAAGTTGGTTCTGTTTGAGATACCTCAATTTGTTTTAGATCACAATATGTTCTAAGCTTCTACAAGAAATCAATGTCAAGGATATTGGATGGTAGCTTCATGGATCACTTCTGCTACCTTTCTTGTAGATTGGTGTGACTTGTGCTGTTTTCCAAGAACATGGCACAGTTTTTTGTTTAATGGATCTACAATAATTTCAGCTGTTTCTCAACACTACTTACATTAATAGTAATTTCACCCAACTTTTCATGGTACGAGGATTAAACTGGGGCAATTCACCTGTGTTTTCCTTTGTAAAGAAACATTTGAAAATGGAGTTAAGCATATCAGCTTTTACTTTGCTACCCTCAATTTCAGTTCCTGTCTCCTTTGCTAGGGACTGGACACCAAATTTGGTGCCACTAGCAGCCTTTACATATGATGAGAATTTCTTTGGGTTTTGTGAAAGATCATTGGACAATATTTTGCTATGGTGATCATTGATGCCTTCATGATTGACAGACAAATGTGTTTCATTCAGCATCTCTCTATCTATAGCCCTATGCTTTGTTTTACACCCATTATGCAGTAATATCTGTTTCTTTAGAAGTTTCTTTACAGTGATTGTATACAAATGAGGATCTCTCCCATTATGAACTGTTCTACTGTATCTATCCAGTGCATGGTCAAATATTCTTTTAAACTTGAGCCATAATTCCTGTGCATGCTCCTTCCCTGTGTTTAAAGTTTCAAGTGACTCACTGGGATGTCACACTAATGATTTTTTATTTAGTTTACTGAACATACATATCCTTTTGCTCATTTTAGTTGTCCTTTGTATTTTGGTAATCAGTGTTGCCACAACTGTATCATGGTCACAGACATCAGCTTCAGTGTGGAAATCCTCAAATAGGTCAGGTCTTGTGCATTAGGTCCAATATATTTCCATCATGGGTGGGATTTTGAACTATTTGTTACAGGCAGTTTTCAGAGAAGGTGTTTAGTAATGTTTCACAGGATGTCTTATCACACCTGCCACTAACAAAACTGTAATTTTCCCAGTTGATTGTTGCATGATTAACATCTCCATTAGTGATGACAGTATGATTAGGTAACTTATGTACAAGTGAACTTAGGTTTGCTCTAAGGTTTTTGGTTAGATAAGGATATGCGTTTAGTGGGCAGTAGTAGGATCCAATTAAAGTGTATTCCCATTTGCCTATCCTTTTGATATACACTTAAATTTTCCCCAAAAGTGTCACTGCTCTCAATTTCAGGTTTCAGCCAGCTTTCTGTACCTAGTATTATGTGAGCTTCACTGCTTTTCTGGAGTGCTTCAAACTCTGGGACTTGGTTGCAAGTGCACTGGCAGTTAACCATTAGGATTTTAATACTCTCACCTGTAGGAGGCATATCTTTCAGTCTTACACTGATGCTTCTTGGTTTCCTACGGCTGTCATTATCTGGATTGGATGTAGAACCACCTAATCTAAAAAAGAAACTGTTGTGTGCACTCCACACAGTCAATTGCCTGAGTAGCAGCCTCTGACGTGTAGTGCACACCTGACCCATTTAGGGGGACCCTACAGTTCTCAACCCTATGGTATAAGTCCAGGATGTCACAGCCTAGCTTGTCACAGAACCTTTGAAGTCTCTGGTTCAGTCCATCCACTCAACTCAGAACCATAGCGCCACAATCAGTTCTGGGGACAATGCTTCAAATTGTGAGCTTTGTTGAAACTCCACAGGCAAGGCTGGTCTTCTCAACCTTCTCTGCCACTCACTGGAATGACTCAAGTATGAACTTCGAGCCCACAAGACGGGCATCATTTATTCCAACATTGACCACAATCTGCATTTGGTTGCATGCTGTTCCATCTATGGTTGCCGGAACAGCCTCTTCAACATGTTGAATGAGGCCTCCAGGCATACACACTGATTGAACATTGCATCCTTTCCTGTCTCTCTTGCTGCCATTTCCCTAAGGGGTACCATAATTCGTCACCCCCCCCCCCCCCCCCTTCTGGTCTGAAGGCTAGAATAAGCCCGAGGTATTCCTGCCTGTTGTAAGAAGTGACTAAAAGGAGTCTCACACATTTGGCCTTTATGTGATGGTCCCGTGAATTGAGATCTTTAGCCCACTTTCTCGTCATCGCATTGTAGTCCAGCTCATTCTCCATCTCTTGGGCGAGGACACCTTCCTGGGTGTGTTTTCCACCATGCACCCTGGCCACACCATGGAAGGATTGCCAGATTAAGGGTGGCAGTTGAAGCTTATTCGTCCTGGTACCTCGTATGTACGAGAGTCAATGGGGAGTCTTTGAAGACCATGAAGCCTCAGTTTTTTTGTGTTGTCTCACTCTCCGCAAACTGCAAACTCAAATGGGTTTTTTTAGTGTGCGAAATTGATGAACCTATACTAGGCATTGACTTCTTGTGACACCACAAACTTTCACCGGACCTAGTGAAAAACACTGTGTTTCACAACCCAGCCAAGACTCCCTTCCCCCGTGCTCCATCGAGCAACCCACCCCGTGACACATCAGTCCAGGCTCATCTCATCCGTACATGCTTGTCTCTGTGGACAACATTACAAGACACCACCCATAAGTGCCTTGTCGAGCTTGAAAATGTTGCTCGCCTATGCAAGGAAAACTTCGAGCTCTCCCTCCGGCTCCACGAAACACAGCTCCAGCTCTCCGATGCAGCAAAGGAATTACAGACACTACAGCAAGGACAAAGCAAGGTCAGTAAGTGCACCGAATCTGCTCACAATCCCAGCAATTGAGCTTCCGTGTGTTTACCTCCCGCTACCCCTCTCAACTGTGCTATCAAGACTGCCATAATGTGTACAGACAGACAGACACACAGACAGACAGACAGACAGACAGACACAGGGCCACAACCCCCTAACATGGCAGCATTTGACACTTGGCCGGATACAAGTGTGCATACGTGACGAGCGTCACGTGTTCCCGAACTGACGGCTCCTACCCCGCCCCTCGTGGACAGCACCTCAAACAATGCAACTTCGGCTCCTGTGCGCCGGTGTGCGACCGCCACTGATGACACAAGGAATGCAATCGCGCCAAGCGTTTCGCCTGCGACCATGCTGCCACAGGCCGTGCCCTCGGACAATGGACTCACTAACGTTTCACAAGCTCTACCGAGCTCTCCCGACCACGGTGCCACTGCTTCGGGCCGGCGGCCATCTTGTCACGTCGACTCCTGGGACACTTCGCTGCCTCGGCTCCCGTTGGATCCACTGAGTGGCTCCAAACACCATGACCTCGCCTCGCTGCCTCGGCTCCCGTCGGATCCGCCAAGTGGCTCCGAACACCACGACCTCGCCTCGCCTGCCCTGCCTGCCACACATTGTAAACGAACCACCTCTCATGCCACTGGCAACATTTCTGTCGTCACCAATGTCACGGTTCACAATCTTCGCCTCACGCCAGGCCCCCCGATGTCCAGTAAACCATGTTGACTTTGTCCCAAGCACCTCTCCGACCTTAAAAAGCAGATTTCTGAACTTCTAAGCTCCGGCGTCATTGAACCCTCTGCCAGTAGCTGGTCTACGCCCATTCATATGACACCCAAGAAAGACGGGTCCTGGTGCATGTGCGGAAACTACCATAGACTAAACGCACGAACAATTATGGACACCTACCCCCTACCCAACATTGCCGACTTTACCAGTTCCCTCGCAGGTGTGACCACGTTCTCTGTCATTGATTGCAAACGGGCCTACCACCAGATCCCCATGGCTCCTGAAGACATCGAGAAGACAGCAATCACCACCCCAATCGGGTTATTTCAGTTTCGATTCATGCCCTTTGGTCTGAAAAACGCAACCCAGACCTGGCAACGCTTCATCAACGAAGCGCTATTCGAACTAAAATTCTGCTTTGTATATCTTGATGACATTCTTGTCTTCAGCTCCTCCATCAAGGACAACATTCGACATGTGCAAACTGTTATGTACACTTTCGTGGCAGCAGGCATCGAGACCAACCAGGATAAATTGCAGCTACATCAACCCGCTGTCACTTTTCTTGGTTTTCAGGTCTCTGCGGACGGCATTTCACCGCCCCCTGAGAAAGTACAAACAATACTAAACCTACCCAGACCTTCGTCATTCAGAGAGCCCCGGCACTTTCTGGGGACAGTTAATTATTATCGCCGTCATCTACCTCGGGCTACAGAAATTCCGGCTCCACTGACGGACACCTTGGCAGGCACCAAAACTTCTGGATCTCGGCCTGTTCCATGGACCCCTGCTATGACTGCCTCTTTCACTGTCCTCTAAAATCTTCTTGCTGAGGCCTGCACCATTGCGCATCCTCATCGCAATGCGCAACTTTTCATCACCACAGACGCGAGCGATACTGCCATCGGTGCTGTCCTTAGCCAGACAGTCGACGGCAAAACTTCGCCTCTGCAGTTCTTCTCATGCAAGCTCATCAATGCACAACGGAAATATTCCGCATTTGATAGGGAGTTGCTCGCGGTCTACTAAGCTATCAAGCATTTTAAGACTGACGTTGAGGGACGCCCTTTCTATGTTTTAGCAGACCACAAACCTCTAGCTGCGGCCATTACAAACCCGCCAGCTGACCTGCCTCCTCGCCGTTTTAGATACATGGACTTCATATCTCAGTTCACCACCGATGTCAGACACATAAAGGGTGCTGACAATATAGTGGCTGATTTCCTTTCACGAGTCGACGCTGTTCATTCGCTGTTAGACCTCTCTGAACTGCCTAACCTACAACCCACCGACAAGAACACACAAAACCTGATTTCAGACTCTACCTCTTCACTACACTTCATCCGCACCACCTTCCCTGGCATTTCTGGTGAGATCCGGTGTGACGGCAGTACGGGCACGTTACATCCCCTCACCCCAACCTCCCTTTGTCGACCTGTCTTCAACGCACTACATAATTTAGCTCACCCCGGTGTTCGTGCGTCCGCCTGCCTCGTAGCGGAGCGCTTTGTGTGGAGAAATGCCAACAAGGACTGCCAGCAATGGGCACGCTTCTGCATCGCGTGCCAAAGCTGCAAAGTACACAAGCACACTTCATCCCCCCTCGGCACCTTTTCGATCCCTCCTGGGCGTTTCCAGCATATTCATATTGACATTGTCGGCCCTCTCCCCCCCTCTAATGGCTTTCGTTATGTTCTCTTGTCTACCGACTGAACAACTCGCTGTGTCGATGCTGTCCCTCACCCCAATATCACGGCAGAAACTGTTGCTCGAGCTTTCGTCGAGTCATGGGTATCGCGTTTCGGATGTCCAGCTATCATCACAACTGACCAGGGCAGACAATTTGAGTCAGCCCTGTTCAACAAGATTTGTAACATTTGTGGCATCTGGCGCATCCATACCACAGCATATCACCTGCAAAGTAACGGGCTAGTTGAGCACTGGCACCACACTTTCAAGGCAGCTCTTCGATGCCATTACTCTCTATGGACAGAGGCCCTTCCCCTTGTGCTACTCGGCATTCATGCGATCTATTAGGAAGACCTCAAAGGCACAATAACCGAGTTCGCATACGGCCAGAACATTGTTCTCCCTGGCGAACTTGTGAGCCCTTCCGCTTCTCTCCCTCAGTCTGACTTACCTTCCTTCGTGGACCACGTAAGACGCCATTTCATCAACCTTCACATCCCTCCACCCGCCAGCCATTCCCGCCCTAAGGTTCATGTCTCGAAATCACTGAACAATCGCGAGTATGTCATGCTCCGAGATGACACTGTCCGTGCTCCCCTCCAACCTCCATATACCGGCCCGTACTGAGTTCTCCGGCGCTCAGCCAACACCTATGACAACCAGATAGAAGATTCAGCTGTTACAGTCTCTCTCAACAGACTTAAGCCTGCTCATGTTGAGCCCGCCTCTATCCCTCTTCAGGCCACGACCACACCACTCACTGACGTAGCTCACAACGCTCCGACCACTCCCTCCACTTTGGACTTACACACTCGGTTGAGTGACTTTTAGCTGCAATCGTCGAGCTCTTCTCTGACCTCACCCCCTACTCCGGTCTCACGCACTCTGTCAAGTGATCACATGCTCCCCGTGTCGAGCTTACCTACGATCACGCCCTCACCACTGGGACCTTCTCCGGTCCCTTCGACCTCTCCCCCATCGCCTTCCTCGCCCTGTCGAGGTTTCTCACGGCCCCCCCATCTTGAACATACCCTCGCTCGAGGTGTTTGTGCCTGTCCCCCCGGTCATAATTCACGACATCTCTATAATACTACATGATGACACACTGTTTGTATTGTGTTTCCCTTCATCCGTTGGTCATGATACAACCTCCGCCATTCCCTACCACCTGGTGAAATGTGTTCCCCTCTCGCCCAACGTCGACCTGGACATGCTTCGTGTGTTCGCCACGCCCACCAGAGACATCGTTGTCGTCGTCGCTCCGTTCCTCCCGAAAACCGCCGGCCTACGTGTTGCCGCACGACCAGCATGCCCAGTACAACGCCTGGCGCGCTTCAATGACTTCCAGGTTCGGTGGCCGGACCTTCCTTCACGTCATCTACCCACACAGCTTCCCGACGACGCTGTCGAGCTGACCGTGGTCCAGCTCCCCACCCCTGCCGACGCCATAGTCACCCCCCCCCCCCCCCCCCCGGCTTCTCAAGAGTACTCCGTACTGGGAGGGGGGGGGGGTTCTATGTGGTGCTGATGAGGTCTACACCAGTATAAATCTGAGTATCGTCTTTGAACTAAGCTAAACATTATCTTTGTGCAGTTCCGCCATACAGTTCTTCGTAAGCCTTACCTGTGTAAAGAGGTGAATAAATGAACTCCTGATTATAAGGTGTTTGGTGTAACTGACCCGAGCATCCACCTCAGATGTGAAGACTAATATATAGGTATCATTATCTTTAAGCTGCAAGCTGAGCATCACTGATCATTTTGATTCTAATCTTATGGTGTGAGTGAAGACTGTTCTGTAATGCAGTATGTTGTGTTAAGTCAATTCTAGAAATGCTGGGTTCTGTAATGCTCTGCTTGGTACTGTAATGGTGTGTACTGTTGTTTTCTGCAATGAGTTTGAGTATTTTACTAATCCATGCGGGAAGCTGTTGTTGAAGCAATAAATTACGTAAGTGCAATGAGGTTCTGTAATATTTTATTTCTAAAATTAGTGCATGAATAAGCAAAGACCTGGTTTCCTTCTGGTAAAGCTGGAACATACTCTGAAATTGAGCCAAATTAAAGAAACTTCAAGAAGAGAACAGAAAGGAAATAAACTAATTAACTTTTTCATTTCAAATAGTGCTTTTTTTTACTATATACACTAATTTGCCACATATTTCTATGTTGTCATGTGCAGCTCTGAACAATGCACTTCATTAAATACTGCTAGACAAATGTGGATTATAATTTTTGAAATTAGTAAGTCATCAAGTTCAGTGCTGTTACAATGGATATCAAATGTACTGCTCCTGAAGCACCAAAATTCAAGAGAAAATTGAGGGAATATCTGATGCAAAAATCATTTTACTAAATTGAGGAATAGTTTTAACACAAATGAGCATGGTGGTTGTAGTTTAATGGGATTGCTGGGATGCCACATTATTATATGTGTAAATATAAATTATTATGTTTTTTAAATAAAAAATACCATATTTTTCATGTATTAACATGTTACTTCAGTTGAAGTGAGAAATAAATTGAATATTTCTTTAGTGTACACATAAAAAATAAGTTCTTTGTCTTTGTTTTGTTGTACAACATGTCATAACTATTTGCATGTATTAAGATGTTTTGTTATTTGATATGAATTAACTATACTGAGCACTTTTACAATTATTATTGTAAATTTGATAATAAATTTATTACTGTAGTAAAAGCACTGTCTCATTCTATATTCTAATACCTCTACTGTTATTAGAGTTAACAAAATAGAACAGAGACTCTCTTCTGAGGTGGGAGATAATGACAGAATATGCATTGCTATGATTAAAAATATTAGAAAAATCATTATGGAATCCCTTTCAGATTATATGCCAAATTTACTGATGAGGAGCCCATCTTCTTCTTCTTCTTCTTCTTCTTCTTTTTCTTCACCTCCTCCTTTTTGCTCTTATTTCATTAAAAGAAATGTCCATCCAGTAGTTGGAAGAAAGTGTAGGTCACACCTATCTACAAAATGGGTAGCAGAAGTGATCCTCGAAAGTACTGTAAAATATCCTTGACAGCCACTTGTTGTAGAATCTCAGAACATATTCTGAGCTCAAACATAATGAGGGAACAGTAAACTCTCAACTCTGGCTCATGACTGTGTGGCCTCTGCACTACCCAGCCTACTTAATTAATATCATAATACTTCTCTGTGATAAAATGAGGATCAATTTATTGTATACACTGTACTTTTACAAGCAGGCCAAAGCTGCAATTCTGTGTGGCCTTTCAAAATGTTTTATGTGTCTTTTGTGCTTCTAGCACATTTGGAGTCACAATTATAAGTGACATTCTGTAATGTTAATACTGAATAAATTACCAGAACTGATTTTCAACAAACAATACTTAGAAGTCCTCTTCCAGTGCTCATAAACAACAATGAACATACACATAGACACTAGCTCTGTTGGCAACCTTGTCTTCTTTGTTCCTTTAGTTGCATATCAGATGTCCAAAGTGTGGACATTGTTAAACTGTTGTTTTGCGTGGTCCTTTGTGCTTTAAGCAAAGTATCCAAAATGGGCAATAATCTGAAAACAAACTTGTTGTGACTATTGGTCAGAAATTATGTGGTGTAATGTGAGTGGATCATGGAGTAGCAGCCAAAAATATTGCTTTAGAATAATGGGTGTGAAAAAGTACTGCTAGAGACTGGAAGAACAATTGATCAGAAATTGAAAAGTGGTGTTCTTTCCAAGCTAGTAGAAGTGGAATAGATATAAGGAAGGGAATGTTGAAAGGTAAGCATAAATAAATTGAGAAAGTTTTATTTTGGTGGCATGGACATTTAAGAGGAAAAGGTTTGCACTTTACTGGACTGACAATGCAGCAAAAAGCATTGCAATTTCAGTGGAAAATAGGAGAAAATTCAGAATATATCATCAATGATGGATGACTGGGTCAGCGGAGAAAACCATTTTGTTCTTCCCATACTACCATTAATGTAGATGCTTTATCAACTGACAAGGAGGGTGTGCCATTGCTTAAAGACTGTCTTTTGAAGTTAATTGATGAGTAGGGAACTTCTGGCAAACAGTTGTACAATTGCAGTGAGAGTGGTTTAAATTGCAAGCTACTGCATATGAAAATGCTTATTTCAAAAAAGAAAGCTGCAGCACCCAAGTACAACTAAAGTAAGGAAAGAGTTATCATACCGGGCTGCAATAATGCAACAGCCAACTGCAAGCTTAGGCTTACTTTGGTAGGGAAATCACCAAAACCTAGCGATTTCAGAAACCTGAAAAATAAGGAACAGTGCCCCTACGTTACACTCATCAAAAGAAAGAATGGACGAATTAAGAAATTTTTAAAATCTGGTTCTAAATTGAATTCTTACCAGTTGTAGAGAAATGTTTGAAAGACAACAGTTTGCTGAGGAAGGCTCTGCTGCTTCTTGATAACATGCCTTCATATTCTGCCAATGACAAACTCAAAATTGGAGATACTGTATCAAAGAATTATTTTTGCCACCAAGTGTGACTGCTGTTTGTCAGCTGATGGACCAGAGCATCCTTGAAATGCTAAAGAAGGAGAATTGCCACCACCTTCTCAGTTGGTTGATATCAGTGATTGAAAATGAAGACACTGTAACCATTCTTAAGAGGATTAATTTGCTAAATGTCGTAAGGTGGTTGGCCAAAGCAGGGGAAGAGATTCTGAATACATCACTTGTATTGGCTTGGAAAGTATGTTTAGGCCATGAAGGCGGACATTTCAATTTTGAATCCATCTGTGAAACCAAAGTTAAAGATGGAAATGATGACACCAATTTGTTGCACAAAAATGTATAGGGCTGTGAGGATATTGATGGAGTGTCAGAGAATGAATGGAAACTGATGAAGTTGATGAAATAACTGAAAACAATAATGTGGAAATGGTGACACAGGGAGAAGTAACACAAGAGGAGGAGGTTAACTTAGACGACAGGAGAAATCTCATCCCATATTTGAAATGTTTCAAGGCAATTGAGGAAGTGCTGCAATGAATTAATGAGCAGGAGGAAGTAACATAAACTGATATTACCTGTTTGCATAAGTGGAGAGAGTTTGCAACATGTAAGAGGGCAGCGGCCGGGGTGTCCGATCGGTTCTAGGCACTACAGTCTGGAACCGTGCGACCGCTACAGTCCCATGTTCGAATCCTGTCTCAGGCATGGGTCTGTGTGATGTCCTTAGCTTAGTTAGGTTTAAGTAGTTCTAAGTTCTAGGGTACTGATGACCTCGGAAGTTAAGTCCCATAGCGCTCAGAGCCATTTGTAAGAGGGCTGAAGGAGGAAGTCATCTATCGTGGATTTTTTCTACAACCGCAAACTTGAAAGTTTCATCTTCTTTGTTAGGCCTGGCTTTTCACATATGAATAACCCTGCATTGATAATTTATACTGGAAATCATTTTATGTTGCCTGTAATAATTTTTGAAGGGTGTGGTATGTACATGACAAACACTTGCAACAAGCATGTGTTACATAAGTAGCCAGAAAATGATAATAAAATTCGGTTTTGGTATAAAAAAAGGTGTTTTGAATGGTACAGCTGTGTTAGAAGAGAGAATTTACAGAATACTTCCCTATCTGACCTTTTTTTTTATCTGGCTTGACCTTCTGCCACATTAGGCCAGATAATCAAGAGTCTATTGTATCTCTTCCATGCTAACCAACATGATTCTGGAAACATATATCATGTGAAACCCAGCTTGTACTTTTCTCACATGACCTCCTGGAAGTCATGGAACAAGGCAGTCAGGTAGATGCAGTTTTTCTTGATTTCTGACAAGTATTTGACTCGGTACCACATCTAAACTTATTATCAATTCCATGGAGTAGCAAGTGAAATTTGAGGATTGTGGATATCTTGGTAGGGAAGGTGTAGCTTGTTATCTTGGTTTGAGAGTACTCAATTGAAGTAACTTCAGGTGTGCTCTAGGGATGTATGTTGGGATCCTTAATAACATTACAGACAATAATAATAGTAGCTTCAGGATTTTTGCTGATGATTTAGTTATCTATAATGAAGTGCAGTCTGTAAAAAGCTGCACAAAAATTCATTCAGATCTGATAAGATTTCAAAGTGGTGTGGAGATTGTCAAGTTGCTTTAAATGTTCAAAACTGTAAAATAGTGCACTTCACAAAATGAAAAAAATATAACAACCTATGACTGTGATACCAATGGGTCACAAATGAAATCTGTCAACAATTTTTAGGGGTATGAAATGGGAACAATCACCTAGGTTTAGTTGTAGGTAAAGCAAGTGGCAGACTTTGGTTTCTTGGCAGAACACAAGGGAAACACAATCACTTTATGAAGGATATTGTTTTCAAAACACTCCACCCTAGAATTGGTGGTTACAGAGTCTGTGTTTATACAATGTCTGTATCTTCACATTACAAGGTACTTCACACATGAATGTGTGCTTGATGGAATAGGCACTGTTCTGACATTTACAACTGTGGTACATATTATGAAATTGATTCACATTTTGTGAATCTGGATTAATGTCATTTGTTTCCGCCTATCGAAAATTTGCACCATACTGGGAACAAACCAAGATTTTCTGGTTATTGTGAGCAGTTGCCTTGACTCAAGCTGCATGGTATATGGAAGTTTGGGTTGGTCTTGGAGGCCTGCTCAGAGAGCCAGTGTTGTTAAGGTAATAGCTTTTGATTTGTGGTAAATCCGAGTTGGTCCTAAGTCCAGCACCAATTTTCATCTGTCACAGTCACCTAATGTCAATCTTGATTCACAAAATACACTACTGGCCATTAAAATTGCTACACCTCGAAGATGACATGCTACAGATGTGAAATTTGACTGACAGGAAGAAGATGCTGTGATATGCAAATGATTAGCTTTTCAGAGCATTCACACAAGGTTGGCACCAGTGGCGACACCTACAACGTGCTGACATGAGGAAAGTTTCCAACCGATTTCTCATACACAAACAGCAGTTGACCACCGTTGCCTGGTGAAACGTTGTTGTGATGCCTCATGTAAGGAGGAGAAATGTGTACCATCACGTTTCCGACTTGGATAAAGGTTGGATTGTAGCCTACCATGATTGAGGTTTATCGTATCGTGACATTGCTGCTCGTGTTGGTCGAGATCGAATGTCTGTTAGCAGAATATGGAATCGGTGGGTTCAGGAGGATAATACAGAACACCATGCTGGATCCCAATGGCCTCATATCACTAGCAGTCGAGATGACAGGCATCTTATCTGCATGGCTGTAATGGATCGTGCAGCCGTGTCTCGATCCCTTAGTCAACAGATGGGGATGTTTGCAAGACAACAACCATCTGCATGAACAGTTTGACAATGTTTGCATCAGCATGGACTATCAGCTCGGAGACCATGGCTGCAGTTACCCTTGACGCTGCATCACAGACACGAGCACCTGCGATGGTGTACTCAACGACGAACCTGGGTGTACGAATGGCAAAACATCATTTTTTCAGATGAATCCAGGTTCTGTTTACAGTATCATGATGGTTGCATCCGTGTCTGGCGACATCGTGGTGAACACATATTGGAAGCATGTATTCATCATTGCCATACTGGCGTATCACCCGGTGTGATGGTATGGGTTGCCATTGGTTACACGACTCAGTCATCTCTTGTTCACATTGATGGCACTTTGAACAGTGGACGTTACATTTCAAATGTGTTACAACCTGTGGCTCTACCCTTCATTTGATCCCTGCAAAACCCTACATTTCAGCAGGATAATGCACGACCACATGTTGCATGTCCTTTATGGGCCTTTCTGGACACAGAAAATGTTTGACTACTGCCCTGGCCAGCACATTCTCCAGATATCTCACCAATTGAAAATGTCTGGTCAATGGTGGCCGAGCAACTGGCTCGTCACAATACGCCAGTCACTACTACTCTTGATGAACTGTGGTATCGTGTTGAAGCTGCATGGGCAGCTGTACCTGTACACGCCATCCAAGCCCTGTTTGACTCAATGCCCAGGCGTATCAAGGCCGTTATTTTGGCCAGAGGTGGTTGTTCTGGGTATTGATTTCTCAGGACCTATGCACCCAAATTGCATGAAAATGTAATCACGTGTCAGTTCTAGTATAATATATTTGTCCAATGAATAACCGTTTATCATTTGCATTTCTTCTTGGTGTAGCAATTTTAGTGGCCAGTAGTGTATGAATCAATTTTTGTAATACTATTCTAGAATACTGCTCAAGTGAGTGGGACCCATACCACATATGACTAACAAGGGATACTGAATGTATACAAGGAATAGCAGCATTAAGGTAACCCGGAACCTAAAAATGATGAAATTTTAGGTTTTCAGTTTATTGTGAAATAAAATACTACAGATCTTTCTCTTTAAAATGACATATTAATCTTACCTGTAGCTCAACTCCAAGCATTGGAAATATTATTTTCAATAATGTGCTGTAGAGGGCATGTCGCGGCATTGAATTTCCATGGTTACATGTTCATTGAAAACATCGTTTATCAAAACTTCTGGTCTTTCCAAAGACTTTATAGTGTGTTGGCAACATGATTTGATAGGCAATTGTTTTGTCTGCGTATTGTAGTCTTTGGATACTGTTGTTTACATTGAGCATTTGGTGGTTATTGCACGATTTGTGTTGTATTTCTATTACGTAACTGGAACTTATCAAATATGCCTCGATTTAGTAACAGATTTTACAAGAGGAAGAAGCCTCCTTCGAGGGACACTAGTGGAACTGTGACAATTTCTCTGACCTTGGGAAATGATTCTGAAAATAGTGAGGTTATTCATGAAGTGAAATCTACTCCTGTCTCTAGCACAAGCAAGAAGTTGCATGGATCAACTGAAAAATACTGCAGTTTATTGGAGAAGTGTAGTGAGGATAATGTGAACGAAATAATTAACATTTCATTGCTCTCAAAGGTGATTGAGAGTTCAGTACTGTGTAAGGAATGTTGCAAATTGAGTATGTCAGTAAATGTCAAGCGATACTTAGGACTTGCAGCAGAAATCTGTCTCCATTGTACTAGTTGTCATTACAGTGTTTCATTTTGGAACTCAGAATATGTCGAAATAGGCCAAGGTGAAACTGATAGTGAGAAAAGCAAGTACTATGGTGTAAATATTAGATGTGTTTATGCTCTAAGGTCAATTGGTAAGTGATACTCTGCTGGTCAAACGTTTTGTGGTGTAATGAATCTACCACCACCACCAACAAAATTCTCAAAATATAACTCGGTTGTTGGATCCTGTGTTGAAGATATTGCCCAAGAATCCATGAAAGAAGCAGTGGAGGAGGCTGTGGTGGTGAATGACAAAATTCCAGGTGTTCAGAATCCTCGGGACCTGACTGCCGCACTAGATGGTACGTGGCAGAAGCGCGGGCACACTTCACATGATGGGGTAATAACGGCAACAAGTGCTGATACTACAAAAGTTATACATGTTGTAATTAAATCCAAGCACTGTAGGTGTCCTAAAAGAGTGATGGATGAGCATGCAGAAAACTGTCAAAGGAATTACAGTGGGTCTAGTGGGGCCATGGAAGTTTCCGGTGCGAAAGACGTTTTCAGTCACTCTCTTCTGTGGTACAAGGTCAGATACCTACAGTTCCTGGGTGATGGTGATTCGAAGTCTTTTGCTGCTGTATCTGAGCTGAAACTTATGGAAATGATGTTACCATTACTAAACAGGAGTGCATAGGTCACGTTCAGAAACATATGGGAACAAGGCTGCGTCGACTGAAGGCCACAATGAAAGGCCAAGTACTCAGTGATGGAAAACCTTTGGGTGGAGCTAAAAGATTGACAGACGAGGTAATTAACAGATTACAGAGAGACTATGGACTGGCAATAAGACAAAATATTCACAGTGTTGATGCAATGGAAAAGGCTGTAATGGCACTTTACTACCACACCTTATCGACTGACGAGGAACCACAATATGGACTATGCCCACAGGGACCCAATTCCTGGTGCAAGTACAACAAATATGAGGAATCTGAACATGTATACAAGCATCATCAGTGTCTACCAGAAACTGTCATGAGGGCTATAAAACCAATTTTCAGAGATCTTTCTGCAACTGAACTTTTGAAGAAATGTCTCCATGGACGCACACAAAATCAAAATGAGAGTGTGAATAATGTAATTTGGACCAAAATCCCAAAAAATGTGTCTGTGGAAATTCATACTCTTCATTTTGGTGTATATGATGCCATTGCTACGTACAACAAAGGTAACATTATGAAGTGCAATGTGCTGCAGAAATTGGATGTGATGCCCAGAAAGTACACGGTGAGTGAAATGATGTTGATAGACAATGAGAGGAAACGGGATGCTGAAAGTAAAGGAAAAGGAGTGTGAGAGGCAAGCCAGACAAAGAATGAAAGGTGTGAAAGGAAGACTAGATGGGGAGATGTCTAGTGACAGTGAAAACCTCTCTTATGGTGCTGGACTCCACTAAAATGTTCGTGAAACTTTGAAACTCGTTTTCAACAAGTTCACTTTTTTGCCATATAAGAAACATTTTCTGCTAAACTATTAGAGATAAACACTTAAAATTTTCAAGGAATGTAAACAGTGCCAATATACACCTTGTATCATAGCCTTTTTGTGATACATAATTGATAACAGATTTTATTTCAAAGATACTATGCCAAAAAATGTGTCAATTATTTTCAGTAACAAAATAATTAATATCTTCCCAAAAAACACCAATAAATTAAAATTCATATGGTACATGGTATTAAATATATGTAATATTATACTGTGAAAGTTTTATCATTCTGGTGTTAATAGTTCATAAGAAAATGTTCCTTACATTTAACATTGGAGGTATAGGACGTTCTGGGTCCCCTTAATCATCACAGGTCAGTCAGTCAGGATTCACTTCTCAGTTGATATATGTCTAGAGAGTGGCAAATTAAGTGTTTATCTTTTTATGAGTTTTATTTGTACTATATTTATTAAATTTTGTGTGTGTTTTTCTGTTTAAGAGGTTTAATCTCATGTCTTTGTAAGTGTAAATTCATTCACTCTGTTGCACAATAGTTGCTTACTTAACAGCCAACTACATAGCTCATTAATGTCATTAATGCATCAGTGCCCATTGGTGGCACCTCGTGAGGGTAGCAAGTTGCATATCTAGGATTCAGTCTGCTTTTATAGTTTACTTCCTCAGTTAGTCATTCTAGACTGACTAGGATGTGCGCATGCTGTGTGCAGATGCAGGAAGAGCTGGCTGAAGTTTGTGAACAACTGAATGAGCTTTTGGGTATGGTTAGTCACCTTCAGGCTGCCGCCTCAGGCTGTAGTGAAGTTGGAGAATCAGGCGTGTCACATGGGGCACCTCAGCTGTCGCTTGTTTTGTCAATGGACTCTACTTTTGAGGCTCCTCCTTATCCAAAGCGGTGGATATGCCCTCACAACTGTGTGAGTGGTGGGTGGTAATGTGTTCACATCACTTGAAGAGGAGGGCCAATGTGGAGAATGGCCAACTGGCCTTGTCCATTCACCCTGTGAGTGGACAGGTGGCTGCTCCTTTAGCAGGGTGCGAGCAGGCACACAGGGGGAGGGGTTTACCAATTCTTGGGAGCTCCAATGTTAGGCATGTTATGGGGCCCCTTAGGCAGATAGAATTCAGGGCTAGAAAGAAAGCCATTGTGCACTCAGAATGTCTATTGGGTGGCCTCATCCAAGATGTGGATGTGCCTTTTCTGTGGATATCAAATGTGCAGGGTGCAGTCATATGCAAGTTGTGGCTCATGTTGGCACCAATGATGTGGTGCTGAAGACTGCTGGCCTCATGCGTGGGGTGCAAGTAGAGCTTGCAATTTGTAGCATTGATCCCAGAGTTGATCGGGGACCTTTGGTTTGGGGCCTAGTGTAGTGTGTCAACCAAAGGCTTCATTGACTCTGTGACAGTCTTGGCTGCAGATTTCTAGACCTGTGTCATTGTGTGGGGATTTGTAGGTCTCCCCTGGATAAGTCAGGGGTGCAGTACACAAAGGAAGCATCTACTCAGAGAGCAGAATACTTGTGAAGTGAGACATGAGGGTTTTGTAAGCTAGAGAGTAGTTTGAGGTGCTCTGATGAACACTTGCCAGTCAATAACAGCAAGGGAAGTCAGACGGAATTAATAATAAAGGCAATTTGACTGTCAAAATTTTATCAGTAAACTGTTGAAGTATTTGTAATAAAGTTACAAAATTTACTGCCCTCCAGGTAAGTTCTCACACTCATATTATTCCTAGGACCAAGAGCTGACTGAAACTCAATGTGGACAGCTTTGAGATATTTATTGAGTCATGGAATGTATATTGAAATGACAGATTAAAGGCCGTAGGAGGGGGAGTGTTAATTGCAGTTGACAAAAAATTCTCTCTTCCAAGGTGAAATTGTGTGTGACATTTAAGTTATCTGGTCACATATAACAGATGTAGGTGAAACCAAGTTAATTGTTGGATGTTTTTACTAGCCACCTGACTCCACTGTGACAGTTCTAGAGTTATTCAAAGAAAGTTTACAGCCAGTAGTGAGTAAGTATCCAGATTATGTAATACTAGTAGGAGATGACCTTAACCTACCAAGTGTAAACTGGGATGTCTATGGATTCATTCTAGGGGGTACTGACAGACAGGTGAAATACTTTTGAATATGTTTTCTGAAAACTATCTTGAGCAGCTAGCTCAGCAGCCCACATTCAATTGAAATATCTCAGACCTTGTGGTTACAAATAGTCCATACCTTATTGACAATGTCAGTATAGAAATGGGGATTAGCAATCATGACATTATTACAGCAACTATGATTACAAAATTAATAAATCAGTTAAGAAGGCTAGGAGAGTGTTTCTGCTAAATAGAGTGGAAAAGCAGTTGTTGGTATCTCAATTAGACAGTGAACTAACATCACTTAGTACCAATAAGATGGATGCAGAGCAATTATGGGCTAAGTTTAAGCAGGTTGTAAATTATGGTTCAGAGAGTTATGAGCCTAGTAAGTGGATAAAGGATGGAAAAGTTCCAATTACAAAATTTGGAAGGTGCTGAGGAAGCAGAGACTGTTGCACTCTTGGTTCGAAAGAGAACACATAAATGATGAAAAGCACAGGTTAGTAGAGATTCATGCATCTGTGAGAAGATCTACGCACAAAGCATACAACAGTTACCACTTTCACACCTTAGGAAAAGATCTGGCAGAGAACCCAAGAAAATTCTGGTCCTATGTAAAATCACTAAGTGGGTCTAAGACTTCCATTCAGTCCCTTGTTGACCAGTCTGGTTTGGCAGTTGAAGATAGCAAAATGAAAGCTGAAGTTTTAAACTTCATGTTCAAGAAATCGTTCACACAGGAGAATCATGCAAACATACCATCATTTGACAATTTAGGGACAATGTAGTAATAAGCATCCCTAGTGCAGAGAAACAACTGAAAGATTTGAAAGCAAATAAAACACCATGTCTGGATGGAATCCCAATTCAGTTTTACAAAGAGTACTCTATGGCATTGGCCCCTTACCTAGCTTGCTTTTATGATGAATCGCTTACCCAGTGCAAAGTCCCAAGTGACTGGAAAAAACGGCGTGTGACTCCAGTGTATAGGAGGGATAAAAGAAAGGACCTGTAAAATTACAGACCAATGTCCTTAACTTCTGTCTGCTGCAGAATCCTTGAACATATTTTCAGTCTGAATATGTTAAACTTTCTTGAGACTGAGAAGCTTATGTCCATGAAAGCATCATTCATGCAAAACTCAGCTTGCCCTTTTCTCACATGATATACTGCAAACTGTGGATGGAGGGCAACAGACAGAGTCTACGTTTCTAGATTCCCAAAAAAGCATTTGACACAGTGCCCCATCAGAGGTTGTTAATGAAGGTATGAGCATTCTGCTGATGATACTGTTGTGCATGGTAAGATGTCATCATTGAGTAACTGTGGGAGGATACAAGACAACGTAGACCAAATTTCTAGTTGGTGTGATGAATGATAGCAAACTCTAAATGTATATAAATGTAATTTAATGTGGATGAGTAGGAAGAACAAACCTGTAATATTCAGATACACTATTACTAGAGTCTTGCTTGACACAGTCAAGTCATTTAAATGTCTGGGCATAATTTTGCAAATTGATATGAAGAGGAATGAACATGTGAGAACTGTAGTAAGGAAGGTGAATGGTTGACTCCAGTTTACTGGGAGTGTTTTAGGAAAGAGTGGTTCTCTTGTAAAGGAGAATGCATATGGGATACTGATGTGACCTGTTCTTGAGTACTACTTGAGTGTTTGGGATTTGTACCGGGCTGGATTGAAGGAAGACATTGAAGCAATTTAGAGGCGGGCTGCTAGATTTGTAATGGGTAGGTTTGAACAACATATAAGTGTTACAGAGATACTTCATGAACTCAAATGGTATTCCCTGCAGGGAAGGTGATGTTATTTTCAAGAAACACTAATAAGAAAATTTAGAAAACCAGAGTTTGAAGCTGATGGCCAAATGATTCTGCTGTCACCAACATACATTAGTGTAAGGACCATGAATAAGATATGAGAAATTGGGGCTCATATGGAGGAATATAGATGATCATTTTTCTCTCACTCTATTTGCAAGTGGAACAGGAAAGGAAATGACTTGTTGTGATACAGGGTACCCTACAACATGCACTGTATGGTGGCATATGGAGTATCGATGTAGATGTAGATGTTGAGGCTTGTTTGGCCCTCAGAAAAGTTGATAAAGACACTGAACTGGTACACACTTGAAGACAAGTTGAAAATTATCCTGAGAAAGCCTACTTACAAAGTTTCAATGACCAGCTTTAAGTGATAAATCAAGGAATGTACTACAACCACCTACGTATTATTCCCTTATTCTCATAAGGACGATGAGGACAAAATTAGACTAATTACAGCAAGCACAGAGGCATTTGTGTAATAATTTTTTCCATGCTCCATACGTGAATGGAATGGGAAGAAGCCCTAACAACTTGTACAATAGGAAGCACCACCTGTAATGCATTTCACGCTGGTTTGCAGAGTATTGACGTATATGTAGATGTAGATTATTCTAGTTCATAACAGACATCTTCAGTTTCTCTCTTGTTATTGGTGCATTTATTTCTGAATGGACACAAAGTTTAACTGAACCTGAACTTAAGAATGGTAGCCCCAAGTCACTATGCGATTACAGGCTGATCTATGTATCAAGAGCTTTGAAGTGCATTGTTATTGAACAGCTGACATATTAATTTTACAAGTGTAAAATCCATGAAAAATATCAGCCAGACTTATGAAAACACCATAATGCAGCAACTGCATTAGTCAGAATGTTGAAGGATGTTGGACAAGCTATGGACACAGGAGAAGTCACCATTTTAACACTGCTAGATGTTAGTAAGATGTTTGATACAGTCGATTTCAATATTTTACTTTTGAAAATGGAGTAAGAGGATCTCAAACAATTCAGTGCTCTGATTCACAGTTATCTGAGTAACAGATTTCAATGTGTCATGTGTGACTTGAACTCATATTAATCAAATATGTTCTAAGGAGCAACACATGGTTCTGCCCATGGTCAATTTTCTTTTCTCTGTGTGTATTACTGATATTTCATCTGTGTTGCATTCTTGTAAATATCACATATATGCTGGAAACTTTCTCCAACATCAAGTGTTGGTCCTGAGAACACTACTTCTGCTGTATCAGGCAGAAAGACTTTTGTTCTGTATCATGATGGCAAAACTTGCCTTGAACTATGTCCAAAGAAATACAGGTAATTCTTATGTTGTTCCAAAATTTGAACAGTGAACATTTTTGCAAGCATTTGCTCCCATACTTCTCAATCATATCCTGATACTCTATCAAAAAACAATAAAAGATCACAGTTCAGTCCTCAATGAACATCTAAACTATGAAGAACATAATGCTGTAGCATACAGGAAATATCTCTCTTGCTTATGTACAATTATAAAACTGAGAAAAATAGTTCCACTTAAAATAAAACAGTAATTATTTCAGTTACTGGTCCTGCTGAATCTACATTATGTGATATGGTTCAACACAATACAAATACTGAAGAGTCCAGATGACTCCTGTTATGCATGAGTGCTTGCATAAGACATACACTGAAGAGACAAAGAAACTGGTACACCTACCTAATATCATATAGGGTCCCTGAAAAGCACAGAAAAGTGCTGCAACACAACGTGAAATGGGCTCAACTAATGTCTGAAGTAATGCTGGAGGGAACTGACACCAGGAATCCTGCAGGGCTCTCCATAAACCTGTAAGAGTAAAAGGGGATGGAGATCTCTTCTGAACAACATGTTGCAAGGCATCCCAGATATGCTCAATAATGTTTATGTAAGGGGATTTTGGTGGCCAGCAGAAGTGTTTAAACTCAGTAGTGTGTTCCTGGAGCCACTCTGTAGCAGTTCTGGACATGTGGAGTGTTACATTGTCTTGCTAGTATTGCTCAAGTCCATCTGAATGCACAATGGACATGAACGGATGCAGGTGATCAGGCAGGATGCTTATGTTTGTGTCACCTGTCAGAGTCTTATCTAGACATATCAGGGGTCCCATATCACTCCAACTCCACACACCTCACACCATTACAGAACCACCATCAGCTTGAACAGTGCGCTGCTGTCATGCAGAGTCCATGGATTCATAAGGTTGTCTCCATACCCGAACATGTCCATCTGCTTGACAAAATTTGAAATGAGACTCGTCCAACCAGGCAACATGTTTCCAGTCATCAACAGTCCAATGTTGATGTTGACAGGCCCAGGTGAGGTGTAAAGCTTTGTGTCATGCAGCCATCAAGGATACACATGTGGGCCTTCAGCTCCACAAACCCACATTGATGATGTTTTATTGACTGGTTCACATGCTGACACTTGTTGATGGCCCAGCATTGAAATTTGCAGCAATTTGTGGAAAGCTTGCACTTGTGTCATGTTAAACGATTCTCTTCACTCATCATTGGTCCCGTTCTTGCAGAATCTTTTTCCAGCTGCAGCAGTGTGTGAGATTTGATGTTTTACCAGATTCCTGATATTCATGGTACACTCATTAAATGGTCATACAGGAAAATCCCCACTTCATTGCTACCTTGGAGATGCTGTGTCCCATTGCTCATGTGCTGACCATAATGCCACATTCAAACTCACTTAAATCTTGATAACCTGCCATTGTGACATCAGTAACTGATCCAACAACTGCACCAGACACTTGCAGTCTTATATAGACACTGCTGACCACAGAACCATATTCTGCCTGTTTACATATCTCCATATTTGAATATGCATGCCTATACCAGTTTCTTTGGAGCTTCAGTGTATATGTAACATTCGCTCACTTGAACGTTCTCCTTACACTCTGGGCGGATTCATCTGGGTAAATTACATGATTTTCACAGATTGTGTTTTCTTCATCAGTTACTTAATCACTGGTGTCCTCAGTATGTTTCCTCACATATCAAATATGTTTTACACTATAATTTCTCTGGGTCAGTTACCTTCTTCTCCAAGTTTGTGTCATTTTGGTGGAGATGACATGTCTTTCTCTTCCTGTATGATTGCTTCCATTTGGCAAAAATATTAAGTTTTGAGAAATCTGCTTTACTAATGTTAATAGGATTTATATTACAGTCACTACCTATGGTCATTACAACAATAATGATGAAAAAAACAACAACACAAATAATAATAATAATAATAATAATATAATAATTGTTGTATGGCCACTCCTTCAGCAACACAGTTTTTATTTAACACAATTAAGTAAAAATAAATCACAGAGAATAACAGATACTGACACTCCTTGAATCAAACAGAAACAAAGACTTGTAAAGGAGGATGGAAATGTGGAAATGAAGTCCCATGCTTCTTGACAGAGTGTAGGGGAATGATGCAGGAGACCCACACCGTGTACCAGGCAAGGTCCTAATGGAGGTGGTTCGCCATTGCCTTCCTCCGACTGTAATAGGAATGAATGATGATGATAAAGATGACACAACAACACCCAAGCAGGTGAAAATCCCTGACCCCACTGGGAATCGAACCCAGGACCCTGCACTTGGGAAGTGAGAACACTACTGTGAGAACAAGAGCTGCAGACTATAAAGGAGGATACTGGTTGATAATTAAAGGACCCTGGAGATTTACAGAATAACTCAAGTATTAGAGCTGGAGAACACTGTAACTCTGTCAGTCAGGGAAGCACTCTAATATGAAACACTCTCTTGGCGCATGTACACACTCTTGATGCACTCATGGTAGACACAAACTGCAGTCAAATGGAGAACAGAGACTGAACTGCATTAGAAAAAATAGACATGTTCCTGTGCAGGCCAAACATTGGCTTCCGGGAATAACAGTGTACAAAGCAGTGTTTAGGTAATAGCCAAGTATCACAAGGTAATTATAAATAAGTCCACAGGCAAGCAAGCAGTACATGTCAGTGAGCTGAGACAACTGAACCTGACACTGTTTGTGGCAGTTCTTAAATTTCTTGCATCTGTTTACCCACATAACCTCACACTGGTGAATATATCAGTCTGTGGCATGACTAGTGATCTAGCCAGATATATGCATAATTATATCGATTGATATCTCCTGCAGGATTACAGGAATAATAATAACAATAATAATACTGGCATTATGAGATGAACACTAGCAGAGCTGACCAACTCATACAAGAAAACAAGAAATCTCATGGCAGTTAATCATGATTACTCCCTCACAGTTAAATGCACAGTTTGTAATGGTCAGAAAATTAGATGCCAGAGGACTTTTTCAAGTTAAGTTGGCAGTGGAATCAGAAACATTCAAAATAGCAGACAATGTGAGAAAAGTGAGGAAACGGCACTAATCAAAGACAACATCTGGAAGCTGCTGAATGTGCAAAAATGACAAAATCTGTATGATAGAAATGTTTTGGACAGTTGATACAAATGTGAAGAAAGTGAGGTGACTGCACTGATGGAAGTCAACACCTGGAAGCTGATGAAAAGTGCAGCAAACAAAAGTTCAGCACTCTGGAAGACTTATTGGGCAGCTGAAACAATAAAGTACTCCACAGGTAATTCGTGGAGAAGATCAAAAGTAAAGTATATAAGGAAGAGTCCTGGTTGTGGCTATCCAATTGAACCTATAAAAAGGTCTGGTTATGACACTGCAGGGAAAAAAAACCATTGGAACAAATATTATTAAAGCCAAACTAGAGAAACCAGCAAATGACACAAAGTGCACACTTTGCAAATAAGCTGCTGCAACAGATGCCTGCATCATAATTTGTTGCAAACAATTACACATATGGGCTCTAAACAAAAGCATAATGCTGTGGTACAAATGATCCACTGAAACTTTTGCAATGGATACAATACACCCATGGCAAAGAAGTGATGATATTCTAGTCATGCCCTAATGCCCTCTCCTGCCATAGTAGTTGGTAATGTTGAGTCCAATTCACTTCTCTTGCTGACTCATCTTGCAGTGGATGTGATACAGTATTGTTCACAATGGTTCCATACTTGAATCAAGAGCTTGACAACATGTTGTTTAGTTGCAGAAAGGCATATGGCAGTGGGCGGCGGGCAGCAAGGTTGTATCAGCCCAATCCCCACTGACACCAACCAAAGTAGTGAATGTTTGCACAGTATTTTGCCATTTGTCTGAGACAAGGTCTTTTTCAGGAAGCAGAAAATCATGAAGAATGTACCCAAAATGTTCAGACACCAGACTTGGAGGAAAATGTGATTAACACTGTCGAATGTGACCGCCATGTCAGTACTAGGCAGTTGGCCTGCTAGTAAAGGGTAAGCAAGATGGTTATGTCGAACATATCAATGACTGTATTTTGGAACCAGTGTTCCTTCCATGTCACATAACAGGCCAGAACTATCGGCATTTCTTGTTGTTGACTTTGCCTCCCCTACTGGAAGAAGTGCCATTGATGATTTGAAGTGTTATGTGGCTGCTACATGATGGTGCTCCAGCCCACTTTGCTGTTAACTCCCAGACACATCTCAGTTGCATTATCCCTGGTCAATGAATCAGACAAGTGGGTCTTGTTACATGGCCTGCTCATTCACTGAATCTCAGCCTCTGCAATATCTGGTTAAGGGGCCATCTCAAAAGCACTGTGTATGCAGAGCCCATTCTAGATATGGAGACACCGAAGCCTTGTATTCATGCTGCCTTTGACACTGTTTTGATGCAGCCTGACCAATGTGAATGCGTGAGACAGAATACGCTATGGTGCATACATGTTTGCATCGAGGTACATGGAAACCATTTTCAGCACATACTGTAACTGTGTCTGCATGGTACAATGTGTATGAGACTGCAGTCTCTGTAACAATGTATGATTGAATAAATGGTTTCTAGCATGGATTCCATGCATTTCTGGACATAAGTTCGTTAGACCTATTTTGTTCTTTACTCTGTCACCGATCAATCCCCAGAGTTTGTACATGGCGGGAAAAAATTGCTAGATATACAAAACCTGATTATATTTTTATCCTGCTCAAATGGTCAGATTATCATTAAAAATCATCAGCAGAGTAGTAGCATATCTGTGCAAGAGCACCAAATAATTTTCTTTTTATCGACTCAGTTTCAACCCTTCAAAAATATGAGCCTTTTAGATTGTATATTTTCATTCCCATGTATTGTGGGACCTGCACAAAAATGTTGAGTCTGTGTGCTGTGTGCAGGAAGTGTGAGACTTTCTTTGTTAACAGTTTGTATAATTATAGTAGGAAAGTTGTAGTAGAATGTAAATACTTTAAGAATAAAGGAGACTATTCACAAAAAAACAGTTGCTTTTAGTCCTTGATGGGGATAGGAATGTCCCAAGATATAATGGGGATTTTTTTTTCGTGAAACTGAAAAGGCATAGTGTGATTCTAGGCGCTACAGTCTGGAACCGCGTGACCGCTACGGTCACAGATTCGAATCCTGCCTCGGGCATAGATGTGTGTGATGTCCTTAGGTCAGTTAGGTTTAAGTAGTTCTAAGTTCTAGGGGACTGGTGACCTCAGCAGTTAAGTCCCATAGTGCTCAGAGCCATTTGAACCATTTTTGAAAATTTATACCCTCTATTTTTTTCTATTGGACCTATTTGACCCTCCCCATGAACCATGGACCTTGCCGTTGGTGGGGAGGATTGCGTGCCTCAACGGTACAGATAGCCGTACCGTAGGTGCAACCACAATGGAGGGGTATCTGTTGAGAGGCCAGACAAACATGTGGTTCCTGAAGAGCGGCAGCAGCCTTTTCAATGGTTGCAGGGGCAGCAGTCTGGATGATCGACTGATCTGGCCCTGTAACACTAACCAAAATGGCCTTGCTGTTGTGGTACTATGAACAGCTGAAATCAAGGGCAAACTACAGCTGTAATTTTTACTGAGGGCATGCAGCTTTACTGTATGATTAAACGATGATGGCATCCTCTTGGGTAAAATATTCTGGAGGTAAAATAGTCCCACATTCGGATCTCTGGGCGGGGACTATTCAAGAGGATGTCGTTATCAGGAGAAAGAAAACTGGCGTTCTACGGATCGGAGCGTGGAATGTCAGATCCCTTTATCAGGCAGATAGGTTAGAAAATTTAAAAACGGAAATGGATAGGTTAAAGTTAGATATAGTGGGAATTAGTGAAGTTCGTTGGCAGGAGGAACAAGACTTCTGGTCAGGTGACTACAGGGTTATAAACACAAAATCAAATAGGGGTAATGCAGGAGTAGGTGTAATAATGAATAGGAAAATAGGAGTGTGGGTAAGCTACTACAAACAGCATAGTGAATGCATTATTGTGGCCAAGACAGACACGAAGCCCATGCCTACTACAGTAGTACAAGTTTATATGCCAACTAGCTCTGCAGATGATGAAGAAATTGATGAAATGTATGATGAGATAAAAGACATTATTCAGTTAGTGAAGGGAGATGAAAATTTAATAGTCATGGGTGACTGGAATTCGACAGTAGGAAAAGGAAGAGAAGGAAACGTAGTAGGTGAATATGGATTGGCGCTAAGAAATGGAAGAGGAAGCAACCTGGTAGAATTTTGCACAGAGCATAACTTAATCATAGCTAACACTTGGTTCAAGAATCATAAAAAGAGGTTGTATACATGGAAGAAGTCTGGAGATACTGACAGGTTACAGATAGATTATATAATGGTAAGACAGAGATTTAGGAACCAGGTTTTAAATTGTAAGACATTTCCAGGGGCAGATGTGGACTCTGACCACAATCAATTGGTTATGAACTGTAGATTAAAACTAAAGAAACTGCAAAAAGGTGGGACTTTAAAGAGATGGGACCTGGATAAACTGACAGAACCAGAGGTTGTACAGAGTTTCAGGGAGCGCATAAGGGAACAATTGACAAGAATGGGGGAAAGAAATACAGTAGAAGAAGAATGGGTAGCTTTGAGAGATGAAATAGTGAAGGCAGCAGAGGATCAAGTGGGTAAAAAGACAAGGGCTAGTAGAAATCCTTGGGTAACAGAAGAGATACTGAATTTAATTGATGAAAGGAGAAAATACAAAAATGCAGTAAGTGAAGCAGGCAAAAAGGAATACAAACATCTCAAAAATGAGATCGACAGGAAGTGCAAAACGGCTAAGCAGGGATGGCTAGAGGACAAATGTAAGGATGTAGAGGCTTATCTCATGAGGGTTAAGATAGATACCGCCTATAGGAAAATTAAAGAGACCCTTGGAGAAAAGAAAACCACTTGCATGAATATCAAGAGCTAAGCAAAGAAGGGAAAGCAGAAAGGTGGAAGGAGTATATAGAGGGACTATACAGGGGCGATGTTCTTGAGGACAATATTATGGAAATGGAAGAGGATGTAGATGAAGATGAAATGGGAGATATGATACTGCGTGAAGAGCTTGACAGAACACTGAAAGACCTAAGTCGAAACAAGGCCACGGGAGTAGACAACATTCCATTAGAACTACTGACAGCCTTGGGAGAGCCAGTCCTGACAAAACTCTACCATCTGGTGAGCAAGATGTATGAGACAGGCAAAATTCCCTCAGACTTCAAGAAGAATATAATAATTCCAATTCCAATCCCAAAGAAAGCAGGTGTTGACAGATGTGAAAATTACCGAACTATCAGTTTAATAAGTCACAGCTTCAAAATACTAACGCGAATTCTTTACAGACAAATGGAAAATCTGGTAGAAGCTGACCTCGGGGAAGATCAGTTTGGATTCTGTAGCAATGTTGGAACACGTGAGGCAATACTGACCCTACGACTTATCTTAGAAGAAAGATTAAGGAAAGGCAAACCTATGTTTCTAGGATTTGTAGACTTAGAGAAAGCTTTTGACAATGTTGACTGGAATACTCTCTTTCAAATTCTGAAGGTGGCAGGGGTAAAATACAGGGAGAGAAAGGCTGTTTACAATTTGTACAGAAAGCAGAAGGAAGTTATAAGAGTCGAGGGACATGAAAGGGAAGCAGTGGTTGGGAAGGGAGTGAGACAGGGTTGTAGCCTCTCCCCAATGTTATTCAATCTGTATATTCAGCAAGCAGTAAAGGAAACAAAAGAAAAGTTCGGATTAGGTATTAAAATCCATGGAGAAGAAATAAAAACTTTGAGGTTCGCCGATGACATTGTAATTCTGTCAGAGACAGCTAAGGACTTGGAAGAGCAGTTGAATGGAATGGACAGTGTCTTGAAAGGAGGGTATAAAATGGACATCAACAAAAGCAAAACGAGGATAATGGAATGCAGTCGAATTAAGTCAGGTGATGCTGAGGGAATTAAATTAGGAAATGAGACACTTAAAGCAGTAAAGGAGTTTTGCTATTTGGGGAGCAAATAACTGATGATGGTTGAAGTAGAGAGGATATAAAATGTAGACTGGCAATGGCAAGGAAAGCGTTTCTGAAGAAGAGAAATTTGTTAACATCGAGCATAGATTTAAGTGTCAGGAAGTCGTTTGTGAAAGTATTTGTATGGAGTGTAGCCATATATGGAAGTCAAACATGGATGATAAATAGTTTAGACAAGGAGAGAATAGAAACTTTTGAGATGTGGTGCTACAGAAGACTGCTGAAGATTAGATGGGTAGATCACATAACTAATGAGGAGGTATTGAATAGAGTTGGGGAGAAGAGGAGTTTGTGGCACAACTTGACTAGAAGAAGGGATTGGTTGGTAGTACATGTTCTGAGGCATCAAGGGATCACCAATTTAGTACTGGAGGGCAGCGTGGAGGGTAAAAATCATAGAAGGAGACCAAGAGATGAATACACAAGCAGATTCTGAAGGATGTAGGCTGCAGTAGGTACTGGGAGATGAAGAAGCTTGCACAGGATAGAGTAGCATGGAGAGCTGCATCAAACTAGTCTCAGGACTGAAGACCACAACAACAACAACAACAACTAAATATTATCACAATTAAATTATTATAAGACACGCTGACTTGATGCTAAAGATGAGACTTGAAAACTTTTACTACGTGGGAATGGAGGGATTCTGGAACTTAATGATTGTTTGGTAACTAAAACACCAAATTGACCAAATCATGTTTACTCACTATTTAACATGCAAAAACACAAGTCTCTAAATTTTCATTTCAAAGTTTGTTTTGTGCAGTCAGGATAAATCTTTCTGTGTTCTTGTATGCAATGTACCACAATTGTTTTTGTTCCTCCTCGACTGAGATTAAACCATGAAAGTCTTGCATCAACTTGGCCGCTCTTTCAGCTGTATCATTCACTGTTCTCAGTGCTGAAACCTTCTTTCTGGTTTCTTGAAAGGAAGCATTGTTTGACCACATAGCAGGACTTTCATGGAGAAAACTATCATCAATTTTAAGACGATGGAACAATGACTTGCTAGACTGAAATGAAGTTGTAGATGTTTTTCTCTGTAATTAAGAGAGAGCAAACCAGATAACAAAATTGTGATGTAAACAGAAGATAAAGAAACAATGTCTCTATTCATTTATTTAACTCACCATACAATGGACCACACAGTTCTTCCTTTGAAAGGATGTAATGGTTAGCATGACCTGATAATTATCTTTGGTTAAATTTTCAACCATTTTTACTTTTGTTTCTAGGTCCACATCTTTGTCAAACAGTGACAAGACAGAAACTTCATTTCATTTTCATTTTCATTTAATTTCATTTATTATCATCCTTTTCATAATTTACATGATATAGGAATTGTCATAATACTGTCCAGAATATGCAGAGCAGAATATTGCGAATTTCTATCAAACACACAAAATTAACATTATGTTGAAAATTAAAACATTGAATTAAAACACATAAAATTAACATTATATAACATGTTGAAAATTAAAATATTGAATTAATGTGTTGTTCTTTTACATGCTCCTTTAACATGTTCCATATGTGATGAATTTATATATATTTAGTACATTTTGGAAAACACATATTACACATAACTTTAGAGTTAAAAAGAGTATAAGTGAGACATAGAACTCACAATGAGAACATGATATTGACAATACAACAATTAGATAGTGATTTCAGGATTCAAAATATTCCTCTATGCTATAAAAATATTTATTTATCATAAACTTTTTTAATTCTGACTTAAATTTTCCTTCGTCTTCTGTTCCCCTGATGCAGAGTGGCAGAGCATTATAAAGCTTTATTCCATAGTGGCTCACATGTTTTTAAGTTTCAGTTTTTCTTGTTCTTTCTACATGTTGATTCTTACAGATACATGTATTGTAGTCATGAAGATCTGAATTTACACGTAAACTACTCAAGTGTGTTCTTGTATGCAGTATGCTTTTTAATACGTACAAAGATGGTACTGTAAGTATGTTTAGCTGCATAAACATGTGCTTGCAGTGTGTTTGTGGGGAGCTGTGTGTAATAATTCTAATGGCCCTTTTCCGTAATTTAAAAACCTCTCTCAAGTGACATTTAATTGTACCCCAGAATGTTATTCCATAGGATATAATAGAATTGAAATAAGCCATATATACTACTCTTGTACACTCAGCACTGCAAAGTCTAGAAATTATTCTCAGTGCAAAACATGCTGAATTGAGTTTTTTGGATATGTATGTGACATGGTCTTTCCAGCTCAAGTGCTGATCAATGTACGTGCCCAAAAATTTTGTAGACCAGACTTTCTCTATTTCATGGTCACTCAATGATAAATGGTGATCATCCTTCTCATTTACTTTACCATACTGTATGTAATTTGTTTTATTTAAATTGAGCGTTAACTTATTAGTGTAAAACCACTGTTGCATACTCTTCAGAACCTTTTCAGCTGTTGTGAATAAGGATTTGCTGTCATCACTTATAATTATGCTTGTATCATCTGCAAATAACATAATTTTCGATGATCTGTTCTACATCTACATCCATATTTCGCAAGCCACCTGACGGTGTGTGGCGGAGGGTACTTTGAATACCTCTATCGGTTCTAACTTGTATTCCAGTCTCGTATTGTTTGTGAAAAGAAAGATTGTTGGTATGCCTCTGTGTGGCCTCTAATCTCTCTGATTTTATCCACATGGTCTCTTCATGAGATATATGTAGGAGGGAGCAATATACTGCTTGACTCCTCAGTGAAGGTATGTTCTCGAAACTTCGAAAAAGCCTGTATCAAGCTACTGAGCATCTCTCCTGCAGAGTCTTCCACTGGAGTTTATCTATCATCTCTGTAATGCTTTCGCAATTACTAAATGATCCTGTAATTAAGTGCGCTGCTCTCCGTTGGATCTTCTCTCTCTCTTCTATCAACCCTATCTGGTACAGACCCCACACTGGTGAGCAATATTCAAGCAGTGGGTGAACAAGTGTACTGTACTGTAACCTACTTCCTTTGTTTTTCCTTAGGATTCTTCCAATGAATCTCAGTCTGGCATCTGCTTTACCGACGATCAACTTTATATGTCATTCCATTTTAAATCACTCCTAATGCCTACTCCCAGACAATTTATGGAATTAACTGCTTCCAGTTGCTGACCTGCTATATTGTAGCTAAATGATAAAGGATTTTTCTTTCTGTGTATTCGCAGCACATTACACTTGTCTACATTGAGATTCAATTGCCATTCCCTGCACAATGCATCAATTCGTTGCAGATCCTCCTGCATTTCAGTACAATTTTCCACTGTTACAACCTCTCAATATACTACAGCATCATCCGCAAAAAGCCTCAATGAACTTCTGATGTTATCCACAAGGTCATTTATGTATATTGTGAATAGCAACGGTCCTACGACACTCCCCTGTGGCACACCTGAAATCACTCTTACTTTTTAAGACTTCTCTCCATTGAGAATGACATGCTGCATTCTGTTATCTAGGAACTCTTCAATCCAATCACACAATTGGTCTGATAGTCCATATGCTCTTACTTTGTTCATTAAATGACTATGGGAACTGTATCGAATGCCTTGTGGATGTCAAGAAACACGGCATCTACCTGGGAACCTGTGTCTATGGCCCTCTGAGTCTTGTGGACGAATAGCGTGGGCTGGGTTTCACACGATCGTCTTTTTTGAAATCCATGTTGATTCCTACAAAGTAGATTTCTAGTCTCCAGAAAAGTCATTATACTAGAACATAATACGTGTTCCAAAATTCTACAACTGATTGACCTTAGAGATATAGGTCTATAGTTCTGCACATCTGTTTGACATCCCTTCTTGAAAATGGGATGACCTGTGCCCTTTTTCCAATCCTTTGGAATGCTACGGTCTTCTAGAGACCTACTTTGCACCGCTGCAATAAGGGGGGCAAGTTCCTTCACATACTCCGTGTAAAATTGAAGCGGTATCCCATCAGGTCCAGCAGCCTTTCCTCTTTTGAGCGATTTTAATTGTTTTTCTATCCCTCTGTTATCTATTTTGATATCTACCATTTTGTCATCTGTGCGACAATCTAAAGAAGGAACTACAGTGCTGTCTTCCCCTGTGAAACAGCTTTGGAAAAAGACATTTAGTATTTCGCTCTTTAGTCTGTCATCCTCTGTTTCAGTAACATTTTGGTCACAGAGTGTTTGAACATTTTGTTCTGATCCACCTACCGCTTTGACATGAGACCAAAATTTCTTAGGATTTTCTGCCAAGTCAGTACATTTAACTTTACTTTCGAATTCATTGAATGCCTCTCGCAAAGCCCTCCTCACACTACATTTCACTTCGCGTAATTTATGTTTGTCTGCAAGGCTTTGTCTATGTTTATGTTTGCTGTGAAGTTCCCTTTGCTTTCACAGCAGTTTTCTAACTCGGTTGTTGTACCACGGTGGCTCTTTTCCATCTCTTACAATCTTGCTTGGCACATAATCATCTAATGCATATTGTATGATGGTTTTGAACTTTGTCCATTGATCCTCAACACCATGTGTACTTGAGACAAAACTTTTGTGTTGAGTCATCAAGTACTCTGAAATCTGCTTTTTGTCACTTTTGCTAAACAGAAAAATCTTCCTACCTTTTAAAATATTTCTATTTATGGCTGAAATCATCAATGCAGTAACTGCTTTATGATCACTGATTCCCTGTTCTGCATTAACTGTTTCAAATAGTTCGAGTCTGTTTGTGACCAGAAGGTCTAATATGTCATCGCCATGAGTCGGTTCTCTGTTTAACTGCTCAAGGTAATTTTCAGATAATGCACTTAAAAAAATTTCACTGGATTCTTTGTCCATGCCACCCATTATAAACATTTGAGTCTCCCAGTCTATATCCTGCAAATTAAAATCTCCACCCAGAACTATAATATGGTCGGGATGTCTACTTGAAATATTTTCCAAATTTTCCTTCAGATGCTCTGCCACAACAACTGCTGAGCCAGGGGGCCTATAGAGACATCCAATTACCATGTTTGAGCCTGCTTTAACCATGACCTTCACCCAAATTATTTCACATTTCGAATCTCTGTCAATTTCCTTCGATACTATTGCACTTTTTATCGCTATAAACACGCCTCCCCCTTCACTGTCTGTGCGGTATACATTCCAATCTGAGTTTAGAATTTCATTACTGTTTACATATGGTTTCAGCCAACTTTCTGTCCCTAGTACTACGTGGGCATTGCGACCATTTATTAATAAGAGTAGTTCTGGGACCTTTCTAGAGACCTCCTGCAGTTTACTATTACCACATTAATATTGTTATTCCCTATTGCCTTTTGCCTACTACTACCTTGTCGCGTCTCAGGAGGCATCTTGTCGGGCCTAGAGAGGGAGTTCTCTAACCTAAAAAACCCCCATGTGCACTCCACATGTACTCTGTTGGGCCTTTCAAAGTCATTTATATAGATTAGGTATAATAGGGGGCCAAGAACACTACTCTGAGAGACACCTACTGCCACTTTCCTATCATCAGAAACCCACTTTATTTTTTGCTTATTCTGAGATGAGGTGAGTTCCCACAACTTGAGTTCTATTTTGGAGATAGGATTCAGACCATTTCCTCCCAATTCCTATGATGCCTATTGCCTCCAGTTTGCCAAGGAGAATTTGATGATCTACTGTATTGAAGGCCTTAGATAGATCTAGGTTGATTCCTACCACACATTTGTTATTGTCTAAATTTCTAATAATTTCTTCTGTATTGGCTGTTTCTGTACTGTAACCTGTATGAAAACCATGTTGATTACAATTTAGAAGATTGAAGGTGTCAAGGTAGCTTATGAGTCTAATATTCATCAGTTTTTCAAAAATTTTTGATAAAGATGGAGGGAGGGATATAGGTCTATAGTTTTCTACTTTATGTATATCCCCATTTTTGAATAATGGTTTAATCTTAGAAATTTTCAGCCTTTGGGGGAACACACCTTCTCTGAATGATACATTGGCAATATGTACCAGTAGTTTAAAGATTTGTGTGGCGACGTTTTTTATTATTGTCACTGACACTTTGTCCAGTCCTGCAGACATTTTGGGATTTCATACTGTTAATTACTTTCAGTATTTCATATTTATTCGTAGAACTTATTATCATGCTATTGACTACTTTTGGGGCTGTTATTTTCTCTTCTTTGGTAAAGCTCTTGCTTAATTTATCAGGTACACTTAGAAAGTAAATGTTAATGTAATTGGGCAATTCATCAGTCAAATACCATAAATGCTGGCTTATCTTCTATAGAGCTGCTTTTGAGATGTCTTTATCTATTTTTTCATATGCCTTCATTGTGCTCAAAAAGCACAAATCTTGGTAGGGTGCCTTTACTGCAAAAATACACTGGAGCAATAGCTTGATGTCAGATGTAACGATGAACAGGCAAACGTCAAACATCGCTAACTTCTCCTTGCTCAAACTTTTTAACTGAACACAAAGTAATGATATTTTTAGGGACTATATAGCTTTCACCATCCATCAAGCTTGGTGTATGGCACCTGGAGGCTGTATCTTGAATTTTCTGTCTGTATTTCCACCTAAAAATATAACAGAAAGCTCTATCAACTCTTGGTAATCATTTCTGATTATTTCTTTTGTCAGTTCAGTGTGGTAAAACTCAAGAAGATTGTCAATTTCTGAAACAGCCAGGTGCATTGTGACCTTTTCTATGTAGCACTTTCCAGTGGCAGCAAGGAAAAAGAATGACACTTTTGTTAAGTTTTTGCTCAAGTAACACACAGGCACCATTGATATGACCTGTATTTGAAGCCGTAGTATCACAACAAATAAACTGCACTCCATCTTTGAGATTCCTGTCCACAGTCATGTTGCAAACAGCTTTTGCCTGTTCACATCCTGAAGAATTTTCCAACCTTGGCACAGCAATAAGTTGCTCTTTATTTCTATATGAAATAACTATCAGAAGACATTCTTCTTTTGATTCCTGATCATGTGTAGCAGGCAACAGTTTGCCATCTCAATGAACAGTCACAACATCTGGTACCTCGTTTTGAAAATTAACTTTTATAGCTTCCACATGCTCTATCCACTTCTGTGTATGAATTCTTTGAATTGAGGACTTACTTATAGGAAATTCATCAGTATTACATCCAAGTGCCTCAATGGTAGCTTCAAGAATATACACAATCTCTCACACTCAACTGACACCTATCTAGTGCTGCTACTAATTTTGGAGTAATGAAATTTTTCCACATACTTGTTTTACTGGTTCCAGATTTTATGTTCTCAACCTCAGTTGGGAAATTTTCTTGCAAACACATCTCATTTTCATTACAATCTGAAGATGAGTAATTTTGTAATGCTTCATAAGATGCTGTCGAAGGAGTTGACATGTAAAAATATGTAGCACATCGGTTTTCTTCCTCAATAGTTCTGATGCGTGGCTTTTCCTCTTTATTAGCCAGTTTCTTGTCCATTCCAGCTAAGTGTCCAGGCCAACCTGGCTCTGTCTGTCACTGTAAAAAGATTTTATCTTCATTTATTTTCATTAACTGAAGTGCATCGGCATGTACAATGTCGAACAAATCATCCAACTTGTTGAGAAACTCTTATCGGCGCTACTCAAATACCTTTTGGGTTTTTTGTGCATTTTTTTGCAACTTCCTTGAATCTTTATATTGGTTCACTAATTTCTTCACACAATTAGATACAGATTTGGTATATATATGCACCTTTTGTCAAAAGATCATACATTCGCGAATAGTGAGATTTGCACTTTCACTGGCAGTTAAATACACTTTCCAGATATTTTAAAATAAATCTGCTAGAACTTGTTCATTAGATGGCAGTTTTGAACCTTTTATCTGACGTTTTACCGCACCTATTAAAAATATACGCATTTTAGAACTACTACATAAGTCCACTGACATTTTCACTTGCTGACAACAATTTAGACTAACAATGTTAGAGACACACCAACATGAGGTTGCGCACCTTTGCCTTTATTACCAAGTACAGCCAAGCTGACATGTTTCAATGCAAGTCGGCAGGGGTTGCCAACATCCTAAGACTCTGAAATTTTATAAATAGTTGTTTTGGCATCGTACAAATAAATTAAGAGGGTATGCATTCAAATAAAAACTAATTCTTCTCTTAGAGAAGATGTATAGTCTACTTAGAGATACTATGCATCGGAGACTTGATCAAGACCCAACAGAATGTGTGCAACAGAAGACGTGTGCACTTTTGAACTCTTCCTCGCTAGCTCCAGAGACCATCAAGTGGTTAAGATCACATGGCAGCATACCACCAAGACTGTATGGTCTTCCTAAAGTGCATAAAGGAGGTTTGCCTTTACGGCATATAGTAAGTAATATTGATGCACCCACATATGATTTAGCGAAACATCTAGCTTTTTTGCTGATACCATTTGTTGGCAAATATTCACATCATATACGGAACTCTGCTGATTTTATCAACAGACTGGGGGCTCTCCACTTAAGTGGTTTGGATCTTTTAGTGAGTTTTGATGTAGTTTCTCTTTTCACAAAAGTACCTCTTGCAGATTCCTTGATTATAATTGCTCAACAGTTTGAATCTGACATCACTGCTTTGTTTCAACATGCTCTTTCCTCAACTTATTTTATGTTTAACCAGGAATATTTTGAACAGTCTGATGGTTTGCCATGGGCAGCCCTCTGTCTCCTCTGGTGGCTAACCTTTTTATGGAGGATTTTCAGGAGAGAGCACTTGAATCAGCTGTTTTGTAAACCAACCGTTTTTTTGAGATATGTCGATAATACTTTCATAGTGTGGCCACATGGAGAAGAAAGGTTAATGGAGTTATTTCATCATCTTAACTCCATCCATGAGAATATTCGATTTACTATGGAACTAGAGAAAGATGGCTGCCTTCCATTCCTGGATGTTTTGGTTATACCGAAGAGTGATGGCATGGTGGGACATTCTGTCTATCGTAAGCCCACTCACACTGATTTTTATTTGCATTCTTCAAGTTGCCATCACCCATCCCAGGCCATGAGTGTACTTAAAACCCTCGCGCACAGGGCATATATGGTGTCGGATGCACAGAATTTGCCTAAGGAACTTGCACACTTGAGGACGGTGTTCAGAGACAATGGGTACTCGACCCGGCAGATTAACAGGGCCTTCTCAGCTAGAGCCAGGAACCGGGAAGTGGATAAAGAGGAGATTGCACCAGCCAAGTTCCTAGCTTTTCTTCCCTTTGTTGGAAATATCTCCTTCAAGAGGGCAAGGATTCTTAATCATTTTCATGTGAAAGTGGTTTTTCATCCGCCTTCTAAGATTTCGGATTTGCTGGGATCAGTGAAGGATGATTTGCTGCTGCAGAAGGCAGGAATTTACAAAATACCGTGTCAATGTGGTATGGCCTATATAGGACAGACAACGCGTACAGTGGAAGAGCGTTGTACGGAACATCAACGTTGCACTCGTCTACTGCAACCCAGTAAGTCTGCTGTTGTGGAACATTGTATTTCTAATGGACATTCAATGGAGTATGAAAAAACTTTGATTTTGGCCACAGCAACAACTTTTTATGACTCCATTATCAAAGAATACATTGAAATACACATTGCAGGAAATCTAATGAACCGTGACAGTGGTCACCAATCGAATAATGCATGGAATCCCGTCATCTCTGAAATCTGCTCAAGATGAAGAGATCAGAAGACTTTGATAGCTGTGGCCAGTGACAATACCAATGGCAGCTGAGTATTGCAGTTGCACCAGTGAAGACACAGTTGCTGGGCAGTGTGGCCCTTTTGTCTCCATGACTGAAACTCATGTGCAGCAGTACTATAAGCGCACTATATAAGACTGAGTGGAGGACGTCTTCGTCAGTCCTTGTTCAGCTCACCTGAAGATGGCTGGCAATTGGCCAGCTGAAATATTGTGCAATGAAGTTTACGACGACTGGCTGCAAGCCCAAAATCTTTTTGAACAATTGTAAATTGTAGTAGCTGTGTTGGGAAAGTACCAGAGCCCCACGCGATAATAAAAAGTGCTGAAGCTCAAATCATTATAGGCACTGAAAGCTGGCTAAAGCTGGATACAAGCTCAGCCAAAATTTTTGTGTAGAACCTAATGGTTTTCCAAAAGGATAGGATAAACACAGTTGGCATTGGAGTGTTTGTTGCTGTTAGAGGTAGTTTATCTTCTCGTGAAATTGAAGTAGATACTTCCTGTGATTTAGTATGGGTAGAGGTCATTGTTGGCAAACAGAATAAAATAATAATTGGATCCTCCCAATTCAGATGATACAAGTGCTGAATGGTTCAAAGAAAACTTGAGTTTGATTTCAAATGCGTACCCGACTCATACGATAATAGTTGGTGATGACTTCAATTTACCCTCGATATGTTGGCAAAAATACATTTTTAATTCCAGAAGTATGCATAAAATATCATCCACAATTGTGTTAAATGCATTCTCTGAAAATTATTTTGAGCAACTAGTTCATGAGCCCATATGAATAGTAAATGGTTGTGAAAACACACTTGACCTCTTAACAACAAATAATCCTGAGTTAATAACGAGCATTAAAACTGGTATAGGGATTAGTGAACACAGGGTTGTTGTAGCGAGGCTGAAAATTGTAACCCCCAAATCCTCCAAAAGTAAATGAAAAATATACCTATTCAAAAAAGCATATAAAAATTCACTTGATACCTTCCTGAGAGACAATCTCCACACCTTTCAAATTAATAATATAAGTGTAAACCAGATGTGGTTTGAATTCAGAGAAATAGTATCTGCAGCAATTGAGATATTTATACCAAATAAATTAACAAATGATGGAGTTGATCCTCATTGGAACACAAAACGGGCCAGAACACTGTTGCAGAAACAACAAAACAAACAGGCCAAATTTAAACAGATGCACAAGCCCCAAGATTGGCGATCTTTTACAGAAGCTCAAAATTTAGCACAGACTTCAATGTGAGATGCTTATAACAGTTTCCTAAGTGAAACTTTGTCTTGAAACCTGTCAGAAAATCCAAAGAGATTCTGGTCATATGTGAAGTATGTTAGCGGCAAGAAACAACTAATGCCTTCTCTGCATGGAAGCAATGAAGATACTGTCAAAGACAGTGCTGCCGAAGCAGAGTTACTAAACACAGCCTTCCAAAATGCCTTCACAAAAGAAGATGAAGTAAATATTTCAGAATTTGAATTAAGAACAGCTGCCAATATAAGTATTTTACGTAGCAGTAAATATCCTTGGAGTAGTGAAGCAACTTAAATCACTTAATAAAAGCAAGTCTTCTGGTCCAGACTGTATACCAATTAGGTTCCTTTCAGAGTAGGCTGATCCACTAGCTCCATACTTAACAATCATATAATAGAACTGTTTGCTCGACAGAAGATCCATAGACAAAGACTGGAAAGTTGCACACATCACACCAATATTCAAGAAAGGTAGTAGGAGTAATCCACTTAATTACAGGCCCATATCATTAACGTTGATATGCAGAAGGATTTTGGAACATTTATTGTGTTGGAAAATTATGAATTACTTTGAAGAAAATGGTCTCTTGACACACAGTCAACATGGGTTTAGAAGACATTATTCTTGTGAAACACATCTGGCTCTTTATTTCCATGAAGTGTTGATTGCTATTGACAAGGGATTTCAGAATGGTTCCATATTTATGGATTTACAGAAGGCTTTGCAAACTGTACGACCCAAACGGCTTGTAGTGAAATTGCGTGCTTATGGTATAGTGTTTCAGTTATGTGACTGGATTTGTGATTTCCTGTCAGAGAGGTCACAGTTTGTTGTAGTAATTGACGGACAGTCATGGAAGGGGGGGGGGGGGGGGGGGAGGGAAGTGATTTCTGGCATTCCTCAAGGTAGTGTTATAGGCTCTTTGCTGTTCCTTATCTATATAAAAGATTTGGGAGACAACCGGAGCAGCCATATTAGGTTAATTGAAAGGCTGTAAACTCAACTAAATACCTAGGAATTACAATTACAAACAACTTAAATTGGAGGGAACACATAGAAAATGTTGTGGGGAAGGCTAACCAAAGACTGCATTTTATTGGCAGGACACTTAGAAAATGCAAAAGACCTACTAAGGAGACTGCATACACTATGCTTGCCTGTCCTCTTTTAGAATATTGCTGCACAGTGTAGGATTCTTGCCAGATAGGACTGATGGAGTACATCAAAAAATTTCAACGAAGGGCAGCATGTTTTGTATTATCACAAAATATGTGAGAGAGTGTCACTGAAATAATACAGGATTTCGGATGGACATCATTAAAAGAAAGGTGTTTTTTGTTGTGATGAAATCTTCTCACAAAATTCCAGTCATCAACTTTCTACTCCAAATACGAAAATATTTTGCTGACACTGACCTACATAGGGAGAAACAATCACCATGATAAAATAATGGAAATCAGGGCTCGCATGGAAAGATATAGGTGTTCATTCTTTCCACATGCTATACGATATTGAAATAATAGAGAATTGTGAAGGTGGTTTGATGAACCCTCTGCCAGGCACTTAAAATGTGATTTGCAGAGCATCCATGTAGATGTAAATGGGCCATCTACAGGAAAACTTCATGGCCTTCCAAAACACCAAACCCCTTGTCTAGTTCAGGTTCATTGATGATATCTTCATGATCTGGACTTGGGCCAAGACACCCTATTTTAACTCCTTCACAATCTCAACACCTTCTCTCCCATTCACTTCACCTGGTACTCCTCAACTCAACATGTCACCTACCTGGAAACTGTCTTTCACCAACTGAATGGCTCCTTCCACAACTCTGTAAATATCAGACCCACTAGCCACCATCAGTAGCTGTAGTTTGACAGATGTCATTCGTCATTCCTTCCACACCAAAAATTTACTGCCTTACTGCCACACAGCCTGGCCAGCCACAGAAAGCATTTGCAGTGACAAAAGCTCCCTCACCCAGTATGATGAAAGTCTTGTGGGGGCCTTCACAGACAGGCGCTACATTCTCCCTTCCCTCCCCCCCCCCCCCCTCCCTCCCCAAACATAGTCTGCAAAGAGACAAAGAGATTTAGATTTCCCATGCCATATCCACACACACCCATAACCATCCTACCACTCCCCCCCCACCCCCATCCTCCACCCCTTTCAAGAATCAGCTACAAAGACATGCCTCTGTCATCACCCAATATTGTGCCCTGGACTGGAACAGTTGAACAATATCTTTTGCCAGGGCTTTAATTAGCTGGCATCCTTCACTGAAATGAGGGATATTCTGCCCAAGATCCTTCCTACCCCTTCTAAAGTCATATCCTGTCACCCGGCCAACCTACACAACATCCTAGTCTATTCTTATGCCACTCCCACTCTCAACTCCTTGCCACAGAGGTCAAACCGCTGGCAAATGAACCCAACCAGCGCTTTCTTTTCCAGTCCTGTCACAGGCTTAGCCTATTCCAACAGAGTCAGGGCCAGTGAAAACAGCAATTGTATACCAACTCTACTGCAGTCACTGCACAACTTCTTACATCAGTATGACAACCAACCACCTGTCCACCAGAATGAATGGCCACTGACGAAATGTGGCCAAGAACAAAGGTGATCATCCACTAGCACAACATGCAGCTGGGCACAATATGCTTGATTTCAGTGGCTGCTTCACAACCTGGGCTATCTGGATTCTTACTTCCACCACCAGCTTTACTGAACTACACAGATGGGAGTTATCCTTGCAACACATCCTTCACTCCCATAAGCCACTATCCCCACACCCACAGCAGTTTTTCCTTCCTTTGTCATATCATACCTCTCGATTCACATCTGCACGTCACGTTTATTGTGCACTCACCAGTGCAGTGTGCAGTGACATCCACATGCTTAGACTGTGCTCCTGTCACTCCTCCTTCCCACATTCCTGGCCAACAAATGAGCTGCCTCCCTCTGAGTTGATAGCTACCCACCCCTAACTGCTCTTCTGGCCTCCCACTTCTCTTTCTCTCTAATGACCCTATCTCACACGTCCCCCACTCGTTCCTAGTTCACTAGCTGAACCTCAGTCTTGGCACTATGTAGGGGCACAGAGGCACAGGTGGGTGTGTGTGTGTGTGTGTGTGTGTGTGTGTGTGTGTGTGTGCATGCCTTTTTACTCTGGCTTGAGGAAGAATTTATTCTGAAAGTGTTGAGGATTATTATTTGGGAAAAGAATTATTTCACATGTTAAACTTTCACTATTTGAGAGGTCCCTCATGAAAAAAGATTGATCATAGGACAATGAAACTTTGTGGAAACATTTGTAAGGACCTGCAGAAGAAAAATAATGATAAACCACTGAAAAAACAAATTTTAATTTCAACATGTGAGGGTAACATTTATTCATTGTGTGCCATGTTTACATTCCAGGTTACATGTGTCACTCATTGTGATGATCATCTGCATCCATGACAGCTTGGAACCACGCTAGAGATTGCCCTACTACAGCCAGAAATATCTCAGGTGGAATGTCGGCTACCTCCCTCCCTATGCTGATCTGAAACCTCCATAATGTGTTAGGGACTTGTTGATAAACCCTTTCCTTCAGATAACTTCACAGCCAGAAATGGCTCAGGTTCAAATTTAATGATCCTGATGGCCACACAGCTTGGAATGACTGGCCAAGAGTTCAGTTTTCTGCAAATGTTTTATAGGGCAACTGAGCAATCACGTGGGCAATGTGGGGTGCATCTTGTGGAGAGCTGCAACACTGTTACTGTTGTTTTGATTAAATAGCTTTATGAGTAAAGCACTGCTCACCTTGTCCAGACCTATGTCGACTGTCTGCAACTGTAATGCACACTGATGATTATGTTCCAACCCTACATCACCATACCACTACTGGTACCTAATGGAAAGTCATCACACTTATACTGCTAACAATGATAATCCTGCAGGAAACTGTCTGAACATCATTCTTGTAAAGTTGGGTATCCCTATGGGAAATAGTTTTCTGTCTACACTGATTAAAGTAGCAAATGTTTTATTATAACCACCCAGAAAGTACAATGATGGAAAACTAGTATATTTAGGTCTCTCAATAGAGGCTGACAAGATTATCTTGGCTTTGCACTGCCCATATTTCTAATAACTTTTTTTTCTGAAAATTTAGTGTTCTTGTCATTTTCACTAGAATTTATCCAAAAGGAAAAACTGTATCTTATTTTTACCTTGAAGTAACTATGGTTCACTATTTTTTCTGTCTGTACCAGTTGCATTGGCTAAGACTGACATAGAAAATGCCTGGCTGTTTAATTTATTTTTTTAGATAGTCTATGTGTGAGGACCATAACAGATTAATGTCCATTTGCATTCCCAGGAAATTAACATGTTCTGCTTTGTTTAGTTCATAATGTTTGTGGCTAAACTAAATATCATTTACTTTAAACTGTTTTATCTTATGCTGCATCAGCTTCATTTTTGAAATAGTTATTTTTAGGCCGTTTAGATGACACTAGACATCTAGTTTTTCTAGAGTTTTTATCATATTTCTGCACTTTTATTTTCTGTCAGTACTGATGTGTGATCAGCAAATAAAACTAAATGATAATTTATATTTAGGGGTAAGTCATTTATGTAAAAGGGGAAAAGGATTGGGCCTAGAACTGAGCCTTCTGGTACCCCCTGTGAAATAGTTCTCAATTTTGGATTTATGTTATACAACCCTCTGATTTCTCTCTGTCAGATATGACTTACACAACTGTTAGTCAATACAATTAATTCCATGATTTTTCATTTTATACAAGAGTAAGGAGTGGTTCACACAGTCAAACACTTTGCATAAGTCATAGAAGATTCTTACAGCTTTGTGTGTAGATTAGAGTAGATGTACTTTTTGTTCCAATTTCTCCATAATGCAGAGATCCTCTGGGATGTGAAACATGTCAGAAGACAGGAATATTCAATAAATATTTACAAAGTAAGAACAGATGTACTAATGTACCTCCCTCAGATCCAAAAAGGAAATTGCCCTTGTGGATGCAAATTCAGTATTAACGATCTTCATATTACTGCACAGAATATGCATGGAAGTTAGATTGTACATAATAGTCATTTTATGTGATACTATTAATAACATATATAAAACACTTGGTTCTGCTAAGAAATGCATCAGTGGAGTAGAAGGAGTTTGCCACAAGTAAATCGTTTAGACTCTTCTCAAACTGAACTTCTTTATTTATTAAACTTTTTATAGCTGCTGTCATGTTACTGAAAATGTGTTTTGCTGAATAGTGGACAACTTTCTGAACAAAAAAAAAAGTGACTTCAAATCTTTGTGAAAGTTGTTCTTATGTCTAGCATTGATTGCATGAACAGAGCTGTTAGTCTGAAAAAAAAAAAAATATTTTAATGATAAATTTCATTAAGAAATAAAAATATTGGGAAGCAGTAGTTGGCATCCCCAGTATTTTATACAGTCCTCTTCAAGACATTCTTGAGTTCACACTGTAGCAGTTCAGCTTTGCATTTATTTATTGATTGTCCTCAGTCTCGATGTACTGGCTGAAAAAATAGGGGTGGAAGTGCAACTAAAGTCTACTGTAATTGATGTAGCTGACATATATATACACACACCCTGTATATGACCAGTGCACTATCATTAATAGTTTGCAAGCAAACCTCCACAAACTGCTACAATAGTTTACTATTGAACATCTATGAGCAGTAAACCTAACCACAAAGTTCACAGTCCTTGAAGAACAGAAAGCTATGTATGGGGCAGACTCTGTCATTGTTTTAGCACACAGCCTAATTGTGTTACATTTATTTCACAGTTAATTTGATGAATTGATGTTGTTCTAACTAACACAGGTTGTTGTCTGAAACTCAGCCATGGACTAACTGTCTTGGTACCAAAAATCAGGCCCTTATATATCCTCACAATAATAGATATTGAAACTATACATTGTTTGAAGTTAAATTTACAGAAATTACAGTTAAAACTTAACTAATGAAATTAAGTGAATACATCAAAAACTTGATTCTTTTTCAATAGTTTCTTCTACTCCAAGAATTAGGCCGAATTATTTGTTTAAATCATGAAATTAACATGTATAGTTATGCTGACAATACTTTTTACAAAACTGATAATTATTTTGGAATTAATTAAGGGCTGGCTTTGCTAATATGCTTTCAAATAGAGCCAAATAGATCCTTTAAGAATACTCTTAGTTGTTCCCCCAAATGTCTATAATTAGTACAGAATTTATATTTGTTTATATGTCAACAATAGAAATTAAGTTACGAAATAATTATTGATTTCACCCTATAACAAAAAATACTAACTAGGAATAATCAAAATAAATTAGAGAACAATTACATACATAAAACTAAGCACAAAATCAGATCTGATGTTATATTCTTTAAAACTGAGGGCAAGCATTTCTCTTTTATGAAAATGCAGATTACTCACATATCCCCCCCTTTAACCATGGACCTTGCCATTGGTGGGGAGGCTTGCGTGCCTCAACGATACAGATAGCTGTACCATAGGTGCAACCACAATGGAGGGGTATCTGTTGAGAGGCCAGACAAACGTGTGGTTCCTGAAGAGGGGCAGCAGCCTTTTAAGTAGTTGCAGGGGCAACAGTCTGGATGTTTGCTGATCTGGTGTTGTAACACTATCCAAAACGACCTTGCTGTGCTGGTACCGTAAATGGCTGAAAGCAAGGGGAAACTACAGCCATAATTTTTCCCGAGGGCATGCAGCTTTACTGTATTGTTAAATGATGATGGCGTCCTCTTGGGTAAAATATTCTGGAGGTAAAATAGTCCCCCACTCAGATCTCTGGGTGGGTTCTACTCAGGTGGACGTCTCTATTGGGAGAAACAAAACTGGCGTTTTGTGGATCGGAGCATAGAATGTCAAATCCCTTAATTGGGCAGGAAGGTAAGAAAATTAAAAAATGGAAATGAACAGATTAAAGTTAGATATAGTGGGAATTAGTGAAGTTCAGTGGCTGGAGGAACAAAACTTTTTGTCAGGTGAATACAGGGCTATAAATACAAAATCAAATAGGGGTAATGCAGAAATAGTTTTAACAATGAATAAAAAAATAGGAATGTGGGTAAGCTACTACAAACAGCACAGTGAATGCATTATTGTGGCTAAGATAGATATGAAGCTCACACCTACCACAGTAGTACAAGTTTATATGCCGACTAGTTCCACAGATGACGAAGAGATTGATGAAATGTATGATGAGATAAAAGAAATTATTCAGATAGTGAAGGGAGACAAAAATTTAATAGTCATGGGTGACTGGAATTCGACACTAGGAAAAGGAAGAGAAGGAAAAATAGTAGGTGAATATGGACTGGGGGTAAGGAATGGAACAGGAAGCCACCTGGTAGAATTATTGCACAGAAGGTAACTTAATCATAGCTAACACTTGGACCAAGAATCATAAAAGAAGGTTGTATACATGGAAGAAGCCTGAAAATTCTGACAGGTTTCAGATAGATTATATAATGGTAAGACAGAGATTTAGGAACCAGGTTTTAAATTGTGAGACATTTCCAGGGGCAGATGTGGACTCTGACCACAATCTATTGGTTATGAACTGTAGATTAAAACTAAAGAAGCTGCAAAAAGGTGGGAATTTAAGGAGATGGGACCTGGATAAACTGACAGAACCAGAGGTTGTACAGAGATTCATGGAAAGCTTTAGGGAATGATTGACAAGAATGAGGAAAAGAAATACAGTAGAAGAAGAATGGGTAGCTTTGAGAGATGAAACAGTGAAGGCAGCAGAGGATCAAGGAGGTAAAAAGACGAGGGCTAATAGAAATCCTTGGGTAACAGAAGAGATACTGAATTTAATTGATGAAAGGAGAAAATACAAAAAAACAGTAAATGAAGCGGGCAAAAAGGAATACAAATGTCTCAAAAATGAGATCAACAAGAAGTGCAAAATGGCTCTGCAGGGATGGCTAGAGGACAAATGTAAGGATGTAGAGGGGTAAGATAGATACTGCCTACAGGAAAATTAAAGAGACCTTTGGAGAACAGAGAACCACCTGCATGAATGTCAAGAGCTCAGATGGAAACCCAGTTCTAAGCAAAGAAGGGAAAGCAGAAAGGTGGAAGGAGTATATAGAGGGTCTATACAAGAGCGATGGTCTTAAGGACAATATTATGAAAATGGAAGAGGATGTAGATGAAGATGAAATGGGAGATAAGATACTACGTGAAGAGTTTGACAGAGCACTAAAAGACCTAAGTCAAAAAAGGCCACGGGAGTAGACAACATTCCATTAGAACTACTGACAGCCTTGTGAGAGCCAGCCCTGACAAAACTTTACTATGTGGTGAGCAAGATGTATGAGACAGGCGAAATACCCTCAGACTTCAAAAAGAATATAATAATTCCAATTCCAATCCCAAAGAAAGCAGGTGTTGACAGATGTGAAAATTACCAAATTATCAGTTTAATAAGCCACAGCTGCAAAATACTGACATGAATTCTTTACAGACGAATGGAAAAACTGGTAGAAGCTGACCTCGGGGAAGATCAGTTTGGATTCCGCAGAAATGTTGGAACACATGAGGCAATACTGACCCTACGACTTATCTTAGAAAATCGATTAAGGAAAGGCAAATGTACGTTTCTAGCATTTCTAGACTTGGAGAAAGCTTTTGTCAATGTTGACTCTAACACTCTCTTTCAAATTATGAAGGTGGCAGGGGTAAAATACAGGGAGTGAAAGGATATTTGCAATTTTTACAGAAACCAGATGGCAGTTATAAGAGTTGTGGGGCATGAAAGGCAAGTAGTGGTTGGGAAGGGATTGACACAGGGTTGTAGTCTATCCCCGATGTTATTCAATCTGTGTATTGAGTAAGCAGTAAAGGAAAGAAACGAAAAATTTAGAGTAGGAATTAAAATCCATGGAGAAGAAATTAAAACTTTGAGGTTTATCGATGACATTGTAATTCTGTCAGAAACAGCAAAGGGCCTGGAAGAGCAGCTGAACAGAATGGACAGTGTCTTGAAAGGAGGATATAAGATGAACATCAACAAAAGCAAAATGAGGATAATGAAAAGTAGTCAAATTAAATCAGCTGATGCTGAGGGTATTAGATTAGGAAATGAGACGCTTAAAGTAATAAATGAGTTTTGCTATTTGGGGAGCAAAATAACTGATGATGGACAAAGTAGAGAGGATATAAAATGTAGACTGTCAATGGCAAGGAAAGCGTTTCTGAAGAAGAGAGATTTGTTAATATCAAGTATAGATTTAAGTGTCAGGAATTTGTTTCTGAAAGTATTTGTATGTAGTGTAGCCATGTATGGAAGTGAAATATGGATGATAAACAGTTTAGACAAAAAGAGAATAGAAGCTTTCAAAATGTGCCGCTACAGAAGAATGCTGAAGGTTAGATGGGTAAATCACATAACTAATGAAGAGGTATTGAATAGAATTGGGGAGAAGAGAAATTTGTGGCACAACTTGACCAGAAGAAGGGATCAGTTGGTAGGACATATTCTGAGGCATCAAGGGATCACCAATGTAGTACTGGAGGGCAGTGTGGAGGGTAAAAATCATAGAGGGAGACCAAGAAATGAATACACTAAACAGCTTCAGAAGGATGCAGGTTGCAGTAGGTACTGGGAGGTGAAGAAGCTTGCACAGGATAGAGTAGCATGGAGAGCTGCATTAAACCAGTCTCTGGACTGAATACCACAACAACAACAACTCACGTATGTTAATGGTAATTAGTTTAATGTGAAAAAATGAATTTTGGCAAAACAAGCCCAGCTTGCTTCGTCATAACACCACAAATAATTTGTATCGCACAATTTTTGCTCAGAAAACATTGGGATTGCTTGGTGAGTTATCCCAGAAAATAATCCTGTATGACAGTATGGAATGAAAATAAGGATAGTACACTAGCTTTTTTTTATTTTTAATATCACCTGTGTCTGACAACATTTGTTTAGGCACGTCAGCAACTCTGCCCAGTTAAATTTATTATCAAGCTGTAATCCCAAGAATTTAACTCTGTCAACTTTTATGAAACCATTTACAGGTTCTGAAAAGCATATAGTATGTTCTTTCAAGGTTTAGTGACAGAGAATTTCCTAGGAACCACTCATTAATGACCATGAAAATTTCATTACCTGACCTTTCTAACGCTATACTTGATTTACTATTTACTGCATTGTTTGTATCATCTGCAAACAAAACAAACTTGGCATGTGATAATGTAACAAATGAAAGGTCATTGATATACATAAGAAAAAGTAAGGGTCCTAAGATGGAACCTTGAGGGACACCACAAGTTATTGGTTCCCAGCTGGATGATGCCTGATAGCTTAATACACGTTGCCTTCCTTTCCTATTGGCACCCTTTGTTTTCTGTCAGAGGTATAGGATTTGAACAATTTTTTAACATCTCCTGTTACATTGTAATATTATAATTTACTTAAAAGTATTTGTCATTTACGCAGACAAATGCCTTTGACAGCTCATAAAATATACCAGTAGCCTGTAATTTATTGTCCAATGAATTAATTGCAATCTCACTGTATGTGTAGATAGTCTAAAGAGATATCTGAATTGTGACTAGGATAATATTTTATTTGTGGCTAGAGGGTTAAGAAGGTGACTGTATATTATCTTTTTCTAAAATTTTTGAGAATGCGAGCAATAGTGCATTTGGTCAGAAGTTTGATGGTATTTCTTTATCTCTTTTCTTATATAAAGGAACTTCAGTATATTTCAGCTATACAGGAAATGTTCCACTTATAAAAGATTGGGTACACAAATAATTTAAAATGTCACTAAACTCAGAGACACACTGTTTAATATATTATCATAGTCACTAGAATTGTGTGATTTTAAAGATTTTATGGTGGACATTACTTGTGCTGGGGTATACTGGGGTCGTACTCATATTATTGTAGTTATTTGTAGTATTCCATGACAGCATATACTGAACCTGGTAGCGCCATCTTTTCAGTAACAGTTGTAAAGTGCTTATTGAACAGTTCAGTGACACTGCACACATCTGTTATCTGAGAATCGTTTATTCTTAATGCTATGTTTTCCTCTTTATCTCTTGTTCCACTAGCTGTACCTTCACTATATACCATATTGTCTTTGTTAGTTATCTGATGTGACTGTCCTTTTTTGATAATGCATTTGCTTTTATATCTATATTACTATCTTCAATATTTTGCCGTATAAGTTGTAATGATCTATAGCATTTTCATCAGAGCTGCTTCTGACTGATAGATATAGTTTCCTTTTTGTCTTACAGGATACCTTTATTCCTTGAGTAATCCATGGCTTTTTATAGCCTTTGGTCTAATTTGAGTTACTTTTCAAGGAAAACAGTTTTCAAATAATTAAAGGACAGTATTAATAATAGTATTGTATTTATCATTCATGCTATGAACATTGTACACATCATTCCAGTTCATGTCTTTGAGAAGTTTCCTAAAACAGTCAATTTTTGGCTTACGGACTACACTTTTGAACTCAGATTTAGTAGATTTTATATTCTGATCAGTATTAACATTTAGGAAAAGAAACTGCTTGTCATCGTCTGAGAAGCTACTTATTGTTGGTTTTATAATTTCATTCATTAGACATTTCTATAAAGAGATTATCAGTGGCTGTCTTTCAGCCTTTAGCTATTCTAGTTTGAAATTTAACAGTATGAATAAAGTTGAGTGACAATGCTACTGATGACAGTAAGTTCTTATTGGAAGAATTTCCAAGAAAATCTATATTAAAATCATCAGCCACCACTAATTCCTTTTTTATTGTTAAATAGGTCAATAGAGCTTGAAAGTGATTTATGAACAGATTAAAATTACCTGTTGGTACTTCGTATACACTTACTATTACGAATGATTTATTATGAAATTCTAATTCTGTTGCACATTTGGCACTAGGCAAAATTTATGACTGTCTATGTTATTAAGTTTATGGCAATTCCTGATGAATGTGGCAACATTTCCATGCTGCATTTCTGCCCTACAAAAGTGAGAAGCTAAGCTAAATCCTGCAACATGTAAAACATCTATACCAGTGGTCACATGATGCCCAGAGAGGCAGATTATGTCAACTAGGTTGGATGACTCTGATTCATCACTGCAGATTAGTAGTTCATTAACTTTACTTCTGATTTTGTTTTGTGAACATGGCGGCGAGTAGAGAAGCAGTAGTAAGGGGCTCCGGGAAAAATGTATATTTCACCGATATAAACTGTATTCTATGCAGTAAAAGTCTTCTAAATGGATTAAGACTATGTTCAGTGAGTCAAAAATGGATTCATACAAAATGTGCCAAATGCTTTGTCGCAGTAAACATGAAAAGTGACAAGGGGGAAATTAGCTAATGTTGTTTTCAACCGACGTGTTTATCAAAACAAGACAACGCACAGGAAGGAAACGCTGGCTATCCACAAGAACAGGACATACTTCAAAACGTAAGCACAATTTGTGACTGTGGAGTAATCAGGTTTGTTTACGATCAATGTTTTTATTAAAACAAGCAAATATGCAGGAAGGAAATGTAGTACAAACTCTAGATCAGGATCTACTGCAAGCTAAAGAGTATACAAACAACCTAGAAAAATCGATCAGGGAACTAAAACAAAAACAAAAAGTGGAAAATTAGTCATTTGCTAGTCCTATAATAAGCTGGCGGGTGAAACAAGTGGTAAAATGGGATTGTAAATAAAAACAAAAAGTGGAAATCGAGCAGAGTACTAGCCATAAAATAACCTGGCGTGTGAAACAGTGCAAAAATCATTACGATCTGAAAACAACGAATAAATTTGAGCCTGACACCAGTGAAGACTCGATCAAACTAGAACTAATAGTAAGGATCATATGTATGAGACAAGTGAGATTAATAGAAATAAATATGACCTGCCAGCCACTAGTGAAGATACGAACAAACAGGGAAAGAAGAGAAAGGAACATACATCTAAGACAAGTGGGAGAAATAAAAAGAGTGATGTATACATCTTCTCAGACAGCCACGCTAGAGGCTTAGCAGAAAAAATGGCCAATATGCAAAACAAACTAAAAGTAAGTGGAATCACCAAGCCAGGCGCGCCATTAAGTGAAGTGCTGAAATCCTGGGAAACATCCGTAACAAAAGGTGTGAAATGTTCATTATAGGGGGAGGAAACAACATTTATAGAAATGAAAGTATCAATGCAAGAAGAGTACTGAGGGAAACTCTAGGGAAAGCTACTCATTCTGAAGTATATGTGCTAAGCATTCCTCAAAGACATGACTTGATGGTCGAGTCCTGCATAAATAAAGAAATTACCAGAACAAATAGGATATTTAGGAAGATATGTAGCAGCTTCCCAAATGTGACTTTCATAAATGCAACAAGCTCACAAAGAGAGCATTTCACAAGGCTTGGTTTACACAGAAACAACTGCGGAAAAACTATTATGTGCAAAGAAATTTTGGAAAAATTTGACAAACTACATGGGCAGACACAGACACCCATAATACTTCCAATGAAGGAAGAGGCAGGAAAGTCTCCACTGAGCCATATAAAAGAAAAAGAAACAACCTCATCACCAATACAGAAGCAGACCCACAAACCTCACCATGCCCGATAGAGGAAAAAGTAGCAACATTATCACCATCAGAAGAGGACCCACCACCCCCACCACCAAAAGAGGAACAGATAATGCAAACAACAGGAAAAGAAGTAAGGTCATCAGAGACCCGACAGATAAGATGTGGGAAGGGAGAAAGAAAAAAGAAACCTATCAGGGACCAGGACTTCCTATATAATGAAGCCGGAAACCGGCCAACCTACATGAGGCTGTCATCGAAGGAAACTCAGGATTTTCACTGGCCCAAGTCCAGCAATGCCACAACATAGCAGACAATCTGAGAAGCACACCAGTACTAGAGTGTCAAAACCAGATGTACCTGGAGACGACAAAACCAGGAGAAAACAAAGGGAGAAAAAACATGAAGATAATGTTATGGAATGTAGAAGGATTGAAAAACACAGCATGCATAGCTCCAACAGGCTTTCTCGAAGGTTATGACGTAGCAATATTCACAGAAACTTTTCTCACAGATCATTGGCAACACCCGAAATTCTATAGCATAAATATGCTGGCAAAGCAAGGAGAAAGGGGACGACCCCAAGGGGGAATAGCAGTCCTACTGAAACTGTGGCTAACACCAATTATAGCAACAACTGAACTAAATCACTCCATTCTAATAGAAGTAAAACACATCACAATATTAGCAACCTACTTCCAGCCAAGCAAATCGGCCATAGACATAATTGATGAACTGGGCCAAAAAATAAGACATCTCTTTACTTATCGCAGGGGATCTAAACTGTCGGTTGGATGTACAGAATCACAAAACAAAATTAGTAATAGAATCATTACAAGAAGAAGGCCTCATCCTGCTAAACAACACAAACGTCCCTACGTACTTCTGCCATAATGGTAAAAGTGCTATTGATATCGTCCTCATAAGAGGAAACATAAAAGGGGACATAAGCCCACTTTGGAATGCAAACCGCACACCTATAAGAAAACATATCCCAATGAACATAGCCATACAAAGTGATTGGAAGGCAAGAGAGAACCAACAGAAGAGACCGCTCTCGAGGAGACTGGATCCAAGGAAAGTGGAAGAATACCATGACCAGATAGAACAAGTTGAGTCCTTAATCGACAACTCAAATGTAGAGGAGGCAGCGCTTGAACTGGAGAAACTCTTAAAACAAGCAACTACCCCCAGGAAAGTGAGGTGAGCTAAACCATGGTTTGATCAAGAGTGTTATCAGCAAAGAAAAGAAGTACTCCAAGCTTTACACTGACTAAAAACGGACACAGATAATCACTCACTACTACAAACATACTCCGAGAAAAGAAGAACCTACAAAACACTAACAAGGGAGAAGAGAATGGCTCACAGGGAAGAAGAGGGAAGAAGACTAGCTGAAGAAGCCAGGAGAGACCCATTCGTTGCAACCCGCCCCCGAAAGCAGGCACAGTCACACTATATAAGCATGGAAGAATGGACGAGACATTTCAAAGACATTCTCAACAATGGTGGTAGAGAAGGAGCACAGGTAGCAAGTCAAGAGCTCACACCGCAAGAGATGCCAGCCTGGTCCCCACTCGCTCCAAATGAGGTCCGAAACATCACTGAATCAACAAAAGGGAAGAAAGCAGCGGGACCGGACATGCTTTACAACGAATACCTTAAAGACACAGCCCATCTGCTAACACCAACATGGACAAAACTTTATAACAAATGCATTGAAACAGCAAAAATCCCAGGCCAGTGGAGAAGATCAATAGTAAGGGTAATGTACAAAGGGAAGGGTGATCCAAAGGACACAACCAAATACAGAGGAATAGCCTTGGAAAACAACCCTTTTAATGTATTCACAAAACTAATCACAGGAAGAATAAGACACACTTTGGAAGACCACCTCCCAGAATCTCAATTCGAGTTCAGGGAAAAAAGATCCACTATCACAGCAGTGGAGCTGCTTTTAAAAAACATATTGTAAACCATCGATAAGAAGCAAAAATATTATGCTGTATTCATAGACTTTACAAAGGCCTTTGACCTCCTCGATCGATCATTAGTAGAAAGGATGCTCGACGAAACCCTAGGAAGAGACAGCGTCTGGACGAGGATCATAAACTCCATAAATGAATGGAACGAGATAAGGATCTCGGACAATCTCGACCTGTCTGAACCAATACAGCAAACAAACGGAGTACTCCAAGGAGACCCATTAAGCCCGCTCCTGTTCATTCTGGCAGAAAAGGACATTATGGAAATCGCTCAAGACGAAGATGTCGAAGCATATGCTTACGCGGACGACATTGTGATAGGCTCAAAAAATTAAAGAAACTACACGAGACTATAGAAGATGTGGAAAAATGGTGCACGAAACACAAGTTTGTAATCAACACCAACAAGACGGAAGTGATGGTATTCAGACCAGGCAGGCAAATCCCAAAAACAACAAGAATTGCACTACAAGGAAGCAAATATCTATCACAAAAGATTACAAATATCTAGGGATAACACTCCAGCTGTCCGCAACGTGCTCCACTAAACACATAACAGAGAAAGCGACACAAGCCATCAGAGCGATAAATTAAATAAGTTCCATCAGAACACTAAATCTAGACACAGCCATGGCACCCTTCAAATAAAAAATAATACCGATACTGGCTTATGGGATAGAAATCACATGGATACACCTAAATGAAAAGAACTTAGAAACATTGGAAAGAGTAAAAGCAACCTATATCAAAAGAGCATTAGGGGTAGCAAAAACCACATGATCAAGATTAGTCTACCTTCTCGCCCGAGAATCTTTCCTCATAGAGGATCTAAGGACAAGGTTCTTACTTCCCAACACATCAGCATCGGAGAACCTACTAAAATCACTACTCAAGAAAAGAGAGCAAGTACCAACAGAATTCTATGGATCCGGGGCCACGATCGACCGCACTTGGACAGCAGCAAATTTTGAGATGAGACACGTACTTACAAGACTCGCAGTACACAGATTCCACCATGAAATTTGTGCAAATACAACATACCGTGAACCGTCAAACCTTTGCAAGTGTACACTATGTGGACAGTCTTGTGAGAGATACCATATAGAAATATGCAACAAGAGGATCAGATCAATTAGAGACTATGCAATAAATGGTTCAAATGATAATCTGTTATAATACCTGCACTGAATGTAATCTACTACTAAGAATTATGCAGACTCTAAATACATCCTTGTAATTCACTCTCAAATGGTTGTAATCTAATGTATAACTATATGTTGTGACTCGCCGATCATTCAAAGCGTCGCCGCGCAATTACGCGCGTCCTCTACGTGCGGCGCTGTCTGCCAGCCATGCAGCAGCTGCGCCACCTAAGCGGCCAGCCGAGCAGCGGCCGCTAGACTGGGACTCAGTGCTCATTCGAATGCTAACGTGTACACATGTCTTGCTTGTCAACTTACTCTGTGACTTATATGCGTTGTGTCGTTCTGAAATATATTCGTTAAACTTGACGTTATAACAATTGGCGACGAGGTAGTGGATTTTTCCTGTTCACCGTTGACCCACAGGGTTCCATGGCTACTGTCGAGCAACTATTGCAAAATCTCCTTGAACAGCAAACGCTTCTAACAGCGGCGAGTCGCGATTTCGTCGCGGCGTCAAATGCGGCGCGTTTCTTGTCGTTGGCTGTACCTCCTTTTCCTCCTTACGACGAGACGGCGGAAGACTGGTCTGATTATGAAAAACGTCTTCGGCAGCACTTCTTGGCATTTCATGTCATCACGAACAACCATGTAAGTCTGTTCCTTTCCTGGATTTCACCTCAAATGTATCGGTTGTTGTCGCAATTGGCTCCTTTGAAGGATCCTGCATCTCTGTCCTTTGCTGAAATGTGCTCACTTCTGTCTGTCTATTTTCAAAAGCAAACGCATGTGGTAGCCTCTCGTGTTGCCTTTCATCGTTGTCAAAAACAGCCACATCAATCCTATCGCGCTTGGGCTGCTGAACTTGACGGCCTCAGTCGAAAGTGTCAATTTGTTACTGACGTTCACAAAGAATCCTATGCCGATTCCATGGTACAGGATGCTATTATCTGGTCGGCGGCCGACAAAGAAGTTCGGCAACGTGCCCTTCAGTTGGCGAATCTGACTCTAGATGAAGTTCTCTCCATTGCGCAGTCTTTTGAAATATCTCGCGCTGCTGGGGCCCAAATAGAGGCATGGGGTGATGTCGGGGAAATAAAAGCTCTGTGCACTGTTGACGACGCGTGCGGCGCGTCCCCGCTGGCCGACGTGGCCGCAGTGCGCTCCCACGCGCAGCCTCGGCCTGGCCGTAAACAACCCGCTAAGAAACTGCAGCAAAACCCCCGGCAACTTCCTTCATGTCCGCGGTGTTTTACGAAACATTCACGCGAAGATTGTCCCCAACGTTGGGCTGAGTGTCACAATTGCAAAAAGAAAGGTCACGTGTCTTCCTTTTGCAAATCCGACAGCATACATGATGTTCATGAACATGACGCTGACTCTGATTCTGTGTTGTCTGTCAATTGCACTTCTTCCCTTTCAGGGAAGTTATTCCTCACTGTCCAAATCCTTGGTCGAGATGTTCGCATGCAAGTGGATACTGGTTCTGCTGCCACTATAATTAATTCTCAGACGTATCTTCAGTTGGGTTCTCCACTCCTGTCACCTGTCACTTGGCAATTACGGATGTACAATAAACAGAAGATTTCTCTCTTGGACAGTTTAATGTTGAGGTATCTTACAAATCTGTCGTTCGCACTGTTCCCATATTTGTGGTCGACCAGAGCAACGCAGAAAATCTTCTTGGTTTTGATGCCTTTCGCGTTTTTGGGTTCTCCATAGATGACTGTCAATATTGTCTCTGATGCTATTCCTTATGCTCAACTGGATTCCTTGTCGATGACATTTTCGTCCCTTTTTTTCTCCTGGGTTAGGCCGTGCAAAAGACTTTGAAGCTCATATCACGCTCAAACCCACTGCTCGGCCTAAGTTTTTTCGGGCTCGGCCCATTCCTGTGGCCCTTCGTGATCGGGTAAAACGGGAGTTGGGTCGTCTCACTACTTCAGGGGTCTTGCTTCCTGTCACTTCCAGTGAGTGGTCCTATCCCGTTGCTGTCGTTGCTAAGCCAAATGGTGATATTCGTCTCTATGGCGATTTCAAAGCCACTGTAAATGCTCAATGCCTCATTGCCACTTACCCTATGCCCCGTCCTGAAGAACTGTTCACTAAACTTGCTGGATGCCAGTATTTTTCTAAAATTGACCTGTCAGAAGCTTATCATAAACTTCCTCTCGACGCTGCTTCCCAGCAGTTTCTGGTCCTTAACACGCCTTTCGGCCTCTATTAATACCAACGCTTGCCATTCGGGGTTGCTAGCGCACCTGATCTCTTTCAGCGATTCTTGGAACAATTATTGCTCCCTGTCCCTGGGTGTATCAATTACATGGACGACATTGTTGTCACTGGCTCCACCTCTGAAGAACATCTTCAAAATCTCCACACACTTTTTCATGTCTTAGACTGCCGGTCTTAGGTGTAATCTTCAAAAATCACAATTTTTTCAGGCATCTATCACATACTTGGGGTTTAATCCTCGCCCTACATCTGTTAAGGAACTGCAGGCCTTCTTGGGGAAAATGGCATACTATCACAATGCGGCTTCGGTGGCTCAGCCGTTGCATCGCCTGTTGCATAAAAACGTGCCTTTTCACTGGTCCGTGTCATGCGATGCGGCTTTCCAGAAATTGAAGACAATGCTGAAACAGGCCCCGTGCCTGGCTACTTATCGACCTGGCCAACATCTTGTTCTTGCCACAGACGCCTCTAAATACGGGGTCGGTGCAGTCCTTGCGCACCGTTTTTCTGACGGTTTGGAACAATCCATTGCTTATGCCTCCAAAACGCTCACGGATGCCCAACAAAAGTATTCTCAAATTGAAAAAGAAGCTTTGGCCATTATTTATACTCTTCATAAGTTTGGTGTTTTTCTCTATGGCTCAAAATTTCATCTTGTTACGGATCACAAACCACTTGTTTCCTTGTTTCATCCATCAACGTCACTTCTCGACAAGGCTGCGCACCGCCCCCAGCGTTGGGCTCTTTACTTGTCTCGTTTCAATCATGAGATTCATTTCCGGCCATCGGCTCAACATGCAAATGCTGATGCTCTGTCTCGCCTTCCCATGGGTCCTGATCAGGCATTCAATAGGGACGAACTTTTGTTTTTCCACCTGGATGTTGCCGAGCAGCGGGTTGTGGACGGGTTCCCCATCACTGGGGACAGGCTGGCGGCTGCTACGAGTTCTGACCCTACCCTCTCCCAGGTTTTACGCTGTATTCAGAAGGGTTGGCCAGATCGCCCGTCTGCTAAGACTTCTGATCCGTTGCGGAACTACTACGCTTTGCGCTACCGCCTCACGGCTAAGGATGGTGTTATCCTCCTCTCCACTGACAATGCTTCGCCACGTGTCGTGGTACCTGCGTCTTTGCGTGCTTTGGTATTGCACCTCCTTCACCAAGGGCACTGGGGTGTGTCTCACACAAAATCTCTGGCACGCTGTCATGTGTACTGGCCTGGCATCGACTCTGAAATCGCACACGTGGTTGCTGCCTGCGGCCCTTGTGCGTCACAGGCCGCTGCCCCGAAGTCATCTTTGTCACCGTGGCCTTTGCCTGAGAAGCCCTGGGAGCGCATTCATGCTGACTTTGCGGGATCCTCTTTAGGTACTTATTGGCTCCTCGTAATTGACGCCTACTCTAACTTTCCTTTCATTGTCCGTTGCACGTCACCTACCACCGCGACAACCACCAGTGCTCTCGCCTGCATTTTTTCTTTGGAAAGCCTCCCCTCTACTCTTGTTACTGATAATGGTCCGCAATTTGCGAATTTTTGTGCTCGTCACGGCGTTATGCATGTCACGGCCCCGCCGTTCCATCCACAATCAAACAGTGAGGCTGAACGACTGGTCCGCACATTTAAGGCTCAGATGTGGAAACTTCTGACGTCTTCTTCTTCTGCTGCTGCTGATGATGCGCTTCTCCAGTTTCTGGCGTCTTACTGTTTCACCCCCATGGGCGACCACAGCCCGGCTGAGCTCTTACATGGCCGACAGCCCCGCATGCTACTTCATCTTCTGTGGCCTCCCACCTCACGGACGCGGGTGCCTTCACTTGGCCGGTTCACCGCAGACGACCTTGTCTGGGTACAGGGATATGGCAGGCGGACAAAATGGAGCCCGGGCCACATCTTAAGACACCGTGGCAGACGCCTGTATGAAATCCAGATGGACACGGGTGTTGCAGTGCGTCATTCGGACCAGCTTCGGCCTCGTGTGCCGGCAATGCCTGTTCCAAATGCCGCTACACCACCTTCGGCTCTACCTGACACTCGGGATCTTGGCATCTCTCAATACTCACAATGCAGCCCTGTCACCGTCATCATGATGCCAGCACAAGAACGGACGCCACCAGGAGACGTGCCCGTGCAGGAACCGGATGACCATCCTCTGTCAGAGCAAATCTACTCGCCGCCTCCTCCTCCAACGGACGCCGACACATCTCCCATGTCTCCTGTTATATCAACTGGACTTGCCGCAGCGGGCAGATTGGTGCAGGGGGCCCCAGCAGATTCGACCCCTACGTCTCCTGTCACCTCGACCCGTTGTCATCGGGGACACTTCCGTCCGTACGGGAAGCCGCCTCCTCGAGATTTGACGGCGAGTCAAACAACGCCTGTGGATGTTAGCCATCTCCAGGACACCTCCATCAAGACCAGTGCAACAATTTCAAAGGGGGGGAAAAGTGATGTGACTCGCTGATCATTCAAAGCCCCGCCGCGCAATTACGCGCGTCCTCTATGTGCATTGCTGTCTGCCAGCCATGCAGCAGCTGCGCCACCTAAGCGGCCAGCGGAGCAGCGGCTGCTAGACTGGGACTCAGTGCTCATTCGAATGCTAACATGTACACATGTCTTGCTTGTCAACTTATTCTGTGACTTATATGTGTTGTGTCATTCTAAAATATATTTGTTAAACTTGACGTTATAACACTATAATGGCTATTTTTCTGCAATAAATTGTTTATTATTAATTTTACTTCTTAACCCTTGAATATTTTGATGCCTGAGATAAGGCTGAGCTGAAATATAATTTCTGCTGATTGCTGAAAATTTTGAACTGACAGCAGTTTACTTATCCAGTGTGCCAAAATTTAGGTTTAAAAAAACTTGTGACCTGGTATTGTGATCCTAATTTAGCCTGCAGAATTTGGCATACACTGCTGGTATGAGAATTACGTAATAACAAATCTTTTTTCTCTTTGCTGATTTCCCTACATTCTTACTTAATTTTCTACTGAATGTTTGTTGTACCCTGTCTGAGGCTCGTCAGTTTCTAGTGAAGTAACAGGTCAAACTTACTTTTTACATTCACCACAAAGCTGTCTGATAAAATTTTAAGCCTGTTCCTTCTATTGCCTGGTGCCATTTCCCACCTCTCTGCCCTTCTCCCTTCTTATCGTGTCCAGACTGTCCCTAGCCCAATCTAACTCAGCTTGAAGGGCAGCAATTTTCCCTTCCTGTTCCACTATCTTTCTATCTCTACAACATTTCCTGGAGAAACACTAATGAGTCTGATTCACTTCCCCAATTCCTATGCAACTACAATCACCCCAATGGAAAAAAACTGCTGCATCCATGACACCAAACCCTGGAGATAAAAATTCTATTGCAAGTCAGTCACTTTTCACTCGTAGTAAAAATAACACTTTAGTGAGAATAAGTCAATTAAATTACTGAAAAACAAGAAAACACATTTACAAAAATTTGTCGTACTCACAACTGTATGTAAACAAAGCTACAATGTGCAAAGTTTCTAGATACAGAAAATTAACTTTATGGTGTTTTGTAAATAAGAATGAAAACAATGAAAGGATACATGGTACTTAACTTTCTGGAAAGAAAAAAGAACAATTACATAAGATTCTTTAAGTTAACTGCACCTAAGTCTGAAGAAAAAGTTGAATGAATGTAACCTTGCTTTATGATATTTTTGCATTTTCTGAAATACACAAAGAAAAGTGAAAACTTCAATGGTAAGCTTGAAAAGCATACTGATATACATATTTAATTAGTTTGTGTTTTTCTAAACTGGAACTAATTTTATTCATGAATTTGTTGATTGCATAAATCCTATTTTTGCCTTTTTGAAAGCCAAATTTGTTTTTTGAGATTACATAAAATTTGTGACAGAAATTTCAAATTTGAATTCCAGCAATCATTCCAAATATTTTAGAAAACACAGTAAGAAGGAAACTTGATTGTAATTTCCCATATAATCTTTGGAGCCTTTTTTAAATAGAGGTTTCACTTCTGCATATTTTGTGAAACCTGGAAAATAGTGTTCTTCACATGACTGGTTAATTATTTTTGTCAGTGGGTGTGCTATTCTATTTGAAAATGATTTAATGAATTTGGCAGGTATTTCATCCCATCCCACAGGATTTTTGTTTTCTAAATTTAATGTTTTTTCTACATCTTTTAGTGTTACTTTTTCAAATTTAATTACACTCTCAGTCTTGCTCAGACTTAAGCCAAATAAGTGTACATTATCTCAATAGGAGTCTATGTGAATGTCAGAGTTTGTTACAGTTATGAAGATTTCACTAACATTTTGTGATGTCTGAGAAGGATTTACAATTATTTTGTTTTGTATACTTATTTTAGAAATTTCCTGGTTGCTTGGTTTCATTCCTCAACTTCAGATTTGACAATAGGTCATACTGCCTTGGATTTAATCATGTGATTTTTAATGGATTTTGTGTTTTCCATGCCCTTTGCTGCTTTTTCAAAGCTTCTAAATAGTTTTTTTATGCAATTTAACATAGTTAATGAACTCATGACTCTTATTGGATTGCAGCTCAGCTTGTAGCTGTGTCTTTCTGCTACTAGATATACTTATGCCAGTGGAAATCCACTTTAGTTTATTTGTTGCTTTTCTTTGGCAGACATGCAAACAGCTACTTAAAAAGTTATCAAAAATTTTTGAACATGTACTTTCATGTTGTAATGACCAATCTATGTTTTCTTCACTGAATTGCCTTTTGATCACATATCTCTTTCCATTTTATTTTTAGTAATTCAATAATCAGAGTAGAGTGATGTGAGATAGCTAGGCTTCAAGAGGATTTGTCACCATCCTTAAGTGAATAAGCCAAACTATTATGGAACTTTTGACAGATCAAACATTGGAACAAAATCATGGAGGAAAAATAAGTGTGGAATGTTGGTATTTTTACTCTAAGCAACAGCAGCATTGACACTAAAAAGCCGTAAAACGAAAAAGATATGAAGACTTGAAAATTGTAACATGTGTTATATATATCTTCGTTTATGACTGTAATGAAATATCCTATTTAGACAGCTTTTATTGCAGCCACAAAAGATGGTATATAACCTAAATTTTCTGTACAACTACGATGCAGACAAAAGGAGACCTGAACACAAAAAAGACTATTTGAAAAATCAATAGCTCTGTCATATATCAGCAAAAATGGCCTTAGTGGTTCCTAGCACACTGGGAACAGTGGTAAAACATCTCACAGGGAAGTTGAAAATCATTTGCATTGATAAAATATCCAACTTCCCAACTAGAAAAAGAAGCCACTTCTGTATGCATTATCAGCTGACAAAACATGCAGTCTAGGCATTTGGAAAGTTTATGATTGTGATAAAATATGAAATCTAGCATACTAATCTCATTTGCAATATTTGTTGTTGTCTTTTGTATCAATAAACAGTAGTAGTAGTAGTAGTAGTAGTAGTAGTTATTATTATGTGTAACTCATTTGCTGTGTACACTACAATGTTGACTGTAAAAGTAATCTATGAAATTGAATTTTTAGGTGCAAGAGAGGGTCTGTAGGCTCTAAATGCTGAAATGTCACATAAATTGAGAGTAGTAGTAGTAGTAGTAGTAGTAGTAGTAGTAGTAGTTATTATTATGTGTAACTCATTTGCTGTGTACACTACAATGTTGACTGTAAAAGTAATCTATGAAATTGAATTTTTAGGTGCAAGAGAGGGTCTGTAGGCTCTAAATGCTGAAATGTCACATAAATTGAGTCTATCAAGACAAGCTTTTCCTGTTGTACAGGGAAGTCTTGCAATAAATTGCTAGTATTATTCTGTCAGGAAACAGTTCAGGAATATACTGGATGACAGACATCACTTTTTGCTTTTTAACTTCCATTATGTAGGGGCCACAATTAATAGTTCCCATGGTTCAGAGCAGTGTTCTTAACACCCAATGGTGCCGCAGACTGTACAATATCGTGCTGTTCCACAACCTCTGTTGGTGTGTCACTGTGGTACGATAATATCCCATATGATGTGCAAACACTGAAGAGTAAAACGCAGGGTCGAAGACTTCTATGCAGATGAGGTCTCTGTCATACCATCACATTGCATGTTTCACCTTCAGATTTACCACGAACACATTTCTCCTTATCCTAAATCCTCCAGGTGTGTGTGTCACATTGGTACCCTCGCATCTCATAACAAATGAAATTTAACAATGTAGCTACATGATCTCTTCAAGGCTGACTACCTGTTTCTGTTCAACAAACATAACTTGGTCATAAAGTGTTCTTTAATATTTATGAAATATGCCAGATTTGCAACTTGAGGATAATTATACACAACATACAATGCTCATCTAAAGATTTATTTATATGCCTAATGCAGGTATTCAGAAGGGACTGCTCAACTCACACATGTGTGATAACTCTGCATTTGTAATTGATTACAACGTAGTCCTGTTATGAATATGCCATGTTTAATATTATTTGTGTACTTGTTTCCTGGTGGTGTGATTTTAACAAGTAATGGCATTTTCCATACTAGACTTGAGTGTGCATCCTTTCAGAAAAGTAGACAAAAGAAAAAATCTGGGAAGGTAAAGGAATATGTAAAGGGAAAGGGAAGATGATAATAAACACTGGCTCAGGAAAACAAACCAGATGGAAGGAAACAAAGTAAATCAGAATTACTTGACTGAATTACTTGACTGAATTACTTGACTGACTTGACTGAATAAATAAATGTTCCATATATTACTTCTTTTAATATTTTATTTTCTGAAGCAGGTAACAATTGACAAAATTTGATATAGAACAATAAATATGGATTGCAAAGAAGTGCCAGTAATATATTTCTAATCTGTTCATTGTAGGTTTTATGATCAGATCTGAATACAAAGTACTGATAACATTCAATTAAAATTTGGATTATTTTCATCACAGTGAAAACAGTGTTTACACAATGTCTTACTAAAACAATTTTTTGGAAGCTTTTCATAAACTGCAAACTTTGATAACACAGTCATCTAGAAGTGATTGATTTGTCAGCCCATACACATTTCGCAATAACAAATCTAATAGACAAAGTACTTTAATCTTAGAATTTCCAGTTGCTCTTCAGTTGCAGACAGAGGCTTGTTGGTACTGGACTGGATGGCTGCATCATCTGCGGGAATATGAAGCAATCTCAAAACTTTATGATATAGAGGAGTAAACATAATATAACTCATAAAATAAAATAAAATTTTCAGAATGCTAGCAAAAGAAAAAAATCAAATAACAGGAACATAATTCTGTACTGAACTTAAGTACAGGTGGTTCATTTAATTTTTGTTTAATAAATTATTTCACTTGGTTGTATAGTTTACATAATGTTAACTGAGCAAGGTGGTGCACTGATTGCAAAACTGGACTTGCATTTGGAAGGATGACCATTCAAATCTGCATCCAGCAATTCAATTTAGCTTTTCTGAGGTTTCCCTAAATCAGTTAAGACAAATTTCAGGATGATTTCTTTCAAAATGATTAGCCAATTTCCTTCTCTATCCTTCCCCAATACGAACTTAAGATAAAATATCATAAAAACTATCTGAACACCCCCCATGTAATGTGGAACTGAACTCTGCAGATGCCATGCCCATCTAGCTATTGCCCAATATCTCTGACACATATTTTATCTAAAGTTTTGGAATCCATCATCAACTCCCAGTTGTGTGATTATCTGGCACGTAATAACATTATTACTGCTGTACAATTTGGCTTTAGGAAGAGCAAATCCACAGTCCATGCCATTGACTCCCTGATTAAAAAAGTGCTTAATGCTTATGAAGGAAAAAATTTCGCTCAGGCTACCTTTTGTGATCTTAGCAAAGCCCTCGATTGTGTGGAGCATATTTCACTCCTCAACAAACTAGTTTATTATGTAATCACAAACAGTGAAGTGGACATTGTTTGTATTGGTAAACAGAGATCACAGCTAGCTGAAGTTAAGTGTGGTGTGCCACAAGGCTCAGTATTAGGACCTCTGCTATTTATCCTAATGACAAACGATCTACCATCTTACATAAACTCTCACTCCATTCTCTATGCAGATGATACCACTTTTTTCAATGTCAGCTCAGACATGGATATGTTCCAAACTGTGGCAAATGACACAATATCACAAGCATCAGTCTGATTTCGAGTTAATGTTTGCTCGTCGCATCATGTGAAGACTCACATGAGGTCAGGTGAAGAATGCTCTGTGCTGAATAATCATATTAGCCTTCGTGGTGCATATGTATCTCTATGAGTGGCGTCTGTTCTTTTGGACATGTCCAAAAGAACAGACACCATTCATATAGATACATATGTGCCATGAAGGCTAATATGATCATTCAGTGCTGAGCACTCTTTGCCCAATCTCATGTGGGTCTTCACGTGATATGTGAAGCAAACAGAGGAAAAAGGGCTAGGGGATACTATTTTGGTAGCGTGCAGCAAATGAGAATTTGGATTGAAGGAGGAGGTGAGCTTGGGTAATCTACGCATTTATGTCTAAGCACTGTGCCAAGGTGGTATAGATGGTTAATGCATCTGCCTAGTAAGCTGGAGACACAGGTCTGAATCCCAGCCTCGGTAAAAATTTTCATTTGTCACCAATGAATTCTTTCATTGCCTGAATGTGGCAGAGACCAGAATTTCTCATTTCTGAAAATATTCTATTTCCAGCCATGGGGTCAAACACAGAAATAGTGTCTGTTCTTTCAGACATGTTCAAAAGAACATACACCACTCATATAGATTTGTAAGCATGGATATGCTTTGTGGGCCAGGTGTGGCCCCCTACAAATTGTTTGTCAAGCCTCCTGCAGCTGTCACAGCATTTGGGTGCACAAGTCACACTGATATGTAGCGTACAAGTCACAGTAAATAGCATTTCAGTTGTTGGTATCTACTTGTTTGTGTGTAGTCACATGTCCATGTGGCACTGTGCATGTATTCCTTTGCGACAGGTACTTTAGTTGCCATTCAGCCCCTTGATAGCACTTTCAGCTTTGGGCCCCAGACTAGCTGCCAGCTGCCTATGAGCCTACACTTAGGACAACAATGACTGTCCACTGAATCGCCCAGAGGACATGGTTGTATGCAAACATAACTTTGTACAAATACACACAATTGCTGGGCATGTAAATGATTAGAGTTGCAATGGTCTATGACAAGTAGAACAGAGTGCTCTATCATTGTTCATGCTTAGTGTTATTATCAGGCCTAATATGATATATAAGAGGCACAAACAGCATCAGATGTTGAGTGATTATTGTTATGGACACAGAGATATTATGTACTCATATGAGGCAGCATTATCAGCACCTGTCAGGGTTTGAATGGGGCTTCATTGTGGGTCTCCATTCGGACAGCTGGTCAAACTATTCAATACCCAGATTTGTAGGGCATTCAGATATGACAGTGGCCCAAGATGGACTGTATGCAAACATGAAGGCAAGCTTACTTGTCATTAAGGTTCCAGTCGACAACCTCTGACCACCACAAGGGAGCATCAATGTATTGTGCACAAAACACATCATAACCCATTCACATCTGTGCCTGCCATCCAAGAACAAGTAATGAGCTCCCTGTAACATTCTTTATCATCATGCACCATTGTTCACAGACTAGCAGCAGACACGGGCTGCCATTAACACTGAAACACAAATGGCTGTTTGTAGTGGTGCCATGATCAGGAAGCATGGACTGCTAATGAATGGCATCACACTGTGTTCAATAATGAATTTTGTTCTGCAAAACCCCAAATGAAAGTTGTCGGTGAGTATGGTAGCAGCCTAGGGAGAGGTCCCATTCTTCCAGTGCTTTGCAGAGGTACAACAGCATTTTCTGGCATCACTCTGTGGGGAACCACAGGGTGTAGCTTCAGGTGACAGCTGGTAGTGGTTGAAAGAACTCTGATGGAACAACAGCACGGCATGGACATCCTCAATCCTCTCTCGCAACAGTATTATGATAACATTTTTCAACGGTAAAGTGCTCCCACACACATGGCATGTGCCTCTATGAACTGTCTGTGTGATATTGAGGTACTGCCATGGCCAGCAATATCCCCATATCTGTTCCCAATAAAATATGTATGGGTCCAGCCTGGATGTCAACCCTGTCTCACTGCCAGTATCCACAATATCAAGAACCAGTTACAACAGTATTGGGCCAGACAGCCTCAGGAGAGGCCTTTATGACACCCTTCCCATATGAATCACTGTATGCATCCAGGTCAAAGGGGTTGCAACTACATACTGATAGGTGAGCTCATACCATGTTGTTTTTTTTTTATAAATTTGACTTAATTTTGTAATCACTGAAATAACGTCACATACCCTCTCAACCAGTGAAATTTCATTTCATTTCCTCCTTAGCTTATGGGTGCTTCACTCCTGCCTGGAGTTTCCATTGTTTGAATAGGTTAATTATTTATGGGGGTATCTATTCTGCAGCAACATACATCTGTGTTCTGGTAGACTCTGTGAGTACTTGTGGTCAGCATTTGACTGTTATGGTCAGAAAGGTTGCATATCACTTGTATGGCAAGTATGCAATTAATTTTATTTTTATATACAAAAATGTTTTTGATTGGTCTGCTACAATTGGCAGTGACTAGTTGGAAAATTAAATACAGTACACTGAAGGAGCACAAGTTATGTTTAGCATCTGATCTGTAGTGAGAATTATTTAATAAATCTACATTAAAGTCACCTAAAAGTACTCTATCCCTTTCCTTCCTTGTTAGACATCACAGCAAAACATATAGTTGTCTGATGAAGCAGCTGATATTACCAGAAGAGCTCTGTGTTCTGTATATGGCTATAATAAAAAAGTGTGCAAAGCCATATACCTGTAAATGGTGCTCCAGGCAGCACCTCTTATCATTGAGTTTTGAATGGATATTTATTTTTAATACATCTTCTTCTCTTCCTCCACCCATATTATTTTCACAGTAATAAGGTGCAAGTATATTGCTACCAGAAGTAAGAATGTCAATGCTAGCACACATGCTCTGAGGAGCATAACACTTTAGCATCTTTTACCATTTGTGGAACCTCTAAGTCTAACTGAACTGAAATATGATTAGTATTACTTCTTGTCATTTGGTGTGGTACTTCCCTACTACTTCCACCCCAGGGACATTATAGACCTGAAAGCTAATGTATTGCAGCTATTCAAGTCACTTCAGTGGTCTTGACTGTAAATTGCTACTGAATTGCTCTTTCTCTATTGTAGCACTTAATGGAGCACCTAATGCTTTTTCATCTGCCTTGTTAATATGCAAGCCACACTTTCTAAACAATTCTCTATGGTTAGAAATATGGTCCCAGAATCAGTGCTTCTGATTTGCAAAAAGGGGGAATGGATTTTTGATGTGTTTTGACTTTTGCTATCAAATTAGATTTGACTTTCCTCTCCATTCTCTTTTCTCTTAATTTACTCTCTTTCCTCTCTTCCTAATGTCTATTCCTTTTCTTTTCTCTTTGCTCTCAGCATGGGTAACCTTCTCTGTAATGTTCTCACTATGGAAGACCTTCTGCAGTTTGTGCACTTAGGTATTTCTACTATGTGTGAACTTCCCCACAAAACTCTGCATTCCTGAAAAAAGTCACCATGGCATAACGCCTTTTGCAGGCTATGGCAGTACAGTCCCTACAAACTGGTCTCTGCAAAGAAATTAATGATTTTGAAAGACTGATGCATACACTGTTTTAATAGAATTTATTTACTAATTGCCACTTTAGGTAAAAGGCAACATGTTATCTTATTTCAGTAATGATCTAGGAAACATAGAAGTTGTTTTTATTTAATTCTCTGTGTGTACCTACCAGATGATGAATTTTTGCTGATGCTGTCCTCCATCTCTCTATGTAGGATGTAGTTCAGAGCATTATCTGGCACCCACGGGCTATTTGAGCTATGAGGAACAGCTGCTACAGGTAAAGTTGAGTGTCGAGCGCATAATGACTGCAGTGAAGAAGAGCGTTGTGAAGAACTTATATCCAACATGCAGCTCTTTGAGTTCACATCCTTTACCTTCCTGTAAAGGTTTTTTTGTAAGAAGCTTAAGTACAGACAACAGTTTAATTCTAAAAAAATATATAAATACAGAAATTGAAGAAAACATTGTTTTTAGATCACAGAAGCATGTTATTCCCTCTTCCGCGTGGTCTGTGCACTCAATATGAATGGCTTCTGCTCAGTTTATAATGACCCTGACATCAACAAGGTGTTATACTCTGACATACTCACCATGCCACTTCCTATTTTTTTCTTTTTCACTTTCAGCTGTGGTTGGGGTTGGGTTGTTTGGGGAAGGAGACCAGACAACAAGGTCATCGGTCTCATCAGATTAGAGAAGGATGGGGAAGGATGTCAGCCGTGCCCTTTCAAAGGAACCATCCCGGCATTTGCCTGGAGCGATTTAGGGAAATCACGGGAAACCTAAATCAGGATGGCCAGACGGTGATTGAACCGTCATCCTCCCAAATCAGCTGTGGTAGTTTCCTTATTTTGTCTCTACACACATTCCTTTTTCATATATTTTCTATACCTGTGTTACAAAAGTGTGTAATTTGATACTCGTCTTCCATTTCTCAATTTTATTGTCAATAAATAATGTAATTTCTTAGTTTCAGTAATTTTCACTAGATTAATAACAATATTTGTAAAGTATTGACTGCTATTTTGTTTGCAGGGATATTGCTGTAATATAGTTAGCAGAAGTTGGCCACAAACAGTTGCTGCAGGGATGGCACAGCTGCTTACATATATGCCTCAGCCGATCACTCAATGCAATTTTGATATGTCTCTCTGGCAATGCCTCAGTTTTTCTCAGCTCTACAGATGACTATTGTTTCTGCCTGCAGTCATTTTCACTTTAAAGTTGAAAGCTGGCAACAGTGCTGAGAGCTGTCTGGGATCTTCTTTTGCTGACTCGATTATAGGTCAAAGCAAAAATTTTTCTTACTGCCTAATTGAAATGAGTGTGATGTAAGGCATGTCAGAGGAAATAAAAGTTTCAAATATTATCTGTGCTAGACATTGTCTGACCTTCATGTGATGTCATAGTTTTAAAGCTGATACAGTTTATGGGGTGAGTTAATAGATTTACAATTGCTGCCAATCATTCCTCGAATAGTGAAGGGTTAAATCTTGTACACTCCATTATACACTGAGGTGACACAAGTCATTGGATACCTCCTAATATTGTGTTGGGCCTCTTTTCGCCTGGTGTAGTGCAGCAGCTTGATGTGGCATGGATTCAACAAGGCATTGAGGTTCCCTGTGGAAATACTGAGCCATGTTGCCTCTATAGCTGTCCATAATTGTGAAAGTGTTGCTGGTGCAGGAGTTTGTGCAGAAAGTGATCTCTCAGTTACATCCCATAAATGTTTAATTGGATTCATGTCAGGCAACCTCAGAGGCCAAATCATTTACTCAAATTGCCTAGAAAATTTCTAGATCAGTATGAAATCTGCCCATGCATATTCATTGCAATTAAGAGAAAATCATCCTTGTGTGAACAATATTGATATATTTTTTGACATGAAACAACCAAGATCCACATTTTTTACAAAATAATTAACAACATTTTAACATTAAAAATGCAAAAATGCTGTCTGTATCAGCAACAGATATATATCTATATATGACAAACCTAACTGTACTCAGAGATGTAAGATATGGATGCATCAATACACATAGCATTGCCCACATCTGACAAAGGTGCCAGTGGTAGGAAAGCTGCTGATATCACAGGCTGATCATGTGAACTTCTGTAGCAGGCAAAATAAAGCCACCCAGTGGCAGACTTGCTCTCAGTTGCTGTTACTTGACTTGACTCTGCAAGTGAACTATGACTGCTGCTACGGTTTCCCTGGATTGATTTCACCTTGTGTTTGATACTACTTTGGCTTATGACAATGTGGTTTCCACCACCACATGATGTGAGTAGAACTGCACTTAACATTATAGTTTTTGTATGGGTGCATAACAAATATTAGTGCTTGGACTATGTAAGTTTCTATTGGGAACTATTGCTTATGTTATTTCTATCAAGAAGATGAAAAGTTTCTTGAGCTTTGGCAGCAACAGCTAAGCCAGTATCAGGAATTGCTCAAGCACGTAACTAGTTTTTGCTGCAGCAGCCAAAGGCACTGCAAGCCACCCTGTTATTTCAGCTATTCAATGAACCTCAAGGAAGCTACAAAGTATATTAAAAATGCCTAGTGCTATGCTGATATCAAGTGTCTGGAACATAAATGGGCCTTTTCTCTCTCTACAAATCCACGATTATAGTACTTGGTTCAAATGCAAGCCTCTTTGTTCAACACATCACTATTTTCATCATCTAACTTAATTTCTTCATTTTTTGACAATTTTTGCAACAAAATACATGTGGTATCAGAGAAATGATTACTCTTATAATACAGCAAATCAGATGCTATAAGTTATGGAACATGAATTGTGGATTTGTAGAGGTACAGTAGAAAATGTAAATTCATGTGTGCATGTGTGTGTGTGTGTGTGTGTGTGTGTGTGTGTGTGTGTGTGTGTGTTTGTGTGTTTGTGTGTGTCAGTCATACATGGAAACATTAATATGTGAGGTAGCAATTTGCATATCTCGAGATAAGAAGATCAGTATACAAGCCTTAGGACCAACCGACCACTCCCTGGCTGAAGTGCTGCAGATTGCCTGTGCATCTGAAATACTGCAAGATGAGCAACAAAATTTTTCATCTGACTTTGAAATGTCACATGTGGCCTACAGCTGTAGCAATGCAGTGTAGAGTGTTGCCATAACAGACTGTAAAGTGGTCAACAAGTTTCACTCAATCGCTACCAAGTAGCCTCCTTCTCCGCAAACCTGGGCTACTGCCTGACATTTTCCATGGTATTAAACTTTATTTCCAAGTTACTTTCACAGTTTTTCTTTACATCCCAGACAGAAAAGTCAACATTATGAGTATGAGTGCCACACTGCAGAAGTATGCCATAGTATGGTGGGCACTAGGTGTCAGCCCCATCCAATTCAAATTAATAATGTTACAGGCACTGATTATATGCTGGCTTTGTGTAAAACTTTGTTACATGCAACAGTGCAAGCCATTCCACTGAATTTTCTTTACGATACCATTGTATTGGTCTCAGTTATTAACAAGTCTCTGTACTTCAGTGTGTGCACTGCCTTGCTAAGCGAAGTGAGTTGCCACTCTTACATCATTTTCAACTGATGGTGACTTATGATCAGGTGTCTCGAATGCTTTCAATTTTTGTAGTGGTGGATCTGTTGGTTGAGAACATTTTTGGAACTGATGCATATTCAACCATTAAATTTTCATTATGTCATGAAATGCACCTCTATGGCTCATTGGTATCCTGTGAAGTTACTTTTTGCCGATTTTTGAACCAAGTTTGGCGAAGACAGTTGACTTTCAGGCAAACATAGTCTTACAGCCAACAGCAAGTCTGAGATTTTGCAAAGGTCGTCCATTTTCATTGGTTATTGAGGATCAGATTAACAGACTACATAGAAGTTTTGCCCCCATTTGCTACAGCCAGTGGGCTCCAACATTGGTGCTGGTTAGGAAGCCTGGGAGCTCTCTTCTGTTACGAGGAGAGTTTATGGAAACCATTACTGCTCAAGCGGACATTGATTCTTATCCCTTGTCTCATCTAGATGAACTATTTCTTAAACTTTCAGGAAGAAAATTCTTTATACAAATTGATACAATGGAAGCATATTTTCAGTTGGCTCTTGATGAAGACTCGGGGAATATTTTAGTCTTAATCACACTTTTTGGACTTTACCAATATAAAAGGTTACTTTTTGGTGTGACTAGCTCCTCCATCATATTCTAGAGGTTCCTTGAACAGAGTATTCCATGGGTTCCACTTTGTGTGAATTATCTCAATGATACTCTGGTTACTTGTTGCACAAAAACAAAATATTTGCACAATCTGCATATGATTCATGTGGCCTTTGAACAGAAAGGCCTTAAGTGTAAATTTTCAGAATGTGCTTTCTTTCAACAAGTGATCATCGATTTAGGCTATATACTCAGTAAAGAGGGCCTTCTGCCCATCAGAGGATATTTAGGTACTATTCCGAACATGCCTGTGCCTAAATTCATCAAGGACCTTCAACTATTTCTAGGAAAAGTGATTTATTCCCCAAGCAGCCTTCACTGACCACCTACTAAATGGTCTCTATAACAAGGTAGCCCTTTTCCAGTAGTCAGAAGAGTTACATCCTGGATTTGTTTCTCAAGTTTAAATCAGACCTCACATCAGCACCCTGCCTTGTGATTTACCAGCCCCAGTTGTCATCGGTGTTGGCAAAGACACATTCCAACAGGGTACTAGGGCTGTTCTCTCTCATAAGTTAGATGATAGTACCGAGAGGCCAATAGCATTTATCTAAAAGACAGTTACACCATATTTACAAATTTTTCTCATCTTATCACTGTCCAAAAAGTGCTCTTGTGACATTTTGGATATCAGGAAAAATTGCCAGTCACAGCATATTGTCTTCATCGATTGGTCTCTATTTGACAAATTTCGAATAGTCCATTCATTATCACTCTTCTGCTTATCATTATCATACGGATGCACTTTCTTGCCTCCTGGCAGGTCAGAATCCAAAATTTGACTGCCAGGAGACAGTTTGTTTTATGTTAGACAGTGAATTCGAGAAATTGTTTGACGAGTTCCATATAAATTCCTGGGACATTGCTACAACAACTAGGTGTGACCTGTTCCTTCAGTGTGTCTTGCAGCATGTCTGGTTAGGTTAGCCTACCAAGCTCTCTGGTGAAGAACCACCTGGCCTTCACTGTATTTTTAATTGGCAGCACCAACTTCAATTTTGACAAGGTGTTGTGTTCCTTACAAAAAAAAGATGAATGGCAGTAGGTGGTGATGCCATCATCTCTGCAATGTTAGGTGCTCCAATTCTTACATCAGCCCCATTGGGGTATTTAGAGGATGAAGGAACTGGCATGCCTGTACATCCACTGGCCTTATATGGACAACGATGTTGCACAGGCAGTTCACGAGTCTGCATTTGACAAGTACACCAGCCTGCTGCACCCCAGTCATTTTCTCTGTGGCCAAAGTTGATGATACTGTGGGACTCAGGTTATGTTGACTTCATAGGTCCATTCTCAGGCTCCACATGGTTAATCATGGTGAGCTCTTTCTCCCCCTTCCTGTATGTCATTTGCTTCCAGCAGATAATTGCATTGGTCATGATAGTTGCTCTTGGAGCAGATCTTTGGAATAGAGTATGCACTGCAGATACTAGTGAGAAAAATGGTCCCCAGTTAACAGCAACTGATTTCAAAAGGTTTTGTAGCTGCAATGGAATTAAACATTGTACCTTACTCCTCAGGCTGGAAGAATGGTTTGGTCATACATTCTAAGCTCAAAAGTTAAACATCTTAAGAGTTGCTAAATCAGTTTCAAGGGGAAATGCCTTCCTAGTTTATTACAGGTCTACTCCATTCTATGGTCAAAGCCTTGTGGATCTCCTGTTTACACCCACAGAAGCAGCCATATAGTTTCATGTGGGTGCTCTGGCACTGTTGTAGCTATGGACATCTAGACTGAATCCAGGATGGATCCAGGAACCAATGGTGGCACAATAGAGGCACCAGGGAGTGTTGGATACAAGATACAGGATGTTGCACCAGCACTACAACCAACTGGTTGTGGCACCCTGGTCAGTGGCCTCCCTATTTGAGGGGAGGGCACAATTGTCATTGTCATAATCACATCACAGCTCTTTCTACTCCCATATCACAGAAGATGGCCACTTGGATCTCCCTTGATGTTGGCTGAGGGGCACAACCTCAGATGTTGATATGGCTTCAAATGTGGTTGAATCACCAGACCAGACCTGTCACATCCCACAGGGATGCCTCCACTTCCAGAAGGCTCTGGGCCTATGTAAGAGGTTTCACATCCATCACCATCATGGCTGATGGCCATGGATGTCTCTCTGGAGCCTTCCATCATCATATCACTCAGCTTGCGGCTGCTACTGCCATGTCTTCCTCCACCCATACTGGCCAGGCAGGTGCTGGCCTTACATGCTGGTTCAGTGAGGGAGGAATTTAGTAATGCCATCATTTCTTTCATTGTATTCTTCCTGTATAAAAATAATAAGCATGAGTTTTGACATATCGGACTGGACTATTCCCTTGCCAGTTGCTATTATCCAACCTGCCACTACAAGTGACCTTTGACTGCCATGCCCTAGCACTCTAACTCTAGAGCTATTGTTATATTAAATTCTTACATTTCTTTCTCCCTCCATTAAAACAGAAACATCCTGAAATGTCATTGCTTATAAATATCAGCTGTTTTGCCATTTTAACTTACCATAATTGCTCAAGAAAGGCATTACCAACATACATGTTAAGATAAAAGAATGGACAATCCATCATCAAGTTTTACTTAGGTTACCAATAGCAAGAATCCTGTACATGAAATTTTGTATTCAAACAAGCACACAGTATTTATACAATTCATACCCAAACAACTGTCAGCAGAACATAAACAAAACCATCTTGAGATTTCACAAGTCATGCTGGTCCCTTTAATCCATGACAACTGTGTATTAATTATAGGTTATAGATACAAACATGAAACAAAAACATAGTCATCCCAAGGCTGAAAATAACGTGAAGGAAGGTCTTCTTCAATATCTGTAAAATTGTGCATCATAACTACACACAAGGAGGGCAAACAATGTCAAAATAGTACTATCAATAAACTTGCTGTGATACAATTTTCACAAAAATATGAGACCTCTGCAAGGCAAGAAACTGACATATGCTTTACAACAATGGTCCAGCTTGTACAGCAACAGTGTTGAATTTATTATTGAAGTATGTGATACATGGCTTTTAATCTATTACTCAGTACATGGTAACAACTATTTTACTATCTTATGACAACCTTTAACATTCATTTTTCAGTTTATTATTTAATTTATGGAAGAACTGTAGATTATATACCTGCTGACATTAAACATGCTGTGTCATCAACAAAACCACAAATTTTAATAATTTGTTGTATTGTAATGTAATGTGGAATGGGTGCTTCTGGATGCCAGGAAGAGTACAGGGTGCAACCAACTGCTGATGGTGACTCCTCTCAGTACTAATGATGTGTGTCACTTTGGAATTGCAGAGGTTCCCTTTGGTTTCAGACAGCTGTCTGAAGTGGTAAGGACTGCCACTTTTACTTATGAGATGAAGGCATAGCTCACCATCTGAAGCATCATCGACAAGACTGACTACAAACCCTTGATACAGAGCTGAGTGGAGGTGTGACTTGGAGGCTCAGATATTTTGATGACTGTGTAGGCTGCAGATTCCTTGACTTGTGCCACAGAGTGGCGAAGTTTCAGGTTCTGCTTAATAGGTCACAGGTATATTACACATAGGAAGCAGCTACACAGGTAGCAAGGGCTGTGTGGAGTGGACTGGGCAGTTTTTTTAGTTTAGAGGGTCTTGGGAAATTACAAAAAGGGCTTTAGTCTCTAAGGATGGAGGGCAAACACAACAATCAGTATTGTAATTGTAAACTGCTGTAATTGTGATGGGAAAGAACCAGAGCTTCAAGTGTTAATACAAAGCACTGAAGCTCAAATTGTTATAGGTAGGGAAAGCTGGCTAACATCAGACATAAGTGCAGCCAAAATTTTTACAAGGGCCTGATGGTGTTCAGAAAGGATAGATTAAATACAGTTTGTGGTGGAGTGTTTATTCCTGTCAGAATTAACTTACCATGTAGTGAAATTGAAACAGATAGTTCCTGTGAGTTAGTGTGGGGAGAGGTTGTACATGACAACCAGAAAAATTAATAATAGGTTTCTTTTAGTGACCCCCTGATTTAGATGATACAGTTACTGCACAGTTCAAAGAAAACTCAAGTCTCATTTCAAATAGGTACCTCCCTTGTACGATTATAGTTGGTGATTACTTCAATCTACCGTCAATATGTTGGTGAAAATACATGGTTAAAAGACTGGTGGGCATAAAATATTTTCTGAAATTGTACTGAATGCTTTCTCCAAAAATTATTTTGAACAGTTAGTTCAGGACTTGACTTGAAGTGTATAACATTGTGCAAATATACTTGACCTCTTAGCACCAAATAACGTTGAACCAATAGGAAGCATCATGATGGATACAGAGATTAGTGACCACAAGGTCATTGCAGCAAGACTGAAAACCATAACATCCAAATCCAACAAACATATACAAAAATATATCTGTTTAAAAAACAGATATAAATTTGCTTAATGCTTTCCAAAGACACAGTCTCCATGCCTCCTGAACTAACTATATAGGCGTAGAACAGATGTTTCTTAAATTCAAAGAAATAATATTGACAGCAATAGAGAGGTATAAAGGCCTATCAAATAAATGAATAAGAGATGGTGATCCCCCAAGGTGCACAAAACAGGTCAGAACACTGTTTCAGAAACAATGATAAAAACATACTAAATTTAAAAGAACACAGAATCTCCAAGATAGATAATGTTTTACTGAAGCTTGAAATAAAGCTTGGTCTTCAAAGTGACATGCTTTTAATAGTTTCTCCAAAAACCTGTGTCTCAAAATATGGCAGATAATCCAGAGAGATTTTGACCTTATGTAAAATCCACCAGTGGCAATGAAGAATTGCTACCTTTACTGTATGATAGCAAAGGTAATGTTAACAATGACAGTGCCACTAAAGCAGAGTTACTAAACATGATTTTCCAAAATTCATTCACCAAAGAAGACAAAATAAATATTCTGGAATCCAAAACAAGAATAGTTGTCAACTTGAGTAACTTACAAGTAGATATCCTCAGTGTAGTGAAGCAGCTTAAATAACTTAATAAAGGCAAATCCTTTAGCCCAGATTGTGTAACAGTTAGGTTCCTTTCAGAGTATGCTAATACAATAGCTCCACACTTAGCAGTCACATACAACTGTTTGCTCAAAGAAAGATCTGTGCCTAAAGACTGGAAAGTGCACAAGTAGCATGAGTACTCAAGAAAGGAAATATGAGTAATCCACTGAATTACAGATCCTTATCATTAACATTGATTTACATTAGAATTTTGGAACATATGCTGTGTTTGAACATTATGAATTACCTCAACGAAAATAATCTATTTACACATAAACAGAAAAGAGTCAGAAAATACCATTCTTGTGAAACACTACTAGTTCTTTATTCACACAATGAACTGAGTGCTATTAACAGTCCATCTCATACTGATTCCATATTTCTAGATTTACAGAAGACTTTTGACACTATCTGCACAACTGACTTCTAATCAAATTGTGCCTATGGAGTATTTTTCTCAGTTGTGTGACTGGATTTATAATATCCTACTAGGAACATAAAAGTTTGTACTATTTGATAGAAAGTCACCGAGTAAAACAGAAGTGATATCTGGCACTCCACAAGGAAGTTTTATAGGCCCTCTTCTGTTCCTGGTCTACACAGCATGAACATTAATAAAACTGATAAACTGCAGGGACGGTTTCCTGACTGGGAATGGACGAAAAAAGATTTTATGAATGGGTCATCAGAAATGGATGGTGTGCGTGCAATGATCACAAATCATCCCAGCACACAGTACAGAGCTGATTGCATCCACATCACAACAGATGTTCAAAGTGGCTTCCATGGGATGCAATGTACACAGTTGTCATACAGGATGCACATAATCATACTTTGGCTTACTCAAGCCACTTGGCTGGAGCTTGTACTAGGGTTCTCCTCAATATCCTGGTGCACACACATTCTGCTGCCTCCCTGGATGTTCACCTGTCTGAAAGGACCCATGATCACACAAATGCCCAAAAAAGGCTTGAAACACTGTGTGATGTGGTTGGTGTCTGTGAGTATACTTGTTATGGTATAGCCTTGCTGCCTCTCAACCATTTCCATCTGCTTGGCTGTACGCAGGCACCATCTTGGATTGTTCATGACATGAATACCAGAATATTCTACTGCTTACAGTATGCTACATCAATCACACAGCCTGCAACCCACAAGGAACATGTGGCATGTGGTCAGAGGAAGTTTCATTTGTCAATGCCATCCACTGTGGCAATGATGCAATCCCAGACACATGTTCACAGGACCTGTTTTCCTCCATTTCTAGTCAGGAATCCATCCCTGCAGTCTGTCAGTTTTATTAATATTAACTCTGTATAAATGATTTATGAGACAATCTTAACATACCTCTTAGGTAATTTGCAGATGATGCTGTCATTTATCACCTGTAAAGTCACCAGGCGATCAAAACCAATTGAAAAATGATTTAGACAAGATACTCATATTGTGTGAAAAGTGGCAATTGACTCTACATAATGAAATTAATGAATATCCAATAAATTTTGGTTACACAATAATTTGCATAAAACAAAAGGCTGCCATTTCAACTACTTAGGTATTACAGTTACATAAACTTAAATTGGAATGATCAAACAAATAATGTTGTGAGGATGGCAAGCCAAAGATGATTTTTTATTGGTATAATGCTTATAAGATGCAATAGGTCTATTAAAGAGACTGCCTACACTACGCTTGTCCATCGTCTTCTGGAGCACTGCTGTGCATTATGGGATACTTGCCAGATGGGATTCACAGAGGACAGCAAGAAAGTTCAAGGACCGGCAGCTTATTTTATATTATCATGGAAAGGGGAGAGATTTGTTATGCAAATTGGGATGGCAATCATTAAAATAAAGGCGTTTTTCACTATGGCAGGACATTTTCATGAAATTTTTATCACTAACTTTATCTTCTAAAAACGAAAATATTTTGTTGCCGTCAACTTACATAGGGAGAAAGGATCATCATTGTAAAATAAGAGAAATCAGAGTCCACACAGAAAGATTCAAGTGTTCATTTTTCCTGTACATTGTTTGAGAGTGGGACAGTAGAGAAACATCTTGAAGTGGGGTTGACCCTCTGCCAGGCACTTAATTGTGAATTGCTGAGTAGTCATGTAGATGTAGATGTAAATGTAGATGAATATCAACAAAGAAATATCAAGACTATTTAGCAATTTCAGCATAAAGTACAAAGTAAATTGAAAAACTAAAAATTGAGTGAGAACGAGTGTAAATATTAGCAGTTGAAGTAATTACGTTACTTAGTAGAAACTTAGATTTTTTTTAGGTCTAATTGTTTACAGTTCTTATTATGTGAAATTTAGCTTTCATCTACATTTACATCTACATGGTTACTCTGCAATTCACACTTAAGTGCCTGGCAGAGGGTTCACCGAACCATTTTCATACTACTTCTCCACCATACCACTCTCGAATGGCGTGTGGGAAAAAGGCACACCTAAATCTTTCCTTTTGAGCTCTGATTTCTCTTATTATGATGATCATTTCTTCCTACCTAGGTGAGTGTCAACAAAATATTTTTCTTTCGGAAGAGGAAGTTGTTGATGATTGAAATTTCGTAAATAGATCTCGCCACAAAGAAAAGTGCCTTTGTTTTAGAACACTCTGTGTTTTAGAAAACAATTTATGAAGAATACAGTGACTTGACTCAGTGTTATGGATCACATTGTTTGATGCCTTACAGAAAATGAAAAAGAAATGTACTGAAAATTATTATTTGTTAATTCTGTTGTTTTTGGAGTGAAAAATTTGATGGAAAACACTGTGTGTGAAAATTGTTTTAGTATTGTGGAGACAAAAGGCATGCAGAAGTGACAAGTGATGTATTCAGAACTCAAAAGTGAAAAAGGTATGAAAACAATGGGAGGGGAGGGGGATGTGATATGGGGTTTGACCAAAGTTTTGGGAGTTCATCTTCAGAAGGGAATGTGCTGTGAGAAGGGCTTATGAGTCAACTTAGAGGAAATAATGACAAAATTGACAAATTAAATGAAACTTTGAGTGTTAGAAATGATGAAACAGTGACGTGAGTAGTGATATAACAGAAAACAATGTCAAAATTGACAAATTAAATGAAAAACTCAGTAAAAAATTTGACAAAACTAAAAGTAAACTGGGTTATTAAGTGAAAGAAACAAATGGCAGAATTTCCCAAGTAACCAGCAAACTGAAAAATGAACTTCAAAATAATATCAAGACAAAATGAAATGACTGACATTAACTGCTAGTGGGCATTGATTTAAATCAATGGCGAAAATCAAAAATTTGTGTCAAAGAGGGATTTGAACTTGAGACTCCTGCTTACTAGACAGATGTGCTAACAATTGCACCTTCGGAATACAGTGGCCATCACAAGTGCATGGACTACCCTAGCATGCCTCCCGTCAGACCTAAATTCTCAACTTGTCCACACAATACTGATGTAGTATCCCTTACACATTATCCTCGTAACACACAGTGTTTCACTGATTCCTGTAAGAAGCTCGAAATTTAGCGTGGACTTCAATGCGAGATGCTTATAACAGTTTCCACAAAGAAACTTTGTCTCAAAACCTGGCAGAAAATCCAAAGAGATTCTGGTCGTATGTGAAGTATGTTAGTGGCAAGAAACAATCAATGCCTTTTCTGCGCGATAGCAATGAAGATACTATTGAAGACAATGCTGCCAAAGCACGGTTACTAAACACAGCCTTTTAAATGCCTTCCCGAAAGAAGATGAAGTAAATATTCCAGAATTTGAATCAAGAACAGTTGCCAACATGAGTAATGTAGAAGTAAATATCCTCGGAGTAGTGTAGCAACTTAAATCACTTAATATGAGGGCCATTCAGAAAGTAACCTCCGGTTGATTTAAAAAAATACACCAAGTTAAATAAAAATATTTTAATATATACATCTTACAACTACATCTTTGCACTATTTTTCTACATAGTCTCCATAGCGATTGAGGCACTTATCGTATCTCTTCACAAGCTTTGAAATTCCTTCTGCATAAAAATCACCCGCTTGTGCCTGGAGCCAGCCTGTGACCGCATCTTTGAGCTCTTCGTCGTCATCAAACCGCTATACAGAACAAACGCTGTGGTATGCTGACTTCCGGTATCGTTTTTTTGCACGATAACGCCCGTCCTTACTCTGCTCGCAGAACAACGGCCCTTCTTGAGTCCTTCAAGTGGGACATTATCAACCATCCACCTTACAGCCCAGACCTGGCACCAAGTGATTATCACCTCTTCATGCATTTGAAGAAATGGCTCGGGTCACAGCGGTTTGATGACAACGAAGAGCTCAAAGATGCGGTCACAGGCTGGCTCCAGGCACAAGCGGGAGATTTTTATGCAGAAGGAATTTCAAAGCTTGTGAAGAGATACGATAAGTGCCTCAATCGCTATGGAGACTATGTAGAAAAATAGTGCAAAGATGTAGTTGTAAGATGTATATATTAAAATATTTTTATTTAACTTGGTGTATTTTTTTAAATCAACCGGAGGTTACTTTCTGAACGGCCCTCGTAAAAGCAAGTCTTCTGGTCCAGACTTTATACCAATTAGGTTCCTTTCAGAGTACGCTGATGCATTAGCTCCATACTTGACAATCATATACAACCGTTTGTTCAATGAAAGATCTGTACCCAAAGACTGGAAAGTTGCACAGGTCACACCAATATTCAAGAAAGGTCGTAGGAGTAATCCACTTAATTACAGGCCCATATCATTAATATCGATATGCAGCAGGATTATGGAACATATATTGTGTTTGAACCTTGAAGAAAGCGGCCTATTGACACACAGTCAACATGGGTTTAGAAAATATCATTCTTGTAAAACACAAGTAGCTCTTTATTCACATGAAGTGTTGAGTGCCATTGACTGATTCCGTATTTGTGGATTTCCAGAAGGCTTTTGACACTGTACCACACATGTGGCTTGTAGTGAAATTGCATGCCTATGGAATATCGTCTCATTTATGTGACTGGATTTGTGATTTCCTGTCAGAGAGGTCACAGTTCATAGTAATTGATGGAAAGTCATCGAGTAAAACAGAAGTGATTTCTGGCATTCCCCAAGGAAGTGTTATACACCCTCTGCTGTTCCTTGTCTGTATAAACAATTCGGAGATAATCTGAGCATCTGTCTTAGGTCATTTGCAGATGACGCAGTCATTTATTGGCTAGTAAAGTCATCATAAGATGTAAATGTAGATGTACACAACCCAACAAGCCACATTCCTTGATGTTAACCTCCACCTCAAAGATGGCTAAATCAGTAACTCTGTCCATATAAAAACTACCAACCACCAGCAATACCTCTACTTTGATAGCTGCCACTCATCCCACACCAAGAAGTCCGTTTCGTACAGCCTAGCCACCCATGGCCATCACAAATGTACTAGTGAGCAGCTCACCCTAAATATGCCGAGGGTCTCACTGAGGCCTTCACAGACTATATTTACCCTCCCAACCTTGCAACTGAACTCGGGCTCGTTTACTACCTATTTTTTCACGTGGCTCATCTGTAAAGGGGGTTGGTAGTAAACGGTTGCATTTGCGCCCCTATTATTGAGTCTGATATTGGCTGGCTTTTGAAGAGCAGTGAATTGAACTATACACGTTCAGATTGAAACTTATTTATTCAAAAGAAACACTTTAACGTTGTGGCCAAGCATTTTTAAGTTCACAAATAATAATCGGTGCAATTTGTACACTGTTTGTCTCACACCCACACACTTTCACTTTGTTCCTTCGCATACCCTGCCGTCCATGCTTGCACTCGCGGCACTTTGCCGCTCCCAACTCACCACCACAACGGCCAATGACAAAAGACCCCGATTTTCCCGCTCCATACACAGTCCTGAGTCGGGTCACATGACACCACAGTAGTCAAAATAATTGCTAAACATGGCCACAATTCGTTTACAATATTTTATAATATTTAAATACTTAAATCTAAATACATTATATAATTTTTACAAATTATCACCACACTTATATAATTCGTTGCAATTAAAAAAAAACCAAAACACTATCCAACGGAACTACAACGTCCATCAAAACACAAACAAGTATTTTCCGGTCTATTTTGCCAAGCATATTATCTCTGCTGCCGTGCTTTAAATTTTAAATTACTTGAAAGAGTTCCATATTATCCCCTGTTACCTTACAACCTTGTACAAAAACAGATCTCCCATGTCTTATCTTTCTAGTTACCCACCACCTCCCAGAGTCCCACTGTCTGGCCACAGAGAAACATGAGTGCCACCCAGGATTGGAGCAACTGAATTACATTCTCCACTAGGGTTTTGTCTACCTCTTATCATGCCCTGAAATGAGATATGTCCTACTCACTATCTTTCCCTCCCCTCTCACACTGGTATTCCGCCACCCACCAAACCTACACAACATCCTCATCCATCCCTACACAATCTCTGCTCCCAACCACTTGACTCATGGCTCATATCCCTGTCATAGACATTGATGCAAGACCTGTCCCATACATCCTCCCACTGCCACCTACTCTACTCTAGTCACAAACGTCACCTACCACATCAAAGCCAGGGCTTCCTGTGAAACCAGTCATGTGATCTACTACCTCACTTTCCGTCAGTCTTTTTGTTGTGCCTTTCTGCGAATCAGCATCTCCACTGTATGGTGAGTAGCATTTACCTTTTCATAATACTGTAATATATGGAATACTGATTTAATAACAATTAACTAAATAATTATTGAAGATGGGATATCATGCTTGTTACTGGTAGTGAATAGCATCATATAGTAAAGTAGAAACAAGCACTGAAAGACAAATACATTATAGTTCATGAAGAACTTAAGAAAAGAATCTGTGGGGTTACTATCACTGGAGTTATGTGCAAAATTCTGACTATAATGGAATAATTTACAGTATGTAACTATACTTGACCAATTAACACCTTTTTACAGCAGGTACTGTGAAGTGATATTTCTGAAATAGAAAACAATTTGTTTTCATACTTCATAAATATTAACAATTAGTTGTTATTTGTATGATTAGTCTTGCTTAGGGAGGTTTCAGTATGTTGGTACAATATGTACATAAGACGAACATGCAGATTTTCAAATTTTGTTCTAAATATGTCCTTGGAAACAGATGTGGAAACAATTATAACAACGAATGTATAGAGCAGAAAGGGTTATCAATCTATTTAATGTCTAATGAGGAAAATATGAGCATTTTTCTATCTCATTTACTAATGATCATACTAATCAGTACATGAAGATGCTTTGTAATTTTTTTGTAGTTATCATGACTCTATACCTACACTGTAATGAGAATATATGTATCACACTGGTATGAATAATATAGTATATTTGCTCACACTCCCAGTTTTTGAAACATAAACCTTCACAGTTGTGTAAATGAATTTGTAACGTATACATTAAGTAATCACATGAGAAGGTTAGACTAGTACCAATGAAAACGAATTTAACAAAGCTAAATTTACTTGATTATTACAATGGGCAAGTTCTGCTCACACTGTACTTACATTTGCATATATTTACTAACACACCTATATAAAATTTTGAACTCAATTAAAATTATTACTAAGAGTATTATTATCTTAAGTAACCACTGATACTTATTTTTTTGGTATGAACATTGTATCTTTCATGCCCTGGGTTTAAATCAAAACTTATGAATTTATACATTTTGTAGGAAATAAGAAACATGTGACTGAGTTTAAGGGAGAATTCAAGTACAGGAGACAATGGTGGATGCTTGATCTCAAGAGAAAAGAAGGAAGAAAGAAGATGAAGACTACTTAAAGTTTTTTTTCTATTTCAGTGTGTCACATACAACACAAACAATTACCCGGTTATGTTTATATAAAAAGACGCAATTTTTTGTAACAAATCAAAACCTATACTGACTTAGTTCAGATTGTAGTAGTTTTCCCCCCTTTCTTGTTATATAAACATTATGGCAGAATTTCAAGCATAAATTTTGTATATGTAATTCAGCGGATGTGCATAATGCAACACTTCTGAATCTCATATTGGAGTATGTGATACACAGTTTTTAATATATTATTCGATGCATGGTACCAATTCTTGTACTATCTTATGACTACATTTTACATTTATTATTTATTATTTAATGTTATATGGAAGAATTTTAGATTACATACATATTGACACTGAACACTCTGTATCATAAACAAAATCACAAATTTTAATAATTTGTAATAAGGTATTTATGAATTTATAATTAACTAAAACAAAAGTGTCAAATTTAAAAGTATATCAACTCAGTTTTCTAGTGCAGCTATTTTCCTATGAAGTTATCATTTTGAAAGTTTCAGAATATCATGATAGAAATAGCAAGTCTACTTAGTATTGTACCACATAAAGCATAAATGAGAAAATGTCTATTCATGTAGTGGCAGTAGGAGAAAACACATATAAAGGTTAAGAAAATGTGCAAGCTTTTGAAGCCAATGGCTCCTTTTTCTAGCAGAAGGGTTGAAGGAGAAGGAAGAGCGATAAAGGAAAAGGACTGGCAAGATTCAGAAAATGGAGAACATTAAGGAAAATTCATCGTAGGTCAGAGGAGGCTTACCAAGCAGAATGAGAAAGAAAGACTCATGTTTTCAAAAAGACTGACTGTAATATGTGATGGGGTTCATCATGGTAAGAGAGGAGTCATTGGAGAATTAGAGATGGCGGGAGTTGGGAAAAAGGCAGAGGGGGGGATTTAGGTAAAAAAGGAACACAAGCAGGGAAATAGATTGGGAAAAGGTAGAAAAATTCACACAAAAATCATGATAACAGACAACAGTTAACAAGAGGTAATAGGTCAGTGAGTAAATCTCACAAGAAAATTGGGCTATATGGTAGGAAAAAATTATGATAAGAGAAAATTATGACAGTGAATTGTGATTGGGCAAGTTCTTGGAAAAGACATGAAAACAAACAGAAGCTTAAAAACAGGGCAAACAGAAAGAGGAAGTCATTGGCAAAACCAGAATCTGATGCACTTTGAAGGTAACATAATGCAGGAGATGGCAGTAACGGCTGATCAGTGAAGTTTGGCAAAAAATAACCATACAAAAAGATGAGAGAATCACGTAGAAGCAAGGTAAGTGGCAAGGGGGAAAGAAAAGAAAAGTGCTCTCAAATTTTCAAATAAATTGGCAAAAGATGATTAGCAGAAGGTCCTGCAGTGTATAGTGAACTGTAAACAAAAAGTTATATGCAAATTCATAAATAGCAATAGATCTGTTTATGCACATATAAATGATTATTGGAAAAGATGTAGGGGCAAGATGTTGGTTAATACAGGTGGTAAAAATAAATAAACGAGTGGACTAGCACGTAAGGTTGAAAACAGACAACAGTTTGAACAAGACAGACAATAACAAAGATTGACTAGGGGGTTACATAAGAAGAAATGATATCTACAAGAGCTAATATATCAATGAAAACAATCAACTTTTGAAAATAAAATATAAATGGATAGATAAAAAAGAATATATTCACTGAGTAACAGCAGGAGAAAACACATGAAAATTAAGGACATGTGCAGGCTTTTGGAGCCAGTAGCTCCTTCTTCTGAGCAAAGGGTTGAAGGGGGATTAAGAGGGATAAAGTGAAAGACTGGTGAGGTAAGTCTTCCCTGCCCTAGGCTTCTGGATAGCTTTTCCACAACTCTCCCCATTTCCTAAATCTCACCAGTCCTTTTCCTTTCCCTTGAACTCTTCTGCAAGAAGAAGTAGCCACTAGCTGTGAAACGTGCATATTTACAATCTTTTATATGTGTTTTCTCCTGACACCGTTTAGTGAGAATTTTTTTTTTATCCAGCCAATTATATTATACAGTAAAGTCTTGATTAACTGAACTTGGGTCAACCTAAAACCTGGTTATCCAAAATGCCTCTAAAAATTGCAAAGCCCAAAATTAATATTGTACTGCACAGAACTAATTTGAGGGTGAGTGTGTTCTGAGCTACAGTTAGCAGGGAGAGTTGAACATATGAGCCTGAATTGCTTCCCAGCCTCAGACTCATCAGTATAAATACAGTGCATTCCAGGAGGAATGCTCAGTATTCAGGAATATGATAGGAACTATTATTGGAAAAAAAGTCTAGGAAACATGGGCTCTGAAATGCACATCTTAAGAACTATGAGCCCTTTTTCAGTAGAAGATACGTGTTTCACAGAAGTGAAGGAGAAGTGCTCATTGCCCTTAAGGTGTGAGCCTCAGTAGCTTTACACAGTTCACCTACAGTGGATGGACTAATTTGACACACCCACCACAGATGCCAACCAGGGACTATGGTCACACCAACCAGGCAAGAGAGACAATGGGCAACAAGCTCATTATCTCTGACAACAGCAACCAATTCCCTGTACCCAATATAGCAATCTGCACAGTATAACCTGTGGCCCAAGGGTTGCCAGAACAGCTGCAGTTCTATTTCAGATCAAACTGCAGTAGCAGTTATGATGTTACGAGCAAGTGCTGTGGACTGTTTAGAGATGCCATATGCAATACACTATATTAGTACACAGACTTGTTACTGGAACCACCACAGCCACAGTGCTGCATCACAGATTTGGACTTAGTCTTGTGTAGTACGTTCAGCATGGCGCACTGCAGCAGTCATTAATATTTATTTATTTAATCTGATCTGTTTAGGGCCATCAGGCCCTGTCTTTCATTGGGCCAGGGTTTCACACATACAGTAGCTTTTTTACATCATAGTTACCTATGTAATAACAGTTTTAATATGACAAACAGTATTGAAATTATTTGAGTTTCTAAAGTGGCTATGTGAGTAAATAATACTGACTATGAAATAATGAAGTTAATACTTGCAGTACTCATACTACTGCACCTGCTGCCTCTAATACTGATAATAGTAAAAATAATAACAATAATAATAATAATAGTGACTATAATGACAATAATGATAGTGATAGATGTAAAAAGTACTGATAGGTTTACAAAATATATGTTTTCTAATATACTGAGTTCTGGGGAAAGGAAATTTAAGGAGACTGCATGAACTAAGAATACTGGGAAACAAGGAAGATTTGCTTGGAAAGAATGATGTACAAGGATAACGAGTGTGTACAGGGACAAGGAAATTCTTATTGTTGCTTTAATAGCTATGTCATTATCTGTCTTTTGAAGATGGAGATATTATTTGGTTCTCTAACATAATGTGGGAGGTTATTTCAGAGTCAGGTTCCTGTTACTGAGAAGGATTTCAAGAATGTGGATGTACAATGGTGTGGGTTAGGATGGATTTCGCTCTGATGGGAATGGGTGTTTCTGCCATGTTGTTTAGGCAAGAGTGTTAATGTTAAGGAGCACTATAAGGCACAGTGTTAATTGATAAGACAACAGAGAAGACAGAGGGTATGGAAATCTCTGCACTTGTCTGGACACAGCAAGAGTAGTTGTGTACATGATGGTGAAATATGGTCAAAGAGTCGAACATCACAGATATGCATCCATACACATCCATAACCAGTTCCAGGCACTGAGAGATTTCCTGAGAAAGGCCTTGCAGGATAACATTGGTGTTATCAATAACTAGAAATTTAAGTGTTTATACAAGTTTCTTTTTCAAGTCAACAGGAAAGAGCTTCTTACATTTTTGTTGGCCGTGGAGAGATGCTGATGCCTTCTTGCACATTGAAGTTATGTGCTTAGTCCAATTTAGATTTTCATCTATTATTACTCCCAAATTATTTGCTGAAGGAGAGAAGTTGATATTTATCCCATTTAGGGTGAAAAATGGTAGAAATTCCTGATCCTTTGGGCTAAAGAACCTAGAATTATGAACCAGTACTGCTAGTGACACAGTTCAGCAGTACTAGAGAGCACATCACAACAGTGGCGCAGTTTGTATTGTGACTCAACACTCACACTTCAGTCAGTATTGTGACAAGTGACTTACACATGGAATATATTTCTCGGGGTACTTGGCTAAGTTATGGGCAGCAACAAAAGTGGCTATACTTCAGTGGACATTATTATTTGGACTTCACTGAAAAGGTATTTAATGTAGATTAGTTATACACTACAGTGTACTTTCTCTGGGTTTCTACCTTCTGTTGGTGTTTTCAAAAGAAAAAAATTGGAAATTTGTGGTAAGTTCTATGGGACCAAACTGCTGAGGTCATCGGTCCCTGAGCTTACACACTACTTAACCTAACAACTAATTTATGCTAAGGGCAACACATCCACTCATGCCCGAGGGAGGACTCGAACCTCCAATGGGGGGAGCCACACAAACTGTGGCAAGGCACCTCAGACCACGTGGCTACTCCGCATTCAAAGTTTTTGTGGACATAACAGTCAACAAATTTTTCACTGAACTCTAGTAAAATTCTGTTAGACATTAATTAAATTTTTATGATTTGATGGACATTTTGGACTTTGGCCATATATCTTATTATGTGATTACGAATTTTATTGGTGCATTTATGCTGCCGTCTTGCCACTCATTGCTCACCAGCATAACCCAGTGATGATTAATCAAACCCACTGTGTCTTACCAGTCTATTTAAACCACACTACCAATGCAAACCACTCTGTTCACTATTATCCTCACCAGGCAGTGATATCAAACTGGTTTGTGTTTTATGGTGCAACCATTACTGAATATCCTAAAACTTGAGTTGTGATTGACTGATTCAAGTTCAGTCTAGCAGTACCACATTTCTACATCTACATCTATGTACATACTCCACAAGCCAATGCATGGGGCAAGGTGGAGGGTACCCTATACCACTGTCAGTCATTTCCTTTCTGTTCCACTCACAAACAGAGCAAGGGAAAAATGACTATCTATATTCCTCCATATGAGCCCTGATTTCTTTAATCTTATCTTTATGGTCCTTATGCACAATGTATGTTGGCTGTAGTAGAATAATTTGGCAGTTAGATTCAAATGCTGGTTCTCTAAATTTTCTCAATAGTGTTTCTTGAAAAGAATGTTACCTTCCCTCCAGGGATTCCTGTTTGAGTTCTTGAAGCATCTCCGTAACACTTATGTGTTGTTCAAACTTACTGGTAACAGATCTAAAAGCCTGCCTCTGAAGTGCTTCAATGTCCTCCTTCAATATGATCTGGTACGGAACCCAAACACTTAAGCAGTATTCAAGAATGGGTTATACCAGCATCCTATATGTGGTCTCCTTTACAAATGAACCACACTCCTAAAATTTTCCTAATAAACTGAAGTCAACCATTCACCTTCCCTACCACAAACCTCACATGCTCATTCCATTTCATATTGCTTTGCAACATTCCACCCAGATATTTAACCAATGTGACTGTGTCAAGCAGTACACTACTAATGCAGTATAAATGTATTACAGGTTTGTTTTACCTACTCATCCACTTTAACTTACATTTTACCACATTTAGGGCTAGGTGCCATCCATCACACAATTAGAAATTTTGTGTAAGCCATCTTGTATCCTCATACAGTCACTCAACTTTGATACCTTACCATACACCACAGCATCATCAGCAAACAACTGCAGACTGCTATCCAACCTGTCTGCCAAATCATTTATGTGTATAGAGAATAACAGCAGTCCTATCACACTTCCTTGGGGCACTTCTGACAATAAGCTTGTCTCTGACGAACACTTGCCATCGAGGACAACTTACTGGGTTCTATTATTTACGAAGTCTTTGAGCCACTCACATATCTGTGAACTTATTCCATATGCTCATACCTTCCTTAACAGCCTGCAATGTGGCACTGTGTCAAATGCTTTCTGGGAATCTAGAAATATAGAATCTATCTGTTGCCTTCCATCCAGAGTTCACAGTATATGCTGTGAGAAACGGGCAAGCTGAGTTTCACACGAGTGATGCTTTCGAAAACCGTGCTGATTCACGAACATAAACTTCTAGGTCTCAAGAAAATTTATTATATTTGAATGAGAGTATGTTCTAGGATTCTGCGTCAAACCAATGTTAGGGATATTGGTCTATAATTTGCGGGTTTCGTTTTTTATCCTGCTTATGTACAGGAGTCACCTTTCCAGGCACTTGGAACTTTGTGCTGGGCAAGAGATTTGCGATAAATGCAAGCTAGATAATGGCCCAATGCCATGAAGTAAAATTAAAAAATTAAAAAAAAAGACATGTCTGAACAGGCCTTGAATGCCCACCACTATTGACCAGCCACCATGTCATCTTCGGCCCTTATGCGTCACTGGATGCAGATGTGGAGGTGCATGCGGTCAGTACACCACTCTCCCAACCATTGTCACTTTTCTTGACTGGTGCAGCTACTTCTCAGTCAAGTAATTCCTCAATTGGCCTCACATGGGCTGAGTGCATCCCACTTGCCAACAGCACTCGGCAGACTCGGATGGTGACTCATTCAAATGTTAAGCAAGCCTGAAAGCAATTAACTTTGATGATCTCATGGGAACCATCATTATCACTGCAGCAAGTCCATTGGCTATTGGTGTAGAGTACTCCTTGTAAAACAGAATTGGGATTCCACCCAGACCTGGTGACTTATTTGCTTTCAAATTTTTAAGTTGTTTCTATATGCCAGGGATGCTTATTACTATGTTGATCAAATGGGAGTCTGTCCAACTTTCAATTGATGGTATGTCTGTACAGTTCTCCTGCATGAAAAATTTCTTGAACGAAAAATTTAAAACTTTGTCATTTGGCTCTGCTACCTATGTGAAGAGCTGCACTGTAATAACTCTTGGTGGGCAGTGAGCAGGGAGGCTGCAGTATAAAAGCAACAATACTGCTGGCTATCAGTAAGGTGCAATGTGGCAGCAATGAGGTGTCAGTGTCAAGGCTGCAGCATAAATGTACGATAAGTGTTCGTGAACTGTTCCAGATGCTGCATCAACTTTAGCTTCCATTAGCACTTACAAAACTTTTGCAATTGCTCCAAAATACTATAGAGTCCCTCAATGCTACTATGGATAAATTAAGTGCTACCCAGGGCTTGGTGTTATATGAGCTAGAGGATCAGGATCAATGTAGGTGTTCAGTGAACACAACTGGTGTTTCACCCATTCAGTCTGACACAGAAACATTGAGCAAGTTACATGAGCAGATGTGAATAAAATTTTACAACACATGCTTTTCTCTTGTTCAATGCTTGAGCTTGTATGTATGTTCTGGATTAGTAAATTTTCCCATATAAAGATTCAGATGTTGGTGAGGAGTCAGGTGAATATTTTCAGAATAAACTTCTGTTTTGACAGCACATCATAAGTATTATTGTACCTATAAGAGGTCTGGACAAAAGTTTAAAGAACAGGCTGCTATATTGTAAGGCCTTACTTGCAACTGTTTCTTCAAGTGTGAAAACAAAGCTTGTACTCTTTCCTATGTGACTATTGCTGTGAGAACTATGTTAATTGTTCATGCTCCAGATACAGGGATATGAGGGGATTTTATCTGTTTGAATAACCCTACATGTGACAAAAGCTCATCATTTATTCAAGTTTTCAAACAGACTGAGCAAACTGAGCAAGTCCTTGAGTGCAAGGGGATTGGAGCTTTTCATACAGAACTTAAGAGTAGTGATGTCCACATGGGAAAACAGAACAGGGATGTCATCACATGGGACAACAGAACAGGAAATGTCACCCAGCACCTATGCCTCAGGCCATGTCTTGTAACAAGAACAAATGATCTTCCACTGCTAACTATTCTTGAGTCAAATCTTGCTTTCATTGTTTTATGACTCACAAGAGACAGTCATGCTACTACAAATGCACGACCTGCTTACGTTGTCAGTTTCTAGGTCATAAGGCTGAAGTCTGTTTAAATAAATTATATCTACCATCAAGTGCTCTATTTGCACTGGCGCCACAGATGATTCAGTGAATGTGTTTGATTGTAATACTAATGATTTAAAAAAATGTATACTGTAATACATGATAATTCAAAGCATGATGGATCTGAAAGCAGTGTGTACAGTATTCTTTCATGCAATGATAAAGCTGTGTTGGTGGAATGGCCATGTCATTTAATTTAAGTTGGAAACTGGTTCATCATGAGCTATCATCAACACTCATATCTATGCTTTACCTGATGCCTCACAGATGTTTAAGCTTCACAGAACATTGACAAGTGACCAGACTATTCACATCAAAGGTTGCTGTCAAGTGCATGTCAAATGCAAGAGCAAGCAGGTTTGGGCCCTGCTTTTGGTGATGAAGTGATGTACAGTAACCAATACCATGGGTGTAGACCTACTTCATCTTCTTGGTTTCACAGTTCAGTATTCAACAAATCACATCTAGATCAAGGATGGTGGAATGGCCTGCAAATACCTCTGTAGGAAGTACAGGCATCTTTTTTTCGATCCAACATGGTGTCATCAAAGACTATGAAGCACACATCACCCTGCATCCTGATGGATACCAAATTTTGTAAGGCATGCCTGTTCCATTTGTGCACAAGATTAAATGGCAATTGGGCTGACAGGAAGCAGCTAGCATCATAGAACCAGTATCCAACTATCTGTGGACCATCCAACTGGTCATTATCGAGAAGCCCAATGCCAGTATTCATCTATGCAGAGACGTCAAATTGACTGTGAATGTCCAAGCCATCACTGATGTATATTCCATCTATGAGCAATGGAAATTATGGCATGCCTAGATGAAGAGAGTCAATGGGTGGTGTTTGTCAATACAACTAGGGGCTCTACAATTACAAATGATTCCCTTTTAGTGTTGACCCCAGCTGTATTTGAGTAGTATCTTGAACAACTGATAAACAAGGTTCCAGGAACAACCAACTATCTTGATATCATTATCACTGGTGACTCCAGCAATGAGTGCCTGCACAGCTTCGACCAATTGTTGCAAACCTACATTGGGTACATAAAGATATTTTGTGAGTTATAATAATTTATTTGTGTAGTAGTTCCAAAATACTACATTGGCACATTTGTTAATAGTGATACAGCTCAACAGTAGTAGAAAGCATATCACAACAAAACTGGAGCCTGACATTACAAAAATGAAGATACGTACACTGAATACCAGCATCTGTCTGCTCCTTAGGGAAGAATTTCACATCACAACCATTTGTAAAGAAAACCATATTGGTTGTGCTTTGGGATGCTCCCTGAGTTTATGTGACTGATTATCTGGTATGTGGGGCAACAGAAAATACTTCTCAGAACATAGAGACCCTAAAATATCACCAACGTCGAGTTTGTTATGTTAGAAGCTACCTGGCACCAATAATTTTTCAATATGACAACAGTCATCCCAACACCTTCAGTGTAACTGAAGAGGCTCTGTGAAACCTGAAGTTTGAACCAGTTCCACACCCTCCTTACTCCCCTGATCTTGCACTTTGTGATTTTTATTTTTTTCCTCTGCCCTAGAGAGACCTCAAGGGTAATCATTACACATCAGAAGATGAGGTGAAGGCAGCTTTCTAGTCCTGGATTAGAGAAAAGTTTGAAGAATTTTTCAGTGACACTCTTCCTAACTGTTTTTCTTCATGTTCTACAGGCATGTGTGCATTACTTTTCAGCCTAACAACAAGAGAAACTCCTATGAGCTCAACAGAAATGATGTCTTTTGCCACAACTGGAGTGAAAAATTACTTCGTTCATCTGTTTAGTCTAGTTTAATTTTATCATTTCTTGCTATGTAACCTTAGCTTCCTTTTTTATTATTTCTTTTCTACTGAGTCCTATTTTCATATCACTCACTTGATAACGAGATGCTCTGTTAAATAAATAACTATATTTGATTGATACTCTAAATGGACTCTGCAAGCTAATGTAAGATGCCATTAACATTGGGTGTGAGTGAAACTCAATGAACATAATTTCTGACTTCTCATGGCAGTCTCTCTGTAATAATAGTGACAAAATTTTAATTATAATTTAGTACTTCTGCAATATCATTTTACTTGCTGTCAGTAAATTTACCAAGATACAAGCTAATATTTAATATTACTTACTTATTCATGTATGGTGTCAAGTTCACACTGTAAGATTTTTCAATCAGTTTCTTCCTCTGTACTTCTTGCTCTTTCTCACATTCTTTTATAAGTTTTTCATACTTTTCCTTTAATTCTTTTTCTTTTTCATCCTTTTCCTGTAGTGTGGCTTGAACTTTGGCAAAGTCTGACAAGATTTTTAAACTTATTTCTTTGAATTCCTGCTGCATTTGACTTTCATTTATGTTTTGTAAATGTGTAATGTTAGCTTGTTCTTGTGCCTGAAATTATAGAAAATTATCACAAAATGGGGACTTGTCATAACAAAATTTCTCTAATAACAGTTAAAATACTCTGTTTACCTGTTTTTCAATGAAAATATTTATCTGATGTAATTTATGTCTAAGATCATCATACACTGATAGCTCTGCATCTTGTCTTGCTTTAGCCAAAGCAGCTTCATAATTCCTTTTTACTGCATCCATTTCTGTCTTGGAAACAAAATCATTCTCCAACTTATTCTGAAGCAGCATCAATTCCTTTTCTATATTAAATTTTTCCTGTAAGATGTACATGTTCTTTTACTAACAGCTCAGAGACACACTGTAAAACATCTATTTTGTACATAGTGTAATGGAACTCTTCAGTAGATATCTTTTTTCCTCAAGAATCAGAGAATCTAATTCACCATGATTTAGAACATAATCCAAAGAGGTCAAAATCACAAACTGAATATTTTCTGCAATTTTGAGTGAATGTACATTGATAAAGCATAATCCTGACATAAAATTAACTATTTTTGTAATACAAATATACTTCACAGTTTTGTTCATTTGTGAAGTTGGGACTATTTAGATTTACTATATAATCATACTTATTTTTCTCCATAGTTGTTCAAAAAGATAAAATCAATAGAGGACTGTATTTCACTTTGCTTTTATGAAATACTAATAAGTTGTAACTCTCTGATCATGGGTACTGATTATCTTGATCATGTGAACATATCTTTGAACTGAAACTTTTTGTTCACTTGAAGTGTGTTCCGTTTTGGCTGGAGATAGTTGGAAGCTAGTAGTTCTTATCATGAACTGTATTAAGCTGTGAAAACAGCAAAATATAGAATAAAATAATTTTGAAGAGAACATACATTCCTGATTCATGATATTACTGATCTGACATATGGGTAAATAGAACACAGGCACCTTTTTGCAGTTTTAGCAGAAAGGAATCATTAACCTACAATGACTGAGCCAACATAAAGAAGAAGTTAACATTTAATTAGTCTTTTCTTGAACCAAATACAAATTTCACTTAGCATCAATAATTGTAAATAATTTAAGTGGAGGCCTTTGATTGGGATATATACCTTTACAGGAATGGCAGGTTATCACTCACTATGGTTTGTGGGTTACTAGATAGTTAGCTCAAAATCAAATGAAGCTATCAATCTCTGAGATAAAATATAGCAGTCACCTTCTGATACCTGGGAAAATTGTCAAGTGACTTCAATTAACTGTGTCTTGACTATTCTCGTTATACAGGATGATTCAGCTGCCCCTACTGATGTTGTTTTATGCAACCTGCTATGTTATGCCTGGCCTTCAAAAACCACATGTGAGATTTTCATATTCTTTTGCTCACTACTTGCAAACTTTAAGTCCCACAGAAAAAATGAACAGGACCTTTTGTAGAAAATTTAATGTAGTTTAATTTTGTATTGGGATATTTTTTAGTTACAGGCAATAGTTTTTGAAATACTCAAGAAAAATATACAGTTGTGACCTTCAAACACACACACTCCAACCACACAACCCCCTGCTGTCCAAAAATTTGTGACTGCACATGTTATTTCCCACATTTGACTTTCTTTGGGCTTCATGGACTGACCTTATTATGCCACTGTCTTAGCCAAGCACTTACAAGTTGTAAAGTTGATCTAAAAAATTTGTGAATTTTAACTTCGTAAAATAAACAATTACAGCAGTGTATTCATCAGGTCTTCTGACTGTGAAACTACAGTGCTTGTAAGGGTTAAGTTTGGTTTAAATTGTCAATGCATGGTAATTAAGTTTGGCAAAACATTTACAAAAATCTTTCAGTACCCTCACAGGCACATTTACATTAATAATGTTAACAAAATAGCTGACTATGCTAGTGACATAATAACCCAATCAACAGAGACCACGAGAGGTCAAATATTAGGAATAGTTTGTGAGGTCAGAAAGCTTTGTACAGTGGTAGAAGGAAGTGCCATGAACAACATACAAGCAATCCTGGTTGGTGAGGGATGAGTGTGTGGCTGAAGGTGCATTTGTAGGTAACTTTTGTATGTTTTTCTTGAATAACTCGAAAATCCCTGCCTCCAGTGAAAATATATCCCAGTACAAAATTTAACTACATGAAATTTCCTGAAAAAAGGTCCTGTTTGTGTTTCTGTAGGACTACCGGTAGTAGTTTGTGTATAGTGAGTGACAGAATATGAAAATCTTGCGTGTTGTTTTTGGAGACAAGACATAACATTGTGGGTTGTATAAAATGACATTGGTAGGGCAGCTGAATCACCCTGTATATTTATGACTTCCCATCTTGTATTTATATATCACAAATAATTATCTTTGTGATATTGTAGTGCCTGTGTTGATTAGAGGTATGATGCAGTGCTCCTTCAGACACGCATGCATGTCAAGGACAGGCACTGTGGTGACTACAGCCACTATGAAATACATGAAATGTAAGAAGACCGGGTGCAATAAGTGAGAAATCTGTGTTTGAATCCTGATACAGCAGTGCCTGCTTCATACCTCTGAACAACACAGGCACTGCAATATCGTATATATTCGCCAACACTGGGTGAGTGACTTCCAATTAAAGTGTCTCCCCTGTATGGGAATATACATAATGGATGCAATAGTGCATGTTGTAGACGCATGGTTGATGACATATGAAAATTGGTTTTGGCCTTGAAGGCCTCCAACATAGGTTCAGTCCAGCAAACTGGTTTAAGGCCTGAAGTCTGTTTGCCCGACAACTAGTCTGCCAGTGGGGCCTGCACGGCGGCGGCAGAAGGCAGATGCCGACAGTAGTAATTTATTGTACCCAAGAAATGTTGGAGTTCTTTGTAAGTAGCCAGAGGTGGCAGGGATGTGATGGCCTGCGCGTGGGATATGGGAGGTTATGTTCTGTCTGTGGAGACAGTGTAACACAAAAATATGACAGAAGACTGGCGCAATTGGAATTTGTCCTTGTTGATCTCAACGCTGTTGGAGTTCAAGGTCTGGAGGACTTTGGAAAAATGATTTTCGTGTTCCTCAGCCAAGTTGCTGAAAATGAGTATGTGATCTAGATATGTAAAGCAAAACTCGAACTGTCGTAAGATTGAGTCAATGAAATGTTGCCACGTTTGCGCCACATTTTTCAGGCCGAACAGCATGAAGTTGTATTGGAACAAACTGAGCAGCATGATAATAGCTGTCTTTGAAATGTCTTCCGGTGCTATGGGAATCTGGTGATAGACATGTTTACAGTCAATAACACTGAAGATTGTGGCGCCTGATAACATATGAGTGAAATCGTTTATGTTCGCCACTGGGTAATTGTCCATGACGGTATGAGCGTTTAAGCATCTGTAGTTGCAGCACATTTCGAAACAACCATCATGTTTGGTGACGAGGTGAATCAGTGAAGACCAGTTGCTGTCCGACAGTTGCAGGATACCTGCATCCAAAAGTTCATTGATTTACTGCTGGGCCGCGCGCAACTTAATGGGTTTGAGGCGTCTCACCTTATGCCTAATAGGAGGGCCGGCAGTGGTAACTATCTTGTGTGGCACTCTATCAGTGATGGAAGAAACTGAGAACTGCGCACGAGACTGAGTAATGTCCTGACGTGACGTTTTTGGACAAGAGGGGCACAACGAGGCATAACCGTTAGCATGAGTGGGAAAAGACAGCATGAAAGTCACATGCCTATTACGTGAGTGCAGCGTGCGCTTGTTTGAAGAGGTCGGCTGTGCACACAGCGTGGAGCAGGTTGGGATGCGCAGCGACTGTCTGTTGTCAGCCTTGCCTTGGGTAACCGGTGCGGGCAAGAGAGGCGTTTGCGTCGTGTGGGGAGCAGCAATGGCTGCCGAGTCACGTGGCTGGTGTGCGAGAGAGGGAGGGAATGTTTATCAACACGTGAGGCAGCTGCCTGAATGGTGGGTGTGGTTGTATCGCGTGCGCTACTGTCATTAAAAGCACTGTTTGAAACACATGGCACTGAACGTGGCGAGTGTGTCAGGGGTGGGGTATCTACCGGACGCGAATTGTCATATGCAATTAATGTTTTTGGACTAACCTGCTGTGTGTCCGAGCTGGTGTCTGATGGAGAAATACGATTAGGTGGTGGCACTGTGGACTGCAGTTTGAGCAGTGAGGTACGAGCCGTGATGAGCTCGTTGTAAGTGTGTGCTATTCATTGTTTCAGCTCATCATTTTCCTGGTGGAGTTGTGCCACCGAGTCGTATTCTGACAGTAGGTTAGTGACGCAGGCCACAGCGTTGCCCACGAGGGTGGAGCACTCACGTACTAACTCACGTGTCGTGAGAGAAACAGAATGTGGAACATAAGTGCGGGAGCACAGTATCTGAGTGTTAGTGGGATGATGTAGCACTGAGCCCTGAACCACGATCGGAGACAGTTTGTAATGTGACAAAAAATCCATACCGAGAATTGGTTCATTGATGTTGGCAATGTAGAAAGTCCACAGAAAACACAGAGAAGGAGATAGGTGCACCATAACTTTGACACAGCCTTAGGTTTGTAACGATGAGTTGACAGCTTGTAGAAGTGATCTCGTCGGTGAAAAGGTGGGAGGGGCCAATGATGTGGGTATGATAAGACACGTCAGCACCTGTGTCAACTAGGAAGACGAGCCGTGACAAAATGTCGGCCACGTATAAACGACCGCTCGGCCGGGTGGATGAGTGGACAGAGTGCAATTTGTGAGGACAACTGTGAGTTTCCCCACAGGACTCAGTGTCTTCTAGATACTGCAATTGGCATTTGGGTGCTGGCAAGGTAATCAACACTTCTTGGCATCATCGCCGAAAATCTTGTGGTATCAACAATAGAGATGAGCCGGATATGGTGGTGGCGGTGACTGCGGCAGCGGAGGAGGCTTGTCCTCATTGATTTGTTCCGGGATGTATATTGGCACGTATGGTGCATGGGTGATTCTTGAGTGCTTGGACAGAGGAGAGAGGGAGCGGATGCTGCCACGTGGCGTAGACGGTGCGGAGATGGAGCGAGCTCTGCCTCTGCATGCAGACGGCCGGTAAACAGGAACAGTTGTGCCAACCAGTGGTGAGTGGTGTGCTGGTTGGTGTTGTCATAGCAGTGCATACAGCTGGTCTGCGATGCAAAGCTGAGAGCCGATTGACTCCCAGGAGTGCGGTAGCAGGTGAATCTGTAGGCCAGTAGGCAACTTGGTGGACCATAGCGCCCACAGAGTAACATCCGGCATCATATGTTCACTCACAAGTAATTGAAGGTGGCACCAGTGTTGTGATGGAGTTCGGTCCCCCAGGTGCTCCTCGTACAAGATCTTGATGATTAATTCTTATGGTGAACAGGTGAGTTGGTCCAATATTGTTTTCTTTGTGAACTTGTACTTTGGTGGAGGCAGTGGCAAGAAGAGTAGATCACAAATTAAGTCTGAGTGATCATGGAGGTGCATGACAAGACATAAGAATTTAGAGTTCTCATCGGACACATGGTGTAACTCGAACAGATGTTCCACAAGCACAAACCATGATACGGGATTGTCCTCTCATATAAATGGGGCAGCTTTAGCAGACTGCCGGGAGGGGGGGGGGGGAGGGGGGGAGGGGGGGGGGGCAGGATGAAGGCGTGCTGATCCACAGTAGGAGGGGCTGTACTGCAGCCTGGCACCATAGGCGTAGGTGTGTTATTGGCAAGCATGTCTGAAGCAACAGCAGGTTGCATTGTCCTTGACGTGTTGCGAAAACAGAACGTGGCTGGCACGGTTGGTACCATGGGAACGAGCAGTTGGCAACATGTGTGGCAGTCCAGTAAACTGGACCAGAGGTTAGAGGTACAGATCTGAAATTGTCCACCTTGGAAATGACACAGAAGGCTGGCGCGGCAGACACAGACGTAATTGTAGGAGTGGCGAGTGGCTGAACAGTTGGAATCAGGGCCCCCCGTGCATGTGTGTGTGTGGGGGGGGGGGGGAGGGTTTGCTACTTTGTGTGACAACAATGTGAGTTTTCTGTGCACATCAGGAACACACCCCATGTTGTCGGACTATAAATTACTGGTGAAACTTGCTGAAGATCACATTGTTGCAGTAAAATATTCCTGGAAGGTGAAGCGCCGTAAGATGTACACGAGCTCACATGGTCGAAAAACTGAGCAACAGGTATGGTGGGTGAGCAAGGGGAATTTGGTGCATGAAAATTTCCATTGTTAGTCTGTGAGTGAGGCAAAACCAGAATAGTTTGATAGCGATTGATAGCGTGTGCGTCTTGCACAAATGGCGGCATTGCACATGGCATGACTGAGAGTCAGAGTATGTGTGCAAATGTAGATCACTTTGAACATTACATGATCGATCAGTAGTTACACAGTTCTGAAGCAGTTCTATGCACTTCAGTTCGGAACTGCGCAACTGCTATGGTCACAGGTTTGAATCCTGCCTCAGGCATGGATGTGTGTGATGTCCTTAGGTTAGTTAGGTTTAAGTAGTTCTAAGTTCTAGTGGACTGATGACCTCAGATGTTAAGTCCCATAGTGCTCAGAGCAATTTGAACCATCAATCTGAGTTATGCCACCAACATATCAAAGTGGAGATTTGAAGTTACATGCTGAAATGTGTTCATTACATTGACATATTTCATCACATTGCTTCCTAATTTGGAATTTCACAGTGACAACAGAAACTGGACCAGTCATATCAGGCATGGATGGCTGACCTCTGGGGTTTAATGCGGATTTAGTTGTGCTCATTATCAACAGTCCTATGTTGATTCTCTGATATGCACTGCTATTTTCTATTCTGCTCTGGACAGAAAAGTGACTGGGAGGTGTTGCATTTAAAAGATCCCACAGTCAAGGAAGTCCTGGCTATTGCTCAGGCATTCAAAGTGTCACCAGCTGCAACTGAAGATTTTGCAGATGTATTGGAAGTAACAGCTAGTTATTCAGTACCACAGTATCATTCACTGACATTCTAATTGTTTTCTTCTTTTCGTTCCACCAGACTGCAGCTCTGCCCTATGCAGTCTCCCCACATGTCCTGTTGTTTCTGAGGACATGTCCGCAGTCGCTGCATGCATTGCCATGCCTAGTGTGTGAATTGCCATAAACAAGGCCGTGTGGCAGTAGTCTGTTGAGGCTGACCATGTGACCAGACCTTGGACCTGAATGGAGAGCTTCTGGAGGTTCATAGTGTCATATTATTGTTTCTTGCATGATTTATATTGCGCTACAAATTGGATAATGAGCATTCGATTTCCAGTATGATACTGGGGCTGCTGTGTTGCTCATGGATCTTGAAATGCATTATTACTATTTTCACCCCACTCTTTCCTCCTACAAATGTTATCTGGTCAGTTATGGTGATCACCTGATTGCTGTTCAAGGGCATTTTATGATCAATGTTGAGAACTAGCATGTTATGCACATGGCCATTTCTAGCCATTGAAAGAGCAATGTCTGAAATCATTTTTGGTCTCAATGAATTCACAGAGTTTGGTTTTCAAATTAAGAATGATGTGCATCTTGTTAATGACTCCATTTTGTTCCAGGCATTAGACAACCTTTGCCATGAGTTCAAACCAATGGTTTTACTGTAACTGGGTGCTATGAAGAATATGAGGCCCACATCACCGTTAACCAATGGCCTTTCCCAAAGATTTTTCAGATAGAAATTGAACATTTGGGCCACCTTCTTTCAAACCACAGTGTCAAACTTATGAAGCATCATGTACCAGTGATTGATAACCTCCCTAAACCACAGAACCTGAAGGAACTCCAATCGTTTCTGGGCAAAGTCTGTTATTATTCACAATTTCTCACCAATGCAGTGGATATAACTCATCCATTGAATGTGTCACAAAGAAAGGTGTTCCTTTCATTTGGTCAGCAGACTGCAATAGAGAATTTTCCTACATAAAGTTGTTGCTAAAGACATCATTGCGCCTCAGTTGTTTGGCCCCCATTTGCGACTTCCTGACAGGACCATGCAACAATATTCATTTCTGAATGTGTATCACTATGAGATTCAAACAGATCCATGGCACAGTATGCTAATGTGGATGCATTATTGTACCTGCCCATGGTACCTGACATGATCTTCAACAAAGCCAAAGTTATCCATTTCCAGATCCATACTCACTTGCGGCATGAAGTGGATTGGCTTCTGGTAATGGTTCATCACATAGCACTGGCAAGATTCTGTTCCCTGACAGGTGGTCAGTTTTGCATGCAATGGTTGGCCTGAGCACCTTCTTCATCATTGGCTAGCAGTAGTCAATAGCACTCTCCCCCTTACCACCAACCCCTTGATCATCATACCTCTGGTGCTGCAAGCTTGTTTCCTTGCTCCCTTACATTGTGGTCACTGGGGTATGATCTGCATGAAGGTGCTTGTGCAGTGTTCAGTCTACTGGCCTAGCATCAACTCAGTGATTGAGAGGATCATCTATGAGTGCAAACTGAGCACTGAACAGCAGGCTGTACTGCCAAGAATTTTCACACCGTGGCCCATGGGTCAACATTCACACTGACTTCATAGCCCCTTCTGTCATTATATGTGTTTTGTGGTGGTCAATACACTGTCCAATTACCCATATGTCCTGCACATGTGCTCCACCATCACAGACGCTATGATTCAGGCTCTCACCCATGTCTTTGTGAGTGAAGGGTTGTCCTGGATGATCACGCCCAATAATGGCACGCAGTTCACATCAGCATTTTTTCAAGATTTCTGTGTTTGCAACAGTATTGCCCACCACATGACTATAGCATTACACTCACAATCAAATGGGGAGACAGAGGGTATGGTGCACACCTTTCAGGAGATAAAAATAGTGCTTGGTGGACTCATTAGCAAACTCTGTATTATCTTAGTGTCTCAGCACCTACAGGACCATAATGATGCATACAAAAGCATACACTCTCCGGGAGCTTGCCTTCATGTGACACCCCTCTCCAGGGGCCAGATGCCATTGGTGTGTCTTCACCCAAGGAACTGTTGGGTGCTGATAACACTGAGATGTGACTATCAGCCTCTCTTGTTGCTGCACCCATCCCTCACTGCTGATGCAGCTGTTTCCACACCACCAGCATGTGCAGTGTCACTACCATGCCTGGTTTGCCATCATACAGGTAACTTCTGGCTGGAGACAGCTGACTGTGCAGCACTGCAAAAGTGATGCCTCATACAGTGCTAATGGAAGAAAATTTTGTTAACATGCAGCTGCAGTCATGTCACCATTACTGCTGCAGAGCCACCTGGGTTGACCTCGTGCCCTCTTCAGTCGCACCAGTCCATCTCTGGCAGCAGTCCTCTCGCCAGCTTGGCATTCCACCTTTTTCCACTGATAACCATGGCACTAGCTTCCTGAAGGGAAGGGAGTGTTGTAGCAGTGTGTCCACTTATGCTGGCACTATCACAACTGCAGAGTTCATATTTGGCACTGCTGTGAAGAGTCCAGAATGAGAGTGCCTGCTTCACTTACAGTCAGTGCCACACCAGCCCTAGGGGACTGGCTGCACACCAGAAGCGTGGCTCACTCTCTCTTGCATCATTCATGCTCTGGGAAGGTTTTGCTTGCCAATTAGGACTGTTCTGTTATTTGTTTTGAAGAACTGTCTTGTTACAGGACTTGGCCTGCACTGTTTTCCCACTGTTTCTGTCCAGGTGTGTGTGTAAACTCTGGTGCTCAGTTACTGCCATTTTATTACTGCGTACTTTATTTATTGTAATGCATCTGTAGATACTACTTTGTTCACCAGGCAATAAAACTCATTTTACAGTTAAAAAAATAGGGCCAGCAAAAACATACAGTACCAAAAACTCATGCAAACCCTTATTTGAAAAGATCCAAATACTGACAGTAGTGCCCTATAATCAACATCATATGAAAATGTGTCAATTAGCCAAAAGTATATATTGTGAATTGTGTGATAAGTCACCACAGTCAAATTGCAGCTTCTGCTGCCCGGATGCTGGTGATGAGCCTCTCCAACTTTTTCTTTCTTTGTACAGCTCTTCTTCATGGATCCTATCATTAACAAGACCACTTTTAGCAACATTCTTGGTAACCATAACCCAACATATCTTTTACTATTTATGTTCATTTCAAGGTATTACCCGGCTATCCTGGTTTCTTCCATCCATTTTACATAACCATACCATCTTAGTCTAGTTTACTGGATTTTTTCCAATACACTTAGATTTACACCAGCATCCATACTGTTCCTCTCATCCCTTATCTTATCCTTTTTAGTTTGCCTCAGCATAGATATAACAAACTTCATTTCTTTTTTCATAATTCAATCACAGTTGCATTTTATTAAGCAGTAGGGGACTATCAAACGGCAAGGAGAAAAACCTCAACAGAAAATTTCCAGCTATATTAGGCCTAGTGAGTGGGATATAATTAAATCACTTTCAATGTAATTACTAACTATGTGGTAAGTACTTGTTTGAAAAGAAAGGGGGGAGGGGGGGAAGCAGTACTGAACAAATAGTAGGAAAAGCAAGAGTCTCTCTATACAATGTTCATGACCTGTAAGGACTGAGGGAAAAAATCACATAGGACCTGTAGGTATGAGTAGTGAATGCGGCAAGAGAAGGTGAAAACAGGCAGCTAGGAGGAAGGCAGTCAGAAAAAGAATATCTTCTGACATCATCATTCTCACCAGACACATCTTAATAGTAGCATATTGTAGGGTTCGAGATGACAGAAAAGTTTCAAAAGCGTCAGGTTGGTTTGTCAGTATATGATTGCTGCAATTATTAGGGAATGTAGGCAATGGGTTGTAGCTTACACATGATCAAATGTCTAATATTGGGGAAGAGAAGGCCACAACTTTTGAAGGATAAATACTGACAATAAGTGTCCTGTAAGGAAGGCCTCAATCAGTTTGAGCAAATATTCACTGAATTAAGAGATGACAGACTGTGGCACTACTGGAACTGTGCTTATTAACTATAAAACTATCAAACAAAACAGGAAAAGACAAAGGTAAGTATCTGTCTAATCAACATGGATGTATAATAAGATGCTTCTCTGCAACCCTTCAGTTAAAAATAAATACAGCAATCTGAAATTGAGCTGTAATGCTGAAATAGCATGGTACAATGCATTATAGAGAACTGACATGGAGAATCAGCAATTTGATACACATTTTTATCCACATACAAAATGTAAACACTTTGAAAAGCCAAATTATGACATAATGGAAGGTGATACCTTCTTGTGGACTGTGTGTGGTTTATTTGTTTAATAATCAACACTGCAACACTGGGAACAAAAATTCCATCTTTCATATGCCAATTGGGCACAAATATGACAAGGAAACTTGTAATACACTCCTGGAAATTGAAATAAGAACACCGTGAATTCATTGTCCCAGGAAGGGGAAACTTTATTGACACATTCCTGGGGTCAGATACATCACATGATCACACTGACAGAACCACAGGCACATAGACACAGGCAACAGAGCATGCACAATGTCGGCACTAGTACAGTGTATATCCACCTTTCGCAGCAATGCAGGCTGCTATTCTCCCATGGAGACGATCGTAGAGATGCTGGATGTAGTCCTGTGGAACGGCTTGCCATGCCATTTCCACCTGGCGCCTCAGTTGGACCAGCGTTCGTGCTGGACATGCAGACCGCGTGAGACGACGCTTCATCCAGTCCCAAACATGCTCAATGGGGGACAGATCCGGAGATCTTGCTGGCCAGGGTAGTTGACTTACACCTTCTAGAGCACGTTGGGTGGCACGGGATACATGCGGACGTGCATTGTCCTGTTGGAACAGCAAGTTCCCTTGCCGGTCTAGGAATGGTAGAACGATGGGTTCGATGACAGTTTGGATGTACCGTGCACTATTCAGTGTCCCCTCGACGATCACCAGTGGTGTACGGCCAGTGTAGGAGATCGCTCCCCACACCTTGATGCCGGGTGTTGGCCCTGTGTGCCTCGGTCGTATGTAGTCCTGATTGTGGCGCTCACCTGCACGGCGCCAAACACACATACGACCATCATTGGCACCAAGGCAGAAGCGACTCTCATCGCTGAAGACGACACGTCTCCATTCGTCCCTCCATTCACGCCTGTCGCGACACCACTGGAGGCGGGCTGCACGATGTTGGGGCGTGAGCGGAAGACGGCCTAAAGGTGTGCGGGACCGTAGCCCAGCTTCATGGAGACGGTTGCGAATGGTCCTCGCCGATACCCCAGGAGCAACAGTGTCCCTAATTTGCTGGGAAGTGGCGGTGCGGTCCCCTACGGCACTGCGTAGGATCCTACGGTCTTGGCGTGCATCCGTGCGTCGCTGCGGTCCGGTCCCAGGTCGACGGGCACGTGCACCTTCCGCCGACCACTGGCGATAACATCGATGTACTGTGGAGACCTCACGCCCCATGTGTTGAGCAATTCGGCGGTACGTCCACCCGGCCTCCCGCATGCCCACTATACGCCCTCGCTCAAAGTCCGTCAACTGCACATACAGTTCACGTCCACGCTGTCGCGGCATGCTACCAGTGTTAAAGACTGCGATGGAGCTCCGTATGCCACGGCAAACTGGCTGACACTGACAGCGGCGGTGCACAAATGCTGCGCAGCTAGCGCCATTCGACGGCCAACACCGCGGTTCCTGGTGTGTCCGCTGTGCCGTGCGTGTGATCATTGCTTGTACAGCCCTCTCGCAGTGTCCGGAGCAAGTATGGTGGGTCTGACACACCGGTGTCAATGTGTTCTTTTTTCCATTTTCAGGAGTGTATATCTGTGAAAGATCTTCACTTCACACAGTTTCTGTCTAATAAGTTAGTGAGAACTTTCAAAGACCCTTTTCAACAGCAGCCTTTAAAATGTATGTTCTTTTTTCTCTTTTTTCCCTTTTCTTTTATGTTTTGATTTCCCATGAGGAGGAGTGGTGGCAGAAGACAAAAATGTTTTTCAGTAAAAGGTTTTACATACTTAAATTTTTTAAATGCATAAAACTTGTGAAATAAATTCTGATTTTAAAGACACATATTTAAGTGAAAAAATTTATAGTTTTAAAAAATTTTAATGAATTTCCATCAAAGTTAAAATGTGATCAGATATTATGTTGATGCTTCTATGGTATAATAATGATGCTGGTCGTGTCTGAAAATGTTACTGATAGAGGTGCAATGAGGAGCACTGTAATGGGGCCCTGTGAAATCACAAGAAGCAACTACCAGTTATTGACGGGGAGGACCAAGGAGGGAGAAAATGGAGAGGTGTGATGAGGTGGATGTTGTTGACTAGGGCTGGATGGAAGCATGTATCCTTGGATGGATTTCATCAATGGGTAATGGGAGCTGGTTTACAATCTGGCAGGAGAGGATGGATAAGGTGAGGATATGCATGTAGTACTTGGATTCATGATTACTGGGTAGAACGTTGGGTGCCTGAACTGAATTTTCTGAATAATGTATTGGGTCCAAATATGCTTCAAGAAGAGAAGAATGTGTTGGCTGGTAAGGAGCTGTGCATCTCATGTTAGTTTTCACACAAGGGTTAGTCCTAAATACTTCACTGTGCTGGTGAGAGAAATAAGGTGATTGTGGATGGACGATGGAAACACATAGTGTTGCGGCCAAAGATAAAGGATTGGCTTTTCTGAGGATTTATTTGATGTTTCCATGTATTGCATTACTCAAGCAGGAGATTCAAGTGATGCTGGAGGGAGGCATGGGAAAATTGGAGGGTTTGGCAGGTAGCTAGGTAGGCTGTATCATAGGTATGTTGCAGGAAGTAAGTTGGGGGAGAGAGTTTGAGCACTGGGAATGTATGCAGTGCACAAGATGTAAAAATAGGGGGCACGGAGGGAAAGAGGTAGGATGGAATACCTGCTTCTGCATCTTTCACTCTACTAGCAGTAGGGTGAAAGATGCAGAAGCAGGTGTGACTGATTGTGACAGTAATGAAGGAAGCATGCTGTAAGTCAGACATAATTAACTGAGAGTGCATATGTTTATATTAAAAACAGTCCTGAATGCCACACTCAGACAAAAGCTTTTTGGATATCAAGGGAGATAAATATGGCAGCTTTATGTTTATTTAGTTGATGGGTGACAAGGTAAGTAAGATAAAAAAATAGTCATTAATGGAATAGTTGGGATGAAAGCCACACTGGATACTGAGAACAGATAGGTATGTTGCAAGGTGCTCATGGATTTGGTAGGTAAGGACACTTTCAATGATCCTGTTAAAGACTGATATGGGGCTGACAGGCTGGAAGGATGTGAGGGTGGTTTATCAGGTTTTAGGTGGGATGTTTTACACTGCTCTGGGTAATAACTTTATTAGATTAATTATTTTGATGTGGCTCAATGACCAAGTGCAAGTCTTTCAATTGAATGCCACTACTGCAACTCGTGTGTCACAAATCCACACCTGGTATCCAACCAGGCAAAGTGAACTTACAGTTTATCATTGACCCCAAAGGATGTGTTTGTAAACTTCTTTTACTGCTGTTGATCTATGATTTAAATATGTCTCAACAAAAAAACTGTGTAGCTGTAAAAAGAGTATCTGCATCCATTAACTGTTCACTGTTAACAAATTTAAATTTACATAAAGCTATGAAAAGGGGCAATTATTTATTTGGTTCATTATGAAGTAAACTAAATGTAACAAATCACACATGGGCAACAGCATTTTTATCAATAATCTAGATGCTAAATGAGCCAGTAACATGGTCAGCATCACAAAGCAGAAATTACCTGTAATTCATATCTCATTTTGTTAACTTGAACTTCAAGGGAAAACCTCAAAGCATGCTCTTCATTAACCTTCTGTTCCAGCTCATTTACCTGTGACACACAAAACTCAATTAAAAGATGGTAATGGTTTTTGTTTGAAAGAACAGCGGAACAGCAAACAAGTATTGAGTATTTGACCCATTTTGTGGTTCAGGAAAAGAACTAAATGATATGACAGAGAGAATGAAATAAACAGAATCTACAACACAGGAAAAAAAGACAAAATTAAGAATAAGATATATAAGTAATACTAATATAATTCTGACATAGGTCTTATATGCTGCTATAGTTTTACATACAGTTGTTAGTTAAAATTGGAGCACTGGAAACAACTCATCAAAATTAAATTAGAAATGATATAAATATGATATACAATGACATAAAACATATACTGTTGAGAACAATAAAGTAACTCAATTATTCCCTAAATAAGCTGATAGTGAAGCTGTCATACTTTGATAGGAGCCGCGACATATTGTGAGATCATATAGAATGGTCTTCTTGATAGCTTGTAATCAAAACTTCACAGATATAATGGTTGGTACTTAGAGTATCTGTAATTTGGAGTAACAGAGTCCCCAGGATATGGTAACATACTGGGAACACATTTGGAACACTGCCAAATACAGTACCCTGGGAGATGCAATTCACTTCCAAAGAATCTAATGCACAACTGAGCTTTATTGAAGGTCATAATAAGGGGCACTTATTGGAAAAGATTATTTGCTGTACACTGCTCGCCACTGTCTGCATGAAGGAGCCCATTATAGGTGATGGTGTGTATACTAGTTAAGCATAATGAGCTAGTTAAGCATAATGAGCTAGGTTTAACAACCTGATGATGAGAGCATTGTCACTAGAAATGTGTTGTAGAGTTGTGCATAGGATAAATATTGTAACTGAATGCTACCAATTATTACTGTAAAAACATAACATACTGTTACCTCAGATCCATAATGGACACTATTAATTCAGATGGTGTTTTCTCTGAGGCAGTCTGAAGAAAGCAATACATACTTACTGGTCAACACATTACATATGACAATGAACTGTATGAAACAGCAGTGTTGTACCAACACTCATGATAAAGCAATACAGACCATCACAAAAGTGCTTGTAAGATATCTGTGATACTGATCAGATGTCATATTTTGTGATCAATTGCCGGTTATAGCACACATAGAGTCAAGTTTTTCCATGTCTTTTATGTATAAATCACTGTTAGAACAGTTCTAAGAATCTTAAACTTCCCCCTAATGTGATAAAATTAAAGGAAAGTATGAACAATTTGTATATTTCTTTTAGAGACACCAAACTGCAGTACTTCTATTCTAAACACAAAGCTTGTAGAAAACACTACAAGGAAGCAGTTAAAACATTAATAGCACAGATGTATACAGAATGGATGAGGCAATCCAATAATGTTAGCAAAACAGCATGGAATTAAGTAAATAAGGAAAGCAGGGGGAGTGACAATGCAGTGTGCAATAACATAATAAGAGGCAATGAAAAATTGCTGAGTGATCCAAAGGAAGTATGTGAGAGATTCTTAGACCAATTTATTAAGATGAGTGTAGAGGATGTGACTGACTCACCACAGGTGCTAAATCTCACTTGTGTCAGTAATTTATTCTTCCTGAGGTCTGTTACAGAATTGGAAAACCTGAAAACCATTTCCAACTTAAAAGCAAATACATCCAGTGGCTGGGATAAAATCTCAGCCAGATTTCTGGAAGAATGCAGTAATGAATTAATAAAGCCACTACAACATTTAATAAACAGCTCTTTCAGTCAGGGGTCATTTTGTGACTTTTTAAAAGTCACTGAAATAAGACCAATGCATAAAAAGGGAAGAACTACTGATATACAAAATTATAGGCCTATTTCATTGACATCAGTACTTAGTAAATTGTTGGGAAGGCTACTTCTTAATCAATTGAATCATTTTTCTCTAAGTACAATCAATCAAAACTCTCTCAGCATGGTTTCAGGAAGGGTAGATGTACAATAACAGCTGTAGCTACAGTTTTTCAAGTGACCTTGAATAAACTTAAAGACAAAAACAAAGTTATTGACACCTTTTTAGACATGTCCAAGGTGTTTGACTCTGTAAATCATTCTATTATTCTATATAAATTAGAAACTTATGGACTCAGAGGAGTGGCATCACATTCGTTAAGATCATACCTTGCTGACAGAAGACAATGTGTTAAGTTGTGTCATACAAATATGGGGCATATACAGTAAAATCATCATATAGAATTCTCAACTGCAGGCCCCTCAGGGCCTTTTTTGTTTATTGTGTATGTCAATGATTTTACATTGGCAGCCACAGAACAGCACTTTACGAAAAGGGGCCTCAGTATGCAGGTATAAAATTAGCTAATGCATTGCCTAGAGCAGTCATGGCTCTTCCTACAATTAAACTGAAACATCAGCTTAAGAAATTTTTAGTAAAACACCATTTCTACACATTAGAAGAGTACCATTCTTATATGAAGAACAACAAATGCTTTGTGAAATTATGTGAATAGAAATAAGTACACACCTTATTGTAATTTTGTTGTAAATCAATGACGTATTCAGAAGAATGTGTCTTGTGTATTGTACAAATAACTTTAATCATTACTGTTTCTTTGTACATGTGCAGTGTACCATTCGATGTTGAATAAAACTATTATTATTATTATTATTATTATTATTAGTAATTCCACAAAATTCAAACCTACTTAATTATGCTGATGATACCTCCTACATAATCTGGAGCTCTACAAAACAGTTAGTTAGCAGTGCAAAATAACATAGAGAACATTAGTATCATTACAGAATATCTCACCAAAAACAAACTGGTGCTAAATAAGGACAAGATAATTCTGATGGAGTTTCTGCTAAATTATATATCAAGATAAGTGGATACTGAGCCAGAGTTATCAGTTAAAACAAATGCTAAACATGAATTCATGGGTATTATAGTAGATGGACCTCTTACATAGATGGAGCACATCAGCTGCATGTGTAAAAAAATCTCATGTAACACCTACCTGCTAATGCCTTTCTTGCATAATAGCACCACCTGTCTTACGACAAATTTGTTTTGAAATTATAAACTCCCACCTACAACATGGTATCGAGATTTGACTGGGCCACCACCAATATACATGTATTCAGTATTCAGTATTCAGTTTATTCACCATTGTCCACTTACAGCAGAATAGGTCTGAACATTAAATATACAATTACCAATAACTTTACAGTTAAGTTTTTACAATTTAATTGCTTTTCTTTTAGGAATATTCTTATATACTAATGTCAATGCTTATTTCAAAATATTCTGTTATCTTATAAAATGGGTGTTTGAGAAGCCAGTCATAAACCTTACGTTTGAAAATATTATTGGTCAGTGACCGAGCAGATGCTGGAAGTTTATTGAAGAGTTTTAAACTCATTATTTTGTGTGAGTTTGCAGTCTTTGTGAGTCTGTGTCTTGGTATGTCAAAGTCCAGTTTGCCTCTGGTGTTGTGGGGATGTATGTTCTCTCTGGTCTCGAACTCATTTAAGTTGCTTTTGACATAAAGCAGTGCTGTGTAGATGTATAGATTCACCACAGTTAATATCATGTGCTTGATAAAGAGGGGATGGCAGTGTTCCTTGGGCTTAGCTTTGCTTATTATTCGGATTACTTATTTTTGAATTTTCAGAATTTCACTGACAAAGCAAGAATGTCCCCATAACAATATGCCGTAGGAAATGTGTGACTGAAAGAGGCCAAAATATACCACCTTTAGATACTCATCAGTGACTACATCTGTCAGTCTCCAGATGAGATAACACACTCTTGCTATTCTCTTGCAGATATGGCTAATGTGTTCCTCCCAGTTTAATTTTGAGTCAATGTGGAATCCTAACAATTTTATTGATTTGCTTTCAACAGCTGTAGTTAAACCCAGAATTAGTTCTTGTGTTTTATCAGGATTACACAGGAGTTCATTAGAAGAAAACCAATCCATTACTAGTTCTAGTTTTTCCTGTGTTGCCTGATGCAATTCTGTTGTGTCATGGTGGGTATTGAGCAACGTTGTATCATCTGCATAACACACAACTGAATTTGCTCCTACATGGTAAGGTAAGTCATTAATTGCAATGATAAACAGAAAAGGACCTAGAACCGAGCCCTGAGGCACTCCAGTCCGAACTTCCTTCAGTGAGGAGCATCTATTTTTAATTGATACATACTGTCTCCTGTTACTTAAGTATGATTCGATTACATCCAAAGATGGTTTGTGTATGCCATAAAATTCCAGTTTTGCAAGTAGGGTGTTAGATGGTATGCAGTCGAAGGCTTTGCTAAGATCGCACAGTACGACTGATACTTATTTTCAAATGCAGTTAACACCTGGTTAACAACTTCAGTGACAGCAGTAGTGGTGTTTTTACCATGCTGATATGCAAACTGTCTGTTGGAGAGGAGATCATGCTTATCAAAATAGTTATTTAGTTGACTGTACATTACATATTCAAAAACTTAAGAGAAAATTGGGACAATAGAAACTGGTCGATAGTTTTGGGGCAGATGCTTATCTCCCTTTTTAAAGACTGGTATTACTTTTGCAGTTTTGAGTGCATCTGGGAAAACTACAGATTCTAAACACATATTAAAAATGAAAGAAAGAGGTTGACAGATAAGGTGTATTATTTTTTTCATTACATAGTTAGAAAACCAATAACAGTCCATACTTTTGGAGTTGGTGAACCTTGCCACAGCTTTTACAACATCCTCTGGGGTGACAACATTCCAGTGGAAAGTATACATACTATGGGGCACAGCAGCAAGATGATCTAGTGCACAAGTACCATTTTGCTTGATTTTGTTTTTCAGCTCACTCACTGAGGTTAGGAAGTAATTATTTACTTCTTCTGGGACCAGCATTGCATCTTGTGTATGGGTTTGTGAATTATATTGGTTGATGATATCCCATGATGCTTTACATTTGTTGGGAGCACTTTCAATGTAATGTTCACATGCTTGTTTTTTGGCCAAGGACAGTTTGTCTTTGTAGATTTTTTTACATTTTAGATAAGCTCTATAAGAAGTATTATCTAGCTCAGGTCCTTGTTTACAAGAATTTTTATATATTCTGTACAGTCTGAGCATCTCCTCCCTAGTGAGAGCTAGCTCACCTGTATACCATTTTAGCTGTTTGTTTTTCTGTTTATGCTTAGGGCTACTTTTGATTAATGGTGAGCAGGAGTACCATAACTCTATGAGTATTTCCAGGAATTTGTTAAACACCATTTCACCAGCACCCTTTCCAGGTTGTGTGTTGTATACAAAGTCCCAGTTAACATAAGATATTCTGTCAATAAAGAAATTAATATATTCCTTTCAGAGCCTGGGAAAGAGCAATTATGATAATAGCTAATATTATTAAATGTCAGTCCTGTAGAAAATACTTTATTAAGCATAACGTACTAGCAGTGTATTCATTGTATGTTTTCAGGACTATACTGTTTGTAAAAGAAAATGTGGGGCATAGGACAATCAACAGTGAAATCCATAATTATAATGCAAGAAAAAGAGAGGATTGCCACATAAAATTCAGTGATAAAAGAGCAACAGATCATAGTACATTTTCTGCTTGCAGACATTTTTATTACAGACTACCAAATAGCACAAATCTGTGACATGGAAACATATTTAAGACAAAATTAAAGCTATTGTTAATTGATAAATGTTTGTACTTCATCAAAGACTTTTAATGTTGTTGTGTATAATTTATCTTATTTTTATATTGTTATTAATGCTCATATGTTTATAAACAGACTATGTCCATGACTGTAAAAGTTATTACGGACAGAAAAACCATTTATTACTACTATTATTATTTTATACAGCCTGCAGTTTCATGATATGACAAGCTACATTCACAGAGGCTAAGCAACTTTCCTGTTGAAGTTATGCCTATGGGTGATATATCATCTTTTGGCATTTACTGACTTTTCATGCAATGTTTACCAATGATTGAGAATGATAGTAAATTGTTTATACACAACTACTAACTAATGCATTAACTGTGACACAGCTCAGCCCATGTATGTAGCATCAGACTCCAATTCAAGTTATTTAAGTGTTGTAACCGGACATTGTACATACTCAAAATGAGTATGTATCCCTGAACCTACGCACCTTCCCAAACTGTGATTCACAGGTAGAAGAAGCTATTAAAATATGTCCAAAATTATCACTAGCAACATATCCAGAGGCTAGATTTTTTCCTGAAATCAGTCACTGTAACATCTTGTGTCACATGATGAGTATGAAAATGGGATTTAAACAGACAAAGAAAGTAATCAGTAGATAAGGACTGTCAACCATTAAATATGTATATTGCATTAGATGCCTCTGTCTAATCTCCTCTTATGCAAACAAACAAATTTCATTGAGGATATAGTTTATTTTTGTTTTCCATGTTAATGTGAAGTAAAAAAAAAAAGTTGATTCAGGTTCATAAAAAAACTGTGTACAGAACTGTTCAACTGTTTAAAAATAACAGTGTATGAGGATAAAATACATTTTTTCTAAAAAATATTAAACCAATTAATCATTAATTCATTCTATAGAGTTCAGATGGAGGAAAACCTTCAGTTATATAGTAAGAGACCTGAATATAATAACAGAAAGAAGGTAGCACATGCTACACTAACTGTTAACTTTGACTAATGAACAACTTCATAGATGATATTAGTAACTAGTATTCATCTTATTTTATCTGTATTTAAAATTATGGGAAATTACTATCTTACTCAGCACATGGTGCCTACTACATTGAAAACATGTTTATTTTCCACTTTATAAAGCTTCACATTTATGGAAATTCAGCAACTGGAGATGGGACACTGTAAATACACTCCTGGAAATTGAAATAAGAACACCGTGAATTCATTGTCCCAGGAAGGGGAAACTTTATTGACACATTCCTGGGGTCAGATACATCACATGATCACACTGACTGAACCACAGGCACATAGACACAGGCAACAGAGCATGCACAATGTCGGCACTAGTACAGTGTATATCCACCTTTCGCAGCAATGCAGGCTGCTATTCTCCCATGGAGATGATCGTAGAGATGCTGGATGTAGTCCTGTGGAACGGCTTGCCATGCCATTTCCACCTAGCGCCTCAGTTGGACCAGCGTTCGTGCTGGACGTGCAGACCGCGTGAGACGACGCTTCATCCAGTCCCAAACATGCTCAATGGGGGACAGATCCGGAGATCTTGCTGGCCAGGGTAGTTGACTTACACCTTCTAGAGCACGTTGGGTGGCACGGGATACATGCGGACGTGCATTGTCCTGTTGGAACAGCAAGTTCCCTTGCCGGTCTAGGAATGGTAGAACGATGGGTTCTATGACGGTTTGGATGTACCGTGCACTATTCAGTGTCCCCTCGACGATCACCAGTGGTGTACGGCCAGTGTAGGAGATCGCTCCCCACACCATGATGCCGGGTGTTGGCCCTGTGTGCCTCGGTCGTATGCAGTCCTGATTGTGGCGCTCACCTGCACGGCGTCAAACACGCATACGACCATCATTGGCACCAAGGCAGAAGCGACTCTCATCGCTGAAGACGACACGTCTCCATTCGTCCCTCCATTCACGCCTGTCGCGACACCACTGGAGGCGGGCTGCACGATGTTGGGGCGTGAGCGGAAGACGGCCTAACGGTGTGCGGGACCGTAGCCCAGCTTCATGGAGACGGTTGCGAATGGTCCTCGCCAATACCCCAGGAGCAACAGTGTCCCTAATTTGCTGGGAAGTGGCGGTGCGGTCCCCTACGGCACTGCGTAGGATCCTACGGTCTTGGCGTGCATCCGTGCGTAGCTGCGGTCCGGCCCCAGGTCGACGGGCACGTGCACCTTCCGCCGACCACTGGCGACAACATCGATGTACTGTGGAGACCTCACGCCCCACGTGTTGAGCAATTCGGCAGTACGTCCACCCGGCCTCCCGCATGCCCACTATACGCCCTCGCTCAAAGTCCGTCAACTGTACATACGGTTCACGTCCACGCTGTCGCAGCATGCTACCAGTGTTAAAGACTGCGATGGAGCTCCGTATGCCATGGCAAACTAGCTGACACTGACGGCGGCGGTGCACAAATGCTGCGCAGCTAGCACCATTCGACGGCCAACACCGCGGTTCCTGGTGTGTCCGCTGTGCCGTGTGTGTGATCATTGCTTGTACAGCCCTCTCGCAGTGTCCGGAGCAAGTATGGTGGGTCTGACACACCGGTGTCAATGTGTTCTTTTTTCCATTTCCAGGAGTGTAAAATGCATTTTGTTGCTAAACTGGGAAAAGTGCCAGCAATTGCACAAAACACGGAGCACGTGAATTTACCTTTGAAGGAAGTGTAGGAATTCTTCTAAGAAACCACACCACAATCCCATAGGTGTAGTGATGAAATGCCCTTGTATGGCATAGCAGCCCATGTACTCTCACTGAGCGCAAACTTCGCTGTTTGTGGTTATTACACCAAACCTTACTTTCTCAGAAGGAGGATAGATCTTTTCATTTGTCTTCTTACATTCCATCTTATAGTCCATCTCTCTGTTGTACTCAGCCATGTCTGATTTAGCACGTCATAAGTTTAATTTGATGGGTTTGTCCCTGGCACATTTCCTTTTTCTTCAATTGTTTGCATGGTCATGATAATACATGATTTTTCACACCGGCATGTGATAGCTCGAGCACATTTTATTGATCCCAATGGTGGATGTTGGGTGGACAACAAGACTACATCATTATGTCCCTTTGAAGCAAGCCAGTACTCACCAAGAGTTATCTGAAGATGACAGATGTCGCATATGATGGATACCATATTAGTTTATCTATGTGAGCAACAAAGAAAAAAATATTCCACAGATTTGCTAGCAAAATCTGAAACTGTGTGCCTTGTTCCTTTATAAGGAAGAAATCCAGAAGTAACTGATTCACGTGTAGCTGAAACTTTTCTTCCACTGCACTCAGCTCTCTTACCATCCTACCAAGGTACCACAATATGAGTCTGTAATGTCTTACATTAGCAACCACTTACCTGACCAATTGAAGAGTTCAGTTTCTGATTTCAATTTTTGAAAATATTTTACAAAATTTGCATGAAGTATATGCAACTCTTGGTATAATTTTCTGCTCTCCACATGCAACACATACATCATTCAAGTGGTGAAAGTATTTTATTTACAGTTTTAGATCAAAAATGTTTATGGGTCGAGATAATTAATTTTGTTCAGCAATGAACATCTTCAGGTCAATGCAGTAAAATGTAGAAGTCACAAACAAGCAGACAACTGCACCACAAAGTTTCTGTACTATTTTATAAATCATTAAATGGTCATACCATGGAAATGGCACAACTAATTGCAACACTAACGCCAATAGTTAATAGTGACCCTTGAAATATTTAAATTACTTTATTCATAGTGACTGATCACATTTTTTTAAAGTATCCATATAATTAGTTCTGAGGTCTTCAGAATGGTGTAATATTCACAAAGATCTCAAAATGTTCATAACTTTAGGAAATTAACTGTCCAACTCTTTAAGAAATTGTGTTCGAAGACTGTGAATAATATAATTAGAATATCACCATGCTCACAGTTAACTGTTGGTGATGATGTTGACAGTAGCAAAATATAAGTGTGCTTTGTGAAATAAAGCATATAAAAACTTGTTTCCTTTAGCTGGCTCAGGTTCTTATATTGTTTAAGCATGAAACCTCATGTGGGATTTTGCTGGGTTCCTCCTGCATCTGGTGTTTCCCAAGGTTGTGGATAGGGGAATGTGTCCCAGATTTGGGTGCAACTGAGGAAATGAGATACTTGGGGCAGACCTTAAATAAACTAACCTACAAGTGGACAGCAGCAGTTGTAGTTTGACTATAACTGAAGACAAAGCAAATACAGACAGATGAAGATGGCAAAAATCATCCCAGCCATCTGAGTAGAATGAGAAAGCAAGGAAAAGCTAGCACATAAATCATCTCACTACTGCAAACCATTTGTATCTATGATGTATCCTTCTGTGACTAAATTTTCCAGAGCTAAATTAGTCTCCTGTTAGATCTCCAGCTGCGGACAGTCTCCAAGGGGCTTACTAAAAGTAACTGAGATGAAAATAAAATTAAAACGAAGAAAATATATAAGGGAGTGGTGACTTGGAATGTTAGATCACTGGGAATCTGAGGTAAATTGAGGAATATAAAATGGGAGATGAAGGCAGTGCGCATCAAGCACACAAATATCCATCTAAAAACTCTATCTGAGCACTTACCAGACTATAAACAAATACCTCAAGGATCAGTAACATAAATAATCTCAACTTAAATGTGGATGCACATAAAACAATCATATTTGCAGATGACACCACAATTCTACCAAAATAAACTACATGATGTCTAGAACATATCTGGTTTCACAGCTTTAATCTACATCATCAGGTGAACAATGTTAAAAGATCATAGGCATACCATTGCTCCTAGTCAAAAGTTAATATTCAGAGACTGGAAGTGATGGGTATGCCTATGATCTTTTAACATTGTTCACCTGATGGTGCAGCTTAAAGCTGTGAAACCAGTTGTGTTTTAATAAACAACAATTTTATCAGCTGTGAGCGGAATTCTTTCTGACATCATGCCTTTCAACAGCTGCGGTTACCCAGAATATAAAATTGTTTGTGAACAATGAACTAGTTAGTAACGGCACTGAAACCAAATTCCTAGGACTTTGACTGCACAGCAATGTAAAATGATATAAGCACATTGAATACCTTAATGCAGAACTGAAAAAGACATGTTACCTTCTCTGCACACTGAAACCATGCTATAGTGACAAAACAGAAATGAATGCATAATATAACTACTTCCACTCTTGCCTTAAATATGGAGTCACTTTCTGAGGAAACTTTACAACAGCTAATAGCACTTTCAAACTACAAAAAGGGCAACTAGAATTTGGAATTTGCTTTGGATACAAACCTAGAGACTCTTGCAAACCTCTGTTTATGAGATCTGGTATTCCTCCATTACCATGTGTATAGATTGTGGAAACCTTTATATTCTTTAAAATAAATGTAACAGGTAGGGACGGCAGAATGTAAAAAAACTGTGATAAACACTTTACCAAACAAAACAAAAATTTACATATAACCCAAATCAACACGTCTCTGTGCCAAAATGGTGCTTTCCACATGGAAGATAAACTTTACAACAAACTTCCTGAAAACATAAAAGTTATTACTGACGTCAAAACCTTTGGAAAATCTCTAAAGTCATATTTACAGCATCACTACTTTTACTCCACTGAAGAATATTTAAATTTATAGAGTGTGTTACACAAATATTTAATGAACAAACTGTTTTATTGTATCATTAAATAAGTATGCCTAGAAATCACTTTCAGAAGTGTGCTTCTAGCTTGACTTGTCTGATGTCTTATGGAAAAGATGCTTCTGTAGACAACATGACTAATAAATACAATACAAAAAAGGCTACAAATAGACATATTAGGAGTGGGTGAAATTAAATGGAAAGATGATGAGGGTTTCAGGAGTGACAATCTTCATGTAATAAACTCAGGTGATCAAAACAAAATGACTGGATACAGGCCAACATATGGATGTAGTGATGATAAACAGAAGTCTACAAACAACTTGAGAAAGTTCTGCAATACACAGAAGACAGAGAGTACCGCTATTATTATGAGTGGCTGACATGTTGAGGTAGGAGAAACACAAAGAACTGAAGTGGAAGGAAGGTATGGATTAGGAACTGGAAATGGAAGAGAACAAAATTTTTTCAAACTTTTTCTGGTGATCACAAATACATCATTTCAGAACCAGCCAAGATGACACATATGGAAAAGCTAGGGGATGCAGGACAGTATCAAACTGAGTACATTATGGTCAGAAAAAGCTAAAGAAACCAAATCAAATAAAGTAAGTCTTATCCTGGACCTGATGTACGCATATACAGTGATCATACAGTTCAGTACAAATTACAAACAAATTGAAAACAAAACCTGAGAGGTGGGCAACAAATGAATTTAAATGCTGAGTAGCCTCTATCAACATAACAGTTTATGTTTCAGTGCTGCTAATGCACCCACAATCTTCTAGAAATTTCTGGAACAAACTATTGCCAGTATTCCATAATGTGTCAGTAATCTGAAAGATATAGCAGTGTGAGGGAGAACTCAGGAAGAGCATATATCAAATCTCCAGCAGGTCTATCTGTCCTTTTGAAAACTAGGCTAAATGTAACTTGTCAAAATGCTCCAACTTTCAGTCTTGTATTGAGTGTATTTAATGCTAGCGTAGGCCACAGATGCATCACCATATGGTGTCAGGGCTGTTCTGTTGCGAAGTACCAAAATGGTTCTGGATGGTCTATTGTGTCTGCCTCTAAGACATTCACCACAGCACACAAAAAGTATTCCCAGATAAGGAATGAGCCATTGGCAGTTGTCTTTGTCATCCAGAAGTTCCACATTTTCCAGTAAGGCAACAATTTTCATCTCGTCCCAGACCACAGCTGTTGTCCATATTTGGCCCCAAGCCAAAGTTGCTTGAATTGATATCTCAGAGGTTACAGCACTTGGCTCTTTTCTTCTCAAATAACCACTGTTTCATCCATTATTGTACATTGGTCTAACATGTGAATACAGATGTGCTATTAAATTTGCCTATGGGTCTTGATGAGGAATCTGATTAAGAAAAGACTTCCAGAATGAATTTTCACTCTGCAACAGGGTGTGCAATTATTTAAAACTTGCTGACAGATTTAAACAGTGTGCCAGTTCAGGGCTCAAACCTGGGACCCTTGTCTTTCATGAGAAAGTACTGACTGAGCTGTCCAAGCATGGCTCATGACTCATCCTTGCAGCTTTACTTTCACCAGTACCTCATCTCCTACCTTCCAGACTTCAGATTTCATGAAAATTCTCCTGTTTCTATGAAATTTGGAAAGTAGAAGATGAGGTAAAGGTGAAAGTAAAGCTTTGAGGGTGGGTCATTAGTAATGCTTGGACAGCTGAGCCAGTATAGCACTTGCCTCTGAAAGGTAAAGTCAGAGGTTTGAGTCACTGTCCAGCACACAGTTTTAATCTGCCAGGAAGTTTGAAACAAAAGACTATTTATTTTCACATTGATTCACAATTGGAACACTTTATGAAAGGATTTCCCACTATTTCCAGAAATTTTGCAGCAGCCACAAATAACAATCCTCTATTGAGGCAGGTTTGCCAATTTGTGAAAGGTGGCTGGCCACAGGCCTTTCTATCAGCAGTCTTCTTGGAACTTGATTGTTTCTTTTTACAGTGCCATGGCCTAAATCTTTTTGAAGGTGTTCTATTATTGAATTAAGATGAGTGTTAATGTCTATTGATGATTTGAGAGGCTCCGTGCTCCCATATATTTTGACTTCTGCATCAGACAACTGGAGTATTTCCAGAATGAAGAATCTGACTCATAAACATATGGACTGGAAAAATGCTAAGCTTATCAAACACAGCAAACAGCAGTACCCCAAGCCTACCAGCCAGGGCCCATGCCTACACAGCTGTGGGATCAGGTGCATGTAGACTTTGTGGTCCATTCCACTGGGCAATGTGGTTGACTTTAATAGATGCATATTTTCATTTCCATACATCATAAAAATGTAACAGAGCATGACAGAGAATAGCACTAAGACCCTGGCCACTGTTTTTCCTATTGAAGGAGCCCCACAAGCTATGGTCACAAATAATGGACCACAGTTCGTTCCACTGGGTTTCACTGGTTTTGCATATGGAATGTGATCAAGCTCAGCAGCAGTGATCAAGCTTGCATCCTGCATCTACTGACATGACTCAACATTTTGTATAAACATTTAAATTACAGATGGAAAAACTATTTCCATCCTAGCCCACTGATTCTGCACTGCTTACTTCTTTATCCTCTTACCAGGTCATACCGACCCATGATCAAAGCCTGGCAGAACTCTCACATGGACACTCTCATCATTCCTTGATAGATGTGTTGCAACCTCTATCACTACAAGAAGAAGAAGTTACCACACCCTTTGAGTTGGGAATCCCTATTTGAGTGGACACATTTGGACATACATATCGCTGAAAATGTGTCTCTATCACTGCTCAGCAAGGCTGCCAGTTGGTCCTGGTGGTCACAAAACTTGAAGCATCCTTCTCTGGCACTGGAATCTGATATCTCTGAACCATCTGGGGCAAGCTACACCTCTGGATCTGCCACACTGGCAAGGGAAACCTGCCTCACTCACTGCCAGGACCAACAATGGCAGACAAGGTGTCAGTTGTGCCACTCATGCAATGTCAACCTCTGGATGTGCATGCCATCAAGTGCAACCCACCTTGTCCAGCTCCAGGACCTAGAACAGAAGATGTGGGGTTTGGTGCCAGGATGAGATCTGAGGCATTACCAGTTTTCCAGAAATCATCCATCACTCCTATAGAGGTCATCCAGCCTGTGCCCAGTTTGATACCAGACCCACAGATTTCGCTGGAATCAGCAGAAAGTTGCAAGTCAAAGCTACTGTCATCTCCTGCCTCTTCAGCATTGGACCTGGGAGGGGCTCCACCACTGAAAGCACCTAAAGCTGTACCCCAACATTTGCTCCAGGTTGCACTTACCTTGTCTTTTAGCCATGATGGTTCAAGGGGGAGTGGGATCTTGTAATTTTGCCAGATGTAGCAATGGATCACTTGATGTAATTCTGCGTATGCCTGACAGGTCACGAGATGTGGCCTGAGAGGACACATCTGCCAGTGCCAGGTCACATGGCAAAACAGCTGTGGCAGATTTAAGGGCTGCTGCAGACCTCCACAATCTTATTTGTCAAGTGACTAACGTTTACAGCATGCTCTCTGGTGTATCTTTTGGCAACAATCCCGCAAGAGTGGTATTCTCCTGGACTGTTATCTGGACTTCATTGTTACCTCATGACAATGCTTGGTTAGCACAAGGATTGCCTGTCTACCTAATGTAGAACTATATACTTATATGAATATGGTGTCTGTTCTTTGGGACATGTCCAAAAGAACAGACACTATTGATGACCTGCAACCACCTAGAACGAAATTAGAATTATATATTAATACCTTCAGCTGCTGACGGGCGTTGATATATATCAACAGGGACAGGTGAAACTGTGTGCCCCAACCGGGACACGAACCCGGGATCGCCTGCTTACATGGCAGATGCTCTATCCATCTAAGCCACCGAGGGAACAGAGGATAGCATGACTGCAGGGACTATCTCATGCACACCTCCCGCGAAACCCACATTCTCACCTTATATGCCCACACACTACATTTGTAGTGTCCCTACCCTACACACTCATTACTCATGGAAGACATTCTTACCAAGTCCTGTACCAGTTCGGGTAATATGTGTGCATCCACATAGAAGAAGAAGTTCATGTCCGGTATTGCCAGAACTATATACTTATATGGATATGGTGTCTGTTATTTCAGACATGTCTGAAAGAACAGTCACCATTGATGACCTGCAGCCATCTAGAATGAAATTAGAATTATATATTAATACCTTCAGCTGCTGACGGGTGTTGATATATATCAACGGGGACAGGTGAAAATGTGTGCCCTGACCAGGGGTAGGGACACTACGAATGTAGTGTGTGGACATATAAGGTGAGAATGTGGGTCTCGCAGGAGGCAAGTGCAAGATAGTCCCTGCAGTTGCACTATCCTCTGCGCCTTCGGTGGCTCAGATGGACAGAGCATTTGCGATGTAAGCAGAAGATCCCGGGTTCGAGTCCTGGTCAGGGCACAACTCCTGGAAATGGAAAAAAGAACACATTGGCACACTGCGAGAGGGCTGTACAAGCAATGATCACACGCACGGCACAGCGGACACACCAGGAACCGCGGTGTTGGCCGCCGAATGGCGCTAGCTGCGCAGCATTTGTGCACCGCCGCCGTCAGTGTCAGCCAGTTTGCCGTGGCATACGGAGCTCCATCGCAGTCTTTAACACTGGTAGCATGCCGCGACAGCGTGGACGTGAACCGTATGTGCAGTTGACGGACTTTGAGTGAGGGCGTATAGTGGGCATGCGGGAGGCCGGGTGGACGTACCGCCGAATTGCTCAACACGTGGGGCGTGAGGTCTCCACAGTACATCGATGTTATCGCCAGTGGTCGGCGGAAGGTGCACGTGCCCGTCGACCTGGGACTGGACCGCAGCGACGCACGGATGCACGCCAAGACCGTAGGATCCTACGCAGTGCCGTAGGGGACCGCACCGCCACTTCCCAGCAAATTAGGGACACTGTTGCTCCTGGGGTATCGGCGAGGACCATTCGCAACCGTCTCCATGAAGCTGGGCTACGGTCCCGCACACCGTTAGGCCGTCTTCCGCTCACACCGAACATCGTGCAGCCCGCCTCCAGTGGTGTCGCGACAGGCGTGAATGGAGGGACGAATGGAGACGTGTCGTCTTCAGCGATGAGAGTCGCTTCTGCCTTGGTGCCAATGATGGTCGTATGCGTGTTTGGCGCCGTGCAGGTGAGCGCCACAATCAGGACTGCATACGACCAAGGCACACAGGGCCAACACCCGGCATCATGGTGTGGGGAGCGATCTCCTACACTGGCCATACACCACTGGTGATCGTCGAGGGGACACTGAATAGTGCACGGTACATCCAAACCGTCATCGAACCCATCGTTCTACCATTCCTAGACCGGCAAGGGAACTTGCTGTTCCAACAGGACAATGCACGTCTGCATGTATCCCGTGCCACCCAACGTGCTCTAGAAGGTGTAAGTCAACTACTCTGGACAGCAAGATCTCCGGATCTGTCCCCCATTGAGCATGTTTGGGACTGGATGAAGCGTCGTCTCATGCAGTCTGCACGTCCAGCACGAACGCTGGTCCAACTGAGGCGCCAGGTGGAATTGGCATGGCAAGCCGTTCCACCGGACTACATCCAGCATCTCTACGATCGTCTCCATGGGAGAATAGCAGCCTGCATTGCTGCGAAAGGTGGATATACACTGTACTAGTGCCGACATTGTGCATGCTCTGTTGCCTGTGTCTATGTGCCTGTGGTTCTGTCAGTGTGATCATGTGATGTATCTGACCCCAGGAATGTGTCAATAAAGTTTCCCCTTCCTGGGACAATGAATTCACGGTGTTCTTATTTCAATTTCCAGGAGTGTATATCAACACCCATCAACAGTTGAAGGTATTAATATATAATTCTAGTAATGTAGAACTGTCTCTGCTCATCATTAAACTGGCCTTTGTGTTTCACGTGAATAAACTGAGGGCATATGAGTGCATCAAGAGCATGGTTTGTATCTCAGTGTTTTCCACTTGAACCTCTGAACAGTGTTTTCCAGCACTGATGTGTGAGTTATTCAACAAACATTGAAATTACTGTATTGAACATAAGTTATCCACCTCCAGAATTCTTTGTTTTGTGTATTTCCAGAAGAGTCAGGAAGTATTGCTTTCTGTGACTTGATGGTAAATAAGTTGCACTTACTGACTGAAACAACAAATTTCCTGATTTCTATGATAAGTTTCAAAGATTTAAAACCCCATTACCAGGTGGATTTATGTCTGTTAACATCAAACGTTATGTTGTCTTAAGACTGCATTGACATATTAATGGTGAAGGAGGATTAAACCTCTGAAACACATCATGTGAATAGATAAATTGTGGTTGGTAATGATAAAATTGTTGTTTCATTCAATGCCAGTAACAGTCACAGTAAAATTTAACCAACAATATTCACATTTAAAGCTATGGTTAATAAAATCTGTGTTGTTGAAGAAGTAGACCTACAATACTTGAGTTAAGCCTCAGTGTGCCAATGGTTAACAACCCAGAAGAAATCAAGAATACAGAATTTGCTTCTAACTACAAACACAGTGGTATAGTGAAAAACTATAAGTTATAGTGCAGCTGAATTGTAGCATGTGTCTTCTGGAATCTAGATGAGTATATGTACATGCATGTGCATTCCAGAGTGCTAAACAGTATTATTAAGCAGGCATTTCTCTCTCTCTCTCTCTCTCTCTCTCTCTCTCTCTCTCTCTCTCTCTCTCTGTCTGTCACTCTCTCTGAATGTCTCTCTCTCTCTCCCTCCCTCTTCTACCCCTTTTACATGCAACTACTTTTGTAATACCTCTGAAGTTTAAAGCACCAATTTCTATGCTAATATTAATTCATATAAGATTTTTTACTTCCTTTCCTATCATAAATAAAAGACTAGAGACAAAATTTGCAGCTGGTAATGCACTATGACTTTTTCTTATTTATTTTGCTTCATTTTTTAAAAGTTATGTAGATTGTGCTATAGTAGGTGAACACTTTAAACATAGCTCTTGAAAATGTTAAGGGACATTATGAATGTTATATATGTCTATAGTCCATGAACCATGGACCTTGCTGTTGGTGGGGAGGCTTGCGTGCCTCAGCGATACAGATGGCTGTACCGTAGGTGCAACCACAACGGAGGGGTATCTGTTGAGAGGCCAGACAAACATGTTGTTCCTGAAGAGGGGCAGCAGCCTTTTCAGTAGTTGCAGGGGCAACAGTCTGGATGATTGACTGATCTGGCCTTGTAACATTAACCAAAACGGCCTTGCTGTGCTGGTACTGCGAACGGCTGAAAGCAAGGGGAAACTACAGCCGTAATTTTTCCCGAGGACATGCAGCTTTACTGTATGATTAAATGATGATGGCGTCCTCTTGGGTAAAATAGTCCCCCATTCGGATCTCCGGGCGGGGACTACTCAAGAGGACGTCGTTATCAGGAGAAAGAAAACTGGCGTTCTACGGATCGGAGCGTGGAATGTCAGATCCCTTAATCGGGCAGGTAGGTTAGAAAATTTAAAAAGGGAAATGGATAGGTTAAAGTTAGATATAGTGGGAATTAGTGAGGTTCGGTGGCAGGAGGAACAAGACTTTTGGTCAGGTGAATACAGGGTTATAAATACAAAATCAAATAGGGGTAATGCAGGAGTAGGTTTAATAATGAATAATAAAATAGGAGTGCGGGTTAGCTACTACAAACAGCATAGTGGACGCATTATTGTGGCCAAGATAGACACAAAGCCCATGCCTACTACAGTAGTACAAGTTTATATGCCAACTAGCTCTGCAGATGATGAAGAAATAGATGAAATGTATGACGAGATAAAAGAAATTATTCAGGTAGTGAAGGGAGACGAAAATTTAATAGTCACGGGTGACTGGAATTCGTCAGTAGGAAAAGGGAGAGAAGGAAACATAGTAGGTGAATATGGATTGGGGGGAAGAAATGAAAGAGGAAGCCGCCTTGTAGAATTTTGCACAGAGCATGGCTTAATCATAGCTAACACTTGGTTCAAGAATCATAAAAGAAGGTTGTATACCTGGAAGAATCCTGGAGATACGAAAAGGTATCAGATAGATTATATAATGGTAAGACAGAGATTTGGGAACCAGGTTTTAAATAGTAAGACATTTCCAGGGGCAGATGTGGACTCTGACCACAATCTATTGGTTACGAACTGCAGATTGAAACTGAAGAAACTGCAAAAAGGTGGGAATTTAAGGAGATGGGACCTGGATAAACTCAAAGAACCAGAGGTTGTAGAGAGTTTCAGGGGGAGCATAAGGGAAGAATTGACAGGAATGGGGGAAAGAAATACAGTAGAAGAAGAATGGGTAGCTCTGAGGGATGAAGTAGAGAAAGGCAGCAGACGATCAAGTAGGTAAAAAGACGAGGGCTGATAGAAATCCTTGGGTAACAGAAGAAATATTGAATTTAATTGATGAAAGGAGAAAATATAAAAATGCAGTAAATGAAGCAGGCAAAAAGGAATACAAACATCTCAAAAATGAGATTGACAGGAAGAGCAAAATGGCTAAGCAGGGATGGCTAGAGGACAAATGTAAGGATGTAGAGGCTTGTCTCACTAGGGGTAAGATAGATACTGCCTACAGGAAAATTAAAGAGACCTTTGGAGAGAAGAGAACCACTTGTATGAATATCAAGAGCTCAGATGGCAACCCAGTTCTAAGCAAAGAAGGGAAGGCAGAAAGGTGGAAGGAGTATATAGAGGGTTTATACAAGGGCGATGTACTTGAGGACAATATTATGGAAATGGAAGAGGATGTAGATGAAGATGAAATGGGAGATAAGATACTGCGTGAAGAGTTTGACAGAGCACTGAAAGACCTGAGTCGAAACAAGGCCCCGAGAGTAGGCAACATTCCATTAGAACTACTGATGGCCTTGGGAGAGCCAGTCATGACAAAACTCTACCATCTGGTGAGCAAGATGTATGAGACAGGCGAAATACCCTCAGACTTCAAGAAGAATATAATAATTCCAATCCCAAAGGAAGCAGGTGTTGACAGAGGTGAAAATTACCGAACTATCAGTTTAATAAGTCATGGCTGCAAAATACTAATGCGAATTCTTTATAGACGAATGGAAAAACTGGTAGAAGCGGACCTCGGGGAAGATCAGTTTGGATTCCGTAGAAATGTTGGAACACGTGAGGCAATACTAACCTTACGACTTATCTTAGAAGAAAGATTAAGAAAAGGCAAACCTACGTTTCTAGCATTTGTAGACTTAGAGAAAGCTTTTGACAATGTTAACTGGAATACTCTCTTTCAAATTCTGAAGGTGGCAGGGGTAAAATACAGGGAGCGAAAGGCTATTTACAATTTGTACAGAAACCAGGTGGCAGTTATAAGAGTCGAGGGGCATGAAAGGGAAGCAGTGGTTGGGAAAGGAGTGAGACAGGGTTGTAGCCTCTCCCCGATGTTATTCAATCTGTATATTGAGCAAGCAGTAAAGGAGACAAAAGAAAAATTTGGAGTAGGTATTAAAATTCATGGAGAAGAAGTAAAAACTTTAAGGTTCGCCGATGACATTGTAATTCTGTCAGAGACAGCAAAGGACTTGGAAGAGCAGTTGAACGGAATGGACAGTGTCTTGAAAGGAGGATATAAGATGAACATCAACAAAAGCAAAACGAGGGTAACGGAATGTAGTCGAATTAAGTCGGGTGATGCAGAGGGAATTACATTAGGAAATGAGACACTTAAAGTAGTAGATGAGTTCTGATATTTGGGGAGCAAAATAAATGACGATGGTCGAAGTAGAGATGTTAAAAAATGTAGACTGGCAATGGCAAGGAAAGCGTTTCTCATGAAGAGAAGTTTGTTAATATTGAGTATAGATTTAAGTGTCAGGAAGTCGTTTCTGAAAGTATTTGTATGGAGTGTAGCCATGTATGGAAGTGAAACATGGACGATAACCAGTTTGGACAAGAAGAGAATAGAAGCTTTTGAAATGTGGTGCTACAGAAGAATGCTGAAGATAAGGTGGGTAGATCACGTATCTAATGAGGAGGTATTGAATAGGATTGGGGAGAAGAGAAGTTTGTGGCACAACTTGACTAGAAGAAGGGATCGATTGGTAGGACATGTTTTGAGGCATCAAGGGATCACAAATTTAGCATTGGAGGGCAGCGTGGAGGGTAAAAATCGTAGAGGGAGACCAAGAGATGAATACACTAAGCAGATTCAGATTCAGCAGTAGGTACTGGGAGATGAAGAAGCTTGCACAGGATAGAGTAGCATGGAGAGCTGCATCAAACCAGTCTCAGGACTGAAGACCACAACAACAGTGAAAAGAGCCTGCAATGGCATAAAATTATTTGCTGCTTTTAACCAAAAATTTGTCCTTATGGAAGATATTCTATATGAGCCCTTCTCCATCAATGTTATTTGTTGCTGAGCAATGATATTGTGGTATACTTGACTCTAAGTAGATACATCATCTGGATCAGTCACACTGCAATTATTCAACTTCAGCTCTTTCATGGTGAGGGGACAGGTTGAGGTTTTATCCTTTTGCTATCAGATGAAATGCGTGTATGCATATTTGGAGAAGGTGAAGACTGAAAATGTTTCCTGACTCATCCCGTCATCACAGTTTCACTACCTTGTTGAAAGAATAGTAGCAAGATACATGCTAAAATGGCCAAATACTGAAATATTTAAATATTCCAAAGTACTCTTTGGCTTTAGTCATAAAATATAATTAAAAACGAGGGTAATGATATAATTACTAGGATCAGCAGAGTCTATGCCAGTTTTTGCTTGGTAAAGTGGTATCTGCTGGCCAATATCTTTGTTTGGGAGTTAACATGCCCAAACAAGAGAAAGTAAACTTCATCACTCATAATGTTAAGCACATTAATGTGTCCACCATCATCACATCTTCTATTTAAAAATCTGCTCCCCTATATCTAATTATAAAATAATATCTCAATGCCAATGGATGGGAAAATATTAATATGATGATTGGAAACTTCTATCAGCTTCACCTGCTATCACATTACCTCCAAACATGTCACGACTACATGAGCATGTCTACTGTGACCTACATGAGGACGAGATTTCCTTAATGTTAAAAAACAGTTTCCTTTTCTGCACTGGTTTCTGCCAGAACCTTAACATGGCTTCTGGGAAGCAAGATACATCAATTTTTCCCTCACAGATATTTGCAAAATAACATGCTGCTATATTACATTTTGTTAAGAAATTTTTTTCAACAACCTGTTTCTGAAATTCTGCTGCAGTAAAACTATAATGGTGTGGGCTATGAGGTGCACTGACACTACTGTTTCTCTGCCTGGACAATTGTGAATTGTGTCCCAGCACCAGTGGTTTCTTGTTCTCCACCATGCTGTTTTTCATTAACTGTAGCTCTGACTTGAGTCTCCGGATGCACACTGCATGCTTCCTCACTTTCTCTCTTTCAGTCTGGAGCTCACTTTGCAAATGACTGTTACCTCCTGATGATGCATTTTTTGATGCATTCTAAAATAACATAATGAGAAATGGTAGTAGTTTTAATAAACCACATATGCAGTGAAAATATATTTTAGATATCACTCAATGAAATTTCTCTAGCATCTAGTGGTGAACACAAGGGACAGTTTTCCTTCAGTTTTTGAGACAAATTTATATATTACAGAAGGAAACTGTATGTAAGAAATAATTATTCATAATACGCACATCATATTGTCAGTTCAACTTAAACAAAAGAAATACTTACCTTATTACACTTCATTTTGTTTCCAAGGTTGCTGTCTTTTGTGTACTCTGAGATATTTCTTTCACTAAAGGTTTTGTTCAGTTTTAACAAACAGTTTGGGTTATCTGTTTTGGAGCATTGATTATTAACATTGACTGAATTTGTACTTGATCGGCGTCCAAATGGTTTAATGTAAGTGGGAATCCGGCTCTGTCTTCCAGAATACATGTCTCTTTTTGAATTCATGTGACACTGTTTTCCTTTAGATACAGAAGATGAGGAACCAGTCTCTGAACTAGAATAATTAAATGATGCTTTCTCCTTCATCTCAGCCTGGTGGTGCTCTTTAAGATAACATTTCTGATAAGGCTTGGTGAAATCTTCGGAAATTGTTGTGAATTTTGACATGTAGTTTCCCTTTTCTAGGGTTTTATTGTTTGAAGAAGTACCCCTTCTTACTTTGGTAGAATGAAACTTAAAATTTTCATTTTTTTTGCATGATTCTTCTGTTTCTGTGTCTTCATGACAGAGAGTAGAATCTGAACTTGGACTATCCAGAGACCCACAGTCATTTTCCTGTCCTTCTACAGGATTTTTTTGTTTAAAGTTACAATTTTTTGGTGGATATTCTGATTCTGTATCTGAACTACCACCTGTTGTGGATGTTTCCAATGAATCACTTCCATCAACACCCATTTTTGAAAACTTATGATAGAAATGTACATTTCTTTTTCCAGCTTCACGATCAGGATAAAATTTTGGGTTTCTGGAGGAAGCTATTCCCTGCTGTTTACCAACAGCTTTGCTATAACTACCTGATTTGTTGTAAACAGTCATTTCTGCTGTTATGCCGCTTTCAGTTTTTGAATTTTTTGTGCCATTAACAACTTTCTTCCTCGCACATTTACTACCATTGGAAGTAGCTGAAAAGCCAAGACATTTGTTTCCAGTATTTAAGCTACTCTGACTAGCTTTATCACCACAAATTCCATCTGCTCCACTTTTAAAGCCTCTGTAGTAAGAAGTGCTAGCTATGGTATTTTGGTTACTGTTACAATCATTTTCTGATATCCCAAGCCGAACACTGTTATATCCTTTAGGATTTTGAGAAATTTTAAAAAGATCATTCTCCACAATATCACTACACTCAGAAGTATCATAATATGATGTATTGTGGTTTCTTGTTGCATTTATGTTTGTTTCAGGGTAAGAGTGGTCTTGAGCTAACAGCTGAGAATTGCAGTGACTAGCTGAAGCTTTACATATCTGTTCATTTTGGGTACAAAACTGTGGTTCATTGTTTTCAGTTCCATTTTTATTTGAATGTTTACAGCTGGCTTTATTTAGATTTATAGTTCCTGTAAATTTACATGTGGGGCTTGCATTTATCTCTGCTTCTACTGCATTATTTGAAGTAGAGTTGCTGTCTGATTGTTCATCATCACTTCCTTCATGTTTTGCTTGTACTGGAAAATCACTATAATGATATTTCACTGCATCATTAAGGTTCACAGTTTCTCTACCTTTAGATGTGGAGCTTGCATTTATCTTTGAATCTATTGTCTTCTTTGATGAAGAGACACTGTTTGATTGTTCATCATCACTTTCTTCATGTTTTGTGTGTACTGGTAAATCATTATAATGATATTTTACTGTATCATGAAAGTTCACAGTTCCTATATCTTTACATGTAAGGCTTGCATCTGTCTCTGAATCTATCACCTTCTTCGAAGAACAGATGTTTGATCGTTCATTATCACTTTCTTCATGTTTTGCTTGAACAAGTAAATCATTACAATGATATTTTACTACATTGTTGAGGTTTGATAATTGTGTACAATCAGAACCATCTACTATTATCTTACTACTTTTGTTGAAAATATTATTTCCAGTTTCAATTTGCTTTGAACTACTAATTGCAACAAACATTTCTTCACCAATATCTGATATCTGTTGCTCATGTAATTTCATGTTTCCATAATCTTTTACTTCAAATGATTGAGAATAATTACATATTTTGGTGCATTCTTCAGGTATGACACTATCAATAGTATTCTCCCTGCTGATTAAATCTGGAGCAACTTTACTTATCTGTGTTTCAGAGTGTACTTCAGCTGTAGCTACTTCGCAGACTGTGGGTTTGAGCACAGTCTGCTGAACCATTTCTGGTTTGTGAGCATTATTCTCGTTATGACATCCTTCTGAGTGTTTTAGGGGTATATCATTCCCAATATCTGTTATGATGGAGGATTCAGGTGCAACACATTTATCATGTGATACAAGAGGCTTTTTCTGTAGATCTGGTGCATCAGTTAAAATATGCAGTGAAAAAGATGTTCTTACATTTTCAGAAGATGACAAGTCTCCATCAGATTCAACATCTTTATCAGATTTTAAATCCTTGGTTGGAAGTGTAACATTTTGCAGTTTCTCTTTTTCATTTAGGTCTGTTATCAAGGGTTGTGTACATTTTTGTAACATCATCTCTTTTAATTCTTTCTCTAGTTCTTCAAACTCAAATTTTGCCTTTTGAAGTTCACATCTTAAACTAGCATTCTCTGCAATTATATCATTTAAAGATTTTTCTTCATTAGTGATTGGTGAATACTGTGACGCTGAGTCTATATTATATTCTGGTAATTGTCTTGTAAGCAGCTGTTTTGTTACTGCTAGTTGTGTTTTTAAATGCAGATTTTCTTTGAAAATGTTCAAAAGCACATCACTGGGCACACATCGTGCTTCATTTCCATCCATTTCCCTTGAGCAGACAATGTTTTCCATATCTCCTTCCTTTACACAGTCATTTGTAATGATAGAAATATTTTTAGGAAATTCATTTTGAGACATGACAGTTTCTGCAACAGTGAAATTCCTTTCTGAGCTGACCTTAATATCTTCGTCAAATTCATGTGGAGACTGGTCAGAACATACTTGTATTTCTAAGGAATTGCATGATTCTTTTAAAGAATATTTTTCTTTTATACCAAGATCATGAACAAACAAATTCAACAGATTTTCATTATTCATGTGCAGCAGGTCAATAACACACTCCACCTGCAGACAGAGAGCACTACTTTTTTCTTTAAGACTTTCAAGATTTGAGATAAGCTCTGGTAAAGAGTTGCTCAGTTCATCAGACTGAATTAATTTTTGAAGTATGTTATATATTTCTGAGTCATGAATTTCTGTGAGCTCCTTCAGTTCTATAAGATGTGCTACAAACTCATTCTTTAGAGTTTCAGTATTTTGTTGGGCCTGCAATTCTCTGTCTCCCAAATCACTTCTTTCAAAAATCAAATCCCCTTTCCTGTCAAACACATTTTTACCATCAAAACATATTTTTTCATTTTCTTTTGAGCATCTTTCTTCAGTATCCACAGTCAAGTCTTCCACACAGTCTTTTATATCCCTAAATATTGGACTGTATTTTGAGGTAATGGCTTCCACATTTCCACAAGATGAAATGAGTGTATGTACAGCTCTTTTCAGATCTCCCTGAAAAAGAAAAATATGACTATTAATGGAAAATAATTCTATATTGTGCTACAAACTCAATATTAAGACCAAATGATATGTTACTAAAATCAAAGGATTTCATTTGTTTCCCTAGCCACAAATACTTATTGCATATTTTATCATCCAACTGCTGTTCTGATGGAGTGCCACACTTAAACAGTGATTCCAGAAACAGCCATTAGTCAACAATAGCTGTCACTTAAATGGGTATTTATACTATAAGGAGTAAACCAAACCATGCACTATAAAGAAGAGATACTGAGTGATAATAAGACACATACGTAAGATTGAAATTATTGCTAAGCTTTCAGACAAAGTCCTCACTTTGAGATAACGGACTAACAGAAAACACACACATAAACAGGAATGGCTATATATTCATGGTACTGCAACCTGACTCAGTCATGAGTTGTATAAGGTGGAGTAGATGAGTTGAAAAATGAGAGAAGAAAAAGAGGCTGATAGATGGGGAGGAATAGAGAACAAGCAAATAGGAATAAGATATGAATGTCACACGGACTAGCCCACTGCAGTAGGAGCTGGTGTGGTTGGTGGCTGGGATGAAGAGAGGGGGTGGGGGGAGGGGGGGTGGAGAATGAAATAGAACTTATGGATATAATGGAGAGAACAGTGTGGATATAGGTTAATGGAGTGAAGTGGAAGGCTTGGGAACAGAAGTGGAGGTCAGTGTCGGATAAGTGACAGCAAAGACTGAGGCCATGAGGTTTGTGGGGCCAAAGGATGTTGTTCCAATATACATCATTTAGAGAAATTGGTATTGGTGTGGTGGATACACTTGGCATGGATTATGAAGCAGCCACTGGAGTTGGACATGTTGCGTCCTTGGCCACAGTTCATTGGTGGTCATTCATTTAAGGGGACTGCTGGTTATGGTCATGGCTACATAAAAGACTCTGTAGAAGTTACAGTAGAATTGGGATATGACATGACTGCTTTCAAGAGTAGCCCTTCCTCAGGCAGTACAGAATAGGCTTTCAATGGGACTGGAAGAGATTTAGCTGCATGGATGCACAGCAAAGATATTGCACCAGAACCTTTCAAGGGACACAACTAATATGGCAAGGGGTTGAGTGCCAGTGTGGCATAAGTATGGATTAGGGTGTTTCATAGATTTGGTGGGCAAATATGGTGTCCCAATGCAATAATGTTCTAAAGCTCATTGTTTAATTACAGCTCAAAAATTATTGTTTCAATAACACACTTCTCACAATTCATCATAAAGTGTTTCATAAATAATAAAGTCGATGTTCATTAACTTTCCTTCTGCTGGAATTCGTCAACTTTCCTTTTGATGGCATTTTTTCAATAATGAGCTCACTGATGATGAAAACTAAGTTTTCCCAATAATTTTATAGGCTTATTTTGTCCAAAGAAGGTATAAATCTAACCATTAAAACCATTTACAGCATAGAAGTCACCTCTGAATTCTACAGAAACCAAATATCACAACTGTTGTCATCTCTTTTACTGTAAAAAAGGAATATCTTTGTGTACAGCCATTCTTTAATATATTTAAGTTTTTTAACATGTAGAAGCATTGAAAATATTAAGATGTGAAGAAAAATACAATGTAATGTGTAAGTTTCTGTTTTTATAATGTTTATTGAGATGATACAAGTCATGGAATAGTGATATCCAAATATAGATGGTGGTATTATTGCATTCACAAGGTATAAATGGTCAGTGCATTGGAGGAGCTGTCATTTGTACTCAAGTGATACAGATGAGGTTTCTGGCACAAATATAGCCCATTATGAGATTTAACAGACTTTGAACATGGAATGGCAGTTGGAGCTATAAGCACGGGAAATTAGTTTTGGAAATCATTAGGGAATTCAGTATTCTGAAATTTCACAGTGTCAAGAGTGTGCCAAAAATACCAAAATGCACGCATTACCTCTGACTATGGACAACACAGTGGCTGATGGCTTTCATTTAATGACCAAGTGCAGCAGCATTTGCGTAGAACTGACAGTGCTAACACACAAGCAACACTGCATGAAATAACCACAGAAATCAATGTGGGTCATAAAACATATCCATTAGGACAGTGTGGCAAAATTTGGCATAAATGGACTGGAGCAACAGACGAGTGATGTGAGTGCCTTTGCTAAAAGCATGACATTGCCTGCAGAGCACCTCTCCTGGGCTCGTGACCAAATCATTTGGACCCTAGACAACTGGTTAAATGAGTCCTAACTGCAATTGGTAAGAGCTGATGAGTCTGCAAGTGTCTTTACCCATGACTGAGCCTGTGTGATTGTTCCATTTAATGTCCCTACAAAGTATTACACCCAGGTATTTGTATGAGTTTATCAATTCCAATTGTGACTCACTGATATTATGGTCATAAGTTACTATGTTTTTTCTTTTTGTGAAGTACACAGTTTTACATTTTGGAACATGTAAAGCAAGTTGCCAATCTTTGCACCACTCTGAAATCTTATTACTATCTGGATGAATATTTCTGCAGATTCTTTCATACTGTACTTGATTATAGATCACTACATCATCTGTGAACAGTCCAAGGTTACTCTTAATACTGGCCACAAGGTCATCATTATACAACATGAACAGCAAGGAACCCAACATACTTCCCTGGGGCACACTTGAAGTTACTTCTACATCTGTCAATGAGTCTCCATCCAAGATAATCCATGCCTCTGCTCCATCTCTAATGACCTAGATGTTTATGGGATGTTAGACCCTCATCTTCCTTTCCTTTTCCACTCAAGATAACTTGCTGCATCTTCCTTACTAAAAAAATCCTCAGTCCAACTGCAAATTTTGCTTGATACTCCATACAATAACACTTTTGATAATGAGTGTAGATGTGGTACTGAGTCAAGTGCTTTTTGAAACTCAAGAAATACTACATTGACATGACTGCTTTTAAGTATGTCACATGAGAAAAGCGTGAGTGAGTTTCCCATGATCAATTTTTTTCAAAATCTGTGCTGGTTGATATGGAGGTAATCCTTTTCAAGATACCTCATTGTGTATGAGTTTGGTAAACATTCCAAGGTTCTACAATTAATGGATATCAAGGATATTGCATGGTAGTTTTATGGCTCACTTCTGCTACTCACTCTGTACACAGGTGTGAATGTGTCAGTGCAATGGTAAGGCAGGGGTCTTAGAGAATGGGCCAAGTGTTTTCTCTACCAGTGGGCCATGGAAATTTTGTCAGAAACATAACTAGAAGCAGCACATTGGCACAACAAATCAGCCACTATCTCACATAAATAGCTGTGAGTTTTTAGCATTGATGTTCACAGCCCGGCAGATCTATGACAATGAGGGGGCTATGCCAGGCATCACCATGCCATGGGTCCACAAGCAGCCATCATGAGCCCTCATTCCAGCACTTTGTGTCTCTAGACTGATAGGCCACTCCCACACTTACTCCAGCAACACCATGACTCCTACCCAGGGGGCAGTGGATTGTGACCAGGGTGGTACAGCTGTTCTCCCTTCTATGCTGGTGTGGGTGCCGTGGTACCTCATGCAACCACTTCTAGGGTAAGAACTTCCCAACATGAGGATGACATACTCTTCATGTGTCCTGGTCATTTTCTGCACTACTAACACTACTCACACACAGCATGGCATGCTGAACTGAGCGTGTGCTGCTAACCAGTAACAAACATCGGCATTCAGGGGCTCGTATGTCAGGGCTCAATAGCTGGGCACTAGCAGTGATCGTGCAAGTGTCTACTGTGCCATGCACCGCAAGGGGGTTATGTCACCACACCATCACATCACAGAGTTGCAGCATGGCTTGTAATAAAGTGACTGATTTGTTAATGTTGTTTTACTAAGCTATTACTGGCCTGTATCCTTGACATGAGCCAGCCACTGCCACCCAGTCCTGCACAGAAGTGTGCCCATCAGCCCTGGTTCAACTTCAATTGGTGTCAAAAGCTAGGGCATAGTGTCTCGTGTGCACAAGCAGTATTGGTAGAATGCTGTATGTGCTGCAGAACATACATGGTTGATAATAAGGTGTAGAATGTAAGTTGATAGTAATTCTGAGTGAGTGAATTGTTGTGGATGAAAATTGTGTTGGACTAGTTTGTAAATGGGAGTTAAAGGCTTCACTGCAGGTGTTACTAGATGAGGTAATGTGGTTAACAGTTGCTAAAATGGAGTTACTACAGCAAACTGCAATTAAAGATGAACAGCTACCACCACTCTGGCTGTCTTAGGCCCAAAGTACATCCAGCTGCCACCAGTTTGGTCACTTCCTTTCCTAATAGGTCAGGTGAAGGTATGATGTCTTTCTTGGAGGATCTGAGAATGTCAGCATGGGTGGGTGGTTGGTCAAATAATCAGTTGTTACAGATGATGAAGTTATAGTTGTCAGGAGAGGCAAAACCTTTTGTTAGGTCTATGGAAGCATTGAAAAATATAACAACATTTGAGCAATTGCAGTGAAGCATCCTACAGCATTATAGGGAACAAAAAAGTGTGAGGTTTTTGGGAGCAATTAAGTGGAATCACAAAAACATGTGGGGAAACAGTGGAAGAATTTGCAGACAGGACACATAAAATTAATGCACAAATATATGAGTTAGTGGAGAGTGACAAAATGAATAAGACTGAACAGCTGTAAGCTGAGCATAGGGCACTTGACACCTTCCTGAAAGACCTGTCACCCAATATGTCAAGAGAGTTTCATACAGGTATCCTGAATGATGTGTATTCTTCTGTCAGGTTGCCAACATAATTTGAGAAGATTGATATGACAACAGGGTACAGGATAAGTGTGTTGTTTTCCACTAATGTGAAATTCTGTAGGTGTGAATGAATGGGGCATGTCCAGAGGCAATATTGACAGTCTCAGTGAGATGGAAAGGGTGGATATCACCAACGGAATGGTAGTAGCAATAATAAAGGTAGAAAAATGGGAAATGCACAAACATTAAATACAAAAGGGAAACCCAAGTCTGCCAAGCAGCATTTACATTAAATTTTGATGCAGGGAATATGTATGCACAGGTGGAGAGTGCTATAGTAGGAACTGTGAAGGGCAGGAAACTTAGGTTTCTATTGGACACGGGTGCACGTGTCGGTGGCACTAGGGTACTGTGGGTTGGAAGCAATTAAACTTACCACATTATAAGTTGTTTGGGGTGGGAGACAGTGATGTGAGATCAGGATCAGTAGAATTAGGTTTTCAGGTTGCAGCAATTTCATTTGAGTAATGTGTGGGAGTGGTGCCTCATGTAAGGTACCATTACTGTATGATCCTGGGGTTAGACTTTTTGTATGAACATGATGCAAAACCTGACCTTTATGGATGTGTGGTGGAACTAAATGGGACAATCTTTCAACTAGGGAAGATGTTGCCAGTGTAGTACTGTTGAAAGGTGTATCTGTCTTAAGGGACAAACCAGTTAAACGGCAAAAACACTAAGGCTTGACTCATGTGATATTGTGTTGGAGGGCACTGGAAAGTTGCTTTTGGTAATATAAAACTGGAGTTGCCTGTAGATATGTTGCATACAATAGAGCCACCAAAGGAGCAAGATGTATTGGATACATCACATTATTGTCAGGAGGAGCTTTGTAGTCATAGGAGAGAGATGATGGGAAAGTGGTACCAGTGAATCTGGATTACTTCTTGTGCCAATGAAGTAATGCTAAGGAAGCAACTGTTAGCAGCAAATCTGGATATCCTGGAGGAGGATGACTGGGACACATCTCATGTGAAATGTGGTCAGTGACAGGCTGCTGCAAAAACTGCACTATGTAAAAAGGTGGAGCATCTAGAGGGGACAGAGAGGGTAGAAATGAAGAAATTAGTATTGGAGCTCAAGGACTTGTTTTATCCTCAGGGTCCATTGCCAGTGACACGTGTGATACAACACCAAATTCCAAAAGGAAATGAAGCACTGAATTACCATGAACCATATTGTGTGCCTCAACATTTACTGCCAATTATGGAGGATTTCATTAACCAACAATTAACTGGGAATAATAGAGGAAAGTGATAGTCCATGGGGGCCACCATCATAGTCATGCCCAAAAAGTTGCCAGGTAGTTCCAAGAAATGTATGTTCTGTTGTGATTATCACCATATTAATAGTAAGATGGTAATCAACACATACCCCACATGCAATATCATAGAGACTATGTGCTCAATCATGCATTAGGGCACATTTTGCATAAGGAGATGAATGGTGAAGAACATTCTGTTTCTTATGCTTCATAACTAGTTAATATGGTGGAGAAGAACTATTCCAGCACCAAAAAGGAAATTCTCTACTTCATATATGGAAATGTGTGTTTTTGGTGCTAAAAAAATTCACGGAAATAACAGATCATGCAGCTTTAAATGTGGTTATAAAGGTTTTGGAGACCCTTATAGCTGGCTAACAAGGTGGGCTTTAAGACTGAGGGAGTTTGATTATGAAGTGGTACATAAGCCAGAAAAGAAGCATAGAAATGCAGGTGGACTGAGCAGAGAGGTACTGGTAATACAGGTACTGGGTAATGGCTTTGCTGAGGGGCAAGCAGCACAAACTGCTTATGCGAACTGCAAGATCTACATAACACAGCTGTAGTTCAGTATATGTCACAGCCTGTTATCTAAGTTAACAGTATTGGGACCACATATGGTAATACTAGCTAAGCTAAGCTCAATGGGAAAGTGCTGAAGCAAGCATATCATCACATGCTATATGGGCATAGAGGTTGTAGGATGATGAACCGAAGCGTAGCAGAAAGGTATTCATGGAAGGGGAGGAATGGAGACATAGACCAATACATGAGGAGTCATGTACAATGTTTACAATGATTGGACAAGAAGATGTGCTGGATGAAAGAATACTCATAAGTACTGTGGTGGGTTGTTAGATTTACATCTGGAGGAAGACGAGTGGATACTACAACACACACAAAATATTAGATCCCTTTATTATAACTTGAACAAGGTGAAGTACTTGACTCTGGAACAATATATATCCACAGGACTGTCTAAGTATATATGTTACTGTCACTGAACACTAAAGTATCAGTGCAGGATAATAGCCTCTTCTCTCAATGTAGTACTGACTATAAATTTTGTTACATACTTCTGTCTAATACAATTCTTATGCTGTTGGCTCTGTAGTGAGATAATGCTGTCATCTTTGGTCATGATGTGACTTTGACAGTATGTTATTTGAGATAAGATGGTTATAAAGCCGATTATACATTACTTTTTCTAAAATTTTTGAGAATGCAGGCAAAAGTGAAATTGGACAGATATTTCATGCTATTTCTTTAACTCCCTATCTCTAATTTACTTCAGAGAGTGATGTGATTCACACAGTCAAAGGCTTTTGACAGGTCACAGAAAATGCCAATAGCCTCTAATCTGTTTTCTAATGAATTAAGTACATTCTCACTATATGTGTAAATAGCCTTCTATATATTGGAAGCCTTAAGGAACACAAACTGTGACTTGTCAATATATTATTTGCAGTCAGATTCTTAAGCAGATGCTTGAACACAACCTCTTCAAATATGTTTGAAAAGTTGTCAAAAATGAAATTGTTCAGTACTTTGATGGTATGTCTTTATCCCCCTTCTTGTAAAGAGGCTTAACTTCAGCACAGTCTGGAAATGTTCCACTGATAAGAGATTGATAATACGAATCACTTAAGATAGAACCCAACTCACATGAGCACCCTTTGATTAACTTTGTTGGCATCACTAGAACACTTTGATTTTAAGGATTTTATGATGGATGCTACTTTTTTGGGTGATGTGTGTGTCATTTCCATTTTACTCAAGTTATTTACAAAGACTGGTCTCAGATATTCCATTCCACTGTTTACTGAACCTGATAACCCCAAATGTCAGTAACAGAAACAAATTACCTTTTAAGAGGCTAGCAACACTACACACACTTGTTACCAATGCCTCATTTATTTTTAGAGCTACCTGTTCCTCTTCTTTTCGGCACCACCTGTCTCTGTCATCACTATACCTCATATAGTGTTTACTTTGTTGCCTGATGCAATTATCTTTTTCTCATAATAAAGCTGCTTAGATTTCTGGATTACTTGCTTCAACATTTTGCAGTATTCTTTGTAATGCACTACAATCCAATGATCAGAGCTGTTCCTAGATAGTAAATACAGTCTCCTTTTTGTCCCACATAATATCTTTATTCCTTGTGTAATCCATGGTTTATTTTTAGACTCCTGTTTTATTTGAGTTACCTTTAGGGGAAAACAATTTTCAAATGAGGAAGTAACTTTATTAATAAATGCTTTGTATTTTCCATTTGAGTCAGAAGTATTGTGAAGATCTATCCAGTTCATGTATTTGAGCAATCTTCTAATGGATTTAATAATTTTTTTATTGTGGCAAGTTTCATGTTAAACATTAATTGGTAACAGAAGTTGCTTAAGGTGAAATGGTAGATTGGATGGAATCATTGGTATATGGAGCATGAGAGACCTCTACTGCTGCTGGGTCTGAGAGGCTAGTAGCCTTGGGGACAGTTTTTTCCTTTTCTTTTCTTTTTTTTTTTGCATAGCTTTAATCAACAGATAGCTAGGATTATAAAGTTTCAGATAACTGGGATTCCGTAGCAGTATTCTACTCATAAGCCAATAAGCTATTAATGCAACTTCCTGTTTTCTTTGAAAACTGACTGTGAGGGAGGGGGGGGGGGGGGGGGGAAATAAATAAATAAAACTTTAGCCTATGTCCGTCTGTAGAGTACCAAATAGAAATTACAAGTAAACAGGTCTAGAACTTTTGAGATTTTCTTACAATGTTTCCCCTTTATATATTATGTTTATATACCATATATATTAAAAGATATATCACTTATGTCCATCTGAACTTCTAGTAGACAAGTAAATCAATCAAGACCTTTTCCAGATATTTGGTAACAATATTAAAAAATAATGTTTGCCAATGTCCATCCTTGTTAATTAGCTAATTAGTGTATCACACAAAAATATGAAGGAAAGCAGAGAAGAACTTTTTGAGAATTCTGCTAATGATGTTTTGTCTTTAAATAGGTAACCTATGTCTGTCCAAACTTTTATTAGAATATTGCATAAAAATTTGACGTAAATCAGTCACAAACATTTTGAAGTTTTTGGTAATGATGTTAAACAATGAATTGTCTTTATATAGTCGCATAGATTTTACATATCTATTAATATTCATATACAGTGTGTTTCAGATAAAGTGTATGCCTCTGTTACTTACAAAATAATATGTGACAGGAATATTTATTGAGATATATCCATGTAAGAAATGTTAAACTTACTATTGATTTATAAAAATAGGTTATTAGGTTATTTTCCAGAGAGTTACAATGACAAAATACATTTTTTTTAATAGAACATTAGTTGTATTCCGTCAGGTATCTGATTTATTTAAACCAGCTGTGTAAAAATCAGTTTAAATCGCATTTCTAATCACAGTGAGGACAGGTTGTAACATTGGTGGTGTCATGGAGTGACAAGCTTCCTCTATGTGCTTTTAGATGTCATGTTTAGTTAGATTTCTGACTATTGCTTTATACTGCACAATGGTCACCCAGCCCATTCTGTGCATGATGTCGTGCAAGAACTTAAAAATAGATTCCCTGGAAGATAGTTGGGGTGCCAGGGTCCTCAGAAATGGCCCACACAATTGCCCAATTTAACACAATAAATTTATTTTGTGGGGATATCTATAGAATCATGTTTATGTCACTGAACCCACAAGCCCAGATGATTTCAAATGTCACATCAAGATAGCTTCTCACTGCATGACAGCAGTGATATTACATCTCATCTGCTGGTCTTTTAGATGTGTTGTTCATTCAGAAACACAGACAGACATTTGAACACCTCACTTACTTGCAAAAGCCATTAGCTTGATGGCCTATATGCAAAAAATGTAAATAAATAAATAAAAAATAGACAATTCTACCACCAGAATATCAGTCTGCACACAGCTAAGTATTCTATAAACCATGTTGCATCCACCCCTAATATTTTGAAGGCTTGTGGCTCGCAAACTAAATGTGATAGAAATGTGATTCAGATTTATCTGCACACAGTTGGTTTAATTACATCAGCTATATGACAGAAAAAAACAATGTTCTACTTAAAACATTTTATCTCATTGCTTTAACTCTCTGGGAAATAATGCAATAAACTACATTCATAATCCCACAGAAACTGTAATGTTTCTTACATAGACCTATCTCAATAAATATTCCATCACTTATTACTTTGTAAGTTAAAGAGGCATACACTTTATATGAAAGACCATGTATATCAATTAAATATGTAGCCTATGTCTGTACCAATGTTTATTAGAGTATCATGTAAAAATCTGAAATAAATTGGCCATGAACGTTGAGATTTTTATAGACATTTTCCCTATCCGAACATTTATTGCAGTATCATGTACAAATCTGAAGTAACTTGGTCAACAAATTTCTGAGATATTAAGCAACAACTTGTCTTCATGTAGTAGTATAGATATATAGGGTGTAACAGGGGTAAGTGCAAATATTTTCATATGAGGTACATTAATATGTAAACACATCAGTATGTTGGTCAATTTTTCTCTGTATTGTATTGGAATCCCACAAACACTTCACAAAGATTACTATCTGATGTTTTCTGCATGATCATAACTGCACCACTAAGTGGACTATACCTGTCAGAATGGACTAACCATTTTGTGCCTATGCATCCACACTTCAATACCTGACCTGCTTCCTAGGGGAAAATAAGCTTTAATGGTCTGCACTTGCCACATGTACCTGGAGGTACCACCCAACCTAAAAACTTATAACATGTAATAGCCATAATTATTAGTCTGCAAATGATGTAAATACTGAGGTAATGTACTGAATAAACATGATGTTAGGTGGCTTTAGGGTATTGTATATAGTTATTGGAAGTTAATATTTAGTTATGAGAGTGCGTAGGGAGTAATTAAGGGTTTATTATCATTGCACATGTAAGAAAAATAACTGGTAACAGCAGACCATTCCAAAGGGAGAGGGACAATGATTGTAGTCCCTGTTGTGAGGCTGCTGTACATCACGGAGGATTCTAGTCATGGAAATGCTTCAACTCTTTCCTGAAGGTGGATTGGGGGCACTGCATGATCAGGAACTGGAGAGCATGGAAGAGTAGAGGAATGAGGTGAGGAGATAGGAGGACGTGTTTTCTGGACTGCAAGAGGCCAAGAGTAGAGGTGCACTCAGACAAGTTGTTTAAGAGTATGGGAAAAAGTCAGTTTTTGTGATAATGGGGAAATGGCACAAGTTGATCAGATCATGGAAGAAGGAGCATTGGAAATTACTGTCCTGGGCATGGTATTAAGCTCAGAAAAGAAAGGAGGTGTAAATGTAAGGAGAGGTAAAGGAAAGCAAGATACTTGGGATAGCAGAACAATTGGAAGAAAAGGCAAAGGAAGCTGACGGATTGGAAAATGAACAAAATGATCAATTGGTAGATCTTTTGGAGAAATACATCCAGGTTTTTGAAGAAAGGCCAGGAATTATTAAGGGATTTACATGCCATTTGTAGGTGTTTCCTCATGAGATGTATTGTCATAAATCATATCCAATTCCGTGGAGACTGAAGAACTCAGTAAGTGAAGAAATAAACAGGATGATAAACTGGGAACTGATACAACAATCGGTCTGTCTGTATTGCAGTCCGCTGTTAGTCGTACCTAAACCAGGGGGAAAAGTAAGATTGGCGTTGGATGCAAGAGTCATCAGTACAATTATTGTACCAGTGAGAACTCACCCAGAAAATATAGAAGAACTCATTCAGAAGTTTCATGGAATGAAGTACTTTACCAGTATTGACCTAGAATTTTTCTATTGGCAGATCAAATTGGATGAGCAATCAAGACATTATACAGCCTTCATTTATGCTGGAAGTTGCCTTTCTGTTTGAATGTGAGAGCAGGAGTTTTTTTTTAATGGCATTACATGCAGTTTTAGGACCGGAACTACAAAGTCAGCTTATCCTGTTCATTGATGGCATCTTAATTGCTACCGCAACATGGGAACAGCACATCTGCTTATTAGAGAGATTATTAGAAACTTTTAGGAGATCTGGAATAAGCACAAACCTGCAAAAGTCTCACTTTGGGATAAAGAAGATAAAACTTTTGGGTCACTTAATTGATGACAAAAGAATTTTGCTAGACAGTGCAAGATAAGCACTATTAAGGATTTTCCTACACCTAGAACTTAAGACATTTTTGTGTTTAGCCTGATGTTTTTGGCAGTTCATAGAGGCCCAAGTCATGAATGCAAAGCCATTAGTAGATTTGTTAAGAAAGAATGTTTCCTGGCAATGGACAAATGACTGTCACTATACATTTGAGAAAATCAAATATGCTCTAGTAAATGCAAAATTGTTGCATCATCCAGATATGGAATTAGATTTTTGCTTGATAACAGAGTCTTCAAATGTTGGATTGGGATTTTGTCTTTTTCCAAATTGAGATAATTAACGGACAACCCACATTCTGCCTGATAGCTTTTGCAAGTAGAGTCTTGTCGAGTTGTGAAAGGGCATATGCCACAACTGAGCTGGAAGCATTAGCTATAGTTTCAGCTTTCAAGAAGTTCCATTATTATTTATATGGGGCACACACAATAGTCTATTGTGATCACCAAGCACTCAGCTTCTCGCTATTGTGCCAGGTGCTCACAGCGAGATTATTATGGTGGGCAATGGCGTTACAGGAGTATCGATTTCATATACGATATATTAAAGGAAAGAAGAATCAAATTGCAGACATGCTATCTAGAATACCAGAAGGATTAGATCAGGAAGAACAATTAGGTGAGTACAGAGAAGAATTTACTATCATGTTAATGAAAGAACCAATGCCAAGAAGGTATTATTTGGAATTATGCCAGGGGATGGAGAAATTACAGAAAAAGGATATACACTGGAGTTGTATCCAACAGAAATTAGAACAACCTGAGTATGCCAACCTGAAAGACTATTTTAAGGTGATAAATGGAGTTTTATTCCATCAGAGGAATACAAAGGGAGATAATTTGTGTGTACGTATTCCTGAAAGCCATGAAGTCAAGCTGATACAATATTCACATCTGGCATGGGGCCACTTAGGAGTAATTAAGTGTGTCAATAAGTTATGAACATATTGCTACTTTCCTGCTTTGCAACGGAAAGTACAGGTCATTAGAATGTGTCAAAAAACGAAACCTAATAACAAAGGTAGTAGGGCTTTCCTCCATTCTATATTACCGGAGAAATGACTAGCTTTGGTATCCACAGATGTCTGTGGGGCATTACCCAGAGTGCAAGGAGGATGTAGATACATTGTAGGCTTCTTGGATGTACACTCCTGGAAATTGAAATAAGAACACCGTGAATTCATTGTCCCAGGAAGGGGAAACTTTATTGACACATTCCTGGGGTCAGATACATCACATGATCACACTGACAGAACCACAGGCACATAGACACAGGCAACAGAGCATGCACAATGTCGGCACTAGTACAGTGTATATCCACCTTTCGCAGCAATGCAGGCTGCTATTCTCCCATGGAGACGATCGTAGAGATGCTGGATGTAGTCCTGTGGAACGGCTTGCCATGCCATTTCCACCTGGCGCCTCAGTTGGACCAGCGTTCATGCTGGACGTGCAGACCGCGTGAGACGACGCTTCATCCAGTCCCAAACATGCTCAATGGGGGACAGATCTGGAGATCTTGCTGGCCAGGGTAGTTGACGTACACCTTCTAGAGCACGTTGGGTGGCACGGGATACATGCGGACGTGCATTGTCCTGTTGGAACAGCAAGTTCCCTTGCCGGTCTAGGAATGGTAGAACGATGGGTTCGATGACGGTTTGGATGTACCGTGCACTATTCAGTGTCCCCTCGACGATCACCAGTGGTGTACGGCCAGTGTAGGAGATCGCTCCCCACACCATGATGTGGCGCTCACCTGCACGGCGCCAAACACGCATACGACCATCATTGGCACCAAGGCAGAAGCGACTCTCATCGCTGAAGACGACACGTCTCCATTCGTCCCTCCATTCACGCCTGTCGCGACACCACTGGAGGCGGGCTGCACGATGCTGGGGCGTGAGCGGAAGACGGCCTAACGGTGTGCGGGACCGTAGCCCAGCTTCATGGAGACGGTTGCGAATGGTCCTCGCCGATACCCCAGGAGCAACAGTGTCCCTAATTTGCTGGGAAGTGGCGGTGCGGTCCCCTACGGCACTGCGTAGGATCCTACGGTCTTGGCGTGCATCCGTGCGTCGCTGCGGTCCGGTCCCAGGTCGACGGGCACGTGCACCTTCCGCCGACCACTGGCGACAACATCGATGTACTGTGGAGACCTCACGCCCCACGTGTTGAGCAATTCGGCGGTACGTCCACCCGGCCTCCCGCATGCCCACTATACGCCCTCGCTCCAAGTCCGTCAACTGCACATACGGTTCACGTCCATGCTGTCGCGGCATGCTACCAGTGTTAAAGACTGCGATGGAGCTCCGTATGCCACGGCAAACTGGCTGACACTGACGGCGGCGGTGCACAAATGCTGCGCAGCTAGCGCCATTCGACGGCCAACACCGCGGTTCCTGGTGTGTCCGCTGTGCCGTGCGTGTGATCATTGCTTGTACAGCCCTCTCGCAGTGTCCGGAGCAAGTATGGTGGGTTTGACACACCGGTGTCAATGTGTTCTTTTTTCCATTTCCAGGAGTGTATTTACAAAACATGTGAAGTTATATCCAATGAAAACCACAATGAGTAAAACCATCTTAAGAAAATCACTGCTGGAATATATACTGGAAGTAGGGAAACCACAAGCTATTATATCAGATAATTGCAGTAATTTTACTTCATATACTTTGAGGAACATGTTGGAGCAAAATGGAATTAAACAAACACTAACATCAAGGTATAATCCACAAGTGATCCAGATTGAGAGTGTTTTTTGTGAGCTAAGTCAATTTATGAGAACATGTTGTCTGAATAGTCAAACACGGTGGATAGAATATGTGCAAAGCTCAAAGACATTGTAAATAATTTACTGCATACCTCAATGGGTTTCACACCAGAGGAATTGATGTTTCAAAAGGAAGATAGGAATGAGTGGGTGAACAGTCTACCAAAGATGTCACATGATAAGCCCACTTGGGAAGAAAATATTAAGTTGGCTTTAGTGAACATGGCTGAAAAGGCCAAAAAGAGAAAGGTAAAATATCACAATAAGTTAAGGAAAGTACAAACTTTTTCTGTGGGAGACAGAGTGTTGTTGCATACTCAACCTCAGGCATCTTTATTGGAGAAGAGGAACAAGAAATGGCAATTGTTATTTGTTGGACCATTTGAAATAATCAGGATTCCACCTTGTGGGGCATATCTATTGGCCTACCCCGTGACAGAAAAGGTGAAGGGATTCTATCCTCACCATGATATTAAAAGGTACTATGCGAAGTGAAAATTATACTTAGTACAGTATTCATTAAGGAGATTTTATTTCATTGAATTATTAGGCGTAGGTAGGTTTAATTAGATGAGTACGTGTATTGATGTTTGTTTTCAGCAGAACCACAGAAGGAGAGCTAATGATGATTGTATACATTTATGTGTATATGAATGACTTTTGTGTTTATTTCTAGAATTAATTTTAATTTTGTATGTGTTCATGTACTAGATCATGTATAAAGAGTAATGTAGTTCATGAGTGATAGTGGCAGTAATTACTGGAAGCAAATATTTTGATGGGAAATGAGTCCAAGTAGCTCTACACATTGAACTTCATGCACTTGTCTGAGAAGTATGTTAAGGCAGAGTAATTTTCTGGGGATACTAGACAACAAAGAACAGGGGTGTGCATGTCATCTTGTGGTTGGCTTTACTACAGTTAGGTGGACCTTTGCTATATAACCAAATTTTCAGTGTCATGTAAAAGGTAAACTAACAGTGGCTGAGCTGAATTATGTTACATTCAGATGCTAGTGAGAAATTACCATCTATTAGTGGTTAAATGTTTGAATTACTTGAGCAAAATGGACTTCCAGTGAAGCAAGCTAAGTAATATGACATTGAAAATAAAGGAATATATGACTGATTAAATTACGTATGGAGTTATCAAAATATAAGTGCAGTGTAATTGTGTGTGCCCACGGACAACCTGTGATTGTTGATAGGATACAACCAATGCACCATAATTAGGAACATTATGAGAATTCATATCATGTTGAGACTGGTCCATGGTGTAATTTGATGAAAATAGGATATAAAAACAGTTATATTTAACAGAAGTGTTAGACATGTGAAAGAATGGTGAAAACTGAACAAAGAAAACCTCGATCTGAATCTATCATGCCAGTGCAGAAACATGTTAGCATGCCAATCTACTAACAAATTCAGGGCCAAGAAGAAATTCAGAGTAAGGGGTCAGAAGGCTCAGACTTGTCATTCCATTTCATGTCCACCACATCCCATTCCTGATCCCGATGTGAGCCCTCAACTAGCTGGTCCACAATGAGAGACAACCTGATCCCGATCCATCGAATATGCATCCCAGTAGCAATCGTGGGGAGAGAGTCATCATTAGAGACCAGCCTGCCCTGCAGCACTCAGATTCCCTGCAAGATTGACCAATGTCACTCAGTTTCTTTGCGATAAATAATTGTGAAAAAACTGAACGAGATGATGGTAATTTAAATTCACAATTTCAGACAAGAATAATCGTTAATGTACCAAAATGTGAAATGGAACTTGGAAACCAGGTTGGCTGACATCACTCCCAGTTTTCCATGGTTTCCCATGGAGGCTTTGCTTAGATGGGGAGGTCCGAAATCTTAAAATCCCATGGCCCCACGAATCACCTATTGTCAACGGTGTTTGGTAAATGTAGTCCAACCTGAAGTAAGGATAGGAAAAATGTACTTGATAGCAGCCATTTATGAAATTAGGCTATCAACTAGTACAGAGTGGGTTTGCAAGATGTTGTAAACAAAGTTTTGCTCCCATGGGGGACCATATAATATCGCTTCACCTGTACTAGCGGTTAGGAGTCGTGAATTGATCAGCTGATCGGTTCAACGACCTTCCTATTGTTATTTGTTTAAAGTTAATATATATTGCGAGGCAGCGTGTTTCACCTGCGTGAGCAAAATATTTATTCCTTGACTTAGCGTTGCTCCATGGAGAGTGAAGGAATGTACAAAAATCAGTATGTGACTGCACTTTGTTGTGAGACAGGATAATGAGAGGACATGTATGAAATGTGTGCAATGAAACAGTCATTGTTAGCTGCCATATTGTATAATTAATGTCTTTTTAGATTCACAAGCGATATGTAACGTTAATGTGGAGTTTAGTAACGGCCATAATATAGTCTGGTGCATTTCAAAGGTAATTTTGTGTATTTATTTTTGATAAAAAGATTCTGTGATGAACTGTAATGTATGACAAGTCGGTATAGGACTTTGAATATTTGGTGGTCAACATTTGCTGTAGAACCTGCTTCAATAACATAGCCAAAAGCATAGAGAAAGTTTTCTCTGCTAAAATGAACTAATTTTACTTGCAGACACTCATCGAATGACAAAATGCGAATGGCCCCCCAATTTGAGAAGATCCTATAGAAGTTTTCTTTCTCTTAAATTTCAAGAATTTTACAGGTGACCATCAGAGTTGGCAGCTGCTTCTACACCACGAGAGTAACTTGTCTATGTGTATGAAATTACGTATGCCGTAGGAGTAGTTGATGCCGCTCTGGAAACTGATATTGTCCTTCACAGACATACAATCAGAGACACTACACACACTAGTTCAGTAACAATGAGTTTAATAGTACCAGCTTAAAAACATTAATTTCTTCTTTTGAGTCATAATATTAAACCCTTCATGAACTGTTCTACTGAGTATATACCTATCCAATGCATTGACAAATATTCTTTTAAATTTGAGCTACAGTTCTTCTACATGCTCCTGCCCTGAGCTAAAATTTCAAATTCCTCATTGAGATATGACACTAATGTTTCTTTCTCCAGTTTGCTCAACATATAAATTTTTCTATTTGTTTTAGCTGTCATTTGTACTTTGGTATTCATTCTTGGTATAACTGCCCATAGTCACTGATACCAGTTTCAGTGTGAACATCCTCAAGAGGCCAGGTATGTTTGTTACCATTAAATCTAACATATTTATCTAACATATTTACATCATGATTGGGGTTCCAAACTATTTGTTCTAGGTAGTTTTCAGAGTAGGCATTTAGTAATGTTTCACAGGATGTCTTGTCACACCCAGCACAAAAGTGTAATTTTCCCAAATGATGGTTAAATGAGGAGAAGAGACTGGAGGATGTTTTCTTTTGGACTGCAATGAGAGGTAAAGAGTAGAGGTGAACTCAGAGAAGTTGTTCAAGAGTACAAAAAACTGCATAAGTCTTATGAAAATTTGTGGGAGCAAATGCAGCAAGCAATAGATGTGGTGCAACATACTTTATGATGGCACAAGAGGGATTGCTTAGATGCTGGAAAGAGAATCTTGAAAACTGTGTTTGGGACTGCAGATGAGAGCAACAGCAGGGTTCCAAATGGGACTATAGAAGGGGTGAAGAAAATGGTCACCTCCTATTGATATAGGATGCAACTGGAATCCCAACAGGTGAAATGAGTCTCACTGGCTCTGTGGTAGATTCAGGGCTGGGCCCCTGCATCCTCAGCCACTCCTGTTACTGACATTATGTCTGTGCTCTGTGGGTTGCCAGTCCCTGACCCGCAGGCTCTCCTCCTTCAAAGATGGTTTACGCATCTCACCAGTAGTACACTGCATTGTACATGATTGCAGATTGTTGAATGATTAAAATCTTCAATGATTACAAATTGATTAGGGAACTTAAGTAGAAGCAAACAGAGGTTTTCCCTGAAGTTTTCTGTTACAATGGAGGTGAGTCTGGTGGTCAACAGAAGGATACAATTATCGTTTTATGCCCACCCTTGATACTGATTATTGCCCAAACAATCTGACTTGCATTTTCAGTTTCTGTCTCAGTGGATTTGCGTTTCTTGTTTACTATGACAAATACACAACCTACATTTCCCATTAGCCTATCCTTTTAGTATATACTTAAAATTTTCCCCAAAAATCTCACTGCTCTCCTTAAGTTTTTAACCAACTTTCTCTACCTACTATTATTTGAGCTTCATTGCTTTGTAGAAGTGATTCAAACTGTGGCACTTTGTTGCAAATGCTTCAACAGTTAACCACTAGGATTTTAATACTCTCATCTGTTGGGGGACGTTTCTTTGGGTTTTACATGATACTTTTGGGTTTCCTACAGCTGTCATTATCAGGATTTGTTGGAGACTCATCAAATTTAAAAAGTCCTTGAGTGCATGCCACAGATTTAGGGAGACCCTACAGTTCACAGCCCTAAGTCACAGCATAGCTTGCCAGAGAACCTACAAAGTTTCTGGTTCAAGCCTTCCACTTGATTCAGAACCAGGGAGACATGATCTGTTCTGGGGACAATGCTGCAGACTGTGAGCTTAACTGAAACTGCATGAGCATGGCTGGTCTTCTCAATGTTCTCTACTAGTCACTGGAATAACCCAAGTATGACTTCAGAGCCCAGATGCCAGGCATTGTTTATTCAAACATGTGCTACAATCTGGAGCTGGTTGTTCCCTGTTCTCTCAATGGCTGCCAGAATACCCTCTTCAACATGCTGAATGAGGCTGCCAGGGCTACACACTAAGTGCACCTGGTGCACCATTATTTGCTGAACATTTGAACTGCCAATGATTAATAGACCCCTACCAATTTGCTTTCACCTCCTATTGATACAGGACACAACTGGCTTCCCAACAGGTCAACTGTGTCTCATTGGCTCTGTGGTACATGCACGTCTGGGCTTCTGTATCCTCAGCCACCTACTCCTGTTTCTGGCACAATGTCTGAGCCCTGTGGGTTGCCAGCCCTTGGCCTGCAAGCTCTCCTCCTTCAGAGATGGTTTACGCATCTACATCTACATCTACATCCATACTCCGCAAGCCACCTGATGGTGTGTGGTGGCATCTGGCACCTTGCCAGTACAATGCATGTTTGGATTTGGTGCTGATTATAAACATTCTGTTTACAAGCTTAGCTCTAACTGGTGCCACCAGGGACTGCTATCATCATTCATGGCAGCAGGTGGTGCAACAACAGCACCATTGTTATCAGGGACTAGCTTGCATCAGCAGCTTGTGTGTTCCACAAGAATCCACAGATATTCCTCTGCCATGGTGTACCAAAGCTGTGATGCAACCTCCAACAACCGGCTGCAGTTGCAGACCTACTACTGGCCACTTTGCTGATCACCCACAACATCTCATCTATTGGAGCTTCAGCTGACTGCGTCTCTCTCCACTACAGCACCCAGCCATTAGCAGCACACTTCCTGTGTCCCACTGCTATGTTTTAGTTATGCAGCAGTGATCATCACTTATGGATCTTTGGATTTTGATTTTGAGCCTACTTCCAGTCAAGGATGATCATTCCTGTTACTCTTCTCTTAGGTGTAAATTTACTTTTCTGTGGTTAGGCTGCAATAAGTGTTCATTTTTAAACTAACTGTCAAATCATCAGTCATTTTTGTGCAATACAGACTAGTAAATCAAACCTATAAACATAGAATTAATGACAAGGATTATTGGTTTTGCATTAATTTCCACAGTGTTGACTTCAGTACTTCTCAGTTTCACCTCTCATTCATGCGTTTTGGACTGTTGCCTTCATGACACAAAGCCCTCTTGGCACCAATATCCATGTTTCAATCTAGAAGCGTAACTTCAAGGCCATGCAGCATAATGCCACACTTTTTCTGTAACTGTCTGTCCATCCAGCCATGGTCTCATCATGCAAGTGAACATCACTACCATCCTTCCACTGCAGCATCTCACCCACCCAGCTGTTATCCCTTCCATGACATCAAAGCCACAGCACCCAATGCTTCAAGTTTTCAACAAAATCTTGGGGCCATTCTCCACCTTCCTTGACTAGCTGGAACAAGTGGTCTTCACAATCACTGAGAACTCTCACAAATCAGCCTGGTGCTTCAGCCTATTGCCTTCTCAAATGGTTCAAATGGCCCTGAGCACTATAGGACTTAACTTCTGAGGTCATCAGTCCCCTAGAACTTAGAACTACTTAAACCTAACTAACCTAAGGACATCACACACATCCATACCTGAGACAGGATTCGAAACTGCGACTGTAGCAGTCGCGCGGTTCCAGACTGTAGCACCCAGAATTGCTCGGCCACCCCAGCCTGCTATTGCCTTCTCATTTCAGTTAATCATGGAGTTGGTCTTTCTTTCCTCTCCTCTGTTCATGTGTGGCAGCAGCTCACTGCTCACTATGCTGCTCGTGATGGATCTCATTCTCTTTCTCACCTTTCCTCCTCTGAGGATTCTCCCGTGGATTCTTGACTGTAGCGTCATAGTTGTCCTTTCTTTTTGGACCTGTCTTGTCCTCTGACACCACAGGCACCACTGTTGCAGGTTCTGAAACATGTTCCACCACCACCAGTTCCTGCACTACAGCTGCAGTTGTCCAAGGTTATGATGCCCCTCACTGGTTCCCCCACCACCATCTCCAGCATTGCCAGCCTGTCTGGTACCGATGCTGGCCCACCCACCAACGGCTCTCGTGACACTGTCACGATGCTCTCTCCAGTCGATGCTGGGAGGGCCTCCGTCCAGGCCAGGCCCAATGCTGCCAGCCATTCCTTCCCTGCTTCCCTTCCTCTAGCTTCCATTTCTCCTTGTGTTCTAGCCTTTTTTTTTGGCTTCTCACTCCCCACTCTCCTTGGTGTGCTCTGTACTCTCAACTTCCATACACCTCTGACCTCCCGAGCACTCTTACCCGCACCGTGATGCACCATCGGGCACCACCACAGCTGAACACCACTGCAGTGTGTCTCTTCTGCCTGCTTGTCAAACATTACATTTTCTGTGCCTTTTTGTGCTGACTTGTTGTCTTGCTCCCCAAGCCCACCGTGGCAATGTTCTTCCCACTACTCTTGCTCTCCCTTCATCCAGCCCCTCTCCACTCAACTGTGCTCCTTTCACCTGTTTCACAATCTGCATCTTCTGCTGCCACATCCACTGCAGCAGCTGCTGCATGCTGTATTGTTACAGCCCCTGTTGTGGCCATCCCTCCTGTCATCCCTAGCACCTTTGCAGTGGACCCCGTCACTGCTATCTCCAGTCCTGTACAGACTGACATGATATCTCTTGTTGCCAACCTGATCACCATTCCAGCTGTCACAATCTCTGCTTTTGTTGCAGCCAGCCCTGCGGCCAGACTCTTTGCCCCTTCATACACAAACAGATGCACTTGTGAAGCACTGTGCAATTCTGTGCACTCCATTGAAGCATACTGTGAATATCTGCTGCCAGGGTTTGCACTGTTTTCCTTGTGCTCCCTGGTTTCCATACTACACATCACATTTTGTTTTCTCATTCTACAGGTAGCTATGTGGAAAACACCATGCCTTCCACAGGTCCTCACTCTGCATTGCTCTTACCCAGCCACTATCCTCAGCTGCTGCTGACAGGCAACTGGCTGCTTCTTCTGGTGCTTCCGGTGCTGCCCTCATGAAATTTCCGCCACAGCCTTCATTGGTGACCCTCCTGCTGTCTTCATTGGCTTGGATGTCCTTTCATGAGAATGACCCAGAGCCACTTCTTGCTCCACAGCCACCAGCAGGCTGCCTGCCTCCATCCTGGCAGGGCCCCCTCTTTATGATGACTGCTCTTTCTCTTGAATTAATGATCCAATTTTTATGAAATTATAATCATTTATTTGTCTCTACATGTGCATCACATTGAGTGATTTCTATGCCATTCAGATAATTCTTTCATGGTATGTTTTTTTTTTTGTTATAGAGTGTGCTTTAAATCTATATTTGTCAATCTAGCAGCATATGTTAATTACAGGGGGATCAAAATACACTCATGTTCAGAGAAAAACAGAACACCTTGAACGATTAGAGACAGGATGTTCATATTCACAGCACATGTGAATTAGTATGTTCTGCAGAAATGATTGGCATTTGAACCATGTAAGCCTGCAAGTTCAAGGTCAGGTGGTTGGGTGTCATACGTCTGTGTGTGAGATTTCCACACTCCTAAACATGCCTAGGTCCACTGTTTCCAATATGATAGTGAAGTGGAAATGTGAAGAGACACATACAGCACAAAATCATATTGGCCAACTTCATCTGTTGACTGACAGAGACCACTGACAGTTGAAGAAGGCCATAATGTGTAATAGACAGACATCTATCCAGACCGGGCGCTGATGACTGCATAGTTGAATGCCCCACAAACCAAACATCATCATCTATCCAGATCACCACACAGGAATTCCAAACTGCATCAGGATCCACTGCAAGTACTATGACAGTTAGGCGGGAGGTGAGAAAACTTGGATTTCATGGTCAAGCAGCTGCTCATAAGCCACACATCAAGTCGGTAAATGCCAAATGATACCTCGCTTGGTGTAAGGAGCATAAACATTGGACAACTAAACAGTGGAAAAATGTTGTGTGGAGTGACAAATCATGGTACACAATGTGGCAATCAGATGGCAGGGTGTGGCAAATGCCTGCTGAACATCATCTTCCAGCGTGTATTGTGCCAGCAGTAAAATTCGGAAGTGGTGGTGTTATGGTGTGGTTGTGTTTTTCATGGAGGGGGCTTGCACCACTTGCACTATCACAGCAAAGGCCTACACTGATGTTTTAAGCACCTTCTTGCTTCCCATTGTTGAAGAGCAATTCAGGGATGGCAATTGCATCTTTCAACTCGATTGAGCACCTGTTCATGATGCTCTGGCTGTGGTTGGAGTGGTTACATGACAATAACATCCCTGTAATGGACTGGCCTGCACAGAGTCCTGACCTGAATCCTATAAAACACCTTTGTGATGTTTTGGAACACCAACTTCATGCCAGGTCTCATCGACCGACATTGATACCTCTCCTCAGTGCCGCATTCCATGAAGAATGGGCTGCCATTCCCCAAGAAACCTTCCAGCACCTGAATGAACGTATGCCTGCGAGAATAGAAGCTCTCATCAAGGCTAAGGGTGGGCCAACACCATATTGAATTCCAGCATTACCGAAGGAGGGTGCCAGAAATTTTTAAGTCATTTTCAGCCACCAACAGTCTTGCCGCAGTGGTAACACTGGTTCCCGTCACATCACTGACGTTAAGCATTGTTGTGCTGGGCTAGCACTTGGATGGGTGACCATCTGGTCTGCCGAGAGCTGTTGGCAAGCAGGGTGCATTCAGCCTTTGTGAGGCAAATTGAGGAGCTACCAGACTGAGAAGTAGTGGCTCTGGTCTCGGGAACTGACATACGTCTGGGAGAGCGGTGGGCTGACCACGTGTCCCTCCATATCTGCATACAGTGATGCCTATGTGCTGAGGATGACACGGCAGCTGGTCAGTACCATTGGGCTTTCATGACCTGTTTGGGAGGAGTATTTTCAGCCAGTTGTCTGGATACTTTTGTTCACATAGTGTATGCAGATAATAGGCATATCTTTAAATCTTTCAACACTATGTGACAGTTTGCCTTCTTTTATTTCTTAATTTGTTGTCCTCAGTGTCGACGTACTGCCTGAAAAAACAGGGTGTGGAAGTGCAGTAGTGTCTACTGTAAATGATGTAGCCGACAGGTGCACATTTGCATTTTACAGCTGTTTACTTTCACTTTTCACAACCCCCCAATAATACACAGTTATATATGGCCAGTGCACTATAGTTTCAACTTTCCATAAGCCTCATTAATAGTTTGCTGGCAAACCTCCACATACTGGTACAATAGATTACTATTGTACATCTACGAGCAGTAAAAACCTAACCACAATGTTCACAGTTCTTGAAGAATAGAAAGGTACTATGGAGCAGACACTGTCATTGTTTTAACACATGGTCTAATTGTGTAACAATTATTTCACAGTTAAGTTGAAGCATTGTTGTTGATCTAACCAACACAAGTTTCTCGCCTGAAACTCGGCCATTGACTGACTGTCTTGGGACCAAAAATCAGGCTCTTATATATCATCACAATAATAGTTACTGAAACTACACATTTTCTGAAGTTTAATTTCCAGAAATTACAATTAAAACTTAACTCATTAAATTAAATGAATACATTGAAAACTGTTAACAGTTTCTTCTAATACAAGGGTTAGGCCAAATTATTTGTTTAAATGATGAAATTAACAAATATTGTTACGCAAACAATACTTTTGACAAAACTGTTGATTACTTTGGAATTAAGGGTTAGCTTTGCTAACATGTTTTCGAATAGAGCCAAATCAATCCTTTAAGAATTCAACTAGTTGTTCTTACAAATGTTTATAATTAGTACAGAACTGATATTTGTTTATACATCATCAATAGAATTTAAGTTACAAAAAATTACTGATTTCACCCTATAACAAAAGATACTAACTATGAATAGTCGAAATAAATTAGAAAATCAATTACAAACATAAAACTAAGCACAAAATTAGATCTGGTGTTATGTTCTTTAAAACTGAGGGCCAATCTTTCTCTTTTATGAAAACACATATTATACTCACATATGCTAATGGTAATTAGTTATGAACAAAATTAATTTTAAGGGGGCAGATGGAAAAACAAGAGGGAAGTAAAATTATCCCAGCTTGCTTCATCACAACTTGACTCAGTTAATTATGGACAACTTTAAAAGAAACTAATGATATGTAACACAGAGAATTCACCCACTCAGGTTCTAACAATATATTTGATAAATAACACATTTTGCATAAAATTTTCACATCAAAATGATAACAATGGCAAATTAAGTATGCAGTTGCACTCGGTGGTGTGAGTGGTGGTGGTGACAGGCTGTATGGCCCAGTAGACACACTAATTACAGTAAAGAACACTTTATTCAACTTCAGTACATGCTTTGTTGTGGCTCAGCAAGGCAGGACACACATCACTGTATTGAACTTGGCCAGTGGTGATAAACAGGGTGCAGCTTCTGCCCTGGTGAGCTGATACTGAGTGGACACCCTGCATTACTGACAGCATGCTCACGGACAGCTGGTGGCCTCTGTAGGTCACAGCCACAAATCAGTGGTGTTCTACTTCTCCACTGGCGATGGCACTCAGAGTTGCCCACTGGCATCGCACGCGTTTGCTGTGGAGACACTTGGAGGCTGTTGTGTGTGGGATTCAACCTGCTGACCTCCGGCACGAGTCACACAGTGATTGGCACTAAGGCACTAAGCCCCATGAGGAATTCAGTGCTGGTGGCTGCAGGTGCAGATGGCAGGCTGGCAGTGCTGTGGCATTAAGTCCTGTGAGGAACTCAGTGCTGGCGGTGACAGAAGCAGCCGAGTCTCAAACTCATGACTGCTCCTGGTGATGCCCAATCGTCTTAATTTCTGGCACGGTTTTGGCATCATGATGGTGCTGCTGGACTCCGGCGAAAGAAAGTGCCTCTATCTCAAAATTCAGACATATTTGTATTGCTCTGACATGCACTTGTTTCACTAAAACCTGGCACCTTGTCACGTTGCCTATAACAAGAGACTTGCCCTGGTGTACTGACATCAACCCACCTGCTACAGTTATTACCACTGCATGGTGCAATTTTCTGCTCAGTGCAACTAGCCTTGTCTCACAATCCCCTTACGTGTGTATTATTATGATCCACATGTCCCCAGACTGTGACTACCAGCCTGTGGCTGCTAATGCAATACTTCCCAGTGGCTTTCTCACTATTTCTTATTATTTTTGCTAGAAGACTGGGTAGCTACACTATACAATAGATTTCCAAACCTACAAATCCTACAATCTTACTTAATACTTCATACAGTGTTCTTCTTTTTTTCCCCTGACTGAGTTTGGAGAGAGATAATATGATTGGCAACTAATAGTCAGAAAGTAGAAAGTAGTAACCACATACTTCCCGTCATGGTATAAACACCAAATTCAATAAATTACAGTCATTAACATCTAATATAATGTGTTCACATAGGACTACAGTAAAAAATATATATGGTATTTTAAAAAGAAATGACAACTTTGTATTTTTTCATGTTTACCTAGAAAAAGAAGATGAATAATATCAAGTTTGTTTTTGAGAAAATCAGTATTGGATTATACATGCTTAGTTAGGTCTCAAGAATAGATCCCAGTAAAACAATGAACTGTTTACTGTGGTTCAATTACATATTTCTGCACCACAGCACTGTATTGTGGGGCAATTCCACAGAAATATACCTTATTAAAACACCATTATTAAGGAAACCTGTGCATTGGCTACAATATACGGAATTCTGTTGTGAATCCTTTTCCCAATATGAAAACTTGGAAGTAATATTGTATGTTCTAGTATCAAGTGGTAATATTTTTGCACATAATCAAAGGGAAGCTTGGCTCTGCAGCGCTGTACATAATTACAACAGTGGGCATAGGTGTAACTACTTTAGGCAGAGTACAAAATAATAATTGTAGTAATAGCAATTGTAGTAGTGGTAATTACTGTTACTGTTGTTATGTAAGACAGCCATATGTTAATGATCATATTTGGTACAAAATTCTATGAGACTCTTCAAGAACAGGTGATGAGAATCTATTCACATGAAAATCAAGTCCTTCATAATTAAAAAGTACATATATAGGTACAATCTTTCCTTCCTTAAAGAACTTAAGGTCATTAGAGGCAGAACACAAGCTCTCTTTTACTGCTTTCTTTCAACTTTTATCTGTTTCATCTGGCTTTGGATAGACAGAAAACTGCTTTAACAAGTCTTTTTAAGGAAGAATAAAAAGGTGTATTCAGTGAAGCAGAGTGAGTGAGATGGTATACAAATATGTGTGACAGTATTCAGTATCAAATAAAATATCAGCGCAAAGCAACTTAAGTTTGCTTGGGTTCGCAGTGTGCTTTTGTGTAACATGATATTTCCAATATAATTTTGTTAAATAATTCAAGGGAAAATCAAAATACTAAATTATCCCAAACTATTATATAATACAATATACGTAGTTGATGATACCTGTACAGCACTCTTCATCATTTCTGTTCCAGTGGCACTGATGTCTTCAAATTTTTCAGCAAGTATTTTGAGCTGATCTTTTAAATTAAACAAACTGTCAAATTCATTCTTAATAACAATTTTAAATTCTTGTGGGCCATAAACATACCTGAAAATCACAAGTAAAAATTTTGAAATCACAAGTATCTCTGTTCCCCTGTAAGAAACATAACATAGAGGACTAACACTGTAATAAATAAATTAATATGTGTTAATTACTGTCAAAGTGGCAACAGTACATTAAGATGGCTTGCTCATAATATGTTGATTATATTCACACATTACTGATCCTAGTCTAACTCTTATATGGTTAACCTATACATACATCTGTATGGCTTTGGTGTTCCTCACTAAATGTCACAGTCTCTTAAAAACTGTCTATTTATAATATATTTTCAACAAAAGATTCATGGGCTTAACTGAAATAATATAAAGAAAGTTATATCAGTAGATTACATAAAATCTTCTGCCAACTTCACTGTAACCTAAACCTACTTTTCACTGTGGAACAAAGTAATTTTTTTTCACAAACACTGTTTTCCCCATTCATGTGTAAGAAGAAATCAGTCAACAATGTCAACAATAGCTGCTACAAAAATAAATATATAGGCAATAATGAAGCCTTAAATGGGTTTCAGTATTAACTAATTACTATATTTTACATGAATAAGTATTGCCTTTGGTTGTGGTACTACACACAGCCATTAACCTAGCTCAAGAAACATGGGGTCATCTTTATTCCTTTAAGTGATTCCTGAGTGGTGCATCCACATTGTGAGAGTGGGCAGCCTACACTCCAGTAGGCCAGTGGCTAAGTTTAGACAGGGAATCAATCCTTCAGGGCACAATGCAGAGCTAATCAGCATTATTATGAATGAAGACCTCAGTGACATCTGCATCAGAGAAAGTGCACTGCGGTATGATGGTGTTGGTGGAAGAAGCAGCCCTACACTCATGGATTATTGTGAGTGCAATCGGACTCTCAGTATGAGAAGTTCCCCTGCATAGTACCACGGTGTCCTCTGAGAGCTTATGAACAAGTGGAGGATTGCAGCATCTACATGAGAGTGGGTGGCTCCAACCAGTATCTGACCCACAATGGGTGGCTGAATGTGGCTGGGTACCCTTTCTTCATATGCAGAAATAAGTGGGAAGCTGCCACAGAACTGTTTCCTTACACATGAATGTTATGGACCTCTGTATAAAAGACTCAGGCGTTAAAATTTCCCATGAGTCAGATCTTTGGGAGGAGAACAAACACTGGAGATTATAGATTTTACAACTCAGGGCATGAAAAATACGCTGAAACGAAAACTTATGTATGTAAGATATACAAATGAAAGAATGATGATGATAAGATTGAAAGGAACAAAATGAGACTTAGTACCTAACCAAGTGTACATAACAACTACATAACGTCCCAATGAAGAGAAAGAGGAATGCAATATGAAGATAGAAAAAATAAGGGGGTAGGGCAGAAGAGGGGCCTGCATCATAGTTATGAGAGGTAGAAATGTGCTGACTGATAAGGGGAGAGAGGACAGATCTGTCAGGAGTTATGGTCTTGGATGAAGGAATAAGAAAGGGCATAAACTTCTGTAGAAGGCAAGATATCATAGCAGATTGTTTGGTTCATTTGGGGGAGGTGATGAATCAGTGAGGTCATCGATCCCATCAGATTATGGATGGATTGAGAAGGAAGTTGGTCATACCCCTTTCAAAGGAACCATCACGGCATTTGCCTGGAGCAGTCTAGAGAAATCATGGAAAACATAAATCAGGATTGCCAGATGTAAATTTGAACCATCGTTGTCCTGAATATGAGTCCAGTGTGCTAAACCACTGCGTTACCTTGTTCGGTGTCACTGTAGGGATCATCTCATTTGAGCACCTCAAAAAAGCAGGTAAAACTGGAAGACTGAATGATAAACATAATAAAAAAGATCATTAATTGATCCAGCAGTGATACTGAGTAACCTGATAAGTGCAATAAGTCACCCAGGAGCTTATATCTGCTCAAATCACAATCTAGTCATCAGTGAGTAGTATATTAAACCAAAGAAGGTTTAGAAAGGTATGAAACTAGAAGTAATGAATTCAGGAACATTAAAGGAAGAGAAAAACCTAAGGAAGTACACATTAAGCCCCACTCTGTGTGTTGCACACTACTAATGAATGGACATGCCCCGGTAGCCAAAGAACAATAGAAATTTATTAACACAACACATTAAGCAAATTCAACACAAAGTAGTTTCAGAATACCCAACCAAAAGATTGTTCAGATCTGATATGAGAATGACACAACTGAAAGTAACAGTTTCTTAGAAGGTATAAGCGGTACCATTTATGCTAGCAATGGTTACTGAGTTAAGCATACTGATCAACCCTAATAGGCTATCATTGACATAGCCTGTGGTTGATGCACTCACAATGACTCGTTGATCTGGACATGGTATGAGAGGTAGTAGGCTCTGACTGATGGGCCACAGACGGGGCTTGTACAAAGCCAGGAGTGAATTGTGCAGTCAGTGACTGGAACTCTGATTGAGTGACCACTTGTACATTTGGGAGAACTGTGAACTCCCAATGTCAACTCACAGGAGAGCCACTGGATGACACTGTATAAAGCTGTCTGCCAGAAGAATACCAGGAAAGTGGGGTGACAGCATGTGACACATGGAGGCAAGATGGTACCGACTATAGTTGCACTGCATACAGCGAACATAGCACCACTTGGTAATGTGGCAGCTGGTGAGATGAAATCTTGACAATTGGCTTGCAGGCATACTTGATGGTCAACAACTCACAGTACATCACTATGTGGTTAGTGGCTGGGCCATATCTGACCGTTAAGGTTACAGCACCACAAGATTATTTTACAGGAAAATTCAGATAGAGTGAGCCAAGTAATATCAATGAAAGATGGGAAGACTTCACAAATAATTTAAAAGAGGTCATGAAATAAATTCTAAGAACAAAGGCTAGAGACAGAATAATAAACATGTTGACAATGAATAAAATTATCAATAAAATGGAATAAAGAAGGCAGTGAAAAAATGTTGACACATAACAGGAAAAAAGAATGTATAAGAGTTTAAATAATGTATTAAGAAGGGAGGCAGAAGTGATTTCAGAAGAAATATAGTAACATGGAATGGTAAGAGAGGAAGCAGATATAACTTAATATATAAAGAAGCAATGTGGGTGACGTTTGAGAAGGAGGGATGGAAGAGTGTCATAAAGATAGAGACTGGAGGTGACAGAATAGTGAATGGAGAGGTGGAAAGAATATATTGAGGGGTTAAACAACAGGGAAAGAGGACATGAGACAAAACAACTTGAACTGGAAGTAGAAAGTACACTGAATGAAGAAGATGAGGGTTACAATATTCTAAAAAGTGAATTGAAAGTGTCTTTTTAGAAAGAGATGGAAAATGGAATAGCCTCATGAATTGATGAGATACCAACAGAAAAATTATAAGCTTTATATGGAAAACAAAAAAAAAAAGAACTACTAGGAACATACAGGGACTATATTCTGAAAAAAAACTACATTCTCTGTACATATAGTCAACATATGGATGTCCAGAAAGTAAAACCATTGAGCCTCTGATGATAAACTGATTTATTTTCAACAAAATTCGCAGCAACGTGTTCAAAGACAAGCTGTTGGTAGCAGAATGCATGCTTTATTGTCTTAGTCAGCGTAAAACTCTTGTTGAGTGCCATGTTGAAATGAGTGTGTCTATTCCAAATCCCACCAGTTGAGAAGTGAGATTGTAATCCAGTTTCTTGTTGCCAAAGGAAAAATGCTAATCCCAATTTTTAATGAAATAAAAACTGGATATGTGGATGGTGTGATTAACGTTAACATCTACATCTACATCTACATGGTTACTCTGCAATTCACACTTAAGTGCCTAGCAGAGGGTTCATCGAACCATTTTCATACTACTTGTCTACCATTCCACTCTCGAATGGCATGTGGGAAAAAGGAACACCTGAATCTATCTGTTCAAGCTCTGATTTCTCTTATTTTATTATGATGATATTTTCTCCCTACATAGGTGGGTGTCAACAAAATATTTATGCATTCGGAAGAGAAAGTTGGTGACTGAAATTTTGTAAATAGATCTCGCTGCAAAGAAAATTGCCTTTGTTTCAGTGACTGCCAGCCCAACTTGTGTATCATATCAGTGACACTCTTACCCCTATTCTACATCTACATTTATACTCCGTAAGCCACCCAATGGTGTGTGGCAGAGGGCACTTTACATGCCACTGTCATTACCTCCCTTTCCTGTTCCAGTCGCATATGGTTCGCGGGAAGAACGACTGCTGGAAAGCCTCAGTGCGCACTCGAATCTCTCTAATTTTACATTCGTGATTTCCTCAGGAGGTATAAATAGGGGGAAGCAATATATTCAATACCTCATCCAGAAATGCACCTTCTCGAAACCTGGACAGCAAGCTACACCGTGATGCAGAGCGCCTCTCTTGCACAGTCTGCCACTTGAGTTTGCTAAACATCTCCGTAGCGCTATCACGCTTACCAAATAACCCTGTGACGAAATGCGTCGCTCTTCTTGGGATCTTCTCTATCTCCTCTGTCAACCCGACCTGGTACGGATCCCAAACTGATGAGCAATACTCAAGTATAGGTCAAACGAGTGATTTGTAAGCCACCTCCTTTGTTGATGGACTACATTTTCTAAGGACTCTCCCAACGAATCTCAACCTGGCACTCACCTTACCAACAATTAATTTTATATGATCATTCCACTTCAAATCGTTCTGTACGCATACTCCCAGATATTTTACAGAAGTAACTGCTACCAGTGTTTGTTCCACTATCATATAATCATACAATAACGGATCCTTCTTTCTATGTATTCGTAATACATTACATTTGTCTACGTTAAGGGTCAGTTGCCACTCACTGCACCAAGTGCCTATCCACTGCAGATCTTCCTGCATTTCGCTGCAATTTTCTAATGCTGCAACTTCTCTGTATACTACAGCATCATCTGCGAAAAGCCGCATGGTACTTCCTATCTACTAGGTCATTCATATATATTGTGAAAAGCAATGGCCCCATAACACTCCCCTGTGGCACGCCGGAGGTTACTTTAACGTCTGTAGACACCTCTCCATTGAGAACAACATGCTGTGTTCTGTTTGCTAAAAGCTCTTCAATCCAGCCACACAGCTGGTCTAATATTCCTTAGGCTCTTACTTTGTTTATCAGGTGACAGTGCGGAACTGTATCGAACGCCTTCTGGAAGTCAAGGAAAATGGCATCTACCTGGAAGCCTATATCTAATATTTTCTGGGTTTCATGAACAAATAAAGCGAGTTGGGTCTCACACGATCGCTGTTTCTGGAATCCATGTTGATTCCTACAGGGTAGATTCTGGGTTTCCAGAAATGACATGATACGTGAGCAAAAAACATGTTCTAAAACTCTACAACAGATCAATGTCAGAGATATAGGTCTATAGTTTTGCGCATCTGCTCGACGACCATTCTTGAAGACTGGGACTACCTGTGCTCTTTTCCAATCATTTGGAACCTTCCGTTCCTCTAGAGACTTGTGATACACGGTGTTAGAAGGTGGGCTAGTTCTTTCACATACTCTGTGTAGAACTGAATTGGAATCCCATCAGATCTAGTGGACTTTCCTCTGTTGAGTGATTTCAGTTGCTTTTCTATTCCTTGGACACTTATTTCAATGTCAGCCATTTTCTCATGTGTGCGAGGATTTAGAGAAGGAACTGCAGTGCGGTCTTCCTCTGTGAAACAGCTTTGGAAAAAGGTGTTTAGTATTTCAGCTTTATGTGTGTCATCCTCTGTTTCAATGCCATCATCATCCCAGAGTGTCTGGATATGCTGTTTTGAGCCACTTACTGATTTAACATAAGACCAGAACTTCCTAGGATTTTCTGTCAAGTCGGTACATAGAATTTTACTTTCGAATTCACTGAACACTTCACGCATAGCCCTCCTTACGCTAACTTTGACTTCATTTAGCTTCTATTTGTCTGAGAGGTTTTGGCTGCATTTAAACTTGCAGTGAAGTTCTCTTTGCTTTCGCAGTAGTTTCCTAACTTCGTTGTTGAACCACGGTGGGTTTTTCCCATCCCTCAACGTTTTACTCAGCACGTACCTGTCTAAAACGCATTTTACGATTGCCTTGAACTTTTTCCATAAACACTCAACATTGTCAGTGTCGGAACAGACATTTTGCATGATAACACGTAACGAGCTGCCCTTCTTTGTACTTTTAGGATATCCTCCATCACTCCTACCTGGTAAGGATCCCACACCGCGCAGCAGTATTCCAGCAGAGGACGAACGAGTGTAGTGTAGGCTGGCTTTTCAGTTTGGTTGTTGCATCTTCTAAGTGTTCTGCCAACAAAGCGCAGTCTTTGCTTCGCCTTCCCCACGATATTATCTATGTGGTCTTTCTAATTTAAGTTGCTCATAATTGTAATTCCTAGGTATTTAACTGAATTGACAGCTCTTAGATTTGTGTGATTTATCGTATACTCAAAATTTATCTGATTTCTTTTAGTACCCATGTGGATGACCTCGCACTTTTCTTTGTTTAGTGCTAATTGCCACTTTTCGCACCATACAGAAATTCTCTCTAGACCATTTTGTAATTGGAATTGATCGTCTGATGATTTTACTAGACAGTAAATTACAGTGTCATCTGCAAACAATCTAAGGGGGCTGCTCAGATTATCACCTAGATCATTTATATAAATCAGGAACAGCAGAGGGCCTATGACACTACTGTGCGGAACGACAGATATCACTTCTGTTCTACTCGGTGATTTACGATCTATCACTATGAACTGTGACCTCTCTGAGAGGAAATCATGAAACCAGTCACTCAACTCAGACAATACTCCTTATGCACGCAATTTGATTAATAGTTGCTTGTGAGGAACAGCATCAAAAGTCTTCTGGAAATCTAGGAATATGGAGTAGATCTGAGATCCGTTGTCGATATTTTCTGAATCCATGTTGGTTATGTATCAATAAGTCATTTTCTTCAAGGTGATTCATAATGTTAGAGTACAGTATATGCTCCAACATCCTGCTGCAAATTGATGTGAGTGATATGGGTCTGTAATTCAATGGGTTACTCCTATTTCCTTTCTTGAATATTGGTGTGACCTGTGCTACTTTCCAGTCTTTAGGAACAGATCTTTCGTCAAGTGAGCATTTGTATATGATTGCTAAGAAAGGCGCTATTGTGTCTGCATACTCTGAGAGGAACGTGATTGGCATATCATCTGGACCGGAAGACTTGCCTTTCTTAAGTGATTTGAGTTGTTTTGCAACACCTAAGGTATCTACTTTCATGTCACTCGTGCTAACAGCTGTTCTGGTTTCAAATTGTGGAATATTTACTTTGTCTTCTTTTGTGAAGGAATTACAGAAAACTGTATTTAGTAACTCTGCTTTAGTGGCACCATCATTGGTAACATTTCCATCTTTATCGCGCAGTGACGGTATTGACTGTTTTTGCCACTGGTGTACTTTACATATGACCAGAATCTCTTTGGGGTTTCTACCATATTTTAAGACAATATTTCATTGTGGAAACTATTAAAAGCATCTCGGATTGATGTCCGCACTAAGTTTCAAGCTTCCGTGAAACATAGCCACTCTTGGGGATTTTGCGTTATTTTCAATTTTGCATGCTTTTTTCGTTGTTTCTGCAACATTGTTCTGATGTCTTTTGTGTACCATGGTGGATCAGTCCTGTCTCTTATTAACTTATGCAGTATGAATCTATCTATTGCTGTCAATACTGTATCTTGAATTTGAGCCATATCTGGTCTACACTTACAAAATTAGCTTGGAAGGAATGGAGACTCTCTCTTAGGAAGGTATAAAGTGAATTTTTATCTGATATTTTAAATAGATATATTTTGTGTTTCTTTTTAGTGGTTTTAGTTGATATGGTTTTGAGCCATGTTACAATGACTTTGTGTTCACTAATCCCTGTATCCGTCATGACGCTCTCTATAAGATTAGGAATATTTGTGGCTAAGAGGTCAAGTGTGTTTTTGCAACCATTTACAATTCATGTGGGCTCATGAACTAATTATTCAAAGTAATTCTCAGATAAAGCATTTAGTACAATTTCGGAAGATGTTTTCTGTCTACCACCAGCTTTGAACATGTATTTTTGCCAACAAATCGAGGGTAGATTGAAGTCTCCACCAATTATAACTGTATGCATGGGGTACTTATTTGTAATGAGATTCAAGTTTCCTTTGAACCGTTCAGCTATTATATCATCTGAGTTGGGGGGTTGGTAGAAGGAGCCAATTATTATTCTGGTACGTTTGTTGAGTATAAGCTCTACCCACAGTAATTCGCAGGAACTATCTATTTCAACTTCACTACAAGATAAACTACTACCTGCAGACACAAACACACCACCACCTACTTTATTTAATCTATCCTTTCTGAACATGGTTTGCACCTCTGTAAAAATTTTGGCAGAATTTATCTTCGGTATTAGCCAGCTTTCTGTTCCTATGACGATTTCAGCTTCAGTGCTTTCTATCAGCACTTGAAGCTCTGGTACTTTTCCAACACAGCTATGACAATTTACAACTACAATACCGACTGTTGCCTGGTTGATTCTCCTCGTTTCTTTGCCGTGTACCCTTTGAGACTGGAGCCCTTTTTTGATCTTTCCCAAGACTCTCTAACCTGAAAAACCACCCAGTCCACACCACACAGCCCCTGCTACCCATGTAGCCATCAACTGTGTGTGGTGGACACCTGACCTATTTAGCGGAACCCGAAACCCCACCACCCTGTTGCACAAGTCGAGTAATCTGCAGCCTACACGGTCGCAGAACCATCTAAGCCTCTGATTCTGACCCTCCAATTGGCTCTGTACCAAAGGTCTGTAGTCGGTCCTGTCAACGATGCTGCAGATGGTGAGCTCTGCCTTCATGTCACTAGTAAGACTGGCAGTCTTCACCAACTCAGATAGCCACCGGAAACCAGAGAGAATCTCTTCTGATCCATAGCGACACACATCATTAGTGCCGAAATGAGCCACCACCTGCAGTTGGCTGCATCCTGTACCCTTCATGGCATCTGGAAGGACCCTTTCCACATCTTGGATGACTCCCCCCCAGTATACACACGGAGTGGACATTGGCTTTCTTCCCGTCTAATGTCTCTAAGTGGTGTCAAATATTTAAAGCTGACAAATTGAATCCTTATGAAGAACAAAGGAGTGGGCATCCCTCAATCATATCTGATGGGATGTTGAACCAAATAAAAGAAATGATTCATCACAACCATTGATTGACTTTCAATGAGATGAACATAGTGTTCCAGAAATCTCTGAATCTCTTCTGCATGAAATCATAACTTGAAAACTTGATTTCAACAAATTATGTGCAAGGTGGATATCAAAAAAATCCACAGATCAATACACAATCAACATAAAAGGATCTTCATGGCAATTTCTTGAATTGAAAGATCAATAATTCTTTGGCTCTATTGTGACTGGGTGCCTCATTACACCCCTGAGATGAAAAGCCAATGAATGTAGTGGGGATATCACTCCTCACCATCAGCACAAAAATTCAAGACCATTGTTTCAGCCAGAAAAATCATGGTCTCTTTCTTTTGAGACTAACAGGGTTCTTCTCACTGAATTTCTGCCCCAGGGGGAAACAGTTAATGCTGTGTGGTACTATGAAACACTAAACAAGCTAGAACAGCAATACAAAACCAAAGAAGGACAGTGTTAATGGAGTGAGTGTGCATGTTGCATCCTGTAACAATGCACATCCTCACACAGCCAATGCCACACAGCAGCTCTTGGATTCATTCAGTTGGGACATCATCATTCACCACTGTCATGTACAGATGGCTTACTGCCTTCCTCATGGTTAAGCTTGGGGCTGTTGAATGCCAGCAAGAGCACTACAAAGCAGGAAACCAAACACATAATGCAGGTGATGGGCAGGCACAGTTGGTACCACTTAGTTTACATGAGGAAAACAGTAACAAAGGAAGCTTATGAACTGCAGATGCTCCATGCAGTTGTTCCAGGATAAAAGTTGCAATCCATTGAGTTAGCGCATTAACTCATCTAAATGCTGTCATAAGGTGTGACAGTAGACTGTAGTCACATATAAGTGTGTACTAGCATGTGTGGCAAGTACAACACTTGCTCCTCAGAACCACAAAGGCAGTGGGTTGGCACAGGTAACAGTGAGATGGAAAATGGGTAGAACTGCTGAGACAGAGCTCCTGGTGCACAAGGTGGTCTCCACTCACAGAGCAGAGAAAAGCAAGATAAAGCAGTGTTGTTGCAGCCAAACTAGGAGTTTGTTAGGGCAAAGGCCACAAATATCCCAACTACAGAGTAGGAGAAGGTGAAAGACCTGACCATGGATGGCTGGCAGCACTATTCAGAGTAGTCTCCAGGTAGAATGTTTGTATACCAACTCTGCGTCACTCAGTGGCAGCCTTGGTAAGATCTAACTTATCTCTGTTTTATCACTTGGAGTGCTGCTCCCAAATGCTTTCAACTTAATATGGTGCTAGTGATTGATAACTTCTCTTATTTCTCACCTTTTGAAATCTGACACTAACTTCTGTTGTACCAACAGTTGAACCATTTGCTTTTTCTCATGTCTAGAAATAGCCTTCATTGTAATAGTTTAGTCTCAATGCAATAAACAAGTATTTATTTATTTTTTATTCACACATCAAGTTCCATAGGACCAAACTGAGGAGCAAATCTCCAAGGTCATGGAATGTGTGAGTACATGAAATTACAACATGAAAGTAATAATAGATAAAAATAAAATATTTATGAATCTGAAAAAAGTCAAGCCATAAGTTTAAGTAAATGCAATCAACAATAAAACAAGAATCAGCATAATTTTTCAAGGAACTCCTTGACAGAATAGAAGAAGTGACCCATGAGGAAACTCTTCAGTTTTAATTTGAAATCGCATGGATTACTGCTAAGATTTTTGAATTCTTGTGGTAGCTTAGTACTAATCAGACACTGAAGTTCCTTCAGTCTCCTACATCCATCGTTATCTAGTTCCAAAATCTGCTTCAATTAGGTGCCCAGTGGTGGTGTTTGGCACTGATCTGAGCAATCATCTGCCATCACTGGAAATTTGTCTTTCTGCATTTGTTTCTGACCACTCAGAAGTAGCATTCTGACTGAAAACCCATTAAGTTCTCATGTTCTTACTCTACTCTATATCATGACACAACACCCTGATCAAAGTCCTGATCTGACATCTTCTGAGTTTCATCTTTTCATCTCACTGAAGTTGTTTATGGATGGAAGAAGATTTCCTACTAATGAAGAGGTCCAGAATGCTGTCAACAATGAGCAGGAGGCAACGGGAGACATTTGCGATTTAGGTATCAGACAGCTCATCTCCCACCTCACAAAATACATTGAGAAAGTAGGTAACTACATTAAAATATACTGTTTGATGTACAACTTTATTTTCATAAATTTTTCATAAATATATTGTATTTTTTATTTTCAAACAATTGGCTCTCTGAGTTTCTGGGCATGCCTCTTGTATATACACAAAAAAGTGCAAAATGCCTAAGCAAGAATGGCTAGAGAACAAATGCAAGTCTGTAGATACACACATAACTAGGGGAAAGTAGATGCTGTTTGTAGAAGAATTAAAGAAACATGTGAAGAAAAGAGAAGCAGCTGTGTTAACATCAAGAGCTTTGAGGGCATGCCAGTATCAAGCACAGAAGGGAAAGCTGAACTGTGGAAGGAATATGTATCAGACAACATTCCCTTAGAATTATTAAGATCCTTGTGAGAGCAAGGTATACAAGATGTATGAGAAAGGCAAAATACCCTCAGACATCAGGAAAAATGTGATAATTCTAATTCCAAAGACAGCAGGTGCTGACAGGTGTGAATATTACTGAACTATCACTTTAATAAGTCATGGCTGGAAAATACCACCATTAATTATTTATAGAAAAATGGGAATACTGGTAGAATTCAACTTCTGTGAAGAACAGTTTGGGCTTTGGAGCAATGTAGAGCAGATTTAGAGGAATATTTTGATAATGTCGACTAAAATACACTCTTTGAAATTCTAAAGGTAGTAGGGATAAAATAGGAGTGAAGTTTTATCAACAACTTCTACAGAAACCAGATTGTGGTTGTAAGAGTTGAAGGACACAGAAAGGAAGCAGTACCCATAGCCTCTCCTGATGCTATTCAATCTTAACTTGAGCAAGCAGTACAGGAAACCAGGGAGAAATCTGGAAAGAAAATTAAAGTTCAGGAAGAAGAAATAAAAAAAATGAGGTTTGCCAATTGCTGTTGCATGCCCTTCATAAAGCTTTGACAGCCAACTGTCCACAGCCCACTGCATTTAAGCTCCCATAACTCTGCACTACCATTATTCAAACTTCAGACTGCAACAAGGAATCAGCCTGCAGGGCATCAGAGGGTCACATCAAACCAGCAATTGATGCATGCAGCAGCCAGCGGCTCATGACAATCGGACATGTTGGGGCATCCATAACAAGGGAAACAGCCAATAAGAAAGTTGTAGTCATCCATACAGCCAGGATTTAAGACCATACTCTGGACACAACAGGCAGTTAATTCATCCACTGAAAACTAATGCTTGTCTCCGGAGTCACTGCTGCTCCTGCCGATTTGTCTGCTACTCACTGCCATCACTGTCCCCTTCAGTGTCACACTTCTGGGGACAGATCCTGCTCAGAATGACACTTTTGGCCCTGGAAAAGTTTTCAGTGGTGGTTATTAAACTTAGACAGATTTTCATATCACATGCTGGACACAGATTTCAGCTCAGAACCAAAGCAGGACACATCATGTGTCAGGGTACAGACTTTACCCTTTATTTGTTACAAGTGTTGTCTGAATTTCATGCTAAGAATGTACAAATTTTGTTCTTTGTGCCTGGACACTTCAAGAAGAGGTTAACCTTTTGTTGAATATTCAGAAGAATTTTGTTTCCTTTTTCAATTCAAGCATCAGATCAATTTGTCCAAAGTCCTTTTCAAATTGTGTGTTAATAAATGTGTTACGTGACAATGCTCCCTGTTCTCAGTTTTTTGACAAAATTTCACCAATGACATTGTAATATTGTCAGAGACAGTAGAGAACTTGGTGGTGCAGTTGAATGGGATGGATGACACATGGAGGGGTGCTAATAAGATTAATTCACCAAAAATGAAACATGGGTAAAGGAACGTAGTCAAACTAAATCAAGTGATGCTGAGGGAATCAAAATAGGAAATGAGACACTAAAAGTTGTACATGAGTTTTGCTATGTGGGCAGCAAAATAAATGATGATCACTGAAGTAGCTACAGCAAGAAAAGCATTTCCAAAAAAGAGAAATCTGTTAATATCTAATATAAATTTAAGCATTAGGAAGTCTCTTATAAAGGTACTGGCCTGGAACGTAGCCTTGCACGAAAGCAAAGAGTGGGTGATTAGGAGTTCAGAAAAGAAGAGAAGCTTGTCAAATATTGTACTACAGCAGAATGCTACAGATTAGATGGGTAGATTGATTAACTAATGAGTAGATACTGAATAGAATTAGAGTAAAAAGAAATTTATGTCACAACTTGACTAAAGGAAGGAATCTGTCGATACACATTGTGAGGCATGAAGGAATTATCAGTTTGGCAATGGAGGGAAGTGTGGGTGGGATAAGAATTATGGAGGAAGACCAAGGCATGATTACAGTAAGCAAGTTCAAATGAATGGACAGAGGTTGGACAAGAATATGGAAACACTGTGAGATATGTATGCTTGACCATAAATGCAGATGCTAGCCAAAGCTGCAGATTATGCAGTTGTATTTGACCACAAAAAGCACCTCTGCAATGACCTAAGTACATTTCAAGTGTCAGTCATGGTCAAACAATGTTCATGTAGTTGTGAGTGTATTATGTTACAGCTAAGTGAATTTGAATGTGGACAAATTGTTGGTGTTTGTATGGTGGGTTCTTCCATAAAAATGAAAGCTGAAGTGTTGTATTCAGGAGGCCCTGTGCTGAAGATTTATACTGTATACAGGAGAAACAGAAAAACATCATCTGCTAAGTCACAGCATGGACAAAAATGTGTGCTGAGTGATCATAATGGATGGTTAGTGAGAAGATAAGAGAACAACAGCTGCAAAAGTCACTGAAGAACTGAATGCTGTATTCACAAATGTTGTCAGCACCAAAACAACACAAAGGGAGATCGATAAGCAAGGAACTTTAGAGTGAACTGTAATGCCAAAACCACTAATCAGTGATGCAAATGCCCTTAACAGGAAATGTGATGCCAAAGCCATAAAGTCTGGACTATGGAACAATGGAAGGTAGTCATTTGGTCAGATGAGTCTTGTTTCATACTGTTTCCAGGTCTAGCTGAATTAACATCCCAAGAGTGAAACATGGTGGGGGTTTGGTGATTATTTAGGCACCCACATCATGATATTCCATGAGCCCCATGGTTTCTGAATGAGATTGCATTACTGTCAAGGATTATGTGACCATCTTGGGGAATCCAGTCCATCCCATGGTACAATGTTTTCTCCTCTAGGGTGGTGCTGTGTTCCATGGCAGGGCTCCTGTTCACACAACTCGCACCATCCAGGACAAATTTTGTGAGCACGAGGATGAATTGTCACATCTCCCATTCCCACCACAGTAACCAGATCTTAATATTATTAAGCCTATGCACTCTACTTTCGAGAGAGGGGTATGTGATGGCTATCTACTCCATCATTGTTATCTGAAATTGCCACTATTTTGCAGGAATAATGGTATAAGATTTCTTGAAAGCTATACAGGGCCTATATTTATCCATTCTGAGATGACTGGAAGCTGTTTTGAATGCCAAGAGGTTTCCAAAGTTGTATTAGGCATATAAAGTGCTGGAGTTTGGCTGTTTCCACTTTTGTGTCCATCCCCTACAGGTGCAGTACTTATCCAGAGATGAAGAGGTCTGTGTAGGAAAGACTGATGTGGAGAGCTCCACTAAACCTCTCTTCAGAGTGAAGATCATAACAGTAACAATAAATACTCAACAAGAGAGTGCCTTAGCAATTTCTTGGAATCAATCTTGCTACCCCTTGAAAAAGAAAAACAACACAACAAAATATAACATACACTGGACATTAAGCTGATACTAAATTCAATCAAGCCTTTAGTGAGAATGATGATTTTAAGGATGTACAGCAAGCAGAACAGCATCATGGGAGAAGAGCAGCATGCTTTCAGAAGAGGGGTGACACTTTAGTGCTAGGGGAGTTGCTATGTTGAAAATAATAAGAAATTTATGCTGAGTTTATGGATTTTGAGAAAGCTTTTGAGAGAGTAGGATGAACTCTTGCTTATCCTAAAAAAATACAGCATCAAGAGGAGAAAAATAAAATTGGTTAAGGTGTTATACCTTCAGCAAAATGTCAAAGTAACATTTAGTGTAGAACTAACAGAGAGAATAAGAATTGGAAGAGGAGTGATTCATAGATGTTACTTTTCACCTATTTTGTTTAAGATCTAATGGAAGAGACCATAGAAGAGTTCATTGATGGAATGAGAGGGTTGTGTGTAGAAGGCAAAGGGATGGAGTGTATACAGTTTACCGATGGTGTGGTGGTGTTGGCAAAATCATAGAAGTTGTTTCATTAACTTATCACTGTCCTAAATAGAAAATGCAAATAATTCTGAATGAAAATAAATTAGAGCCCCAATCCCTACCCATCACAGAATCTCTCCCCTGACTCCATCTCTGTCCTCACTCCATTGAACCTCCAGCACACCCACCTACATTCTTCCTACATGCACCCTACAAACCTGGATGCTGCATTGTAGGTGGTTGCTGGGCACCCACTGAAAGAATCTTTACTCGTGTCGATCAACACCTCTACCCAATTGCCCATAGTCTAGCATCTCTTATGAAAGACACAAACCATTTCTTTCACTGACTCTCAACCATCCCCACCCCATTACCAAATGGATCCCTACTCAATACTGTTGATGCTACCTACTTAAACACCTATATTCTTCATGTCCATGGCTTTGCTGCTATTGAAAACTACCTCTCCCTCAGTCCTTACAACTCCGAACCCACTACTTCATTCCTTATACACCTTATCAGTCATATCCACACACACAACTGCTTCTCCTTTGAGGTGAAGGTATGTAAACAAATCTGTGGCTTGGCCACGGGAACCTGCATGGCATCCTCCCATGCAATTCTTTTTATGGGCCATCCAGAAGAAACCATAATAGCTTCCCAAAACCCCGAATGCCAAACTTCTTGTATGGTTCAGATTCATTAATGATATTTTCATGATCTGGGCCAAGAGCCAAGACACCGCATCCTCATTTTCCTGCAGCTTTAACATCTTTTCCCCTCTGCTTCTCCTGGTCCCTTCCAGCCCAATGTTTAAACTTCCAGGGCATTGACCTCCACCTCTCTGATGGCCCCTTCCATACATCTGTCCATAATAAGCCCACTAAGTACCTGAATTTTGACAGCTGTCACTCATTCCACTCCAAAAAATTGCTCCTATATAGCCTGGCCACCCACGGATGTGTATTTGAAGTGATGAGAATTCCCTTGTCCAATATGCTGAATATCTCATAAAGGCCGTCACAGACAGGCACTATGCACCAAATTTTGTCCACAAACAGATTTCCCCTTCCATATCCTAATGCACCACTAATCATCCCACCACCTCTAAGAATTAGTTGCAAATAAACGTCCACCCCATTACCAAGTATTGTCCTAGACTGGAGCAACTGAACCATGTCCTTTGCCAGGTGTTTGATTATCTGTCATCATGACCAGAAATGAGGAACATCCTACCCAACATACTTTCGTCCCCTCCTAAAGTGGTATTCCATCACTCGTATAAGCTACACAACATGCTGATCCTTTCCTATGCCACTGTCACTCCCAACTCCTAGCCACAGGAGTCATATCATTGTGGAAAACCCAGGAGCACCACCTGGTCAATTCACCCATTTAGCACATCTTACTCCAGTCCTCTCACATGTTTATCCTATCCAATCAAAGGAAGGGCCACCTGTGAAAGCAACCATGCCATAAACCAGCTCTGTTGCAACCACTGTACAGTGTTTCATGTGGGCATGACCACCAACCAGCTGTCCACTAGAATGAATGACCCCCACCAAACTGTAGCCAAGGACAGAATTGATTACCCAGTAGCACAACAGGCTGCTTGGCACAACATGCGTAAGTTCAATAGCTGCTCCACAACCCATGCCACCTTGATCCTTCCCTCCAGCACTAAGTTTTCTTAACTATGTAGATGGTAGTGAGTTACATATTACTCCAGTCCTCTCACATGTTTATCCTATCCAATCAAAGGAAGGGCCACCTGTGAAAGCAACCATGCCATAAACCAGCTCTGTTGCAACCACTGTACAGTGTTTCATGTGGGCATGACCACCAACCAGCTGTCCACCAGAATGAATGACCCCCACCAAACTGTAGCCAAGGACAGAATTGATTACCCAGTGGCACAACAGGCTGCTTGGCACAACATGCGTAAGTTCAATAGCTGCTCCACAACCCATGCCACCTTGATCCTTCCCTCCAGCACTAAGTTTTCTTAACTATGTAGATGGGAGTGAGTTATCCTTGCAACACATTTTTGCTCCTGCAATCCTTCTGGCCTGTCTCCACTAGCCCAGTGTCTCCACACAATTTCTCCTTCCTCTGCCCTGTCACTCCCTCCAAATCCATGTCATCTTCATCATGCTCTGTACAAGCTCACTGGCTCTGGCACCCTTGTATTGCATGTCTAGTCCCTGAACCTTCCATCCCTCACTCTGGTATTCCTATACTGCAAACCTGATAGCTCCCTCTGAATTGCTAGTTACCCCTCTCCAAACCCTTTGCCTGCTTCTTAACTATCTCTCAGTCTAGCCAAGTCATTTGACACAGCCTCTCATCCCAATCCACCTGCCACATTGGAATACTGGCAGCATTTGTCTGACTGGCAGAGTTTAGGTGCACAGGTTTGTGCAATTGTGTGCGCAAGAGGGGGGGGGGGATGTGGAGAGGGAGAGGGGGGGAAGAGAGAGAGAGAGAGACAGAGAGAGAGAGAGAGAGAGAGAGAGAGAGAGAGAGAGAGAGGGGGGGGGGGGAGAGAGAGGGGGGGGGAAGAGAGAGAGAGAGAGAGAGAGAGAGAGAGAGAGAGAGAGAGAGAGAGAGAGAGAGAGAGCATGATACATATGTCTAATTGCGCTCTAGCACTTTAAAGGATTTCTTCACGAATATAGCAAAGTTTACATATTTTTTATGGTATGATGACTGACTGCATCTGCTACTTGGTGAATGATCTCCTTTACTGCTAAAGTATTTACATTCTAGAATGAGATTTTCACTCTGCAGTGGAGTGTGCGCTGATTTGAAACTTTCTGGAAGATTAAAACTATGTGCCAGACCGAGACTGGAACTCGGGACCTTTGCCTTTCGCGGGCAAGAGCTCTACCAACTCAGCTACCCAAGCACGACTCATGCCCCGTCCTGACAGCTTTACTTCTGCCAGTACCTCGTCTCCTACTTTCCAAACTTTGCAGAAGCTCTCCTGTGAACCTTGCAGAACTAGCACTCCTGAAAGAAAGGATATTGCGGAGACGTGGCTTAGCCACAGCCTGGGGGATGTTTCCAGAACTAGCACTCCTGAAAGAAAGGATATTGTGGAGACATGGCTTAGCCACAGCCTGGGGGATGTTTCCAGAATGTTCTGGAAACATCCCCCAGGCTGTGGCTAAGGCATGTCTCCGCAATATCCTTTCTTTCAGGAGTGCTATTTCTGCAAGGTTCACAGGAGAGCTTCTGCAAAGTTTGGCAGGTAGGAGACGAGGTACTGGCAGAAGTAAAGCTGTGAGGATGGGGCGAGAGTCGTGCTTGGGTAGCTCAGTTGGTAGAGCACTTGCCCGCGAAAGGCAAAGGTCCCGAGTTTGAGTCTCGTATTTACATTCTGTCTGAACTTTCCTTACTATATTTACTTAACTACTTGCTTGTTCCGTTTGGCTGTATGGCGTTTAGGGAAAAAAGTTACATGGATCATGTCAATGATGCAGTGTATAATACTGATGTGGAATTAATCAATTTACAGGTTATTTACAATAACTCATAGTTTCATATGGGTACATACTATCCACTCCCATATGATAGAGCAGAAATTGAGAAAGAAGGACTTTCAACATTCACCAGAAATTTTTATTTCAGAACATACATGTTAATCATTTCACTTGATCCTGTACTGGATGTATAAGTAAAAGAAGTTGGATTTCATAATAAATCTACACATATTATAAATGTAAGTCCCGCACTGTGGTTTCTGTTTGTATGATCATGTTAATCTCATGCACTACTGTAGGGATTTTGATATGATTTTTAATAATATATAGACTGATTCACAAGGAAGGTTTGTATAAATCACTACATATTACAAACAAGTTGTTTGGCAATAGATAGTTAGTGCTATCCACAAGAAGCTAGGGTGTTCTATGTGTCAGTGTGTGCATACTGAGCATCACTTTCAGCACTATTAGCTTATTTAACAAAAATATGATTGCTAGTGATTTTACTATTCTTAACATTATTATTCAAATTAATTCCTATGGTAAACTCTCTGATTAGGGTAGCTAATTGCTCTAAAACAGCCAATGATCATATCTTCATAAAAAGCTTTAAAGAATTACATTATATTGCAAAACCAATAGTCAATGGTTTCACTACCCATGTCAGTATTGATCAGGATAGAAGATCTACTAAATCTGAGTTCAGAAGGGCACTAAATAAAACAAGACTTGATTATTGCAGGAAACTCCTCAAATTGTTTCAGTAATATAAATATAACTCACACTAAACCAAAAGAAACAATGTGGCAGAATTGCTCAACATTTAACAAAAACTACAATTCTGACCATCATGAAGAATGTGATACTACAGCATGACATTACATACACACAAGAGCTTGAATTGTAACATTGTTGGTTTACTGTATTGATCTGAATAAGTCAACTTAAGGTGAACTGTGATTATAAATGTGAATTGTAATTAATTTACAAAGCTACTAAACTACAAACTAAAAAATACACTATGTGATCAAAAGTACCCGGACACCCCCAAAAACATATGTTTTTCATATTAGGTGCATTGTGCTGCCATCTACTGTCAAGTACTCCATATCACCAACATCAGTGGTCATTAGACATCATGAGAGAACAGAATGGGGCGCTCCGAGGAACTCACAGACTTTGAACATGGTCAGGTGATTGGGTGTCACTTGTCATACGTCTGTATGCGAGATTTCCACACTCCTAAAAATCCCTAGGTCCACTGTTTCCAATGATAGTGAAGTGGAAACATGAAGGGACATGGACCCCACAAAAGCATAGAGGACGACCTCGTCTGTTGACTGACAGAGACTGCTGACTGTTGAAAAGGGTCGTCATGTGTAATAGACTGACGTCTATCCAGACCAACACACAGCAATTCCAAACAGCATCAGGATCCACTGCAAGTACTATGACAGTCAGGCAGGAGGTGAGAAAACTTGGATTTCTTGGTCGAGCGGCTGCTCTTAAGCCACACATCACACAGGTAAATGCCAAATGATGTCTCTCTTTGTGTAAGGAGCATGAACCTTGGGTGATTGAACAGTGGAAAAACATTGTATGGACTGACGAATCACAGTACACAATGTGGCAATCCGATGGCAGGGTGTGGGTATGGCAAATGCACAGTGAACGTCATCTGCCAGCGTGTGTCGAGCCAACAGTAAAATTTGGAGGCGGTGGTGTTATGGTGTAGCCGTGTTTTTCATGGAGTGAGCTTGCACCCCTTGTTGTTTTGCATGGCACTATCACAGCAAAGGTCTACATTGACGTTTTAAGCACCTTCTTTCTTGTCACTGTTGAAGAGCAATTCGGGGATGGTGGTTGCATCTTTCAACACGATCGAGCACCTATTCATAATGCATGGCCTGTGGCGCAGTGTTTGCACAACAGAAACATCCCTGTAATGGATTGGCCTGCACAGAGTCCTTACCTAAATCCTATAGAACACCTCTGGGATGTTTTGGAGCACCGACTTCGTGCCAGACCTCACCGAATGACATTGGTACCTCTCCTCAATGCAGCACTCCATGAAGAATGGGCTGCCATTCCCCAAGAAACCTTCTAGCACCTGACTGAATGTATGCCTGCAAGAGTGGAAGCTGTCATCCAGGCTAAGGGTGGGCCAACACCATACCGAATTCCAGCATTACTGATGGAGGGTGCCACGAACTTGTAAGTAATTTCAGCCATGTGTCTGGATACTATTGATCACATAGTGTATGTAAAAAGTAAAGTAAGAGAAATTCCAGTTTATCACTAATGGAATCCATAAATATATAAATGACAGTAATTATGATACTGCCAACTGTAAAGACACAGGATTTATGTTAAGAATTACTACCAAACTATAGAGTGAAGTATGCTAGTGGCAAGAAACAATCACTGCCTTCTCTATGTGATAGCAATGGAAACACTATCAATGACAGTGCTGCTAAAGCAGAGTTACTAAACACACTGTTACAAAATTCCTTCACCAAAGAAGATGAAGCAAATGTTCCAGACTCTGAATCAAGAACAACTGCCAACATGAGTAACTTAAACGTAGATATCCTTGGAGTAGTGAAGCAACTTAAATCACTTAATATAAACAAGTCTTATACATATACATCTACGTGATTACTCTGCTATTCACAATAAAGTGCCTGGCAAAGAGTTCAATGAACCTCCTTCAAGCTGTCGCACTACCATTCCACTCTCGACTGGTATGCTGGGAAAAATGAGCACTTAAATTTTTCTGTGCGAGCCCTGATTTCTCTTATTTTATCATGATGATCATTTCTCACTATGTAGGTTGGTGCCAACAGAATGTTTTTGAAATCAGAGGAGAAAACTGGTGATTGAAATTTCATGAGCAGATCCTGTCACACGAAAAACGCCTTTGTTTTAATGACTGCCACTCCAATTTACCTATCATGTCTGTGGCACTACCTCCCCTTTTTCATGATCATACATAATGAGTTGCCCTTTGTACTTGTTTGATGTCATCCACCAGTCCCACCTCATGTGGATCCCACACTGCACAGCAATACTCCAGAATAGGGCGGAAAAGCATAGTGTAAGCAGTGTCTTTAGTAGACCTGTTGTACCTTCTAAGTGTTCTGCCAATGGATCACAGTCTTTGGTTTGCTCTATCCACAACATTATCTGTGAGATCATTCCAATTTAGGTCATTTGTAGCTTTAATCCCGAAGTATTTAGTTTAATTTACAGCCTTCTGATTTGTGTGACTTATCGTATAATCAAAATTTAGTGCATTTCGCTTAGTATTCATGTGAATAACTTCACACTTTCCTTTATTCAGGGTCAACTGCCACTTTCTTCATAATACAGATTTCTAATCTAAATCATTTTGCAATTTGTTTTGGTCATCTGATGACTTTACAAGACAGTAAATGACAGCATCATCTACAAACAATCTAAAACGGCTATTAAGATTGTCTCCTATATTGTTAATATAGATTAGGAACAACAGAGGGGCTATAACACTTCCTTGAGGAATGCCAGATATTATTTCTGCTTTACTCAATGACTTTCCATCAATTACTATGAACTGTGACCTTTCTGACAGGAAATCATGAATCCAGTTGCATAACTGTGGTGATATTCCATAGGCATGCAATTGGGTTAGAAGACAGTTGTGAGGAACAGTGTCGAAAGCCTTCTGGAAATCAAAAAAATATGGAGTCAATTTGACATCCCCTATGAATAGCACTCATTACTTCATGAGTATAAAGAGCTAGTTGTGTTTCGCAAGAAAAATATTTTCTGAATCCGTGCTGACTATGTGTCAATAAATCATTTTCTTCAAGGTACTTCATAATGTTCGAATACAGTATATGTTCCAAAACCCAACTGCAAATCAATGTTAGCGATATGGGCCTGTAATTCAACGGATTACTCCTACTTCCCTTTTTGGGTATTAGTGTGACGAGCAGTTTTCCAGTCTTTAGGTATGAATCTTTCTGTGAGCAAGTGGTTGTACATAATTACTAAATATGGAGCTATTGTATCAGCATACTCTGAGAGGAACCTGACTGGTATACCATCTGGACTGGAAGCCTTGCCTTTATTAAGTGATTTAAGCTGCTTTACAATACCGAGGCTATGTAATTTTGAGAGTATCTATGTAGATGAAGATGTAGATATTTTTAAAACTGTTAATGAGAATAATTAAAACATTGTTATGGATACACATTAGAAGTAGATTGGACACGAAAATTATAATATTTTGAGATGATAACTCTATCAGTAACAGGGGAATGATCTGTAAAATCAAATTCCATAATCAATTTTGTAAAAGGATTGACATCTTAATTCTGAATTCAAAAAAGATTGATACAAAAAGCACGTAATTATTAGAAGGTGTACAAGGGGCAATGACAGTAGCTGAGTGGGGCCAGTATGATGCCAGTTTTCAGGTACTAAAGTTGGTGTTTGTCAGTTTTGTGATGCCATAAACATGTTCAAAAAGTATTTTGACTGTTTTGGCTACATTTTTTTTATTTGGTTAACTCAACAAAAATCACAGCTTACATGAAGTGGAAGCAGATATTATTTTAGGTGAGAAATGTGGAGAAATCACTGGAAACCTGAGTTACATCTTCTACAACCAACAAGTTGCTTCCTAAGCATCTGAGTATAAATAATATATGTTATTGTCACAGTTTGGCTGTCTGAAGGTTTCCAATACTGAGAAGGCTAGTCACTCTTAGAGAGACTCTACTTAATTGGTTAGACTATAAATTACAAGCTAATGGCTTATTAGTAATCTGTCAAAGGCATTGCTCTTCAGCTACAAAGGCAGAGGTACATTTCCCTCAGAGGAGTATATTTTCAAAATGTCTTGTAGCAGTGCATTTTCCATTCAAACATTTATTTCTCAGTGATTGACAATGGCAATTTTTCCAATAAAATCACCTGTAGTTCTTTTAAGTTTATTATTTGGAGTGATTATGAAGTTTATTAGTTTTGTTATTATTGAATGGTAGATGTTACAGTGCTGTCAGGCTTGACTAGTACTTGGTTGGGTGACTGTCTGGGTATGCTGAGCAGTGTTGGCAAGTGGGCTCTACTCAGCCCTTTTGAGGTTAATTGTGGAGGAGCTACTTGATTGAGAAGTAGCGGTTCAGGTCACAAAAACTGTCAATGGCCAGAAGAGTGATGTGATGACCACATGCCCCTCCATATCTGTATTGAGTGATGCCATTTGGCTGAGGATGACATGGCAGTCAATCAGTACCATTGGGCCTTCTCGGGCCTGTTCAAAAGGAGAGTTTAAAATAACTTCAAAGGATGAACTTCAGTGCAAATGGAGTGCCAATATCTCTGTAACCAGCTGGATCTCTGTACTCAATAAAAACTGGGAACATGTTATATGGAATTAATTATCAGAATTAGTTTCCACTACTACCTAAATATTTGCCATTCCTCCTGAAAAACCCTGTACATGGAACACAGATGAAAAAAATATTCGACACCAAAGTAGATAAAGAAGAAATTGAGAAAAGCGTAACTCACACTGTACCAGCCTCCATTGGAAAATTTTTCTTGCTGTCAGATTTTGCTTCCATTTTTGTATTGAGATGAGCATTTTCTTCAAGCAGCTTCAAATATTTTTCATTGATCTCACTTAGTCTTTGTCTCAGCTCTGTATTTGCCTCCTCCAACAACTTAACTTCATTTTTAAGTTTTTCTTTTTCAACTTCTGTACTATTCTGGTATGGAAAAAAGTATGATTAATATTGGGTAAATATTGAGAATGCTTGTGTAATAACATTATACTATGATAAATGACATCTTTGAGTTGTACACGGCATCCTCAACAAAGAGCACTCAGTACATAAATTGTAAAAGTTTAAAAAGGATATCATTCACACATTTCTATTCAAGGTGGTGGTACCATGTAATAAGAAGGGTAAATAAAATGTAAATATTGTATGGCACTATTTCTTTTGGAACTACAAAGTATTCCTACACTCCCAACCACTGTCAACATTTCCATTGTAACATGAGTGTTGTGTTTTAAGCATAACCACTTCATGTAAGTGACAATGAGAGAGTGAAAAGAGGGGCTCAGAAGCCTGGTGATAGTAAATAACTTGCTTCTCATGACTGGCACTCTTAATGAATTCAACATCAGCGGGTCTTTAACCCCCTTCAATAGTACAAAGAGAGTTACTTAGTTTAATGCCCCCATTTGATGACTGAAATACAGTCCAAAGTGTCCTATGCCATCACGCTAGAAACACAATCAAGAGTTTTAGAGTTTAACTTGGGTGGTTGCAAATATTCTGGTGTTCAACATCCTGATATCATCCCTGAGGCTCACATGGGACATTTTTGCTAAGTCTTTATGAACAAACATGTGACAGTCTCGATGTCTGACAGTATTGGTATACTGAATGGACTCCACTCTGAGACTGAATTGTTGTGCAAACTGGATGCATAGCTCCAGAATGACTAGTTGTGTGGATACTGGCAAGATCAGTTCTCTTGGAACCTGCAACTGGTCACCGTAGGTCATTTGTGCTGGTGAGCACTGTTTGTCCTTCTTCACTGCTGTTCTCAATGTCAATGGAACCGGTGGTAATGCTTCTGACCAAGATATGAACTGCACATTACGGGTGTTTTGAGTGTATGGTGAAATCAGTCTATCATTCCATTGCTTGCTGGATGGTAGCTTGTACTGTGGAGGTGGTTGCAGCTACCAGTATGAGAAGTTCACTGAAAAGCTGGCTTTCAAATTGTTTCCTGTGATCTGTGGTTATGTCTTGTGGTACAACAAACCTGTAGAAAAAAGCATGCAGTGACATTCTTGCAATTGATTCATGAGATATATACTGTATTGTGATGACCTCTGGCAATTTAGTAAAACGATCAATGATCATTAACTAACAACATTGTCTGGTACAGCATGGCAGTGGGCCTACGATTTCTAAATGTATGTTTGGCTGATAGTGTTGGAAAATAAGAGTAATTTTTTATTACTCATCTAAATGTAATAAAACTTTTTGTCCCTTTTTAGTTATTAAAATTTCAGCTTTTGAAATATTATAACATTTATTTTTATTAGTAATGATAATTTACTGAACACAACTGCATAACCATTACTATAACTGTCAAGTTCACTTACTAGATACTTAACAAAGTCATTCATGTTCATGTTGTTTTGATTTTATTTAACAGAAAAAAATTAGATTTTCAAATTTTTAAAAATTAAGGTTTAAAAATTTTTGATTTCAACTATTAAAAGTTTATTAAACGTCTTAATTTTTGAAAATCGAAATTTTTTAGTTTTTGTCTTCTGTATCTTTCTGAAAATATTTCAAAAGGAAATGTAAAATGCAGATAACAATTTTATAACTTCTTTTAAGTTTTTATTCATTTATGTAATTAAAAATCTTCACTTAAAATGCTATGTTGTGAATCATAAGTTAAATTCTTTTCACCATAAATAATTATATATACAATTGTATCATTAGGCATATTTTCATTAAAAATGAATATAATTTCATTGTTTTTTTCTGAGTAGTTAAAACATTCATTCTCCTAGTCATATTTATGACATATATAGGAAAATTCTGAATAAAATTGAATGGATTTAGATTTAAATCATTATTTAATTGTGTTATTCTTTTAAAATCTCTAAAATCATCATAAACTTTTAAAAAACATATTTGGGGGATCGTTGTTGTGGTCTTCAGTCCTGAGACTGGTTTGATGCAGCTCTCCATGCTACTCTATCCTGTGCAAGCTTCTTCATCTCCCAGTACCTACTGCAACCTACATCCTTCTGAATCTGCTTAGTGTATGCATCTCTTGGTCTCCCCCTACGATTTTTACCCTCCACGCTGCCCTCCAATACTAAATTGGTGATCCCTTGATGCCTCAGAACATGTCCTACCAACCGATCCCTTCTTCTGGTCAAGTTGTGCCACAAACTCCTCTTCTCCCCAATCCTATTCAGTACCTCCTCATTAGTTATGTGATCTACCCACCTAATCTTCAGCATTCTTCTGTAGCACCACATTTCGAAAGCTTCTATTCTCTTCTTGTCCAAACTATTTATCGTCCATGTTTCACTTCCATACATGGCTACACTCCATACAAATACTTTCAGAAAAGACTTCCTGACACTTAAATCTATACTCGATGTTAACAAATTTCTCTTCTTCAGAAACGCTTTCCTTGCCATTGCCAGTCTACATTTTATATCCTCTCTACTTCGACCATCATCAGTTATTTTGCTCCCCAAATTGCAAAACTCCTTTACTACTTTAAGTGTCTCATTTCCTAATCTAATACCCTCAACATCACCCGACTTAATTCGACTACATTCCATTATCCTCGTTTTGCTTTTGTTGATGTTCATCTTATATCCTCCCTTCAAGACACCATCCATTCCATTCAACTGCTCTTCCAAGTCCTTTGCTGTCTCTGACAGAATTACAATGTCATCGGCGAACCTCAAAGTTTTTATTTCTTCTCCATGGATTTTAATACCTACTCCGAATTTTTCTTTTGTTTCCTTTACTGCTTGCTCAATATACAGATTGAATAACATCGGGGAGAGGCTACAACCCTGTCTTACTCCCTTCCCAACCACTGCTTCCCTTTCATGTCCCTCGACTCTTATAACTGCCATCTGGTTTCTGTACAAATTGTAAATAGCCTTTCGCTCCCTGTATTTTACCCCTGCCACCTTTAGAATTTGAAAGAGAGTATTCCAGTCAACATTGTCAAAAGCTTTCTCTAAGTCTACAAATGCTAGAAACGTAGGTTTGCCTTTCCTTAATCTTTCTTCTAAGATAAGTCGTAAGGTCAGTATTGCCTCACGTGTCCCAATATTTCTACGGAATCCAAACTGATCTTCCCCGAGGTCGGCTTCTACTAGTTTTTCCATTCGTCTGTAAAGAATTCGTGTTAGTATTTTGCAGCTGTGGCTTATTAAACTGATTGTTCGGTAATTTTCACATCTGTCAACACCTGCTTTCTTTGGGATTGGAATTATTATATTCTTCTTGAAGTCTGAGGGTATTTCGCCTGTTTCATACATCTTGCTCACCAGATGGTAGAGTTTTGTCAGGACTGGCTCTCCCAAGGCCGTCAGTAGTTCCAATGGAATGTTGTCTACTCCGGGGGCCTTGTTTCGACTCAGGTCTTTCAGTGCTCTGTCAAACTCTTCACGCAGTATCGTATCTCCCATTTCATCTTCATCTACATCCTCTTCCATTTCCATAATATTGTCCTCAAGTACATCGCCCTTGTATAGACCCTCTATATACTCCTTCCACCTTTCTGCTTTCCCTTCTTTGCTTAGAACTGGGTTTCCATCTGAGCTCTTGATGTTCATACAAGTGGTTCTCTTCTCTCCAAAGGTCTCTTTAATTTTCCTGTAGGCAGTATCTATCTTACCCCTAGTAAGATAAGCCTCTACATCCTTACATTTGTCCTCTAGCCATCCCTGCTTAGCCATTTTGCACTTCCTGTCGATCTCATTTTTGAGACGTTTGTATTCCTTTTTGCCTGCTTCATTTACTGCATTTTTATATTTTCTCCTTTCATCAATTAAATTCAATATTTCTTCTGTTACCCAAGGATTTCTACTAGCCCTCGTCTTTTTACCTACTTGATACTCTGCTGCCTTCACTACTTCATCCCTCAAAGCTACCCATTCTTCTTCTACTGTATTTCTTTCCCCCATTCCTGTCAATTGTTCCCTTATGCTCTCCCTGAAACTCTGTACAACCTCTGGTTCTTTCAGTTTATCCAGGTCCCATCTCCTTAAATTCCCACCTTTTTGCAGTTTCTTCAGTTTTAATCTACAGGTCATAACCAATAGATTGTGGTCAGAGTCCACATCTGCCCCTGGAAATGTCTTACAATTTAAAACCTGGTTCCTAAATCTCTGTCTTACCATTATATAATCAATCTGATACCTTTTAGTATCTCCAGGGTTCTTCCATGTATACAACCTTCTATCATGATTCTTAAACCAAGTGTTAGCTATGATTAAATTGTGCTCTGTGCAAAATTCTACCAGGCGGCTTCCTCTTTCATTTCTTAGCCCCAATCCATATTCACCTACTATGTTTCCTTCTCTCCCTTTTCCTACACTGGAATTCCAGTCACCCATAACTATTAAATTTTCATCTCCCTTCACAATCTGAATAATTTCTTTTATTTCATCATACATTTCTTCAATTTCTTCGTCATCTGCAGAGGTAGTTGGCATATAAACTTGTACTACTGTAGTAGGTGTGGGCTTCGTATCTATCTTGGCCACAATAATGCGTTCACTAAGCTGTTTGTAGTAGCTTACCCGTGTTCCTATTTTCCTATTCATTATTAAACCTACTCCTGCATTACCCCTATTTGACTTTGTGTTTATAACCCTGTAGTCACCTGACCAGAAGTCTTGTTCCTCCTGCCACCGAACTTCACTAATTCCCACTATATCTAACTTTAACCTATCCATTTCCCTTTTCAAATTTTCTAACCTACCTGCCCGATTAAGGGACCTGACATTCCACGCTCCGATCCGTAGAACGCCAGTTTTCTTTCTCCTGATAACGACATCCTCTTGAGTAGTCCCCGCCCGGAGATCCGAATGGGGGACTATTTTACCTCCGGAATATTTTACCCAAGAGGACGCCATCATCATTTAATCATACAGTAAAGCTGGGGGATCAAGATTCCATAATTGTCGAGGAAAAACTTCATACAGTAAAGCTGGGGGATCAAGATTCCATAATTGTCGAGGAAAAACTTCATTCCTCCCATTTTTTTATATAAATATTTTGTAATTTAACATGATTGAATAAAGAATAATGATTTAACTGATTATTTTTTCAATTACTTTGGAAAACAATGAAAATACAGTAAGGCACATCAAATTCAGCAGAATTATAATAATTTGTTAGATGTAGTCCAAAATTTCTTTTTCCATTTAATCCAGCAAATTCAATTTTTCGTAGTTCAAAGAAAGAAATTGGAATTTTTTGGTTTTCCAATCTTTCTTATTCTAATTCAAACGAAAGTTCTGTTTCATATGCAACAACAGGAACATGGATTTCCATACTTTTTACTATAATTTTACTTTCTTTTGGAAGTGTACTATTATCACTGTAAGTAGTCCATTGAAGAATAGAATGTTTTTGATCTTTTTTTGAACTCCAAGTGAAAATTGGTCTTAAATCACTTTCCCAAATTATTTCTATAAAATCCTTAAAAAATCCACCAAATAATTCTGATGGATAAAGTGCTTCATTACAAAATTTTATTATTGGTAAGAATATGTCCTTCCATAGTTAATTATTTTGATACAGATGAAGTTAATCGAATAAGTGTTGATGAAAAAATAAATGGATGTTCTGTTCTAAATAAAATATTGTTTCCTTTTTATAGTAATAACGTTAAACAATTTTAACAAATAATTATCAATTAGTTTAATATTCAATTTACCATCTTATGCTGAAAAATCAATTCCATTTGTGTGAACAGCATCAAAATATCATATACAGCTGTGAACAATTAGCATGAATCCATACATCACCAATACTAATATTAATTTCTGTTATTTTGTTAGGAAGATTTAATTAATTTATTTATTCTCATTAACAGGAAATCAGTACAATTAATGCTTGATTCTGTCCATGATTTATTAAGGAACGACTTATTAATTCCTTTTAAAATAGGTGTTGTAGAAGCCCATTGAAGTGAATCAAATTATCGTTTCCATCAGTGAGAGTAATTGTTAAATTTGGAATAGTATCAAAAATTGGAATATTTATAGGATAATTTGGTGCATACATTATTGGTTCTCCAAATTCAGCATTTGGTTTAAATGAAGAAATAATACTAGTTTCTCTATGAAAATGATCATTATATTTAACAAACATTCCATCAGCTGGATTTATATTTATTAATTCAATTGGAGTGAGTTTAGGAACATTGTTAGCAATTTCTTTTTCATTAGATTCAATAATTTGATTATTAAATCCTAAAACTAGACCAGTACAATCTTATTTATCCATAAATATGATGTTAATCAATTAATTGATAGATTAACAGGAATCCATGGGGAACAATTAGCTGGAAATAAAAATTATCAGAATGAAAGAGTTGGAACAACGAAAAAGGTTATGAATTAATTTAATTCTGTTATAAGTAACAGTCCAAAAGTAATTCCATATTTTTCTAGATTTGTGAGTACTTTACCACATTCATTTTGGGAAAGTGAATATTGAAAAGGCTTTGTTAATGATGCGATTAATAATTTATCATTTGAAATACATTTACCTGATTGTAATTGGTGTGGCCCTGGGACTAAAGTAAATGAAATATTAGCATGTGGAGATAAAGGAATGAATCTATTAGATGAAGCATGTCAAGAACATGATATTACTGACATAATTATTCAGCTGTGTTAAAATACTTGTATAGTCAGCTTTAGTAACAAGATTTTTTATTCATTAAGTAACTACTGCTTGTTCACTGCATCTTTTACATGAATTGGATCATTTATATTCACAATTCTTCTACATTAAAAAAAAAAAAAAAAAAAAAAAAAAAGAAAAAAAAAACGGATTTTAATCAACTTCATGAGAGGTAGCATTGCGGACGTCCGTAGGTTTAAAAAAGGTCTGTATGTTTAAAAAACAGATTTTAATCAACTTAAAGGGAGGTAGCATTGCTCATGTCTATAGGTTTAACCTTAAAATACCCTACACATGCCTCCTGGGTGGTGCTACTTGAGCAACAGTGATTACGGGCAGCCAGACTATCCACAGGATCTGCTGGCAATGATATATCAATGAAATAGCAGAAATAGTTGTTTTCAGAGCCCATTAACAAGAAACATTGGACCAACTATCAGACTCGTTCAACTGAATATCGAAAGCATTAGCAGGGCAAAGTGTGACTAGCTTTCAAAATTTTTGCTAGACAACAATATCAATGTGTCGTCACTCAGGAAACTCACATTTCCAGTGAATAAATATTCTGAAGACAAGGTCGAATTCCTGGATATTCCGCACTTGGTGTAACTTACCACGAGGTGTATGCAATTGCTACTTATGTCCATAACAACATAAATGAAGTTTCACTGATTTCTGTAAGTGTGGATGCAGTTATACATACAGTTGTCATACAAATGCACGGTATTACTATTACAAAAGTTTAAAATCCACCCAAATTGACCAGACCTGATTTTGTTCTACACACAGCAGAAAATCCAGCAATTTATATAATAGACTTCAATAGTCACCATGAACTGTGTAAGTACTCTCAAAATGATGAAAATGGGAGCATTCTTGCTGAATGGGTTGAAGAGAATAATCTTCATCTAGTGTTTGATGCCAAAGATCAAGGCAGTTTCAGGTCAGCTGCTTAGGGCAAGGATTCAAATCCTACTTATGCTTTGTTACCTGCAATGAAAGTGGCTTCCCCATCAATGCCACAAGAAAAGTGATATATGTCTTTCCTCACAGCCAACATAGACCTGTAATAATACAAACTGGCTGCATGGTTCCTGTCATACGATCAACCCCACATGCTCAATGAAATTTCCAGAAAGCTGACTGGACGAAGTTTTCAATTGAACTGGATAAGACCATTCACTGGATCCCTGCATCACATAAGTACTATCATCACTTCATTGGTGCACTAACAGCAACAGTTAAAAAGTGTGCGCCAAGAGGATACCAAAAAGAATATGTTCCAGGATGGAGTGATGAAAGTGAAACACTGTACCAACATTTCCAGCAAAGTGGTGACTCAGATATAGCTATGGAACTATTGTCCTGCTTGGACAGGTCTCAGAGGCATAAATGGGCAGAAACTGTTGAAAATATGGACTTTACTCACTCGAGCAGGGAAGCATGGAGTCTTCTGAGAAGACTGGGAGGAAGTGCACAAGTATGCAGAAAAAATTCTGAAGTAACACCAAACTCAATTGCTGCCCACATCATTACTACCCCAACAGTACCTGCCGACAAGAAACATACAAGACATATCAGATGACAGTTTCATGACCTCATCTGAGTATGCCCGTCCCTTAACAGTTTCAGACATTGACTTCGGACTGAAGAACCTCAAACCCCTTAAGGCCCCTGGATTTGATGGTATCCCTTCTGAATTCCTGATCCATATGGGAGGAAATGCTAAGAAATAGCTGGCAGAATTCTTCACGGGCACCCTGCTGACTGGTCAACTTCCATTAGACTTTAAAAAGGCGAAGGTAATAACTGTTCTGAAACCAGGAAAACCCAGTAACATGGTAGAAAGCTATCGCCCCATTGTCCTGCCTTGCTTATGATACAAGCTTTTTGAAAGGCTAGTATATAACAGAATAAGTCGTGCTATCCTAGAGAATGTTCTGGTTGATCACGCAGGCTTCACACCAGGGCGTAGTTGCTGCAACCAAGTCTCACACATCCTTCACAGAATCAGGATGCCAAATGAAGCAGATTCATCTGTTGTGTTTATTTATCTAACTGCCACCTTCGACACTGTGTGGAGGGAAGGCCTTATCTACAAAGTTCTCTGCATCATACCCAGCATAACAATGGTTCGACTGATTAACAGCATACTAAGCGATCGGAAGTTCCAGGTAATCACTGGAAGCAACATAAGTAAGGAGAGGAAGCTAAACAATGGATTGCTTCAAGGATAAGTTCTCTCACCATTAATGTTCAACCTGTATGTCTGATCTACATGACACTTCATCCAGAAAATTCTGCTATCGAAGACTTTGCTCTAGCTTTACAACACCAGGAAATGAAGACAACAGAAAAGATTCTAACTAATGACCTGTCTGTATTACATAATTACTTCAAAATTTGGAGACTCCAACCCAGTGTGAGTAAAACAGAAGTGTGTTGCTTCCATTTAAATAATCAGTTGGCAAACATAAAACTGGGAGTATGTTTCAGAGGCAGAATTATTCATCATAATTGGAACCCAAAATATCTTGGTGACATCCTGGACTGCACACTATGCTTTAAACAGCTTCTTAACTTAGCTCAAAAGTTGAGGACTCGAAACAACATCATCCATATGCTATTGTGGAACTACCTGGGGATTTTCAGCAACCACCCAGTGATCTTCAGCTCTGGGTTTGGTGTACTCAAGTGCTGAGTATTGTGCACCTGTTTTGACAAACAGTCATCATACTAGGCTTGCTGAGACCCAGCTGAATATGAGAATGTGCATAATACCTGGTGTAATCAGATCTACTCCAGTTTATTGGCTTCCACAGTTAACTGGTATTATGCCTCCTGATCTACACAGATGTAGTGCCCTTATGAGGGAATTCCACAAGATATCCAGGAATTTTAGGCTACCTGTGCATAGCGCCCTGCCAGTTTTAAATCGTAAGAGACTGAAATCATGCCATCACACTCTATGTAATGCTGCTGAGATGATTGCCAAGGATTTCAAACCCCTTGAAGTATGAAATGGTCAGTGGGAAGCAGTGACAGATGTGCACCTGCATAACATCTTGTCAGGTTCTAAACTTCCACATGGATTCGACCTACCATGCAAGACCTGGACTACCCAGCCATGGCCAATGGAGGGAAGCTCTCTTCAAGTGGCAGAACTGCCTACTCCAGCTTGTGACTATGGGGCTCCATATTTTATTTATTTGTCCATATAAATCTCTTTTTCAGTACATATATTGTACACAGGATATTATACAGAAAACCTTTTTAGTTATTGGTTTCAAACATCAAATATACATCATTTAAATTTTTATAACAAATTGGATCTATACAGTTAATAATTACAAATTTTTGAAATACTGTATATTTATAACTTATTTCTACAATTAAAGATACAAATTACATTTTTTCTTGCATAAGATACTGTGAGATTTAATAGTAGCAGTTTTTCAGAAGGTAGGCTGTCACAGACTTTTTAAAGCTTTGTAGTCCAGGTAGAGATTTTATATGTCTTGGTAATCTGTTGTAAAGTTTTGTTCCTGCATGATATACACCGTTTTGGCATAGTGTGGTGTTACAATGATTAACATGTATGTCACAGTATGACCTGGTACTGTAATCATGGGTGCTTTTATTTTGAGTAAAAAGGTTTTCTTTTCTCAGTATACATTTTTTAACATTCATGACTACTTCCACTATATAAATGCAGGAAAGGGTTAGGATCTTTAGATCTTTAAAAAAAGGTTTGTATGGTTTTCTGCTGCTCACTTGTTTCATTATTCTTATAATTGCCTTTTGTTTCCTGAAAACTGTTATGGCCTGGTGTACATTTCCCCAGAAAATGATACCGTACTTCAGTATTGAATGTACACGAGCAAAGTATACAGCCCTAACTGTTTCTGTGCTAGTATTGTTGCAGAGAATTCTTACTACGTAGCTCATTTTTGCTAGTTTAGAATTTAGAGATGTGATACCAGACTGTTCACCACATTGTCAGTGATGGCAGGATACGAGCTTATCACGGTGCTGAAGAGAACTTCCTGATAGCAACTCCAGATGCAGTGCATTGGATTGAAGGACTGGATGTTAAGTTGTAAAGCCATACTTAAGTTTCTTGTATGTAAAGATGTACATACATTATATAATTAAATTTTGTGATAGGTTTGTATTGGCCGTACATTAAATAAATAATCAACTAAATAAAACTTATCTAACTAATTACTTTACAATAAAAGAAATAGAAAAGGCATGTTCAGGTAATTTCTCAAAAACAGATTCCACTCCACATTTAAATGAGTTAAGTAAACTTACAAATAAAGTATATGATAAACAAATAATTGAATTTACTTTTCTGATTGGAGGCGAAGAAAATTTAACAGTTTCAATGAATATGATTTCATTCTTAAAGATTTTGTTGTTTTTGGTAAGAATTTAAAAGAGATTTAACAATTAATGATTGCGATCTTTCGGTGAGTGTTTTTGATTAACTTTACAAAATAATTCCTTACATCCATCAATTAAAATACTGGACAAATGAAGAAATTATTAATGAATTACGTAAACCAATGAGAAAAAATATGTAATTTTTTTTTTGGAATAGATGATTTATGGCAAGCAGACTAAGTCGAAATCAATTGTGGAAAATTAAAAGGAGTTTCAAAAATAAATAAAGGAGATAAATATTTATTAAAGAAATAGAATGAATGTATAGGAAATAAATATGATCATATAAAAGAACTTCATAATTATTGGAATAAAAAAGCATTTTCTTGTGAAAATTGTAAAAAAGGAATTAAAAATTCTTCAAAATTTATTCAGAGGTGTAGCTATAATCAAAAATATAAACAAAGGTATTATCAAAGAGTTGAATGTTTTTGTAGAAAATTTATTAGTAAAGTATGTCTGAAAGTACAACAAAAATTACCACATCATGAAAAATATTAAATACTGATTTTTTTTAAATTTCATTATTTGTTTTAGTTAATCTTCTAAGCAACTGTTTAATTCACATAAGAAATTATTGTTATCATCTATTATCTTATTTGAGTCTAATTTGTAATGACCATGTGGGGGTGTTTTAATTACATTTATAGTATAATATATTTATCATCATCAGAACTTAAAAGAATTTTATTACATTCAACTATATGCAGTGCACATTTATATAATCTAGTTACATGGATTTTTCTATATTTTTTATCCAAACAATATTTATAATCATCTAAACTAATTTCAGTTTTGACAATATTTTTTTTAACTCCTTTAGATTTATTCTCTTGTTTGTCAACAACTATATAATCATACATTTTCAGTCATAAACTAACGCACTCTGACATAATTTTTCCACAATTTTCAGCTTTAATTTTTCTAAAAACTTTCTTCTTTACTTGTAATATTCTATAAAATTTAAATTTTGAATAATCACTTGTGTTAAATTCGTTCATCATTGAGTTTGTATCTTTATAAAAATCTTCAGTTCTTATTTCATAAATAAACGAATATGTATCCATATAACATAATTAATGTTTTTCATGGTATATTGCTTCCATAAAATTATAATGAAAATCATAGCCATTTTATTTTCGAAATATCTGGAATACTCTTTCCAATATAAATTAGTTTATTGAATTATACTATTGTTTTTACCATAAGAACTGCAACTAGAATTTCTGAAAATACAGTAGTATGTACAAAATTTGGTTTTGAAATATGTTTCGCATATCAATTACTATAAGTTCTAAATTCAATTTTTTCACCTTCTACAGGCATATCTATTTTTACTTCTTTATGTCCTTATCAATCGATTTCATGATTGTTTAATTTTTCTTGTGAATAAAAATGTCTTCAACATCTTTCACAAGGATAACTTTTTGATTTGTTGTTAGTTGTCTGTCATTTAATTAATCTAGTTAAATCTTTCATCAAACAATACCAACAATTATTTTCCACTTGAATGAAAAGAAGATTAACATGTTTTTCTTGTTTATTTTCTGTACGGCAAAGAGGATATACAAAAATCATTCATCATAAGCGTGAACATTAACACAAATACAGTGAAACTTGATCAAAACGGAATCGCCTAGGACTAAAATAATTTACCAAGTTGGACACGGTTCCAGATTACACAGAACTCACTGGGCAATGTAAAATCTGTTGGTAAATGCGCAACAATGTTTCTGTATATGCCGTTGAGCATCAATAATGAGGAAAACGAGAAAGGCAACAATGAGAGCGCTGACGAACAAACCATTTCCTTTGTTGTACTGTAACAACACTGACTAACTTATTCGTTGTTGCACATAGCGGCACATTTTAGGTCCACACCAGCAGCACCGCGCTGTGCTGGAACTCTTTCCATCATTTTGCACCGCTCAACAGAGGTGTTAAAAGTAACAACCTTGCAGAGTCGTGAATAACTAATGAATTGTAATACAGTAGTACTGTATAGGCTCTTTTCCGCATAATACAATGAATTATTAAGTACATTCTAAGATTTGCTTTCCATTTTCGCGTTAGGCACTTTCCACTTTATACAAAAAGTCAGCATATAAAAGTGCACTGAAAGCATCGGGACTGAAATACTTGTATGGTTTCAGCAGATTTCCAAATTACACATGTGCTAATTTGAGCAAGTTTTACTATATTTGACTTCTCTTCAAATTATGTAACATCTGTCAACTGAACAGGAAAATTAATTTTTTCTTTTTCAAACATTTCATCTACTTCTAATCCAATATTTTTATGATTATTAACTCTTTCTCCATGCTCATTTTCTGGATATAAAGCTGATTTTAATGAACAAAGGAAACATTTTTGATTTGTGTTTTTTAGAATAATTACAGCTTTTTTATCTTCAATTTTTTTTTGGTAAATCGATATAAGAAGAATCAGAAATTGGAGTGTGTCTATTAACACTTAATTCTAAACTATTTATATAAAATAATGACAAACCAGATTTTTTTCTTCACATTTCTTCCATTACAGTTGGTAGTTTATTTGTTGATTTTTGATAGCAATCTTCTAAATTAGTTGTTCTTAATAAAACGTCATTATTTGTTTTAAAATTATATTCTTGTATTTTGGCTGGTCTTTTAAAATTATTTTAAAATTTCATGTTCACTTTAATTGCTCTTGCTTGCATTAAAATATTCTAAATTTACTGATTACTTCACCTTTAGTTTGTTTAAAAACTTCTTGTGGTTCAACAATAATATCAACATTATTAATTTTGTACGTTATTATTCTAGATTTAAAAGCAGAAGCTTTTCTATTCAGTCATTTAGGTGAATTTAAAAAAAATCATCATCTAGCAAACTGAAATTTGGAACATTTTTCTGATGGTTTTTTTGTTGTTGAGTTTCGTGACATTTATCTACTAGAAGCTTTTGAAAATAATTCTCATTATCAATGTTATTAATATTACCCCCCAGATTTACTGATAAGAGCGATTAATTGTTGCTTATTAAGTGTAGAATAATTTTTAAAATTTTTCATTTTACAGATTTGATGAAGTTCTTTTAAAGATTTTTTATTCAATTCATTATCATTATTATTAATACTGTCCTCCGATTTTTTATAAGATCAATTAATTGTTGTTTAATAAGTTTTGAATAATTCTTGAAAGTTTTTATTTTACAGATGTCATGAAGTTCCTTTACAGATACAGTCAACAGGATTTAGAAACAGCATGATTAACTTCTCTTTATTAAGTTTTTAGCTTTCTCATTTTACAAATTGTGTTCTTAGTCCTTTTCTATTTTTGTATCTTAGTTCCGTCTTCTTCATTTCTTTAATATTAAAATTATCAATAAATTCCTCTAGATCTTGACTAGTTACATTTGATTAACCCTTTTCTTTACAATAATTATCTACATCAGCACAATTTAATCCACAATTTTCTTTACAATAATTTTCTAAGTTTTGAAATAGCTCAGCTTTCAAGTACATTTTGTTTTGATTTTATTTATATAGAAAAAATTTAACTTTTTAAAAAATTAATACAGTTATGGTTGAAATGTAGTTTGAGTTTTTTAATTAAAATTTCAATCAATTATATAGATAGATGATGTTTGACAGAGCTTATTTATAAAGATAAATGTATTAAATTTTAATTTTTTAAATGAATGAAAATTTTGTTCACAGATATCGATAAACACAATCTCAGAGAGCTTACTTATATAGAAAAAATTTATTAGATCTATTATTTCCTTAATTAAATGTACATTTCTTTGGCAGATATACATACATTTTTAAATGGGGGAAATGGCAAAACTAAAATCTTGTTTTGTATTAGAGAAGTTTTAAAAAATATTCTCTTTGATCCAGAAACCTCATAAACATACTGCAGTTCCAGTATGTAGAGTCACTGCTTCTCTCTTGCTACAGCACAGCAAATACCGTCTGGCAAATCCTGTGCTGGCATCCACCTGAGCTGCAATACAATTCACTGCTCCTGTATGACACAGCGTAAAGTGGGATCCTCCTGTTGTTTTAACACTATCTCTGCCCAACAAATATCATTTAAAGTATCACAGTTCCAATATAGGTACTCTACAATAATTTTGTCTTTCCCCACTATGTGTGATGCATAGCTTGAGAGCTGTGCAAGGCACTTAACCTGCCTGCATTGATGTGGTGACTTGAAATCATTGTCATGATGAAAAATAGCTACCAATGGCTTGTGATCAGCAAAAATTGCAAAATGTCTCCCTTTGACAGATGGGTGAAAGTGTTTCATTGCTAAATAAATAGCAAGCATCTAACATGCAGTGAACTACACATCATTTTTGCTGTTGTCGAGTCAAGTTCTTAGAGAAAAAGGTAAGTGGCTGCAAACATCCATTGTTTCTCAAAAAAAAAAAAATGTTCAAATGTGTGTGAAATCTTACGGGACTTTACTGCTAACATCATCAGTCCCTAAGCTTACACACTACTCAACCTAAATTATCCTAAGGACAAACACACACACCCATGCCAGACGGAGGACTCGTACCTCCGCCACGACCAGCTGCACAGTCCCTTCTTTTCCTATTGCACAGATGCTCCCACGGCTATTTCACTCACGTCTGCCACAAGTGCCAAGGGTGATGATAGATCACTAGACCACCTTTTTTTGTGCAAACTGCCACTGGACCTCCAAATGTCTTTCATACCATGAGCAAATAAAGAATCGTGGACAACGCAATTCTGCCAAACTCAGAGACTTGTGCCTGCTCCCAACACCCCCCCCCCCCAAAAAAAAAAAAAAAAAAAAAAAATATATATATATATATATATATATATATATATATATATATATATATATGCTCAACTGGAGTGCAAAATGAGATGTTGCACTGTACTGTGTACTTCCGAGAAGGACCAAACAAAGGCAAGTGACTAGCTGGACCTCGGCCTGCCTGTGGCCTGGCCCACACATGCCGCACGTGTGAAGTTCAGGATGCTGTGGCTGGCCCAGTGCTAAACATTTATCACTATAGGAAGCAATCTTGGAAACGTTGACCACCATACCTATATGCTGCACTGTTGCTATCAATGTCATCAGCACTTCTTAGACAGACACCGACTTCCAAACCGTTATCGATAAGAAACATGAACACACACGATAAGAAACATGAACACACAAGCATGCGCGCGCGCGCGCACGCACACACACACACACACACACACACACACACACATAATAGATTTCTACACTTAACATTTACAGTTCTCCACAAAGTTCATACTTCATGAAGGACATTAACTTTCAACCTTAAAACTAGTCTTGTATAAACAATTGGTGTGATCAGTTGACTGCTGCTAATGTGGCATTTGCCTACTGCCTCACCATTCTCTGATCTGGGTGCTTGTGTTGTTGCCAATGTATATTAGTGGCCATCTTTGAAGTTTGGGTAACTGCAGGGTTGAGTTCATTGATGTGCAAAGTTGCTGAAATGCTTGTACACATCTACATACACATACATACTCCACAAGTCACCATACAGTGCATGGCACAGGGTTCTATGTACCACCATTAGTCACTTCCTTTCCTGTTCCACTAGCAATAGAGCAAGGGAAAATGACTGTCTATTAGCCCCTTTTTGTAGTCCTTAAGGGAAACTTATGTTGGTGACAGTAGATTCAATATGCATTCAGTCTCAAATATCAGTTCTGTAAGCTTTTGCAATAGTGTCACATGTTAACAACTTTGTCTTTCCTCTGGGGATCCCCATTTGAATTCATGAAGCATTTCCGTAATACCTGCATGCTGATCGAACCTACTCATAACAAATCTAGCAGCACAGCTCTGAAGAGCTTCAATGCAGCCTATCATACTAGCACCACCATTTTGGCAAGTCTTGTTGCATGGCAGCCTTCATATTGTTTCAAACTGTGACTTCATATCTGCTATTTGTGTGTGTCTATCTGCATGTTAAGTTTTGTCATTCATGCAGTCAGCTGATCTATGGTGAGTTTGGACAATGTATACTGCTGGTGAGAAGTATTTGTGCACATTACAGGACCAGTGGCATCAGCTTCCTCCTCTCTGCCTGCTCCTGCATCCTTGTCTTGATTGCTGCCGATTTTTGCATATGGAGAAACCACCCTTAAATAGTTTACTTGCTAAATCTTGCAATGGCATGTCTGTTGGTGCTGCAATAACATTGTGGATGTGGAAGTTCACAAAGCCATAAGATGCATAAAGACAGTTCAGGTAGAAGTTCTGGGTCTGCTATGTATGTACAGTTTTGGACACTTGTGAAGCAGTCTTATCACGCAAGTTTTCACCTGCAAGAATCTTTTGTAATCACAGTTCTAGTGACAGCACACATAATCTCATGAGAGCTTTCTTTAGTGCAGCTCAACTTTGCTGTAATGCGATCCATCAGTGTTACTGAACATTCAGTGCTGTTTAAATATGCATCCACCTTGTATGAGCCAAAGATGGAATCACGTCAACCAGAATATAGGAAATTGAACATTTCCATGTCGCACGTACATACTCCCTTCTTGTATATTTATATCTGCCATGTCATTTTTCAGTGAATTAAAAGCCACGGATGGCGATATTGGGTTGAGCAGTAAGCCTTGTTCCATTCTGATTCTAGTTTCAGGGGCTTGCATCAATGAATCCATTGTCTCTGACAATATGTTCCACTGTTACCTTTGCATTCCTTTTCCTTTTTGTGGTCATCACTATGGGAGCTATGAATTATTCTCTCATTCGCAATAAATATTGTCCTATATTCAATAATAGCTTCATTATGCAAGAATAGGATGAACAAAGAACAGGAGATAAACAAATGCAAAGAATAACCGCAACTATGCCGATGGTGGCAGAGATACTTTTTATAGTTCATGGTGGTTTCACTCACTTGTCACAGTAAAGTGTATTGTGGTGTTGCCACAAATCTTGGTTAGGAATCTTCCATCCTCAGATCTAGCTTTATGTGGTCATTCCACTTTAACTGGCTCTGCACACACATACCTATATTTTAAAAATTGTGACTTACTCCCATAATTTCTCATCAGTGGTCTAATATATCAATAATGGCTCATTTCTCCCATTTTGTGCTATATTTTACATTTTCTTTGTTGAGGACCAACTACCAATCCTTTTACCAAGTGTCAACCCTCTGCAGATCTTTCTGCACTTGCTACAATGTTCTAATATTACAACTTTCCTATACACAATAACAGCATCAATAGACAGCCTTACAAAGCTTCTGATGTTATCCACTAGGTCATTTACATACACATGAGGAGCAGTTCTGTACTACTCCCATTAAGAGTTATGTGGCAAGTTCTGTTGCTATAAAGTCTTCGATCCAATAAAAAAGCTGGGCTGTTATTCTGTAAACTAATAGTTTATTCACTACATGACATTGTGGACCTGTTCTTAATGACTTCTGGACATCACTGAAGATAGAATAAACCCAGTCACTGCTACCAACAGAGAAGACAGAGTTTTAGATGATAACTGTCTGCAGCATCCATGTACAAAGGAGAGTTTTTGTTTCCAAAAATGACAGATTAATGACATCTCCTTCAATTCACAAAAGGTATTAAGTACAGGTCCACACTATAATGTAGTGAAGAAATTACATTAGCATAAAACATTTTCTGTATTTCTACAATGGCCTGATGTCAGCAATACAGACCTATAGTAATGTAGCTCTATCATTTCTCTGTCCTTGAAAATAAGAATATCATGCACATTTCTCCAATTTGTTGGAGTGCTTTGTCATTTTAGTGATTTACAATCAACTGTTACTAGGATATTAGCAAGTTTTGTCAGATAATCTGTATGGAAACATCAAGACATCCAATGAGGTCAGATCACCTTTCTTCCACTTAACAGTTTTAGTTGATCGTCTGTTTCATTATCACTTATATCATTAGCTGCCATTTTGGCATTATGAGACATTTTGATGGACTGTTTATGGAATAACCTTCTTCAGTGAGACACTTAAAAAGAAAAAAAAAAAAAACATTATTTTCAACTAATTTGTATCATCCCCCATTTTGGGGCCAGTATAATCACTGAGTAAGTGGATGTATTACTTTAATGCAGTGACTTAGTGAATAACTTATAGATAAGTTTTAACTTTCAGATTCACTGATAGGTTCCTATGCTTCTCCCCTTACATATGTGGTGGTAATGTCCAGCCTCTGCTTGACAACAGGGTCTTTGTTTTGGTTGAACCTCTTTACTGTTGTAACAGCTTCATAACATGTCTAATGATCTGTCTATGGTCTTCTCCATACCTCGTAACCTGGATTGACCCATTTGTTTTTAAAATATGCTGCACAATACCGATTTTTAATTTTATGCTTTGGCACTCCACTGATGATTGAAATATATTCAACCACCAGAATTCTAACTGGCTTCCTCCAGGCCAATACATCAGCAAAGTATTAGTGGCCTTGGCTATGAAGGCATGTATGTGTGTAGGTTGTCTCTTTTTAACTAATGGTAAGGTCTTTGTGAAGCATGAAAACCATCTGAGGATACGACACAAGAAATCATATTGGGGACAGGTGTGAAGACGAACAGCTGTATACAAAGGCCTCGGGAATATCCTTGCAATATTGAAAGAGAATTGCTCATTTCTGCAGAAGATGGTGACAAGGCTTTTGGAGGTTGAAATTTTGTGTGAGAAGTTTTGCAATTCTTAAAGATGAGGTTTTTCTTACAATGTTACCAGAGATGTGGAGACTGACTTGTAGGGAGGATCAAATGAAATGAATTGATCAGAAAGGTAATGTATAAGTCATGACAATTGAAATTTTCAGACAGAATCGGACTTAAATCTGGTTTCCTGGCTTTCATTAGTAGTATCCTTAACCATTGTGTTATATACGAGCCTGATTCAAATTTTCATGTAATATTCATGTTACAACCTCTGATTTCCAAACACTACAACCATAGGTCCTCCCACACAGTCTCTTGGGTACAAACCACTGGGGAACAAATTTGGTGGAGGGGTACTCTGATATTTGTGCAGGACTTACAGTGGTCTAATTTTCAAGCATAATTTTAGAAATTTTGTAGTTATAGACTCTAAAACCCAGTTCAGATGGTATGGTGGACCACACTGCCTTTGATTTATTTTTATGTCTTAAAATGAACCATATATTTGCCCTTTATTTTATGCATTCATAACATTATTAAATATAATTATATAATTCTGAACATATTCAACAACACTTCTCACTTCCAGTGATCCATTTGAATTTACTTGACACATGATGTGTATTTTTAGGCTTTCTTAGCAAATGATAGTAATGAAATATTCTTGGGTATTCAGCCATGTTAGTGTCATCCAAATGGTGTGACATTTCCTCAAGATGACTTGCTGCCATCTTCAAGTGGTCTTGACAACTGATTGTCTTCCACTGGATGCCATCTTATATATCCCCTACCTCCTGATGTTGATCTCAAGCCCATGGTGCCCAGGCATGGCTCCACTGCCAAAGTGGTCTTCAATTGGTGCACCATAACACCTGAGTTCATTTAGTAGGTGTGATGTGAGTGGATCTCCACACTGATTGTCACTGTGCTTTCAGCACATTCAAAGCTGGGTCTCAAACGTTACTGAGTTAGAAGCCACTGTCTTCCTTTTTTCCCAAATAACCCTTTTGGAGGGTATGAAAAATCAACATTGTTTCTGCTTCTTTGTTTTCTGTAGTCTCCTTTGTGCCAACACTTCTTTCCTATAGCCAGATATCCACAGATTCTTTAGAAACATTGTTACAGAATGTGTTGGTGTGTTTTAAGAACTTGTTTCCTGTCATAATTCACACTATATCCTTTGGTCCTTTGGATACACAGTGTTGTTGATTATTCTTTATCTGTGTGATGCTTGTACTCCATGCATATTTCCTACACTGTCAAGAGAGACTGACCTAGGCGTATATTCCTGCACTTGCATGGTGTGTGGTAGCCTATTGCTTACTGCAGTCCTAGGTCATCCTTAACAGATCCCAACAAGGCTTTCATCTCTGCTGATGGGTGACATTCACACTTGGTGTGCAGAGTATCTTCCTAACTTCTGCTCACGTGTTACCAAAATAAGACATCAAAATTGCTGCAACAGGTTTCTCTTCTTCATCTGGAAGCTGTGGCCTAGGCTCTTTTTGATTTTATGGCACACTGGATCTGATCTAGTTCTAATCTTGCCACACAGACACGTGTCAACAGGACTTTTTCCAACACCTGAACTGCCCGCACTAAAACACCAAGTTCACAACCGATACACAGAATCTCTGGACATACTCATCAAGTGAAAGTCAGATGGTACACTAGGGCACAGTGTTTACCATAAACCAGTGCACACAGATTTGTACTTGTATACCACCAGCCGTCATGCCTCCATGCAATATTGTAAGAATACTATCAAAAATAATGTCAAGTGTGTATTGTGCTTGCTTCCCAAGATGAAAGCCTTTCTGGGGTCTGTTGAGGATCGCCTAGTGCTCTGGAAACCTGGAGAGCATCACATCTGATGCCACTGTGGGAGAATGGCTGTTTGGAAGGTACAGGAAAGATGCACAGAGCACATGCACCACACAGATAAAGAACAACCAACAAATTCAAATGTCACAAAGAACATCATAACAGTCAACTTATGGATGAAGATGACACAGTTCAGTTTATTGGACCAAAGGTGGATAGGAACTCAAGTTGAAATGTTCATGTTGCTTTACTATCACATAACTCACGCAGTTTTATGTTGTTATAGAACTAGTAGTAAATGCTTCTGATGTGAGTATTGGAAAAATAGCATATCATTTTGAATCTGTCATTAGGTATCGTATAGTTTTCTGGTGAAATTTAAATAGCACATCTCAGATATTGACACTACAAAAGAAAATTGCCAGATACATGTGTACTGCACAGCAAAAAGAATCTCACTGCCCATTATTTAGGAAACTACAAACACTTCCTGTTTCCTTCCACTACATTTACAAAATTATAATCCTACACAGCAAACAAAAATTATTTGAGGTAATTGTGCTAGCCACACTTCCAACGCTACAAAAAAAAGATAATTTTATGCTTCCCACAGACCTTTTGAAAATATATGCAGTCTCCAAAATACTTGGGGTTGAAAATATATAATAGATTAACAGGCACAAACATACTTAATATGAAGCCAGAGTCTCTAAAAATTATGTTGCAAGTGCTTCTGTGGGAGAAATGCTGCTATTCAGTGGAAGAATTTATAGGGATAAAAAGATAATTTGAGAAAGGTGAAGCTTAGTATTAGTTGAACACATCAATGACCAATTAAAAATATTTTTAGAATGACTTACAAAACTGAGACAGGGATTTTCAGAAGCAGATAACAACTCTTGATCCTCATCTTTCATTGGAAGTTTGCTTATCCCTTCATTTTTATTATCCTTCTTATTTACAATCAGTTCCTGTAACTTTACTTTTTCTTCTTCTTGCTGTAAGAGAACATTTACACAGCATTATTTCAGCCTAAACATTTTAAAAAGTTTGTGAAACAGTACAAATCAGTCAGCTGAGCTCATGAAAGAGTTACAGTAACTAAACACACAATGAAATCTATGTTGTTGATTGAAAATAGTTAACAGTTTCTGAAAGAAGGATAATGTATGTATAAGTTTTATACACTCCTGGAAATTGAAATAAGAACACCGTGAATTCATTGTCCGAGGAAGGGGAAACTTTATTGACACATTCCTGGGGTCAGATACATCACATGATCACACTGACAGAACCACAGGCACATAGACACAGGCAACAGAGCATGCACAATGTCGGCATTAGTACAGTGTATATCCACCTTTTGCAGCAATGCAGGCTGCTATTCTCCCATGGAGACAATCGTAGAGATGCTGGATGTAGTCCTGTGGAACGGCTTGCCATGCCATTTCCACCTGGCGCCTCAGTTGGACCAGCGTTCGTGCTGGACGTGCAGACCGCGTGAGACGACGCTTCATTCAGTCCCAAACATGCTCAATGGGGGACAGATCCGGAGATCTTGCTGGCCAGGGTAGTTGACTTACACCTTCTAGAGCACGTTAGGTGGCACGGGATACATGCGGACGTGCATTGTCCTGTTGGAACAGCAAGTTCCCTTGCCGGTCTAGGAATGGTAGAACGATGGGTTCGATGACGGTTTGGATGTACCGTGCACTATTCAGTGTCCCCTCGACGATCACCAGTGGTGTACGGCCAGTGTAGGAGATCGCTCCCCACTCCATGATGCCGGGTGTTGGCCCTGTGTGCCTCAGTCGTATGCAGTCCTGATTGTGGCGCTCACCTGCACGGCGCCAAACACGCATACGACCATCATTGGCACCAAGGCAGAAGCGACTCTCATCGCTGAAGACGACACGTCTCCATTCGTCCCTCCATTCACGCCTGTCGCGACACCACTGGAGGCGGGCTGCACGATGTTGGGGTGTGAGCGGAAGACGGCCTAACGGTGTGCGGGACCGTAGCCCAGCTTCATGGAGACGGTTGCGAATGGTCCTCGCCGATACCCCAGGAGCAACAGTGTCCCTAATTTGCTGGGAAGTGGCGGTGCGGTCCCCTACGGCACTGCGTAGGATCCTACAGTCTTGCCGTGCATCCGTGCGTCGCTGCGGTCCGGTCCCAGGTCGACGGGCACGTGCACCTTCCGCCGACCACTGGCGACAACATCGATGTACTGTGGAGACCTCATGCCCCACGTGTTGAGCAATTCGGCGGTACGTCCACCCGGCCTCCCGCATGCCCACTATACGCCCTCGCTCAAAGTCCGTCAACTGCACATACGGTTCACGTCCACGCTGTCGCGGCATGCTACCAGTGTTAAAGACTGCGATGGAGCTCCGTATGCCACGGCAAACTGGCTGACACTGACGGCGGCGGTGCACAAATGCTGCGCAGCTAGCGCCATTCGACGGCCAACACCGCGGTTCCTGGTGTGTCCGCTGTGCCGTGCGTGTGATCATTGCTTGTACAGCCCTCTCACAGTGTCCGGAGCAAGTATGGTGGGTCTGACACACCGGTGTCAATGTGTTCTTTTTTCCATTTCCAGGAGTGTATTTTACTTTTAAAAATATTTCTATCAGATATTTTGAGTTTCAGACTGACAATAAAACAAAAAAAATAGGACGTGCATAACATATCTGGTACTGTCATGATGTGCATGTAAGATAATTGAAGAAAACCAAACTCAAAAGAAATATAAATCATTTTCTGGTTTAAATTTACTAGTCTTAATCAAAGAAACTGCACACACAAATTTTTGTGTTTAGCTGAAAATCTACCTTCTGTGAATACATTTGTTTTGCCTTTGTTAGTTCATTTTTCAAACAATGGGAACTTCAGGTTGGAATATCAACAAGCAAGCACACCTCATGCACACATGACTGCCATCTACAGCAGCTCAGGCCATCACTCCAGTCCAAGCTTTTGCATGAGGTGTGCTCGCTTGGGTGAATGAATGTGTGTGTTTTCTTTTCTGAAGAAAGCTTTGGATGAAATCTAAACGTGTAACAGCCTTTACATTGAGCCTGTCTGCAACTCAATGTGTCATCTTTATGGTTAGTAGCAATCTATCCTTTTACTTACATTGTTAGTCCATTTTTCTGAAGTTCTCACTTCACTGATTCTGTTTCAGTAGGTGTAGGGTGCTGAGGTAGTGCTCAACAAGCAGCCATAATTCTGGGGCTTAAATTGAGTGTGCTGGTCTTGTCAGCTGAGACTAAGATTGATCTTTTGCACTATTCAAGTTAAAACATGAGACTCTATTTTGATGTCAATAGGGTGTATGCACTGTGATGCATTTCAAAGGTGTGTGCATGAATGTTATACACTGAGAAGCCAAAACATTATGATCACCTGCTTAATAGTATGTCAGTCCACCTCTGAAACACAACATAGCAGCAATTCTGCATGGCATGGATTTGACAAATTCTTGGTATGTTTCCAGAAGTACTTTGCATCACATGATTGTATACAGCTCACGAAGTTCTTGTAAATTATGAACTGGTGCTTTGTGGAAATCGAGCTGATGCATGATAGTGTCTCAGGTTCAGATTAGGGGAATTTGGTGGCCAAGACATCAATGTGAGTTCACTATTATTTTACTAAAATCACTGTAGCACCATTCTGCCTTTGGACATGGGCTGTTATCTTGCTAGAAGATGCCATCACCACCAGGGAAGACATGAAAGGATGCAGGGTGCCCACAATGATGTTCAAACTGTCCACAGTTTTCGTGGAGGATGGTGCCTTGTATTACTACCACAGGACTCATGGTAGCCTACGTGAATGTCTCCTATAGTACAATACTGCCCATAGCTGCCTGTGTCTGTTAGTGTTAAATGTTTTTAGCAGCCACTTGTCTAGATGATGAAGTATCCAGACATGACCACTGACCTGGTGTAAAAAGATAGTGATTCATCACACCAGGAAATATGCTTCCATTGAACCAGAGTATAACCTCAATTGATCTTGTGGCCACTGTAATTATAATTGATGATGTCATTGGGTCAAAATGGGAACACATATGGGTGGACTGCTGCAGAGTCCCATGTTCAACAACATACACTGAATGGTGTGTTATCAAACACTTGGTCCTGTATTATCGTTGTACTCTGTTGTCATATCTGCTGCAGATTGCTACCTGTCCTGCTTTACAGAGTGGACAAGCCTCTGACCCCCAAATTCAATGATGAGGCCTGGACATCCAACGCTTAATTGTCTACTTGTGGTTTCACAGTTCTTCATCTTCTTTCCATAGATGTTCATGACAATAGTACACATTATGGCCACTGTCACCATTTCACAAATGTTCATGCTCAGGTGCCAAGCCATAACAATCTGCTATAAATTAAAGTTTCTTATGTCAGTGGTGTTCCCCAGTTGCAAATTGTATGATCCCCCATATTTCTTTGCTCTGCTTATATGCTTCCTGTACCACAACATGTGCCCACAATACAAATCAAGTGTCACTCAATCTTGCAACAGGCAGTGGACATAATATTTTGGATCATTGATGTACGTTCTGTATTAGTCCTTATTTATCTTCAACACCATTTTCTTGTATATATACACACAGTTTGTCAAGCCAGAATATAAAATGGTTTGATGAAAACAGAACATTCATACACTCTTTGGTCTACATCTTTAATATTCTTTGCATGCTTATAAAAATGACTTTCGTTGCTTACACACATACCCACACATGCACCCACCCACCCACCCATCCACCCACCCACCCACCCACACACACACACACAGACAGAGGTGTTGATAAATGACAATATGTAACCGATTTAACTGATTAGTCAAGAGTACCACAATACAGTGTTTCAGTGAGATAGCTGTTTATACATACACAATGCACATAACAATATTGTTAAATGGTAGATTTTCACCAGCTGGCCTCTTTTGTGACCTAGCATAGATGTTTAATTGTGCCAAACATAGCATTTAATTAGAGACATTGGAAAATCCAGGATGGAATGTAACAATGTAATAAAAAGAAAAGTTGCTACTCACCATATAGCGGAGATGCTGAGTCACAGACAGGCACAGCAAAGAGATTGTCAAAAATAAAGCTTTCGACCAGTAAGGCCTTCGTCAACAATAGACAACACACACACACACACACACACACACACACACACACACACACACAAATGCAACTCAACTCACACACACACAACTGCAGTTTGAGGCAACTGAAACCACACTGTGAGCAGCAGCAGCAGTGCGTAATGGGAGTGGCGACTGGGTGGGGGTAAGGAGGAGGCTGGGGTGGGGAGGTGGAGGGATAGTATGGTAGGGGTGGCGGACAGTGAAGTGTTGCAGGTTAGACGATGGACAGGGGAGAGGTAGGTGGGGAGGGGGAAATAGCGGAAAAGGAGAGAAGTAAAAAGACTGGGTGTGATGGTGGAATGATGGCTGTGTAGTGCTGGAATGGGAACAGGGAAGGAGCTGGATGGGTGAGGACAGTGAATAAAGAAGGTTGAGGACAGGAGGGTAACGGCGGGAACGTAGCATGTATTGCAGGGAAAGTCCCCATCTGCACAATTCAGAAAATCTGGTGTTAGCGGGAAGGATCCACATGGCACTGGCTGTGAAGCAGTCATTGACATGAAGGATGTTATGTTTGGCAGTGTACTCAACAACAGGGTGGTCCACTTGTTTCTTGGTCACAGTCTGTTGGTGGCCATTCATGTGCACAGACAGCTTGTTGGTTGTCATGCCCACATAGAATGCAGCACAGTGGCTGCAGCTTAACTTGTAGACCACATGACTGTTTTCACAGGTAGCCCCGCCTTTGATTGGATGGGTGATGTTTGTGACCGGATTGGAGTAGGTGGTGGTGCAAGGATGTATGGGGCAGGTCTTGAATCTAGGTGTCTTACAGGGGTATGAGCAATGATGTAAGGGGTTAGAAGCAGGGGTTGTGTATGGATGGACAAGTATATTGTGTAGGTTTGCTGGACAGCAGAAACTCATGTTGGAGGGTTGGGAAGAATAATGGGTGGGATATTTCTCATTTCAGGGCATGACGACAGGTAGTCAAAACCCTGTAGAAGAATGTAAGTCAGTTGCTCCAGTCCTGAGTGGTACTGAGTTACAAGGGGAATGTTCTGCTGTGGCCGGACGGTGGAACATTGGGAAGTGATGGGAGACTGGAAAGATAAGCATGGGAGATTTTTTTTCTACATGGTTGGGTGGATAATTACAGTCTGTGAAGGATTCTGTGAGACCCTCAGTATATTTCAAGAGGGACCGCTCATCACTGGAGATGTGATGACCATGTGTGGCTACACTGTATGGAAGGGCCTTCTTGGTGTGGAACAGGTGGGAGCTGTCAAAGTGGAGGTATTGCTGGTGGTTAGTAGGTTTGATACAGACAGAGGTACTGATGCAGACATCTTTGAGGTGGATGTCAACATCTATGAAGATTGCTTGTTGGGTTGAGTAGGACCATGTGCAGCAAAAGTTGTTAAGGTTCTGGGAGAATGTGGATATGGTGTCCTCCCCCACAATTTAGATCGCAAAGATGTCAGCAATGAATCTGAACCAGGTTTCAAGGAAGGATTCCTCTACATGGTCCATGAATAGGTTGGCATAGGATGGTGGCATGCAGGTGTCCATAGCTGTATGAAGATTTGCTTGTAGATAATGCCTTCAAAGTAAAAGTAATTGTGGGTAAGCATATAGCTGGTCATGGCAATTAGGGTTGTTGGTTGGGAATCCATTGGGCATTGGGAAAGGTAGTGTTCAATAGTGATAAGGCCATGGGCATTAGGAATGTTAGTGTAAAGGGAGGTACCATCAATAGTGATGAGCAGGGCACCATGTGGTTAAGGGAAAGGAACTGTGGAGAGTTGGTGGAGGAAATGGTTTGTATCTTTTACATAGGAGGGTTGGTTCTGGGTAATAAGTTAAGGTGTTGGTCTATGAGAGCAGAGGTTTTCTCAGTAGGGCACAGTAATCAGCCACAATGGAGCATCCTGTGTGGTTAGGTTATGGACTTTAGGAAGCATGTAGAAGATGGGAATGCGGGGAGTGGAAGGGAAGAATAGAGAGTTGGACTCCAGGGAGAGATTCCAGGGTGGGTCTAAGAATTTGTGTAGTGACTGGAGATCCTGCTGGATTTCTGGAATGGGGTCACTATGGCAAGTTTTGTAGGTGGATTACCTGGCAGAAGGACTCTGCCGACTGTCAGATACTTCCACCTACAAACCTTGCCACAGTGACCCCATTCTAGAAATCCAGCAGGATCTCCATTCACTGCTCAAATCCTTAGTCCCATCCCAGAATCACTCCCTGGAGTCCATCTCTCTACTCACCCCTACCACTCCCCACACTCCTACCTACTACATGCTTCCTAAGGTCCATAACCTAACCACCCAGGATGCCCCATTGTGGCTGGTTACTGTGCCCCCACTGAGAGAATCTCTGCTCTCATGGACCAACTCCTTCAAACTACGCTCCTGGAAATTGAAATAAGAACACCGTGAATTCATTGTCCGAGGAAGGGGAAACTTTATTGACACATTCCTGGGGTCAGATACATCAATGATCACACTGACAGAACCACAGGCACATAGACACAGGCAACAGAGCATGCACAATGTCGGCACTAGTACAGTGTATATCCACCTTTCGCAGCAATGCAGGCTGCTATTCTCCCATGGAGACAATCGTAGAGATGCTGGATGTAGTCCTGTGGAACGGCTTGCCATGCCATTTCCACCTGGCGCCTCAGTTGGACCAGCGTTCGTGCTGGACGTGCAGACCGCGTGAGACGACGCTTCATCCAGTCCCAAACATGCTCAATGGGGGACAGATCCGGAGATCTTGCTGGCCAGGGTAGTTGACTTACACCTTCTAGAGCACGTTGGGTGGCACGGGATACATGCGGACGTGCATTGTCCTGTTGGAACAGCAAGTTCCCTTGCCGGTCTAGGAATGGTAGAACGATGGGTTCGATGACGGTTTGGATGTACCGTGCACTATTCAGTGTCCCCTCGACGAGCACCAGTGGTGTACGGCCAGTGTAGGAGATCGCTCCCCACACCATGATGCCGGGTGTTGGCCCTGTGTGCCTCGGTCGTATGCAGTCCTGATTGTGGCGCTCACCTGCACGGCGCCAAACACGCATACGACCATCATTGGCACCAAGGCAGAAGCGACTCTCATCGCTGAAGACGACACGTCTCCATTCGTCCCTCCATTCACGCCTGTCGCGACACCACTGGAGGCTGGCTGCACGATGTTGGGGCGTGAGCGGAAGACGGCCTAACGGTGTGCGGGACCGTAGCCCAGCTTCATGGAGACGGTTGCGAATGGTCCTCGCCGATACTCCAGGAGCAACAGTGTCCCTAATTTGCTGGGAAGTGGCGGTGCGGTCCCCTACGGCACTGCGTAGGATCCTACGGTCTTGGCGTGCATCCGTGCGTCGCTGCGGTCCGGTCCCAGGTCGACGGGCACGTGCACCTTCCGCCGACCACTGGCGACAACATCGATGTACTGTGGAGACCTCACGCCCCACGTGTTGAGCAATTCGGCGGTACGTCCACCCGGCCTCCCGCATGCCCACTATACGCCCTCGCTCAAAGTCCGTCAACTGCACATACGGTTCACGTCCACGCTGTCGCGGCATGCTACCAGTGTTAAAGACTGCGATGGAGCTCCGTATGCCACGGCAAACTGGCTGACACTGACGGCGGCGGTGCACAAATGCTGCGCAGCTAGCGCCATTCGACGGCCAACACCGCGGTTCCTGGTGTGTCCGCTGTGCCGTGCGTGTGATCATTGCTTGTACAGCCCTCTCGCAGTGTCCGGAGCAAGTATGGTGGGTCTGACACACCGGTGTCAATGTGTTCTTTTTTCCATTTCCAGGAGTGTATTATCTGGAACCTACCCTCCTATATAAAACATACCAACCATTTCCTCCACTGACTCTCCAAAGTTCCAGTCGCTTTACCATATGGTGCCCTGCTCATCACTATTCATGATACCTCCCTTTCCACTAATATTCCTAATGCCCATGACCTTACCACTATTGAACACTACCTTTCCCAATGCCCGACAGATTCCAAACCAACGACCTCCTTCCTAGGCAACATGACCAACTATATGCTTACCCACAATTACTTCTCCTTTGAAGGCATTCCCTACAAACAAATCTGGGGCATGGCTATGGGCACCTGCATGGCACCATCCTATGCCAACCTATTCATGGGCCATCTAGAGGAAACCTTCATAAAAACCCAGAATCCTAAACCACATGCCTGGTTCAGGTTCACTGATCACATCTTTGTGATCTGGATCGAGGGTGAGGACACCTTACCCACATTCCTCCAGGACCTCAACAACTTTTGCTTGACCTGCTCCTGCTCAAACCAACAAGTCAACTTCATACATGGTGACCTCCATATCAAAGATGGCTACATTAGTACCTTTGTCCTTATCAAACCTACTACCCACCAGCAATACCTCCACTTTGACAGCTCCCACCTGTTGCATACTAAGAAGTCCCTTCTGGACAGTGTAGACATCTGTGGTCATCACATCTGTAGAGATGAGTGGCCCCTCTCAGAATATACTGAGGGTCTCATTGAGGCCTCCACAGGCTGTAATTATCCTCCCAACGTTGTGCAAAACAAATCTCCCACGCCTTATCTTTCCAGTCTCCCACCACCTCCCAAAGTCCCGCTGTCTGGCCACAGAGGAGCATTCCCCTCGTAAGTAACTACCACCCAGGACTAAAGAAACTGAATTACACTCTCTGCCAGTGTTTTGACTACCTCTCACTGTGCCCTGAAATGAGAAATATCCTGCCCACTATTCTTCTCCCCTCCCACACACACACAGTGGTATTTCACCATCCACCAAACCTACACAATATACTCGTCTATCCTTACACAACTTCTGCCTGCTTCCAACCCCTTATCTCATGGCTCATACCCCTGTAATAGACCTAGATGCAAGACCTGTCCCATATATCCTCCCACCACCACCTACTCTAGTCCAGTCACAAACATCACCTATCCCATCAAAGGAGGGGCTACCTGTGAAACTAGTTATGTGATCTACAAGCTAAGGTGCATTCTGTCTGTGCTGCATTCTATGTGGGCATGACTACAAATAAGTTGTCTGTCTGCATGAATGGCCACCAACAAACTGTGGCCAAGAAACAAGTGGACCACCTTCATTAGTCACTGTCCTCACCCATGCAGCTCCTTCCCTGTTCCCATTCCAGCACCACACAGCCATCATTCCACAATCACACCCAGTCTTTTTACTTCTCTCCTTTTCTGCATTTCCCCCTCCCCACCACTCCCCTGACCACCGTATAACCTGCAGCACTTCACTGTCCGCCACCACTAGGATACTATCACACCCCCTTCCTGCCCCAGCCTCCTCCTTACCCCCACCCAGTTGCCACTCCCATTATGCACTGGTGCTGCTGCTTGCAGTGTGGTTTCAGTTGCCTAAAACTGCAGTTGTGTGTGTGAGTTGGGTTGCATTTGCGTGTGTGTGTGTGTTTATTGTTGACGAAGGCCTTACTGGCCAAAAGCATTATTTGTGACAGTCATTTTGTTGTGCCTATCTGCAACTCAGCACCTCCGCTATATGATGAGTAGCAACTTTCCTTTTCATTATATAATTAGAGACCATGCATGTTCATGGTACACTTGGTTCAGCTTATGTAAAATTTGGTTTCTGTTTAAGAACCAAGATACAGAAAGTTACATTAGGCAGTTCCATTTATGCACAGAGCTACACCACAACAACTTGGGAAGAAATTACAGTGGGATGCTGCTGGATTTTATCATGAACACCCTTTTGTTATAAAGATGTGGCATTGAAAAATAGTAAATAGTTTTATTGTGAATTTTATTAAATTGTTTTGCACAAGTGAGCTAGATCTAAACTATGGAAAAGTAAAACTTGGCCAGGTGTATACCGTAAAAATAGTGCACCTCCTCAGCTGGTGTACTGTACCAGCAACAAACAACAGAAAAAGTAGAAACTTTGTGTGTGTGCATTGATTGAAGCTCAATCTAGAAAAACCATATAAAAATTCTGCCACAATTTTTAGTTCATCTACTTTTAGCATATGAATAATTTTCAAATTTACAGCCTCAGAAATCAGTAAGTTAACATACTTTGCATATTTTCATCTGTTGATGGCATATGAGTTAACAAAGTAGTTATAGTTAAACTTCATTCTATTGTCGATTGATCAGTTTTACAGTGATTTTAGATATGTTATGTTGCAACTTTATACAGAAATAAACAAAGTTCTTGGAAATTTGTCATTTGATACAAGAAATATTCTGTAGGAATGTTTACTGATAATATTTTTACTCAGTGATATATGATAGCCTGCACTGATTTATGCATCAGTGTAGCACACATAGGGAAAGTATGCAATCTAATTTGTTGTCATACTGCAAATAATAATAAATAATACAGTTTGAAGAATTGAAGAATTTTTTTTTTTAGTTCTTCTATGTTAAACTCACTGCACAGAAATATTAGGACATTTATATATTACTACAACACTACATCTTAGTCTGTATGTTTTCTTCTGTATTTTCAGCACTACACTTTGTTTTCCTTTTACTTCTTTCAGGAAAATTTGACATTTCAACATACATCTGTCCTACAGATTTTCCAACAAGTACTGTTTCACCTTATACCAGCATCCACAGATGAGGTGTTCCTTTAGTTTTCTTTTGAAGGTGCTCAGTTTCTTTATGCTCTTATCATCCTAGTGTATGCTTTCTTCTTACACTTGTAAGCCTCATGAATGATCAGACCTTTTCCTTTCTGATATGTTTCAAAGAGTTCAATCAGTTCATCTCTTGCTTTTAAGCTTCTGTGGCGAATCATTTTTTGTTTGATTTACCCCTAATAGTTCTGCATATTTTAGGACAGGCTACATCTATGTGGTTTCTTAATACACCACAGAAAGATTCCCAGCTCTTTTCTGCTACGGTTGCAGGTTCGAATCCTGCCTCGGGCATGAATGTGTATGATGTCCTTAGGTTAGTTAGGTTTAAGTAGTTCTAAGTTCTAGGGGACTGATGACCACTGCAGTAGAGTCCCATAGTGCTCAGAACCAGCTCTTTTCTACACTGCCCTCTATGTACATATTGTCTCACCTTTCTTCTTTTAGCAAAAAGTCTAGTCTGTTCAGATTTCTAAGCTTAGTTTGTCTAAATTCAGCTGCTACATTTTCTTCAGTTTTTATGTGATCTCACAGTTCATTTGTTTGTCCAAATGGTCTGCAACAACAGTATTTATAACCTGAACTGTTTGCTGTCTGTAGGTATATTTGACATGCTCTATTAATGTGCTTGATGTTTCTGTATGTCTTGCTGGATTTGTTACATGAAACCTTATAATGTCTTGAAAACTTCTTGTGTAGTCACTGACTTTAAGCATATCTATATTTAAGTCACCAGCTAGAGAGCAAGATGGCGTCAGTTGCGGAAGTATTGAATATAGAAGATCGCGAAAATAGTGTTATACAGTGTTAATCTTGCAAAAAGTGCACGAAACCTGTTAAAAGTGGCTTCGTCTGTGTCCAGTGCAACCATAAATTTCATTTTTGTTGCAGAAGGTTGATCCTTCCCTGAGAAGTGACGGTAATTGTGCAACTATGTGGAACTGTGTGGATTGTAAACAAAAGGCTGCATCCCTTAATGATCAAGAAACGTGTACGTGTAATGCAGCAAGGAAGACCGACAGTATCAAAACGGAAAACCTATCATATATTACAATTATTGGACTCTTACAGGACGAATTAAAAAAACTGTACGAGAAATATGAATTAAATCCACACAAGTCGGAGCAATCGCGTGGTAAAACAAAAACCAAAGATGTGAAAATCAGTGCTTCATCCTCCGAAAATGATCTGTTGTTAATTATTGCTGAGCTACGAGAGGACACAAAAATTCTGAGTGATGAAAACAGAAGACTCAAGCTTAAATTGGAAGAGAGTGGTCATCAGGTATGTCTTAATATCCCCAAACCTATGGAAGGATTGCCAGAAAGTGAAGCTATGACTAAAACGGCTCACAAGAGGCCTAGCAGTAGATGGGTAACTGTAAAATCGAAGGGGAGCGCTTACAAACATATTAACAATAAACATAGGCAGGACTTTGTGTTACCATTAAATAACAAATATAATTCGCTTCAAAACACAGATGACATAGAAACTGTATCAGCACACTCATCTGATAAGGTGATGCAAGACTCTCAAAACTTAGCGAACAGCCAAGTAAGGTATAAGAAAAAACGTAAAATCAAGATTTATTCAGACAGTTACGTGAGAGGATTAGCAGCTATGTTAACGGAAAGTGGAGCTTGTGTGATTAACGAGTTTGAAATACACTCCTGGAAATGGAAAAAAGAACACATTGACACCGGTGTGTCAGACCCACCATACTTGCTCCGGACACTGCGAGAGGGCTGTACAAGCAATGATCACACGCACGGCACAGCGGACACACCAGGAACCGCGGTGTTGGCCGTCGAATGGCGCTAGCTGCGCAGCATTTGTGCACCGCCGCCGTCAGTGTCAGCCAGTTTGCCGTGGCATACGGAGCTCCATTGCAGTCTTTATCACTGGTAGCATGCCGCGACAGCGTGGACGTGAACCGTATGTGCAGTTGACGGACTTTGAGCGAGGGCGTATAGTGGTCATGGGGGAGGCTGGGTGGACGTACCGCCGAATTGCTCAACACGTGGGGCGTGAGGTCTCCACAGTACATCGATGTTGTCGCCAGTGGTCGGCGGAAGGTGCACGAGCCCGTCGACCTGGGACCGGACCGCAGCGACGCACGGATGCACGCCAAGACCGTAGGATCCTACGCAGTGCCGTAGGGGACCGCACCGCCACTTCCCAGCAAATTAGGGACACTGTTGCTCCTGGGGTATCGGCGAGGACCATTCGCAACCGTCTCCATGAAGCTGGGCTACGGTCCCGCACACCGTTAGGCCGTCTTCCGCTCAGGCCCCAACATCGTGCAGCCCGCCTCCAGTGGTGTCGCGACAGGCGTGAATGGAGGGACGAATGGAGACGTGTCGTCTTCAGCGATGAGAGTCGCTTCTGCCTTGGTGCCAATGATGGTCGTATGCGTGTTTGGCGCCGTGCAGGTGAGCGCCACAATCAGGACTGCATACGACCAATGCACACAGCGCCAACACCCGGCATCATGGTGTGGGGAGCGATCTCCTACACTGGCCGTACACCACTGGTGATCGTCGAGGGGACACTGAATAGTGACCGGTACATCCAAACCGTCATCGAACCCATCGTTCTACCATTCCTAGACCGGCAAGGGAACTTGCTGTTCCAACAGGACAATGCACGTCCGCATGTATCCCGTGCCACCCAACGTGCTCTAGAAGGTGTAAGTCAACTACCCTGGCCAGCAAGATCTCCGGATCTGTCCCCCATTGAGCATGTTTGGGACTGGATGAAGCGTCGTCTCACGCGGTCTGCACGTCCAGCACGAACGCTGGTCCAACTGAGGCGCCAGGTGGAAATGGCATGGCAATCCGTTCCACAGGACTACATCCAGCATCTCTACGATCGTCTCCATGGGAGAATAGCAGCCTGCATTGCTGCGAAAGGTGGATATACACTGTACTAGAGCCGACATTGTGCATGCTCTGTTGCCTGTGTCTATGTGCCTGTGGTTCTGTCAGTGTGATCATGTGATGTATCTGACCCCAGGAATGTGTCAATAAAGTTTCCCCTTCCTGGGACAATGAATTCACGGTGTTCTTATTTCAATTTCCAGGAGTGTAGAAGGTACTGTTAAATCTGGAGCTGGTTTACGAGATGTTTCAACATCAATCAAGAAAGAAAGCACAGTCCTCGTGGACAGAGACTTTTTAGTGGTAATGGCCGGAGCAAACGACGTCAGCAGAAACGAAAGGAAGATTGCTACTTCGACACTGAAGAAGACTCTCGGAATGTTAACCCACACCAACGTGATTGTTGTTAGTGTGCCACATCAACATGATTTGCCCCAGTGGTCATGTGTGAATAAGGAAGTGGAGCAGACAAACAAGAAGTACAAAGCTATCTGTAAGCACTTTAAGAATGTTTCCTTAATTAACACCAGTAGTTATAGCAGAGAATGGCATACCAAGCATGGTCAACATTTCAGTTATCTAGGTAAACGGGTTTTAAGTGATACTATTATCGGAATAGTATTGGATAAGCTAGAGAAGAAAAAAGGCCAGTAATGTGTTTGGATTATGTTCCAACTGAGATGACAAAAAACTTGTATGCATAGACCAGGTTGGGTGTTCTAGTAACATAAGGACACAACCTGGTCAACTTTCATGCAGTAACAGTAGCTCATGTCAACTAAGAGAATATGCAAAAAAAGAAATGTCTAAAGTAGAGTTTAAAATATGCTACCTCAATATTCAGGGCATGGCAGATAAAAACTTAATTGTCAACGAATTTTCAAATGAAAACGTGATAAATATTCTATGTGAACATTGGTGTAAAGAGGATGAACTTGGGTACAAAGTATTGGATGATTACACACTACTTAGTTGCTATTGCAGAAAACAGCACTTACGTCGTGGGGTAGCAATATATGCAAAAACACCTCTTGCACCAAACTGTGGCAGGATAGATCTCAATACCCTTTGTGATGAAATGCATTTTGAAATGTCAGGTCTAGTAATTGAGAGCCTTAAGCTAATGGTAGTAGTAGTGTACAGGCCACCTAGTGGTGACCCCCATATCTTTCTGGAGAAACTTGAGGAACTCTTAATGTACATATGTATACCGAAATGGAAAAAATACAATGTTGTCATTGGAGGGGATATCAATTCAAGTTTTGATGTCCTGCAGAACAGAAAAACTGTGACAGAGCTCAAAAATGTGCTTCGACAATTTAACCTGTACTATGTTAACTGCAAACCTACAAGAGGCTCATCCGGTCTAGACAATATATTTACAAATATTAAGAGAACTTGTATGTCCACTGATGTAATTAGTTTCCCTTTCTCAGACCATGATGCAGTATATCTTAGTCTTAATAATGTAACTTCAGACTGCACCAAACCAGAATCTAAAACTGTGATTACTAGACCAGTGAGCAGAGAGAGGATGGATAGGTTTAGACATGCCCTCACTTATTTCAGTTGGGACACATGTTTTATTAGGCTTCAACACTGTTCAGCTGATATTGTATTCACAAAGTTTTTCTCTGTCTTTTTAAATGTATTTGAAAATAACATCCCTCTGAAAAACTGTACAGTGAATATTAGTGGTAATTACAAGAAAAGGAAAACGAAGGAATGGTATACTCCACAGTTAGGGCAACTGAAAAATACTGTTATGCTGTATTCTAGTCTGTACAAAACCAGTAAATCAGAACTGTATAAAGACCTGTATGCTAAAGCTAAATGCAAGTACAGGAAGGCAATAAATGAAGCAAAGAAACTGCATAACATAGTAAACATTGAAAAATCTAACAATAAATGCAAGAAGGACTGGAGTGTAATAAACTCCATTGCACACACTAAACACAAAGAGGAAATTGCCATTACCCCAGAAGAATTTAATAAATATTGCATTCAGTCCATTGAAGAAATTAGTAGTTCAATAATCAAACCACCTGAAAATGCACTTAGTATTATGGACAGCTGCTTTGAAAAGCTTCCCCCAAGCACCTTCACTTTCACAGAAGTGAGCCCAAATAATATCCTAAAAATAGTGAAAAATTTCAAACCTTCAGTTAGTGTTGATTACTATGATATGTCATGTAATTTGTTGAAAGATGTTATTGATTGCGTGATTTATCCTTTAACCTTTTGTGTTAACAAATGCCTAGTTGAAAGTAAGTTCCCTGACATACTAAAAATTTCTAGAGTTGTGCCCATATACAAAAAAGTGGAAAAGAACTGTCCCGCTAGTTACAGACCTATATCCATAACCCCAGTATTTTCAAAAATTTTAGAAATGATTATGTATGAGCAAGTTAGTGCCTACTTGGGTAAACTAAATATAATTAGTGATAAACAGTTTGGATTTAGGAAAGGTAAATCCACAACGAATGCTATGGACTCCCTTGTAAAATTAGTCCTAGATGTGTTCGAGGCTAGGGACTATGCCCAGGCTACATTTTGTGACCTGAGCAGAGCCTTTGACTGTGTAGAGCATGACACTGTGCTGAATAAGCTAGTTTACTATGGTTTTGATGACAACAGTATAAATATGTTCAGGTCTTTTCTAGAGAACCGTCAACAAGTTGTGTGCATTGGTAGGGAGAAATCAAATTTGGTTAATGTTAGGTACGTAGTGCCTCAAGGGTCAGTGCTTACAAGGGAACCTCCCCATCGCACCCCCCCTCAGATTTAGTTATAAGTTGGCACAGTGGATAGGCCTTGAAACACTGAACACAGATCAATCGAGAAAAGAGGAAGAAGTTGTGTAGAACTATGAAAAAATATGCAAAATATACAAACTGAGTAGTCCATGGACAAGATAGGCAACATTGAGGACCGTGTGAGCACGGGAGTGCCGTGGTCCTGTGGTTAGAGTTAGCAGCTGCGGACCGAGGGGTCCTTGGTTCAAGTCTTCCCTCGAGTGAAAATTTTTATTTTTTTATTTTCGCGAAGTTATGATCTGTCCATTTGTTCATTGACATTTCTGTTCACTGTAATAAGTTTAGTGTCTGTGTTTTGTGACCGTACCGCAAAACCGTGCGATTAGTAGACGAAAGGACGTGCCTCTCCAATGGGAACCAAAAACATTTGATCGCAAGGTCATAGGTCAACCGATTCCTCCACAGGAAAACACATCTGATATATTCTATACGACACTGGTGACGACATGTGCATCACATGACAGGAATATGTTGTCGACCCACCTAGCTTGCACACTTGGCGAATGGGTAAAAAGATTCTTCTACCTTGCCTGATTTAGGTTTTCTTGTGTATGTGATAATCACTCCCAAAGAGTGATGAAAACATAAGAGTTTTTCAGATAATAATTGTCTGGAAATAAAAAATTAAACTTTTCTCTCGAGGGAAGACTTGAACCAAGGACATCTTGCTCCGGAGCTGCTCACGCTAACCACGGGACCACGGCACTCCTGAGCTCATACTGTCGTTGAAGTTGCCTATCTTGCGCATGGACTACTCAGTATGTATATTTTGCTTATTTTTTTTCATAGTTCCACACAACTTCTTCCTGTTTTCTCAATTGATCTGTGTTCAGTTTTTCAAGGCCTATCCACTGTGCCAACTTATAACCAAATCTGAAGGGGGTGCGATGGGGAGGTTCCCTTGTTAGACCTTTACTGTTTATACTAATGATTCATGACCTGCCCTTATTCATAAATTCTCATACAATATTGTATGCTGATGACACAACTTTTCTACATAAAAGCTCTGATCTAGGTACACTGAAAACACTGACCGAAAATACCCTTGTTCAGTCCTCATTATGGTTCAAAGCTAATGGCTTCTTGCTAAATGAAAACAAAACCCAGACACTTTACTTTAGCCTCAAAGAGATTCCTAACTACAAGGAATTAGAAACTGTTAAATTTTTAGGTGTTACTATTGACAATAAATTGATGTGGGACCACACACTAAAAATATATTGGCTAGGCTTTCAAGAGTTATTTATCTAATTAGAAATTTAGAAAGACATGTTCCCAATGACTATGTGAGATCAGCATATTTTGCCTTCTTCCAAAGCATCATCTCTTATGGAATTTTACTGTGGGGTAGTAGCTGTCATGTAAATGACATTTTACTTTTACAGAAGAAAGTAATAAGAATAATAATGGATTCTGATAAAACAGAATAGTGTAAACCTCTGTTTACTAAATTGCAGTGTCTTACAGTACTAAACTTATTCATCTACAATGTTTTAATGTACATTAGAAACAATGTGTCTAATTTTGTGTTGAGAAGTGATATTCATAGCCATAATACTAGAAACAGAACATCTGTAGACGTACCATATCATAGATTATCAAAATTGCATAACTCTTACCTAGTTCTTGGACTAAGGATGTTTAATAGACTAAGTGCTGACTTTAAAGAATTGCCTGTAAATATCTTTAAAGCTAAATTATACAAGCTACTAGAGAACAATCCGTTTTACACCATTGATGAATTCTTTGAAGATGAAAATACTGTATTCTAACGTGTACCTATTTTATGTAAACCAATTTACATCGATAGAGTAGTTTATGTAGAAATATATGCTCTTGACTTTGTCTATTGCTGTAATCAGCTGAACGACAATACAATTATTATTATTATTATTATTATTATTATTATTATTACGTAAGTGTATTGCTTTGTGACTTTATGCAGTAGACATCAGTTTCCAATAAAAATTGTTCAATGCATGAGCTAGGTGATCAGCATATTCCTTTTACAAGGTATTTTTCTTGTAAGAACTTTGTTTGTACTGCTTCTGACTCAAAGCAGAGTTCTGTACAGTTTATGATCTTCTCTGGAGTGAAATTCCCTATTATGCTGTCTACATATATTGCTACTCCACTATTATGTACAGTTCTGCAGTAATATGCTACATTTTTATATTCCATTAGATTGAAGACCTTTAATTCATTCTCCTTTAAATCACACTCAGTCATTACAAAAATGTTGGCAGCTTCAGCAGGTAATAACACTTCTAATTCTTCTGATTTTTTGGATGTATATTCAAAATTTTGATGGAGTATTTTTTAAATTTAATTTCTTTGAATCTGTTGCTCTACTTGTTATACTGGTTTTTTGCCAAGCTCTGAGTATCAAAAAGTTTGGTCCTTTTGTGAGGGCTTCCCGTTCTTGGTGTTTCTTAACATGTGTCCAGATGCTGCTGTTCCTGCTACCAGGAGATCTACTGCTGATGTTTGCACTGCTTTTGCTGTTGATGCTGCAAATACTACTTCCCTGGACATTAGTGTAATGGTACTTTATTCTAAAATAACTTCTTACTTGTCATCTAGGGCAATAGGATCATCTTCTTTGCTAGGTTTGTCAAACAGTTCACTTAACTGAGAAACTAGCTTGGCATTTCCTTTTCTGTTTAGATATAGGCCATGGTTTGTGTGGCCATCATCGTTCATTTCACTAAGGTCTACCAATTGTATGCAGTTAAATTTGTCACACAATTTTTTTTTTAGCTCAGAATTGTACAATTTCACTTCTTTGTGTACACACAAGCAGATTGGCAGATCATGTCACACTGGAACAGTTGTGATAATGATATTTATATTAAAAATTTTGGTAATATGTTTTGGAAACATCATAGGGCACTCTTGCTTTCGTTTGTATATACGTCGCTTCCGTCGCCAATAATCATGACGTGATCATCTTTTTTCAGTTGGCTTGTATCTGTTGCCATATTTTACACCATTACATTTAACCTGGTGCCATGCTTTACTTTGGCAAAAACCAATTGTTTTGAATGCATACCCTCACATAAGCATGTGGAGAGGCCTGGTGTCAGTACTTTTACATTTTCTTGTGATAGGTGGTGTTCCCGAGAGAGTCAATTATATTTCATAGATTAGATTAGATTAGTTTTTCGTTCCATAGATCCATGCTGAGGAGATCCTCGTGGATGTGGAACATGTCATTTTTTTTTTTAAAGCTGAAATAACAATACTAATAGTATGAACATCTACAATACATCATTTGTTTCTATTAAAAAATTGATCAATGGAGTAGAAATATCCAGCTCTTGATCCTTCCTCTCAGGTTTGTTGTGTTTTGAACTGATTGTCTCCAGATCGTCTGTGTACACACTTATAATTTTTTCTTTTGAGATTAGCATGCCCATTACTTCATTTTTGTGGCACTTACTAGGCACTGACAGCATGTCCACTCATGTTCATCTGTTATATATTTCAGGTCCACTTTTACACATTTGTCATGATACCAGCCCTTACTGTCAATGCACAGTATACCTCTTTTCACTTTCTTTACACAGATTTTACACACATCACTACTACATTTTAAATTTATTGAGACATTACTATGACTTTCACCCATCGCCATCTTCCTTTGCATTTGGGGTAACTCCTCAGTTAGGCAAACGTATTTCATACATGAAATATAGCAATTAGAATTATGTGTGGAGTTTACTCACATACATTTTATAGTCTCATGTTATAGCAGAGAAGAATATTAACCACAGTTTAACAGTAAAATTACTCTTTGACAAAATTAAATGTCAGTACTGCTCTTGATTTGAGAATGACAGAAATATTAACAAACACTAGAGGGAAAAGTGATCTGTATTTTGCTCAAGTGAAACTAACTTTTGCACACAAAAAAGTGAAATACAGAGCTATAAATCTCTTTCAAAATATACCTAGCAAAATAAAATGCGAGCCCAACAACAATAACCATATTTTCAAATTCAGATTTAAATGACTTCTCTTTAAGACATACTTATATATTGTATTATTGTGGATGGATACTGTGGCCCCATAGAGAGGATATATGACCTTGTGGACTAATACCTTCAGCCAACCCACCCATAACAATAGTACTAACCTTTTCCTCTAGCAACTGTCTACAGTGTATGTCCTATTAATACATGGCACACAGCTTGCCACTGTAGTCATCTTCCTCTGCACCAACATCCCTAATGCCCATGGCCTTGCCACCACTGACAACTACCTTTCCCAATGACTGACTGACTCCAAACCTACAACCTCCCGCTTGGTCACCATCACTTACCCACAATTACTTTTTTGAAGTTAGCAAACAAATCTACAGTACAGCCATGGCCAGCCATATAACACAATCCTATCTGAACCTACTAATGTTTTATCTAGAGAAATCATTGATAGTCATCCAGAATTTCAAATCACTCAGTGGTTCTGATTCAATTTTGACATCTTCATGATCTTAACTGGAGGTGTGGATACCCCATTCACAATCTGCTAGAGCCTCGACACCTTCTCCCCTATTCACTGGTCCTCCTCAGCCCAACAAGCCAACTTTGTTGTGTTAACCTCCAACTTTTGGATGGCTACATCATTACCACCATCCACATCAGATCTACCAGTCACCAACAATACCTTCATTTTGACTTCTAACATGCACTGTACATCAAAAAGTTTCTACTTACAGCCTTGCTACCCATGGTCTTAGCATCTACAGTGATGACCAGAGTACTCCAAATATGTTTATGGTCTTGCTGAGGCCTTCCCAGAGTGAAATTACCCTCCTCACCCTGTCCAGAAACAGATTTCCCACACCTTGTCTCCCCAGTCACCTACCCTCTACCATCCTCCACATAGCCACTGACTGATCATGAAATAGACCTATGATTGAAACCTCAGTGATGTAATTTACATGATGTTGGAGACAATGATGTTGAGTCTCTCGGTTCAGCAGTAATAGATCAGTCAGGGTGGGGCACAGGGTATTAAGCAATGTGTAAATGTCATGTTCTGGGTAAGTGAAGGCTACTGCATGATCTTAGGTTTAGACTTCCTGATAATGCAGCAGGCAAACAAAAAGAGATTGTGTGACATTGTTGGCTGTGAGGCTCCATCTGGGGAAGTTTGGCTGCCAGGTTGCAAGTCTTATTTCAGGTGACACCAGGTTGGACGACTTGCATCTTGGTGATGATGAGATGATGATGAGGACAACACAACATCCAGTCCACGAGCAGAGAAAATCTCGAACCCAGTAGGGAATTGAACCCAGGCCTGCTACATTATTGGCAAACATGTTGTGCACACAGCAGGCCCCAAAACTGACCATAGATAAATGTAGCTGAACTTGGAGGGACAATGTTCAAGCTAGTAGAGGCTCTCGCCAGTGAGGTACTGTCACAAGGCGCATCAGTCTCAAAGGGTGAACCCCATGAGCTGCAGTCAATACCACTAAGGATTTATTTGCATGCTATTGTGCCACAGAGGTACCAGGAAGTTGGTCTGGATAAACATGGAAACAGAATAGCCTTACAGAAAATTATGTATTGAAGATACCATGTTGCTTTGTATGGAGAAACATTGCATGCATGTGGGAGAGGAAAGACAGGAAAGTAGTTCCAGTGAATTTTGATAATTTTAGCACTGATGGAGTAGAGCTGACCAAAGGAATGTTGGTAGCTAATTTGGAAGACCTGGATGATGTGGATAGGGACTGTGTCAGCATACACATACATAATATGCAAACTACTGAGACAATTGTATTATGCAAGAAAACACAGCACCTTAATGGTACAGACATGTTAGAAATGGAGAAATTGTTGTTTGAGGTGGAGGATTTGTTTTTTCTTTGAGAGAATTTACCACTTACACCAATAACACAGTTTTGTACTCTTACAGGGAATGAGTCACTTCTATATCATAAACCTTACCACATACTGCAGTATTTGCAATGAGTGTTGCAAGAATTCATTACTCAACAAATAGCAGATAGCATGATAGAAGAAATCACTAGTCCATGGGAGGCAGCCATCATGGTTGTGCCAAAGAAGTTACCTGATGGTACTAAGTGATATAAACTGTGCTGTGATTTTTATTTTAACATTAATATGATAACCCATGCATATCCAATACCAGACATCATGGAGGCTATTGACAACTTAGGGCAGTGAAAGTACTTCTCTGCCATGAATACGAGGAGCGGGTAACATCAGATAGCAGTATTCCCTAAGGACCATCCAAAAACAGCATTCTCAGTCCCCTGGAGCCATTATCAGTCTCATAGGATGCCATTTTGGCTGAAGAATGCTCCAGCAACAATTTAGCATTTGCTAGCTGAAGTGCTGAGGGGACTGAAATCTCACCAGTTTGTGGTATACCTAGTTGATATAATTGTTCTCACAAAATATATGGCACAATGTACACAATGTTAGACAGAGGTTTTTACAAGGTTACAACCAATACATTTCACTTTGAGCATGGAAAAGACACTTTGTTCTAGAAGAAGTAGTGTGTCTGAGGCATGTGATTAGCAGTGATGGAATTAAGATTGATCCGAGGTTGGTACAGGCAGAATGGGAATTTCCAGTTCCTAGTAATACTAAGGAGTTACAGTCTTTCTTGGGTTTAGCAAATTATTACAGATTATTCAGAATAGGATTTGCAAATGTGGCAGGGTGACTTATGTGACCATTAAAAAATGTCAAGCCCAGCACTAATTTTCTCAGACTAGAAAAAATAGTTTGTCTTAGTGTGCAATGCTCCTAATCAGGCTGTGGAATATGTTCTCAGTCAAATAGTAGATTGAGTGGAGCATCTGGTAGCATACAGCTTTATGCAAATGATAGGGTGAAGAAAAACTACTCCACAACAGAGAAAGAGATGCCCTGATGCTTTTCAAACTCAAAAGGTATGGAATAAGGGATGTTGCTTTGAAATGGCTTGAATCATATCTCTTGGAGAGGAAACAAAGGGTAGTAATCACATCAAATGGAGCAGATCACTTCTCCGAGTGGAAAACTGTCACAAGGTATTTATCAAGGCTCAGTCCTTGGACCCATTTTATTCCTGTTCTATGTAAATATTCATTTAACTAAGTTTGCAGATGATACTTCTGCCCTAATTGAAAATGGAAATTCTGACAATATTCCACAGAGTGTCATGAATACGTTAAGTAACCTGGAAACATGGTTCAGTCAAAATGGCTTAAGGCTAAACATTTAAAAAACACACCTGATGAGTTTTAAAACCAAACATTTAAAACCTGAAGAAATCTGTGTCACTCATAACTATCAAAAAATGGAAGAACTTGACTCAGTCAGGTTCCTGGGAATAAACTTAGAAAGAACTTTGAGTTGGAATTCTCATATAGAATATCTAGCAAATAAATTAAACAGCCTTGCATTTGCAATGGAAATTTTAGCCTGTGCCACTGATTTGGCCATCAGGAAAACAGCATATTATAGCTACTTTGAATTGATTATTTGATATAGAATAATTTTTCGGGGAAACTTGGTAAATGTTACACGAATTTTAAAGTTGCAAAAAAGAATCATTTGCAACATGTGCCCTGCACAGCTGAGGGCATCATGTCAACCATTATTTAAAGATCTAAAAATATTAACTGTCCCCTCTTTATACTTCTTAGAGGTGGTTCTTTTCCCACGCAGCAGAGCTGATCTATTAAAAAAAATCATTTTGAAAACTCATATGACACAAGACATAAAGAGAACTTTATGCTCACCTCTCATTCCTTCAAACTGTGTGCTCAGACTCCTCAGTATATAGCCATGAAAATTCAGAACACAATAAAAGGGTGTGGCATAGTGACTATGAAGATAAATATTTTAAAAAGCAAGTTACATGATTTTCTAATTGAACGATGCTACTACTCTGTGGAAGATTTCATGAAGAACAAAGTGATACTTTGAGCTGGATCCCTAAAATGGAATAAAAAGTTTTGATAGTTATAGTAGATGTGAATGCTGTTAGTTTGACAAACTGCAAGTAAGTAAATGCTCCACAAAGTATTATTGTAAGTGTGACAAAATTTTAAATAAGCTAATTGTAACCTTGACATATCTCCTGTACATCAGACATATGTTCTAAAATTGCGTACATTATGAGATGAATAAAACACATTTCACATTACATGGAATCATGTTTTTCCAGTGTTAGTTGCATGGAAAAATGTTTAAAGTAGTAACTGACCATACAGACCTTAAACTTTTATGGGACCTAAAAGCTCTTTAAAGTAGACTTGACCAGATGGACTTTAAGAATCAGTGAATTTGAGCAGGAAGTCATACACAAACCTGGTAATAAATGTACAAAAGGCAATAGTTTAACAAGAAACACAGTGGGGCCACAGACACTAGGTCAACTATAAGTTAACAGCTTTGCAAAAGTTACTCAAGGCAAAGAACATTTGGGATAGACAGCATTGGATCAATTAACAAGGCTCTGGCAGGGAATTTGTTTGTGTTGACTGTTATTGACCATTTTTCTTGATATATGAAAATGGTTGGAATGTCTAACCAATAGGCAGCAATGTTAGTTCAAGCATTGGTCAACAGCTAGGTGTTCAAATTGGGAGTGTCAGAAACAATAAATACAGATCAAGAGAAAAATTTTATGTTGGATTTGTTAAAGCAGTTGTGTAATTTGCTAAAAGTTAAAAAAGCTAAGAACTAGTCCACTGTACCCTCAGACTAATGGTAGGACAGAGAGGGTATGCACATTATTGGCATGGTGCTAAGTCATTATGTGAACTCAAACCATAATGACTGGGACATATATCTATCATTTGTTGTAGCCATGCCCATTTCAAAGAACCATTCTGGAACAGGCCTGTCATCTTATGAGGTAATTAATGGGAGGAGCATGCTGTCACCACTTGACAAGATAAAACCAAATGTAGGCAAGGATGTGGAGTCTGTCAAGAATTTTGCTAAAACAAAAAGGGAAAAATGGAAGCATCAGAGCCCTGTAATGGCAAGAGCAATTGGAAAATCATGTAGGCAAATTATCACAGTATATAAATTCAGTCAGTGGTTAATGTTTTCAAACCTCTGCATGGTGTAGGGTAAGACTAAGAAGTTTGTAATAAGATCGCAAGGGTTGTATTAGCTAATTGTAAAAAAGTCACCAGTTAATGTCAAACTCCAGTTACCAACTCATACAATGATTGTTCATACTGGGTACATGAAACCATTTCAAGGTATTCCTCATGTGTTGATGCAAGTGTTGTCATCAGTCAATGGTAGATCTGTGGGGTATAGGATGTAGGGGAAGTGCAAAAACCTAGCGTGATCTGTGTGTGAGGTTCTTTATGGATTTAGACCACGAAAGTAGCAGAGAATAGTTTATGTTTTGTGTTAGGATGTGTGCAGCTGAAAATTTAGGTTAAGCTGGACATCTGTCTACATCTACTCTGCAAATCACATTTAAGTGCCTGGCAGAGGGTTCATCGAACCACCTTCACAATTCTCTATTATTCCAATCTCGTATAGCACGCGGAAAGAATGAACACCTATCTCTTTCCACAAGAGCTCTGATTTCCCTTATTTTATTACTGTGATCATCCCTCCTTATGTAGGTGAGTGTCAACAAAATATTTATTGCAAAAATATTTTTGCATTCAGAGGAAAAAGTTGGTGATTGGATTCTGTCACAACGAAAAATGCCTTTCTTTTAATGATGTCCAGCCCAAATCCTGCATCATTTCTGTGACACTCTCTCCCATATTTCGCAATGATACAAAATGTGCTGCCTTTCTTTGAACTTTTTCGATGTACTTCGTCAGTCCTATCTCGTAAGGATCCCACACCATGCAGCAGTATTCTACAAGAGGATGGACAAGCATAGTGTAGGCAGTATTCTTAGTAGGTCTGTTACATTTTCTAAGTGTCCTGCCAATAAAACACAGTCTTTGGTTAGTCTTCCTCACAACATTTTCTATGTGGTCCTTGCAATTTAAGTTTCTGTAATTGTAATACCTAGGTATTGGAGTTTGCACTGTTATGAAACTTCTTGGCAGATTAAAGCTGTGTATCGGACTGAGACTTGAACTTGGGACCTTTGCCTTTCACAGGCAAGTGCTCAACCAACTGAGCTACAAAAGCATAACTCATGACACCTACTCACAGCTGTACTTTTCTGTTAGTTTTTTAAATAACTTCAAAACAGTTCATGTTACACTGCACATGAAAGTCAATTCCCACACAGTAAACAACCAACTCCAAACACAAACTATTGTTTGTGGAAATGATTAAACTCAAGTAGTAACATCACTTGACTAGAGTGCAAATGAGGTGCTGTCATCCATAAGGCCCTAAAGCACACTGCTGTCAATCCCACATTTAAGTGAATATCAGAGGAACCAATGATACAGCTTTTCATGAATTTTCATATGTACAATATGGGCCTACAGCACAGATAAACCTGACTCACCACAAGCTCAACAGATATCAGAAGTACAAATAAATGCTACAATCTCACAATTAATAGTGCTGTACTTTAGACCCTTATGATTCTCACCATCACTAATGGATTACTGTATGATAAAATTAATAACTTAATACTCTATAACTCATTCAGAAACCCACAAAATGGGTTTACTGTCAGCACAAATTTAACATATACTGACATCTGAGCTAATTTTACTATAGAGTGAGTGAATTAGAATATCTGAGGAGTGTGCTATCATGTAGCAGGATTTATGCCAAGCAAACAGGGATAAAAGTCTGCCACAGTGTCCTACCACCTGGTGGCAATGACATAAACTTCTAGTTGAGTGGCAAGGGTTAGCTGTGCACATCATGAACTGTGCATATTGTCTATCAAATCCATATGGATTTGGCCTGTAAGACCATTATGTGAATTGAGTTGTGCATGTGTAAAAGCTCCTTAAAATGTGCACAACTGATGGTGTGCGTGTCACCCTGATGCCAAGTTTCATTGAGTGTACAGGAGCAGTAGTGCAGTAGATTTAAGTGCCATATGTTTCAGATTGTTGGATCTATGTTCCGTTTAACAACATTTAAAGAAAATTAACCAATAAATCCACAAGGTGTCAAAAGTTAGGGTGGTCACGTGTTCTTGAGCTCTTAAACAGTGCAGCCACTGGGAAACTTAAACGAGAATGTAGTAGCACAGGGAAGGATGGATGAGCTAATAGGCTAAGAATTGTAGGGTAGATCTGGGGTCTCTGAGCTTTCCATCTCAAGCTGCTTTATGATAAGAGAGAAAATGAAAAAAAATCTATCATTATTACAAAAATTATTAAATAAAGAATCCTAATACAAAACCTATCATAGCCAACACTTGGTTCAAGAATCATAAAAGAATGTTGTATACATGGAAGAATCCTGGAGATACTAGAAGGTATCAGATACATTATATAATGGTAAGACAGAGATTTAGGAACCAGGTTTTAAATTGCAAGACAGTTCCAAGGGCAGATGTGGACTCTGACCACAATCTATTGGTTATGAACTGTAGATTAAAACTGAAGAAACTGCAAAAAGGTGGGAATTTAAGGAGATGGGACCTGGATAAACTGACTAAACCAGAGGTTGTACAGAGTTTCAGGGAAAGCATAAGGGAACAATTGACAGGAATGGGGGAAAGAAATACAGTAGAAGAAGAATGGGTAGCTCTGAGGGATGAAGTAGTGAAGGCAGCAGAGAATCAAGTAGGTAAAAAGACGAGGGCTAGTAGAAATCCTTGGGTAACAGAAGAAATATTGCATTTAATTGATGAAAGGAGAATATATAAAAATGCAGTAAATGAAGCAGGCAAAAACGAATACAAATGTCTCAAAAATGAGATCGACAGGAAGTGCAAAATGGCTAAGCAGGGATGGCTAGAGGACAAATGTAAGGATGTAGAGGCTTATCTCACTAGGGGTAAGATAGATACTGCCTACAGGAAAATTAAAGAGACCTTTGGAGAAAAGAGAATCACTTGTATGAATGTCAAGAGCTCAGATGGAAACCCAGTTCTAAGCAAAGAAGGGAAAGCAGAAAGGTGGAAGGAGTATATAGAGGGTCTATACAAGGGCGATGTACTTGAGGACAATATTATGGAAATGGAAGAGGATGTAGATGAAGATGAAATGGGAGATACGATACTGCGTGAAGAGTTTGACAGAGCACTGAAAGACCTGAGTCGAAACAAGGCCCCGGGAGTAGACAACATTCCATTGGAACTAATGACGGCCTTGGGAGAGCCAGTCCTGACAAAACTCTACCATCTGGTGAGCAAGATGTATGAGACAGGCGAAATACCCTCAGACTTCAAGAAGAATATAATAATTCCAATCCCAAAGAAACCAGGTGTTGACAGATGTTAAAATTACCGAACTATCAGTTTAATAAGTCACAGCTGCAAAATACTAATGCGAATTCTTTACAGACGAATGGAAAAACTGGTAGAAGCTGACCTCGGTGAATATCAGTTTGGATTCCGCAGAAATGTTGGAACACATAAGGCAATACTGACCCTACGACTTATTTTAGAAAATAGATTAAGGAAAGGCAAACCTACGTTTCTAGCATTTGTAGACTTAGAGAAAGCTTTTGACAATGTTGACTGGAATACTCTCTTTCAAATTCTGAAGGTGGCAGGGGTAAAATACAGGGAGCGAAAGGCTATTTACAATTTGTACAGAAACCAGATGGCAGTTATAAGAGTCGAGGGGCATGAAAGGGAAGCAGCGGTTGGGAAGGGAGTGAGACAGGCTTGTAGCCTGTCCCCGATGTTATTCAATCTGTATATTGAGCAAGCAGTAAATGAAACAAAAGAAAAATTCAGAGTAGGTATTAAAATCCATGGAGAAGAAATAAATATGTTGAGGTTCGCCGATGACATTGTAATTCTGTCAGAGACAGCAAAGGACTTGGAAAAGCAGTTGAACGGAATGGACAGGGTCTTGAAAGGAGGATATAAGATGAACATCAACAAAAGCAAAACGAGGATAATGGAATGTAGTCGAATTAAGTCGGGTGATGCTCAGGGAATTAGATTAGGAAATGAGACACTTAAAGTAGTAAAGGAGTTTTGTTATTTGGGGAGCAAAATAACTGACGATGGTCGAAGTAGAGAGGATATAAAATGTAGACTGGCAATGGCAAGGAAAGCGTTTCTGAAGAAGAGAAATTTGTTAACATCGAGTATAGATTTAAGTGTCAGGAAGTCGTTTCTGAAAGTATTTGTATGGAGTGTAGCCGTGTATGGAAGTGAAACATGGACGATAAATAGTTTGGAAGAAGAGAATAGAAGCTTTCAAAATGTGGTGCTACAGAAGAATTGGTCGAAGTAGAGAGGATATAAAATGTAGACTGGCAATGGCAAGGAAAGCGTTTCTGAAGAAGAGAAATTTGTTAACATCGAGTATTGATTTAAGTGTCAGGAAGTCGTTTCTGAAAGTATTTGTATGGAGTGTAGCCGTGTATGGAAGTGAAACATGGACGATAAATAGTTTTGAAGAAGAGAATAGAAGCTTTCGAAATGTGGTGCTACAGAAGAATGCTGAAGATTAGATGGGTAGATCACATAACTAATGAGGAGGTATTGAATAGAATTGGGGAGAAGAGGAGTTTGTGGCACAACTTGACCAGAAGAAGGGACCGGTTGGTAGGACATGTTCTGAGGCATGAAGGGATCACAAATTTAGCATTGGAGGGCAGTGTGGAGGATAAAAATCATAGAGGGAGACCAAGAGATAAATACACTAAGCAGATTCAGAAGGATGTAGGTTGAAGTAAGTACTGGGACATGAAGAAGCTTGCACAGGATAGAGTAGCATGGAGAGCTGCATCAAACCAGTCTCAGGACTGAAGACAACAACAACAACAATACAAAACCTAAAATAATTATAAAATTAAATATAAAATAATGAACTATAACATAATCTTGAAGATAGTTACTATTATATTCCAAAACTAGCAAATTGTAGGTTAACAACTTTAAAGCTTATCCCTTAAAGAATAAATAAGTTAATATTTATATTTAAAAAATTAAGTACAAAAAACTAACTTTAAAAAATTAAATTTTTTCTTAAGAAACTAGATATCTCAGGAAACAATTAAGATATCATTTCTATGAATAACTTAACAATAATTATGACACATTAACTACAACTTATTCATAAATCAACCTAAATTGAGACAAGTAAAATAAATACAAAATCTTTGTAATAATGATAGAATTGGTATATTTATTTGTATGAAAATTGTATCTTTGTTAACTTATTATAAGGAATTAGGCAAAATTGATTTCCACCTGTTTATCAAAAGCATGTCCTCTTGAAAATATTTTGAGCTCTGGGCTGCTCACTGAGTGAATTTTTTAAAGAGCCACGGTATTTTGACCGTGCAAAGGTACCATAATCATTAGTCTCTTAATTAGTGGTTGGAATGAATGGCTTGATGAGAACTCAACCGTCTGTTAATAAATTTTTGAATTTAACTTTTAAGGCAAAAGGCTTAAATTTATCTTTAGGATGAGGAGACCCTATAGAGCTTAACATTTTACTTTTATTTAGTTTTTTTGTTGATGTTTCTATATTTAATGATAATGTTTTGCTGGGGTGACATGAAGAATAAATAAACTCTTCATTATTATATCATTGATTTATGTTTGTTGTTTTGATCCATCATTTATGATCATAAGATTAAGTTACCTTAGGAGCAACAGCATAATTGTATGTAAAGTCTTTTTTTGCACACCAGTAACAGGTTAAGAGCCAGGGTTCAGGTCTTCCCAAAGAGGAAAAGAATGTAACATTGTTGCTAATCTTATGCATTACTGTGGGAAAAGCAGTATATATGGTGATCAATTAGGTGCAGAGGTGTGTGACTTCATGAATGAACTTGTTTACCTAGTGCAAAGCAGCCAGATTGAACCATACAATCTTGGTGATGTTACAGAAAAGCAGTGCAACGATGAACTCTGGCCTGAGGGGAGCTTCCTCAACATTAGACCACAAAGGCATTGATCTTTATGAATCTGGAAGCAAAGTATCAGCACAACAAGCATGTTTTAACCTCTACAAATACCCTTTGTTTCTAGCACATTTATGTGCAGTGTGGCAGCACTCTCTGTGATACGAGGGCCATGTAAATCTTCACCATGTTATGGGCCAGGGAGCAGCTGATGCTGGTCTGAGCTGCCAACTCTACCAAACAAGCTCATTGTGTAAAGCTTACACCCATGGACTTGGAGCAGTACTACAGATCAGCTGTCTCCAGGCTCTACAACAGTAGCTGCACTTATGCCTTGGAGGCTAGCACTTTATGGCCAAGGCAGCATTACCACCATCCAGCTACACCTGGTGAATTTCTCTGTGAGTAGCAGTGGACCTCTACTAGGGTCCAGGTAGATGTTTGCACTTCTGTCACTTCTCACTCACAGGTGCACGGTGCTAACTGGGGCATGCATTACTGAGTGAAGCAAACAGTGCCAGCAAAGCAGGACATAGACATCACATGTCCAGCACACCGTAGCTGATGGTACTGCCAGTAAATCCCACAATGCTGGGGTGTGTGTCCACAAGACTGCAAAAGACTGAATAAAGATGTTTTACATTTCAGCATGACCATATCAACATCCTACCACTCCACCACCTCTAAACTGTAACAGTCTAGTGCACCCAGGTCGGTACAGTTTTAAGAGTCATTCATTCACAAAGTAGAGTTGTTGCTGACCTCTTACTTCTGAATCTGTGTTGTTCATTACATAGGATATTTTTCTTATTTACAAATTTGTATAAGTGTGTCAAAGATAACTTTTCTAACATTTTTTTCAATACAGTAGGTAACTGAGATAGTTATGTAGTTATTTACATTATCTGGGCTCAAATTAATGATATGAATATAATAGAGGGAAACATTCCACGTGGGAAAAATATATCTAAAAACAAAGATGATGTGACTTACCGAACGAAAGTGCTGGCAGGTCGATAGAAACACAAACAAACACAAACATACACACGAAATTCTAGCTTTCGCAACCAACGGTTGCTTCGTCAGGAAAGAGGGAAGGAGAGGAAAGATGAAAGGATGTGGGATTTATGGGAGAGGGTAAGGAATCATTCCAATCCCGGGAGCGGAAAGACTTACCTTAGGGGGAAAAAAGGACGGGTATACACTCGCACACACACACATATCCATCCGCACATACACAGACACAAGCAGACTTTTTTTTTTGTCTGCTTGTGTCTGCGTATGTGCGGATGGATATGTGTGTGTGCGCGAGTGTATACCCGTCCTTTTTTCCCCCTAAGGTAAGTCTTTCCGCTCCCGGGATTGGAATGACTCCTTACCCTCTCCCTTAAAACCCACATCCTTTCGTCTTTCCCTCTCCTTCCCTCTTTCCTGACGAAGCAACCGTTGGTTGCGAAAGCTAGAATTTCGTGTGTATGTTTGTGTTTCTATCAACCTGCCAGCACTTTCGTTCGGTAAGTCACATCATCTTTGTTTTTAGATATATTTACATTATCTCTCTCACCTACTTTGTATATTACTTATGTACTGTTATATACCTACATGTTTTCAACACATCACAGAAACTGCCTGCTTGAAGTGAGCAGTCTCATAAGCATGTACATATGTCAAATAGGTTTAGAGCATTCTTCTTTAAGACTGTTGCAGAGTTGTGGTTGGAGTTTTTAGTCCTTTTATTGATTTTGCTACTTCATCTGGTGAAACAGTTCTGATGTACATACACCTACTACATGTGGTTGTTTTATAGTCATTGTGTTGGGTACAGATTTATATCAGATTTTCGAATATTATCAGCAACACCTGTGAAAAATATCTTAACTATGTTGGCTACTTTTAGGGAGTTTGTTACTTTTTCATTTTCTTGTGATAGTGCTATATTTTCACATGATGCTTTGTTTTCACCAGATTCTTTTTTCCTAACACTCCACATGGCCTTCACTTTATTCTCTGAACTGTAAATGTATTCATCACTGTGCATTATTTCTTATAGTAGACATGTAAATCAGATGAGGAATTATCCTAGTTACACATTTTGCGAAGCAGTCTCTTTTACAAACAAGAAACCCTGGTTACCATTGTGATCCAACTGTTTGTATTAGGACTGCCACTTATGGTTATAGTTTTCAGTAGAAATACAGTTTGAAAGGAATGAGTTAGTGTACCAATGAAGGTATTGAATTTTTCATTATGTCATTAATTTTAAAAACCTATGACCATTTTTCTTTGTGTAATAAGCTGTTGAAATAGTTTATATGATTCTGACTATAGTTTCTACATGTGTATGTTAAATGCATGTTATTAACAATGCTGCCTTTTATTTTCAAGATTAGTATTTGAGCAAGATGATCATTGATGCCCAAACTGAAAATTTCTGGTGAAGTACTGTGTAAACTCTTCTAGACTAGAAATTGATCTAAAGCATTTTTGGAAGTCTCTGTTACTTGGATAGCAGCGTTAACTTCTGCCTTTAAATTATATGTTGCAGCAAGGTTCAAAAGAGCATTTCTGTTTCTACTTTTTTTATGACAAAGTCTGTGTTGAAGTTACCACAGATTATCAAATCAATGCATTTTATTTACTGTCCTTACCAGTGACTCCACTTTATTTAAGAAAAATTTTAAATTTCTGGATTGTGATTGGTAAACTGTAACAATAGCCAACTATCCAACTGAAGTTAATAATTTTTGTATCTGCAATTTCATGAGTCCTTTTTACATATGTTACAGTGAAGTAAGGTAGGTTAGTAAAAGCTATATTTTCCTTTATGTAGCTTGCTACCCCCACCCTGCTTGCTGTTATTTCTACAACAGTAAGAAGACAAAACACATTTAGTTATTTGAGCATGTTGAATTACTTCAGGTACTGTACATTATGGTGATAAGTTTTTAGATTGGGTTTATTCATGACTTCGAAGTTTTGTGTCGTATTTACATTATCAGATACCGTTAGTTCAAATTCAGATCGACAGTTATGTTACAGTTTTGTGCTTCTTTCCTATTCATTCGTCTTTCCTCACAATATCCAGAAGAGTGTACAGGAAACTACCACAGTGTCTCATAGGCAAGATCTAATTTACAGTTTGCGAGAAATAAAGAAATTTGGATAACAACCATTAAAATAAAGAAACTGTGTCAAAAATATTGAAACTACAATGTAGTGGATATATGTAAGCTGCTTTGTAACCTGCACAAGGAGCATAAAGCTTTGTATGTGATCATGTCAATGAAATACTGAAAGAAAGACTTGAACACAATAAAACTAATGCTAATCTGCCATATGCAATCTAGTGCAAAAATTATTAATGAAATTAGATGAGAAAGAAAGGGTGACTTGTTTGTTCCTAGATCTGTTACATGCATCTGTCACAGTATCTCATGAGTTGCCACTTGATAAACTATCATTGAAGCTATTATCCTCACAGATCCATCAGCTGTACAAGTCTTTCTCAAACCCCATATATCAATGATCTTAACCAATTTAACCATTCATTTTAAGTGACTTAAATTTCCAATGAAGATTTCATTTGCATCAACAATAAACATGGCTCAAGGCCAGAGAGAGCGATAAGAGGACAAAGAGGGAATGGAAACAGAGATGGGGGAGTAGGTGATGCAAAAAGGTAGGGGCCAGAGGAGGACAAGATGGACAGTGAGAGGGAAAAGAGGAGGAGGAGATGGACAGATAGAGGGGGAGAAGGAGTTTAGAATGTATATCCAATACCCATACATACTGAGCAATTAAGAAGCATTGCCAGGAACGCTAGTGTTTAAACAACACAAGCAATCAGGACATTATATTGAAGCAATTTATCAAAATAAAAACAGAAAACCAAATCTGGATTGTGGGACAGGGATTTGAATCCTGCACTATATAGATGCAATTCTAGTGTGGTAATTAAACATTATCTCACTTGGTAGAATATTTTGAGCATTTAATGACAAAGTTGTGGTTAACTGAAGCAGGAAATATGTCCTAGTGTCTCCTGCTGAAAACATGGTGCTCGATTACAACTGTCTAAACACCTGTAATTGCAATATTTGTTTAGAATATTGTTATGTTGATGCAGAGATAAACATCTATCTTTCTTTAAATAAGAAATGATGACGCAAATAATTTTATAGTGTTACATGACAAGGCAATAGGTACAGATCTCTCTCTCTCTCTCTCTCTCTCTCTCTCTCTCTCTCTCTCTCAATTTTTTTCCAGGTATATGTAATTTGAAGATGGATTACAGAGAGGCAATGTACAATATTTTCACTATAGAGAACTGGAATGTGAACTGGTCAACTGCTGGTGAGAGGATATTGTCAACTGCAGACAAGAGGAGACTTGTCCAAAAGACTTGGAAGCTATGCATAAACTAGCACAAAATGTGGTCCATATTTATCTCCTTATGAGAACACATAAATGTAGTTAAGTCACTGAATTAAGCTCCCACTCAGGTCATTTGTCCCTGCTGGACATGTCTGATTCAAAAGGCCATTACTACTGAAACAATCACCAAGAATAAAATGTTTCATTATTTGCCATGTTTTATTAAATGGTGAACTACCACACACACCAGTAAACAAAATGAGAGCATTTTTCTGGTAACTGCATTGATAAATTACTGTATACCGATGATAGGCAGTTAATTATTTGCATGTTACACAGTTTATAACTGTGATATCTTACTATAATGTAGAACATATCACTTAGTTATAAAAGTGTAATCCACTTTCTCAGTGTAAAATATGGTAGCATGCTGCTCACTTACATGATTGCCTTGTATATTAATCTTAAGCTACCTATAGTTTTCCCTATGGTGATTCAAACTTAATAGAGTCTTTGCATCATTTGGTATGTGGCCAATATTTTTTATGGCTGAGTATCATTTCTGTGATGCACCAAAGATAGATAATGAATTGTGGAAATCATTACTCCTTTTACTCTTATATTTAAAAATCTTACCTTTGTAAACAGTTAGTCATTGTTGACAATAAATTATATAAAAGAACCAATTTACTGTTAAGCTGATGTCAGTATAAAAGTGGTGGACCCAACATTGATCCCCGAGGTATGCCTGCAATGATCGTTTCTTCCATAATCTGAAGATGCTATTTCATTATGTACATGTACTGGATTCCTTAATGTGACACTCTGAGCTCTTTCTGCTGAAAACAAGTTAACATTAAGGTATCTAATAACATAATATTTGGCACCTCTATGGGAATACCGAAAAACTGGACAAGTCACAGAAAATACCAGTTGGATGTAGTTTGTTATGCAAATTTTATATCATCTGCTTCATGAATTGAAAATGGTGTGTTCTGTAAAGTGGCACTTGTTGCAATCCAGACTGAGACTCACTACGTATCTTATTTCAGGGTAGGCATGTCATTGTTCTAGCACCTATAATCATTTCCAATACTTCTGTGAAGGTGGAAAGCAGTAAGACTGAATAGTTTTATTACCTTCCTTGTAAATGGGTCTGACATTAAGCATATTTCAGCCTATCTGGAAATATACCCTGTTGCAGAGATGCATAGTGTATGACATTTAATACACTGCATACAAGTGAAGAACAGGCTTTTAATAATTTAATTGATATATTATCAGCTACATGGTGGCATTTGCTTTTGTGATAGTTAACTGCATTCATAATTTCTTTGGTAGAACCTGGAGTAATTGTAATCCTGCTATATGTGTGTGTGGCACTGCTTCCTGCATGTATCCTATTAGATTATTCCTTGAACTGTCCACACTTTTCTTCTAAGTCTAATAAAGCAAGTGCTTAATCAATACACCTAATAACAAGTGTAATGTGCTGCGAATACATAGAAAGAAAGATCCCTTATCATTTAGCTACAATATAGCAGGTCAGCAACTGGAAGCAGTTAATTCCATAAATTATCTGGGAGTACGCATTAGGAGTGATTTAAAATGGAATGATCATATAAAGTTGATCGTCAGTAAAGCAGATGCCAGACTGAGATTCATTGGAAGAATCCTAAGGAAATGCAATCCAAAAGCGAAGGAAGTAGATTACAGTACACCTGTTCGCCCACTGCTTGAATACTGCTCACCAGTGTGGGATCCGTGCCAGGTAGGGTTGATAGAGGAGATAGAAAAGATCCACCGAAGAGCAGCGCGTTTCGTTACAGGATCATTTAGTAATTGCAAAAGCGTTATGGCGATGATAGATAAACTCCAGTGGAAGACTCTGCATCAGAGATGCTCAGTAGCTCGGTACGGGCTTTTGTTGAAGTTTCGAGAACATACATTCACCGAGGAGTCAAGCAGTATATTGCTCCCTCCTACATATATCTCGCAAAGAGACCATGAGGATAAAATCAGAGAGATTAGAGACCACACTGAGGCATACCGACAATCCTTCTTTCCATGAACAATACGAGACTCGAATAGATGGGAGAACCAATAGAGGTACTTGTACACACACTATCTTGCCACACAATGCAAACTCCATGACACACAAACAATGAAACAGGTTATTGTTGGTTCCAAAGAATTTCAGATCAAAGCTAGCAAGTGCAGGATGTCATATTCACACCCAAACATCTCTCATGGCCTGCCTTAAGTGCAGCCAAGCATAATGACCAGCACCTGCACCTAAACTCACAGCAGTGGAAAACATGCCTGCTTCAGTGTTAGTCTATGTGATAAGGATCAATTTCAGCGGCTGTCAGATATGCAGCTACACAAAGGCTGTTCATCCTTTATCACTCTATGGTTCAGGTGTTTTTGGTTGACACTGGGTCAGATGTTAGCACCCCACATGTTAACTCTTACCCACAGATAGACACACAGACAAGGTTCAAATAGTCGATGACTCGGTCATTCAAACATGTGAACAAAAAACACTGTTCTCTGTTGGTCCATCACGGCCAGGGGACATTGGCTGGTGCATACTTTTGAGTGTATGGGACCTGAAGATGGCAAAATGAATTGCTGAAACTGGTTGATATCGGAATAAAATAAAATATCTTAAAATGTACGGCTGTCGGTAAAGTTTATTAACACTGAAAAAAACACTGGTGGTTGACACTGGATTCTCAGAGAAATGCAACTAGACCTTTGTGTTGCTTGATATTGGCTAACCTATACTGGGCACCGATATCTTGGAAAAACATGCACCAACTGTGGAATTACACAATGCATGTCTCATTCATTCTGCTGAGTGTGCCATTACCCATGGAATGCAGGGGTTGCTAACATCTTATGTGTACCCAAGGTTAGACAACCTCAGCATGCCTAAATCAGCGGATGACAGAAGTTGGTGGGAGCATTATTGCTGCAATGTGCAATTGACCAGCCATAATTTGGAGGAGGAGATTGGTGCAAACAGAGGCATGTCCAGCAAGTTACAGTCAAAAGACAAGCTGAAGGCTATCATGTTGAAGAATGAGTCCAACCTGCAGATGGCTCAAATGACCATAAAACAGGTGGTGGCACAGCAACAGCTCCCCACTGCTTCACCTACAGTGGCAGCACACAAGCCACAGAGACATGGAACAAAATGGGGCATGGTTAGCACAAGATTATGTACCACATTCAGAAAATATCAGGCTCACCAGTCTCTTGCCATGTTCATAGACTCACATCTGGTTGCCTATGAAAACGAAGGCCATTTTTTATGGGGTGTTACAAGAAGCAATCACTCAACCATCCAAGAGTTCGTGGTTTCCTGCTACACCTCATCCATAAGAAAAATGGTTTGTGGTGTCTGTTTGGTGATTATCTGGAGGGACTGATGACCTCAGAAGTTAAGTCCCATAGTGCTCAGAGGCATTTGATTATCCAGAACTGAATGCTTGAACTGTGATGGACAGATATCCAGTGCCACACACACAAGACTTTACTCATTCATTAGCTGGTGTGATCATATTCAGTGTGTTGGATTCCCGTAAGGTTTACAACCAGATTCCCACGGGCAAACCAGACATACCTACAATGGCAGTGCCAAACCCATTTGGGCTATCTGAATTTTTAGTAATGCCATTTGGGCTCAAAAATGCTACCCAAACTTGGCAGAGGTTTTTTGACAGTGTACTAAGAGGGTTTCCTTACTGTTTTGCCTACCTATGCAATATTTTGGTATTCTCCAAAAATGTTGAGAAACACAAGCATGTGAAGGATGTGTGAAATAGGTTTAGTGATCATGGAATAACACACAAGTGGATGTTCAGGGAACCAGTGGTGACCTTCCTACATTATAAATTGTCAGCCCAGGGCATGTTTCCAGTGCATAAAAGATTGGAATTGTTGTGTACCTCCCTCTGCCTCAACATTATCAGGAACTCAGGCAATTCCTAGGAATGGTCTACTTTTATCAATGCAACCTCCCTGGAACAGCAAAACAGCCTGTGTGATGCAGTGGCTGTCACATACCCTGCATCAGCAGCACACCTGGCCTTCATAGTCAATACAAGCCAGTTCTCAATAGGTGTGGCACTTCATCAGAAGGTGAACAGACATTGGCAGCCACTGAATGTTTTCCTCTCAAAAGTTACATGCTGCCGAGACTCATTGGACTGCATATGACAGGGAACTCTTTGTGATGTATGAGGGTGTGAAGCATTTCTGCCCCTTCATTTAGGGCAGAATTGTTACAATATTCACCAACCATAAACCCATTGTGTCAGGTTTCCATAAAATCGGTGATTCATGTTCTCCTTGGCAGGCTCACCAAATCAACTACGTATGCTGCTTTTCTACAGATATGCACCATATCCATGAAGCTGTCAATATTATAGCACACTATTTTTCAAGCATCAATGAGATAACTCCAAAGTTGAATTGCTCCAAACTTGCAAGTGCTCAAACTTTGAAGACACAGCTACAGTCTTTGTTGACAAACTCTTCCACTGGTCTGCATTTCCAACTCATGGATGTACCCCACAGGTCATCTAACATATGTTGTGACATTTCTACTGGTAGAACACACCCATACATTCCTCCTAAATTCCGACGAAAAGTATTTGACGGCGTCCCAACCTGGCGCACCTAGGAACTAACGCCTGTGTAAGGTTGGTGATGGACAACTTCATATGACCATCAATCAAGAAAGATATATGGGAGTGGGCCTGCACTTGCCTTCAGTGCCAATGCAGCAAAGTAGGATGCCACGTGCATGCTCCAGTGGGACAATTCCCGACTTCTGCCATGCATTTTGGGCACGACCCTTCTCCCCTTCTGAAGGTTGTAGGTATTTATTTACATCAGTGGATCATTGCACAAGGTGTGCAAAGGCCATTCCAATGAGACATTTCCATAGAGACTACCACATGAGTATTCATGGAAACTTGGGTGGCACATTTCAGGTGTCCATTTTTCATTACCACTGACCAGGTATGCCAATTTGGGTCCACACTGTTCCAGCAGTTGTCCAAACTTTGTAGTTTTCAGCAAAACTGGACAACCAGCTACCACCCAGCAAGCAACAGCTTGTTGGAAAGGTGGCACTGCACCTTAAAGCCCACTCTGATTTTCCACAATGACTCTTGCACTTAAACGTTGCCACTGGTTTCACAGAATGCCTGAAAAACTGAGGTGGGCTGTTGATCAGTGGAGTTAGTGTACAGGAAACCATTACATGTTCAAGTGGAATTTCTTGCACCTGTGCCACTCCTGAACAAGGCACAGCTACCCCATCTCTCACAACAAATGAGAAAGCATGCAGAGACACTCTGTGCAACTCTGATGTCACAGCACAGCATACATCCAGTTTTTGTACACAAGGCTCTTGATAGTTGTTCACATGTAATGTTTCACATAGATCTGGTATGACATCCTCTGCAGCCAATGTACACTAGCCTGTACTAAGTACTACAATGAGACACACACACAGTGGAAATCCTCTTCCAGGGAAAGGTAGCCAAAGTCTCCAAACAGCGGGTGAAGTCCACTTGGACTTGGCCAGTGTTTGCCACCACCCCACAGTCAACTTTGTGCATGCCTCACACCGCGTCAACAATCCCAACAGAGCCAGACAGCTGTGACCCACCTGACTTTCACGCCCCAGGACCAGGTGCATCAGCAGAACCACCTAACCTCCTACTACCTGCATTCATGCAGGCCGGATGCAGAAGTTTAAGTACCCTGTCATACCTGGCACACCACACTTTAGGTGGTGGTGGGGATATGTGGAAGTAACTATTGATAGTCGGTAGGACACTGTGTGAATTATATTTGGGGCCAATTGCTTTGGACTAATGTTTCAGAAGTGTGTTTTGTTTCCTGCTTCATTTAAGTTGTCACCCTGTTACACTGAGTAATAAAGTAAAGTAGATGTTACCACAAATATGCGTACATGTTCTTTTATTTAGTGCAAGTTCCCTTGCAAGGTTGAAGAATGAAGTAGTAAGGGAAAGACATAATTTTTAAGACAAGCAGACTTCATTAACTGTAAGAAATTGGAAAGAAGGAATTTTTTGTACAATGACTGTCAGTTTTTGTGCAAAAGAAAAAAAAAAATCTATTCCAGACAGAACTCATTGCTGCTAATCTATTAACTCATAAACTGCTATTAATCATAAGGATGGGAAAATATTTCAAAGTTATAAGATATCATACAGATCTCAAAGACCTTGGTAAATTGTTAACTTATAAGACTTTCAAGTAATTTGAATATAATTATATGGTTCAGAAGAAACTTAAAGAATTGCTTAAAGATTCAGTGCCATAAAAAAGGAAATAATAGCCTTTGAGACTGTTTGTCATAACAATAATGATGATGATGATCATGGTGATGATTGGTGTGTGTGTGTGTGTGTGTGTGTGTGTGTGTGTATTTTGTACTATGTAAGAGAAGGAAACAGAAGGAGCATATATAAAGTACAAAAAATAAACAATATTTGCAGATGGATTAATCTTTTTCCTTTTTTCTACTGTTTGATGGTCCATGTAATCTAATAATATAAAATATGCTGGAGAAATATATTTTACTATGTGCCAAATTATCATTCAGATATATTTCACTGCCCATTACAAGACTGAGTGACACCTGGTAGTGTTGTGGGCACATGACATGGTAAGGAAAATATGTATGTGAAGCAGATATGAATGGAGAATCATTCTAAGGGTGATACAGACCACAAATGGAGAAACTAACTGACATATGAGATTCTGAAAACGAGCAGACACTGTTATGATGCAGCCCCAGTAAATGAACATCTTGTAACAACAAAGCAAGTCAGCTATTCGTGTGCTACTTTTGTGAGCAGACAGTGGTTCAAGGACAGTAAAACCATAACCAGGTGATGAGGTGTTGGACATTCACACATCACCACAGAACATGGAGGTTGTAGTTTTGAACACTCTTAAAAATTTGATGACAGAATATAATGTTGGTGTAGGTACAAGTGCTTTAGAGCACACCATTCAGTGCACTTTATGTACATTGAAGGTGGAGGGAGGGAGAAAGGAAAGGAAAGGAAAGGAAAGGAAAGGAAAGGAAAGGAAAGGGAAGGAACTACTGACATTAGCTCCATCATGACTTTATGCGGAATCAGCAGTGATGAGTGAAAATGTGTACTGGACCGACATTTGAAATCGGAATCTCTTGCTTACTAGGTTGTTGTGTTAACCACTGCACCATCTGGACACAGTGCTTATCACAACAGCATGTACTATCTCAGTACACCTCTCAGAAAACCCACATTCCCACCTAGTGCCACTTATCTGCAGTCCTCATCCGTGTCCTCCACATTTGCTACTTTGAGATTCCCACAGGAGGTAGAACGTATTTGTGCATCTGTACTGAAGGTGGTGGATTCATTGCCCATTGAGATGCATCAATTACATAAATGCATTTCATCTGATATAACAGATATGACTGAAAGAAGAGACACCATGTGGAATCTTCAGCTGTGATGTATATTATGTAAACTGAAGGTGGCACAGGGAGGAAGGAAATAAAATGTAAGGAACTACTGGTGTCAGCTGCCTCAGGATTTCATGTGGAGTCAGTGGCAATGTGCAAAAATGTGTGTCAGACTGGGATATGAACCCAGGATCTTCTACTTATTAGGCAGCTAATTTAACCACTCCACCATTCATACACAGTGTTCACTGCAATTGTGCAGACTATCTCGGGATGCTTCTTGGCTGACGCACATTACCATCTAGTGCCACCTACCCACAGCCCCTGTCCATGTGAGGCATAGTGCTTTACATAATGCCAATTGAGATGAGACACAAAAACGGTGAACAGGTATGCAGTATGAGTCATGCACAGAACAGGTGGCATCGGATGCCCAAGTGTATGTAGTTTCTATGCGATCTATGCTGTTGAGTAAATTTGATTTTATGTAAATTAATTTCGATTTAATGTTCTATGTTTCGATCTTAGTACAACTATATCTTTACTGATGTACTTTGGATCAATGTTAAGTGGGAGCCAGTTGGTTATATGTTTGTCTGGTGGGGAGGAAGGAAGGAAGGGAGGAAGGAGAGATTAAAGTTTTTCTGGAGTTGCATAAAAATGGAAAGTATTTCATTGAGTGAACATTGTAATTGATGGCAGCAAGACATATAGGACTATTAGAATTGAAAATTACATACATATCAGTTTGTCATCTATGTTATTTCAAGAAACACGTCAACCTATACGGTTTCCAGACTTACAAGAAAACCTGGCATCCAGGCAGAAGAAATTTAAGTAACAGATGAGTAATTTCTCTTTAAAACTATCACTTGACCCGGCAACAATATTTTAACTCCATGAACATTTATTACAGTTAATGATCATCCAATTGTATGTAACAAAGGAGGTCGTTAAAAGCCACAGGAAAGGTTGGAAATGTGTTGAATATGAAATGTTGCAGCCTCTTAAAATAAATGGTATACAGTTTTATCACACCTTTCTGATAATTCAAGGATTAAGTGTGGACACTTTGATAGGGGTAAACTTCTTGAAAAAATATGAAGGACAGCAAGATTTCAGTGAGGATTCTGTGATGCTGGAAATGCAGGGAAGAAATGTAACTATACCATTTTCTAGGAAAAAGAATCTAACTACTGAAGAGAGTGACTGTTTTCCCATCGGGTACAGCAGAAAAAGGAAATATATGGAAGGGTATAATGAACATGGCACTGGGGAAATGGGGATTGATCTAGAAGAGTGGCTGGCTGTACAGGACAAGTTTGAATCGTAAGTAGAAGAAATACCTGAATTAAATGGAAGTGAGAAGGAAGAGTTAAAAGAGGTTATGCTTAAGCATAAAAATATTTTCTCAGATCAGCCAGGACTGTGACTATGAATGTTATTTGACTGTGAAAGAAGATGCACAGTTTTTCAAAAAAACCTATAACAATTACAGAAAAGCATAGGGAAGCATTAATGGACTTAATCCATAAAATGCTTTAGTGGGGAATTATTGAGCAAGCTGTAAGTGTGTACAACAGTCCATTAATTGTGGTTATTAAGTGAGATGGATCTATGAGACTTGTGTTGGATACTAGGGCTTTGAATAAAATAGTTAAAACCAGAAAGTGAGATGTGTGAAAACATCAATGAACTGTTGCAAGAATTTAAAGGGGCTAAATTTTGAACTTCAACAGACATGATGTGTGGCTAATGGAATTTGCCACTGGCATAGGAATCCAGGAAGTATGCAGCATTCTTATTTGAAGGTAAGTGTTATCAATATGTGTTCATACCATCTGGAATAAATATAAGTGTTTGTGCTTTTGTGAGAGCTATGTCAAAAGTTATAGGTGACGAACTACTGAGGAAAAAAAACTGTTGATGTTGACGATGTCTTGATTTTGACTGTAACCTTGGAGTAACGTGGTGAGTTATTAGACAAGATTTTGGGTGCATATGCAGTAGGAGGTCTGCTGACTTTGGAAGGCACATCACTTGGTGAGTGGTGCCTTCCCCAGCTGGGTTCATGCATTCTTATTTTTTGGTACACTCTGTCATAACTCTTTCCTATCCAAGTTCTATTCCGATTGTGCTTTTCAACTTTTGTTTTACCCTTTTCCACCTGAGGTCTATCCTATCTGATGTGACCACACCTTCTGTGGATTAGGTGATTTGGAAAAGAAATCTTTAATACTTGTAACACCTGCCATCTCTTGAAAATAAATAAATAAATAAGTCTTGCAAAGTAGGGCAAAAATTTATTTTTGTTGTATTTTAGATGCTGAGGATTCAATGTTCTGCATGGATGTTATATTTGGAAGTGATAAGGTTCTGGTATCCATTCTGGATGATAAATTAGAGCCAACTGTGGAGTTTGATGAAATGAACGCATACTGTGGTGATACGAGATTAACGACAGGCAACAGTAACAATACTGAAACGAGTAAAGTGGAGTCTGCTTCAGTGAAAGTCAGTGGTTATAGAGTATAGACAGTAGGGCCTGAAGCTGGTGTTTCTGTAGGTAGTAATGCACAAAAAGGGACGCTTACTCCAATCAAGAGGTGGAAGTTTAGAACGAACAGGCAGTGGTTCATGTGCCATATGTTATGGTTGAAATAGTGATGCACAAAAGGGTGCTCACTTTAAGGAAGTAAGAGAGTTTTATGTGGAGGGAAAAGGTGTTGATGTTGTGGTAGCTGAAGCTATAAGTGATGAATTGCAGCTTATTGACGTAAGTTCTGTTACATGTGGTATGAATGAAAGTGTTGAGCAGGCACATTTATTTTGTTAAACCATATGAAAGTAAGATGGAGAGAGAACTGGATTCTAGTAACTGGACAGCAAGGGAAAAATAGATTCACAAATTGGTCCTTGAAAGTTGTGAGTTTAATAATGCTGAAGATATAAGGAACAATAAAAAAAAGGAGTTGGGACAAATACCACAGAGGACATTGCACTCTTTGCAATGCTAGGTAACTGACAATTACCAGGTACTTGAGTTATTGACACTACTACTTCAATTTCTTTTCATGTTGTCAATCTTCCTCTTCCGCCATTCTGAACTTTGCGCTATCATCTTTAAATTTTTTTCACATCTGTAGTAAAGTGGAAGCTGCAGGGGTTATTGCCATGTTGAAGGTTATAAACAGAGAGAAATGTTTAATTGTGGAAGGAAAGGTTAATGTAATTTGAAGTGATTCCAGGATGTGGGTGTGAAAATAAAGTGATTAATGATGATCTGAGGTAACTCGGGATAGTGAGAGGTGTTGTACTAATGAAAAATGGGTAGTGGCCTTTGAATTGATTATGTTAAGTTTACTAAAGGTGACATGTGAAGAAACATATTAGTAAATGGAGACTAATGAGGAATAAGATGTGTTGTCATGATGAAAAATAGATAATGACGGAGTAAGATGACTTATTGCAAGGAGATTGGATGTTGTTCTGATAGAAAACGGTTAACAGATTTTTGTAACATGGAAAAATACTGAATATAGCTATTGAGATTGACTGATTAGTATGGTGATGTAAAGAATCTAATGAAGTTTGGAAAGGAGAATACTAACATTGACATTAGCCAAACTCATATATGAGAGAGTTGGAAAGAAAGAAGGTTATAAGAAAAAGTTGTATATAAGTTTTTTGAAATTGTATATAATCTGTGTCTATATTAAGTCAAAACATTACAGTGAAGATTGTGAGAGACATTGTGGCTTTACTAAAGTATTTATACCAGATAAGTGACTGTACACAAGTTGTAATGAAGGAAATTACATAAGACGTGGTAACTATGTTATGTTGTAAATATTGTCAAAGAATGATTTGTACTAGATGGAAATCAATTTGAAAGAACTTGAATCTATGTAATGTAAATATTTGAGTTAGCTAAGTAAAGAAACAAAATGCCATTAGCTACCATAGTTTGCTGAAGTTTTGAAATTATTTCAATTTAATTACTTATGGTTTCAAATAAATTTAAACGGGTGCCACTCTAATGCACTAGTTAGAATAGAGAGTGTTAATGTAGTTAATTGTAAAATGGAATTTAAGAAATGTATGTAATAATGATTCATTTCACGAATATGTAAGTGTTATTTGTTGGCTTCCACAAAACTCTGGTTTCAGGAACTATAGGGAAAAAGCTGTGAGGCTAATGAAGTGCCAACATTAAGGTCGGAGAGAATTTAATTGATGTAAAATAAAAAGACACCATCCAGAGTGAAAGAGGAAAATTTTATAAATATTGTGAAATGCACAGGAAACAGAAGTTTCATTATTGTGTGAAAAAACTAATTTTGTGTGAAAAACTATTTTGATGTATTTGGAAGCAATATAATTTTTTGAGTCATATGCTATGTTAGGTTTAGAGCTACCAAGTCTGAAGGAAGGGAAATTTAATTTACTTTATTTTGGTTTTGGAATTGGTTTAGAGTTTGAGTTAAATTATTCAAACATTTTTATTTGCAATAAAAACTTATTCATAATTAAAGGGGGTGTAAGGTGTACCACCTTACATCATGCCAATTGAGATCAGAGATAAAAGTGGTGACAGGCAGTATGAGTCATGTGGAAGACAGATGGCATCAGATGCCTGAGTATATGTAGTTTCTATGTGATCTGGTATGGGTTACTAGGTGACACTGTTTGAGGTGCAATCAAAATACCGTATTTCTTATTTGCAATTCTGTTTGTTTAATTTTCTAATTGTTTATTAATTATTATTATAATTGTGCTTAGTTATGAGACTGAATGAAGGTGTGAATGTGGAATAATGTTTTATGTAAAGTTTTTGTACTATACTTTGAAGTAATTGGTCTTATGGGGAATGTTTTAGAACAAAGTATATGTTAGTCACTTGTCCTGGGGAATTTGTTATAAACTATTTCAGTAGTTTATGGTACTGTGGAAATGAGATTATGAATTCAGTACAGTAGCTTTGTTGAGGGGTAGTTAATATTATATTTGTGGGTTTTCAAAATTTACTTATGTTAATTTACTATTCTGATTCAGTGACAAATTTTGGTTGGCTCTGAATATATGCATGGCATTGAGTGGGTCTGATCCTGGTTTCTGATTGCTGTGATGTTTTTCTGCCAATCAGAAGTTAGCATATTCACATGTATTTTGGGAACTAGAAACACCGTTTGTGTAGAGAGACGAGTGGAGTCAGGGATTGGATCTCATTGTGATCAGAGCTATTGATAGGTGTTCAAATCAAAATTATTAATTTTGTGATATTTTGGTACCAAAAAGTTTGAGAAGTGCTGTAAAGTGTGGAAGAGAGTTTGACTTAACATACAATGTGAAATTCAGAACTTTTGGTGACATTTTAAATAACTAAATTCTATGTGGCATGTTGCCTACTCATGAATGTGAACATTTTGTGATCTGAAACTGATTTTAGCATCATATGAGTTAGAAATTCTATAAGAAACAATCCGTTTGTAAACTTTCAATGAAGGATAACTAATAATTACCATAAACTGACTATAGTTATGAATAATGTGCATGTGTGAACTTTTTAGACTTCGTACAGCTTACAGTAAGGCTTGGAAGTAACTGATGTATGCAAGCTTACCATTATAGAGTGAAATTTTACACACACAAATACTTTCATTTAACTGTTACTAACCTTCCACTAGCAAAAGAATTTTAGTGTAACTTGTGGTTACAAGGTGTACATCTGCTTTTTTTCTGTAGCTTTTGCCAGCTGAGAACTGCATTTCAGTAATGTCAAGGAGGCATGCATGTGAGAAGAGATTGACCATAGGTGAGTAGATCTTAGTCACAGCAGTGCCACACCACACTGCTGCACATGTCCTCCATGCTCACTAATTTGAAATTCCCACAGGATATCAAATGTATTTGTGCATACACACTGGAGGTGGTGGATTCATTGCTCATCAAGGGAAATCAATTACATAAATGTGTGGTGTCTGTTCTTTTGTACATGACCAAAATAACTCATTGTTGAACATGGCCTCCACATGTTCCCATGTTGAGCCAATAACATAATGAATTACAATTAGAGTGAGTGTGAGATCCTCAAGATTTGATGATGGATCAATGGAAACATGTCGCATGGTTGGGTGAATAACATTATTAGTTACACCAGGTCAATGTTTGTGCCCAGATACATCATCATCCAGTTAAATAAATGTTCAAAATATGCACTGTGTCATGGACACAGGCTGGTGGGCTAAAGGTAATTAAGGACACAATGATAGCTGTGTTTTAATGCAGACCCTTCAATTCTTTCATGCTTTATCTGTTCCAGAACAATGATGGCATCTTCCAGTAGGGTAGTGGTCCATGTCACAAGGCCAGAATAATGCTACAGTGGTTTGAGAAGCATGGTAGTGAGCTCACACTGATGTTCTGGTCACCAAATTTGCCTAATCTGAATTCCATGGAAAACATCTGGGACGCTATAGAGCACCAGCTCCAAATCCACAAACTAGTGATCTGTAATTATGGGAATTGTATGATCTGTCTATACATATCTAGGGCCACATACCTTCAGACACCTAACAACGACTTACAAAATCCTTGCCACACAGTATAGCAACTGTATTGTGTTCTTAAGGTGGGCCAACACACCATTAAGCAGGTGGTCATAATGGTTTGGCTCATGAGTGTGTATCACTCAATAATATTATTTCTAATATGCTGATGAGTTATACAACTATTTACCTGACAACCTAAAAGGCTCAGACTTGTAATTAGCATTTGACAAAGACTGTTTGGTAAGCTATTTAAAACGAAACAATCTATTTCATGTTTATCAAAATATACTAAGCGTCCAATAAAGTCAGCTAGAGTCCAAGGAAATCCTTAAAGATAAGTAATGTTCCATGTCTGTTATGATTTAGTATCTGTAATATTATTAATTTTTATGGAAGAATGACAGGATACCTTGTGGCATATGTCCTGTAAGTGCGTCAATTCTTGTTCAAGATTTGCAATCCGGAGGTGATGATGTTGTGCATCTTCAAGGCAAGAAGCATGCACAGATTCCAAATAACTTAGCTGTTGCTGTAGCAATACAACTACTTCATCTTGGCTTTTAGCAGCTTCTTGAGCATCAGCCAGTTCGTAGCGTAAACGTTCAGCCTTTTCTTCAAGTTCTGCTGCAGTTTGTTGCAACTGACCACGTTCAAATGTAGCAGTTTGGAGGTGCTTTTTCAGTACAGTGTGATGATTCTGAAACAGAAATTTAGTTATTACAAAGTTTTAAAAATGTTTAATGCAAAAATGTGTTTTTGTCATTTAATAATAAACCAGCAACTATCCATGTTTAAGATAGTTATACTAATATACGATGAAAGACAACAACAACAAGAGCATGACTGGATGGAGTGTCCACCAATAAAATAACAATATATATTAGATATATAGTTCAGCTGCAGATTGAATATATCAATAAAGTAATTTTTTCATGCCAAAGTTCCTAATGATTTGTATTAACTTTGTGTCCTCACTATGCTAAAAACAGTATCAATATACTAAGCCATTCTTTGTAATATGAATTTAGGTAACTGTAAGTGTAAAATTCACTGTATCATTAATTGCAGATAGTATAAAATACATTTTTATTTGCAGTAATGTAATCAAAACTGACTTCAGAAGCTGTTTATGTACAACTGCAATACCCTCAACATGCTTTCAGAATGCAAAAATTATACTCTGAAAAAATTTTTCACACACATTATTTCCATCAGTATCTTCAATACTGAGTTGGAAAAATCTACAATGTTGGGGCAAAGCCTCAGAAATGGATACATGATAAAATTCAGACTCTAAAATATTTACCGAACTACTTGATACTGAGTCTTTATTGAAAAAATCAGCAAAGGACAACAATTTTAATAAAGAAGAAGTATAATTAATGTGTTATGTATAGTTCCAGTTCCTAAAGGCTCTACAGTTATAACATGCAAACTTTGGAAGCTTGAGAAACCACATGGAACAAGATAGAGTGTTTAAAGCAAAGGGCATACAGGTGAGAGGAATTGGGGTAAAATCCCTGCCTCGAAAGACAGAGTTATGTTCTCCATGGCTTGCTTAAATCATATAACGTGAATACCAAAGTGGTTCCTTTGAGGACACAGCTGATTTTCTTCCCCACCCTTGCTCTAGCTGAACATGTACCCTAGCTCTATAAAATTCATGTTGATATCACTTTCTTCCTTCTTTTATAGAGAACTTCAGGTGAGTGTTTTATACTGAAGAATGGTGATTCATGTCACTACGTTTATACAAAAAACTGGCATGGAGGCACATGTGCATAGGGTACCACAACATGAGCACCCTTTGGCAAGTTTAGCTCCCTCTTCGAATATTGCTCCACCCAAGGCACGAGGGGACTGAAGACCCTGTAGTTTGGTCCCTTTATCCCTCAAAACAACCAACCAACCAAGGCATGTAGGTGCATGTCTAATGGTGATACTGTATGCACACCATCCAATGAAATGTGACTCTACTGAATTAAAATTTAGATGTCAACATAATAAATTTAACTGATATCAGATGTGTCATTGAGTGCAAAATGTTTTCCTTCTTAAAATATTAAAGAAATCTCCAGTTCCCATGCTTCATTCAATTGAAAAATGCCATCACAATTAATAACATATTCCACCAAATATATTTTCATAGACCCCCAAGATTTCCCTGGCAGAATAATTCACAGAATTTCCTGTTGAGATATGATGCTCAAATATGGCTGACTAACTGGGCTGCAAAATGTGAGTGTGGCAATGCTCAATGTACCTTTCACATACTGTGCGTATGGTGCCACCAATGAAGGTTTTGCCACACTGGTGTGGTATTCCGTAGTCTTCTGCATTCTACTATCCCAGATCATTCTGTAGTGAACCAAATAGGGCATAGATCTTTGTAGGCGGCTGGCAGTTTACTGTAACATAATGTTACTTTATGATTATGCCTAATTTCAATAAAATATTATGGACATTTGCCCTGAACTTGAACAGCTTCTTCTCCTCTTGATCTTATGAGTGATCATGTTTCCAGCTCAAAGCTGTGCTGATATGATGTGAAGAACATCCATGATCTTTGGTCACAGGTTGCAGCTCCTTTGAAAGGCTGTCTCTATCAGATATAACATGTACCCAGTGCACCAGCACTCAAAGGTTGCCCATTGGTTGTGAAGGGTGGTGGCAGCTAGATGCTTGTAAATGTGAGCCATTCACTTTCTGACTAAGGCAACTAGAAATGGTAGACAGCTGCCTTCTTCCACTTCCATCATAAATGGAATATTTTTGCGGATTGAATTCAGATGCTATAAAAATTGTTACAGCTTTTCCTCATTGTGGGGCTACTCTACAAAAAAACCATCTGCATATTATTAGATGACTTTTGGTTTTAGTTTCACGAATTTGAGTGCGCTCTCTTCAAAGTCTTCCATAAAGAAGTTTGCTATCAGAGTGGAGAAATGACTACCCATGGCAACACAACCAATTTGCTCAAAATACACAGCATTGAATAAAAAGTATTTGGAGGAAAGGGCATGATCAAACAGTGCTGTTATATTGGTTTTGAACTTACTGCCAATGAGTGATGATGAATCCATGGGAGGGATCTTGTGAATAATGAAACAACATCAAAACTTACCAATAAGTCTATTGCACTGAGCTGTAGTGTCATCTTCATTCCTTATCTGTCCCCTTTCTGAGGAAGGAAAATATATATTCTCAAAGGTAGGATTAGTATTTTCTGCATTACCTGTTTCTATATATAGTAGTAGTAGGACTTTTGTCATCTGAAGGTAAGCACTGGCCAGCATCTCTGGTTATGATTATGTAAGGGTTGGTAAAACATTCTACAGACTTGTTTGGGAGTGCTCAACTGGTATTAACAGAACGTAAACAGCCTTACACTCTGAATTTATTGTGAACTTGTATTGCTTGCAGTAATAAATAATGAGGAAATTTTTAAGTGTAATCACCTCAGAAACCCTTTTCTTGTGTTAAGTCTTCATTGTGCATGTTTTACTTCTGTAGGAGGCTGTACTCTGTGCAGATACCTTTAGGAAAGACAGTTCATCATTTAAATTTATGTTCAATATATATATTGTTGCCCAGGTAGTAAAATGCAACAACAGCTTTTGGTGTCTCATTTCCTAATCTAATCCCCTCAGCATCACTTGATTTCATTCAACTGCATTCCACTATCCTCCTTTTATTTTTGTTTATGTTTGTCTTATTACTTCTTTCCAAAACATTATCTATTCTGTCCAATTGCTCTACCAAATCCTTTGCTGACAGAATTACAGTGTCATCAGCAAACCTCAAAAGTTTACATTTCTTCTCTCTCAACTGTAATTCCCTGTCCAACTTTCTCCTTCACAAACTGCTCAATGTACAGACTGAATAACATCGTATACAGGCTATGACCCAGTCTCACCACCTTCCACTGCTTCTTACAATTGCACTTCTTACAACTTTAGTCTGGTTTCTGTATAAGTTTAGATAACATTTTGCTCCCTGTCTTTTGTCCCTGGAATCCTCAGAATTTCAAAGAACATATTATGATAAACATTGTCAAAAGCTTTCTCTAAATCTACAAATGTTATGAAAGCAGGTTTGCCTTTCTTCAGTCTATCTTCTAAGTTAAGTCATAGGGTTAGCATTGCCTTACATTTTCCTATTTTTCTCCAGAACACAAATTGATTTTCCCTAAAGATAACCTCCTCAGGTTTTCCATGTCAGTATTTTGCAACCATGACATATTAAACTGATAGTCTGGCAATTCTCATCTGTTAGCATCTGCCTCTTTTAGAATTACCACAGCAAAAGACATCATTGTTTTCATGGTTGCAATCGCAACTCATTTATCATATCTGTGACACTCTGGCCATCATAGTTTGTGATAATTCAAAATGAGATACCTCTCTTTGAAGTTTGGTGAACCCTCCATCAGTCCTATCATGCAACAATACTACAGAATGGGCACACAAGCATAGTGTAGGGTGAGGACGTCAAACTTATTATTGTTTAAGGTAAAGTGTTACTTTTTTGTGCAGATGTCTTATCTAAACCATTTTGTGATTAGTTTTGATCTTATGATGACTTAAACAACTGAAAATGACAGCATCATCTGCAAACAATCTATGAGGGCTGCTGAGTTTGTCTCCTAAATCATTTATAAATATGAATAGCAAATGGCTTATAATACTTTCTTGGGGAATGCTGCATATCACTTCTGAAGTTTTACTTGATGACTTCACATCAGTTATTACAGACTGTGACATTTCTTACACGAAATCATGAAGCCAGTCATACAGCTGAGACAATACTCCATAGGCACAAAATTCGATTAGGAGTTGCTGGTGAGAAATGGTTTCAAAAGCCTTCTGGAAATCCACAAATATTGAATCAGCTTGAGATACCCTTTTGATAGCATTCATTACTTCATGTGAATAAAGAGAGACTTATGTTTCACAATAAAAATCTTCTCTGAATCCATGCCGGTTATGTGTCAATAAAGTGTTTTCTTTGAGGCAATTTATAACGTAGGAACACAGTATATATTCAAAAATCCTACTAAAAATCATTGTAAATTATTTCTATAATTTAGTGGATTACTTATATTTACTTCCTTGTGCAATAGGGTGACCTGTGCAACATTCCAGTCTTCAGGTACGGATCTTACACTGAGCGAGCAGTTGCGTACGATTGCTAAAACTGGAACTATCTGATCAGTATATTCCAAAAGGAGCCTAACTTGTATACAGTCTGGACTGTAAGACTTGCCTTTATTAAGTGACTTAAGTTGCTGCACTACCCTGACGATGTTTATTTCCAAATTACTCATGCTGTAAGTCATTTGTAATCCAGACACTGGAACATTTAACTGCATCTTCTTTGGTGAATGAATTTTGTAAAATTGTGTTCAGTAACATCGAATATGTTGGCAGCCATTCTTGATCTGTATTCTGGAATATTTAATGCATCTTCTTTGGTGAAGGAATTTTGGAAAACAATGTTTAGCAACTACACTTCAATGGCACTGTTGTTGGTAACATTGAATGGCTATCTCACAGTACAGGTACTGATTGTGTCTTGCCACTGGTGTGCTTTACACATGACCTAAATCTCTTTGGATTTACTGCCTGTGGAAACTATTAAAAGTATCTCACATTGAAGTCCATGCTAAGTTTTGAGCATCTGCAAACTGTTGTCAATCTTGTAGATCTTGTATTCTTTTAAGTCTGGTATGTTTTTTGGTGCTTCTGCAACAATGTTCTTACCTGTTTTGTGAACCATGGGGGATATGTTCTGTCCCTTATTAATTTACTCGGTATAAAACTATCAACTGCCTCCTTCTCTGAATTTAAGCAGTATTTCATCAATGCTGACATAGTTCAGTATGGAAGAAATGAAGACTGTCTCCTAGGAAGGCACCAAGCAAATTTTTATTTGCATTTTTAAACTGATATATTTTGTATTTATTTTTTATGGATTTGGATGTTACAGTATTCAGTCTTACTACAATGACCTTGTGGTCACTAATTCCTGTTTGATCAGGACTGTTGGTCCCTATGAGATCTAATATGTTATTGCAACCATTTACTCTTTGTGTGAGCTTCTCTACTAACTGCTCAAAATAATTCTCAGTAAAAGCACTTAGTAAAATTTTAAATGATTTTTTATGCCCACCACCAACCTTGAACATATATCTTTGCCAACATATTGAGGGTAGATTGAAGTCACCACCAACTATAATTAAATGAGTCAGCTACCTATTTAAAATGAGACTCAAATTTTCCTAGAACCTTTCAGCAATTATATCATCTGAGTTGATGAGTTTCTTGATAAAAGGAACCAATTATTAACTTATATCAGTTGTCTAGTATAGCTGCTACCCCTACTAACTCACAGCAATTATTTACTTCAATTTCACAACAAGATAAACTACTTCTAACAGCAATTAACATGCCACCAACAATGGAATTTACTCTATTCTTTCTAAACGACAGTAGTTTAATATCTCCTACAGTAGAAGTGGGTCAGAAGCATTGACTCTAGCGTTAGTCAAGTGTTGCCAGATGCACCAGCACCAGAAATGGATGAGGCTGATTGCAGCATGTTGCTAGCCTATGGACCAGCCTTAGATAGTATGGAACATGAGCTCTGATTTATCTTGCCTCAATAATATGACTTGGCCATAGACTGCTTTCTTTTTGTTTTCATTACTGGCATTCCCTTTGCATTCAGCTCATGATGAACTTGGCTTGTTTATGGATTATGCATTTGCATCAGGGTGAACAGTTTAGTAAAAACAGGTTGATAAAAACTTTGGCTAAACCTACATCTGGCTTCAACCAGCTTTCAGCACATCTACATCAATATACATACATCACAAGCCACCATGCGCTGCAACACAGAGGGTACCTTGTATGACTCTAGTCATTCCATTTCCTGTTTTACTCGCAAATGGAGGGAGGAAAATAATTTCAATACACCCAATAAATGACATCTAGTTCTCAGTAGATACGGTCTAATACCATGGAAACAGTTGAGAAAGCGAAGGAATAGTACAGCAATTGTACACATGTCACGATTTTTGTTTGTGGTCATCGAGCGACAAAAGTATCCAACAAACAATGTTGTGTACCTAAATATTATGTACCTATCTGATATGTTTGTTTATCTATTTGCTGACGGACACCATATTTGGTGTACCTATGTTGTTCCCTGTAGTGATGTGATGTCCACAATGAATGGCAAGCATTGCTACGATACATAACATGTTGTTCCTGCATGTCAGTTCCTTCGTGACATTGAAGTGTGCACATCACTAGTATGGGTCCATGAGTGGAAGCATCCATAGAAGAATGTGCTGCAATAGTAGCACTTAGCCAAGCAGGTTTATCTATTCACCAAATTGCAAAACAGAGTAGTGTCTCTATAGGGGGAGTGCAATACACCCTTCACCGCCAGAAGACAACAGGTAGCAATAAGGACATAACATGACCAGGACAAACTTGTAAAACAATTAAAAGTGATAATAAATATATCAGAATTACCAGTAAGAGAAATTTATTCAAAACAGCACCCCAAATTCATGCAGGATTGCTAGAAATGAACACGACAACAATATCTGTTGCAACAGTAGAAAGGAGGCTGACTGAAGCTAGCTTAAAAGACCCACAAATAAACAGAACAGACTTGAATGGACTGGAAAATATCGTAATTGGACATCAGAAGAGTGGACGAAGGTGTTATTCACTGATCAATTGAAGTTTGAGATTTTTGGAACCAGAAGGAGAATATTTGTTCACTAATTTGTAGGGGAAAGGGTAGCCCAGCAGTATGTTCTACCTACAGTTAAGCATGGTGGAGGTTCTATTATGGTTTGAGGATGTTTTGCCAGAGAGAGAGTTGGTGAAATTGTGAAAATAGAAGCATGTATGGATCAGCTGCAATACCACCACATACTTCAGTATCATGCAGTACAAAATGGATTGCACTCAATATGGAAATGATTCACCTTACAACAGGACAATGACCCAAAACTCAGTTGGCATACTGTACGAGCTACATTGCATCAAAGGAAAAATAGTAAAGACTGAATGATATGGTATAGCTGTCCCAAAGCCCTGATTTTAATCCCATTGAAATAGTCGGGGATGAAGTGGACAGACATATCAAGGAAGTTGATATATCCAGCAAGGAACATCTTTGGAATATTGTTAAGGATGTGTGGAATCATATAGATTCACAATACCTAAAAAAAAACTGATTGACAGCATGCTTTGAGTTCATGAGGCAGTCATTAAATCCAAAGGACGATACTTTGATGAAAGTAAAATACAATGATTGTGATTGTATTATGTATGTGGAAGTTAATATAATTATATTTTGTGAGAAATAATGTTTGATTTGTGTTGTAAATCTGAAATACCAGGGTGTATTGAAATTAATGAGTGGTAATGTATATGCTTGTGTACAAGCCCTGATTTCTCTTAGTTTGTCTTTGCAGTCCTTATGCAAAACACATGTTGGTGACAGCAGAATCATTCTGCAATCTGTTGCAACTGCCAGTTCTCTAAACTTTCACAACAGTGAATGTCTTCATTGCTCCAAGGATTCTCATTTGAATTCACATGGCACATTTCCAATATTTGTGTGTTGAACAGTCCTCCTGATGACAACTCAAGCCCATCTACAATACATTCTGTTTAGGTGCCTTCTGTGAGTGCTTGGAGCTCTGATTCTATCTCAAGACAGCTATTACAATTGAAAACTATAATACTGATGTTTTGTAAGTCTACCCTTGTCCTGTGTTTGAACTGTTCCCTATGAGACGCTACTACTGTTCTACATCTACATACAAAATCCGCAAGCCACCTGACAGTGCAGTATCACTACTAGTCATTTTCTATCCTGTTCCAGTTGCAAATAGATCAAAGGGGAAAAATTATCTATATGCCTCCATATGACTTCTACTTTCTTGTAACTGATCTTCCCAGTCCTTACGCGAAAATTGTGTTGGTGACAGAAGAACAGTTTTGCAGTCAGCCTTCAAATGCCAGTTCTTTAAATTTTTTGAATAGCATTCCTTGAAAAGAATGTCACTTTCCCTCCATGGACTCCCATCTGAGTTCCCAAAACATGGCCATAATACTTGTTTGAGCAACCCACAGCTGAATTGCTCTGATATCTTCCTTAAATCTGACCTAGTACAGATCCCAAATACTTGAGTGATACTCAAGAATAGGCCACACTGGCATCCTATATGCAGTCTTGTTTACAGATGAACCACACTTTCCCAAATTTCTCCCACTAAATCAAAGTTGACCATTCACCTTCCCTACTATAGTCCTCACATGCTCATTCCACATCATACCCAGATACTTAAATGATGTGATTGTGTCAAGCAGCACACTACTAATGCTGTATCTGAACATTACAGGTTTGTTTTTCCTACTCATCGACATTAAATTACATTTTTCATCATTTAGAGATAGTTGCCATTCATCACACCAACTAGAAATTATGTCTAATTATCTTTCATCCTCCTACAGCCACTCAACTTCAGCACCTTACCATACACTACAGCATCATCAGCAAAAAACTGCAGATTTCTGCCTACCCTGTCTGCCAAATAATATATGTATATAGAACATAACAGCAGTCCTATCACTCTTCCCTGGAATACACTTGACTATACCCTTGCCTCTGATGAACACTTGCAATCAAGGATAAAATACTGGGTTCTATTAGGCAAGAAATCTTTGAACCACTTACATATGTGGGAACCTGTTCCATATACTCATACCTTCATTAACAGTCTGCAGTCGGGCACCATGTCAAATGCTTTCCAGAAATCTAGAAATATCGAATCTACCTCTTGTCCTTCATCCATAGTTTGCAGTATATCATGTGAGAAAATGGCAAGATGAGTTTTGCATGAGCAATGCTTTCTAAGACCATGTTGATTCATGGACATAAGCTTCACAGCCTCAAGAAAGTTTATTATACTCAAATTGAGAATATGTTCAAGGATTCCATAGCAAAACAAAGTTAGGGATATTGTTCTGCAATTTTGCAGATCTGTCATTTTACCCTTCTTATATACAGAAATCATCTGCACTTTCTTTCAGCCACTTGAGTTTTCATGCTCAGAAAGAGATTAGCGATAAATGAGAGCTTATTAAGGAACCAGTGCCATAGAACATTCTTTTTAAAACTGAATTGAGATTCCATCCAGACCTGGCAACTTATTTGTTTTCAATGCTTTCAGTTGTTTCTCTACATCAGGGATGCTATTACTATGTTGTCCACACAGGAGTCCATTTGATGCTCAAATGGTATGTTTGAATGATTCTCCTGTGTGAATCATTTCATGCAAAATTTAAAACTTCAGCTTTTGCTTTGCCATCTTCAACTGCCACACCAGACTGATTGATGAATGACTGGAAGGAAGCCTTAGGCCGCCTAGCAATTTTGCACAGGACAAAAATTTTCTCAGATTCTTGGCCAGATCTTTAGCTAAGGTATGACTTTGGTAGTTGTTGCATGCTTCATGCTTAGCTCTTTTCACAAATGCATGAATCTCTACTAACCTTTGGCAGTCATCATTTGTGCTTCCTCTTTTGAACTGAGAGTGCAACAGCTTTCGCCTCCTCAGCATTGTATAAATTTCTTTGTTAAACCATGGTGAATCTTTTCCATCATTTATCCATTTACTAGGCACATTCTTCTCCAGACCATGATTTATAATCTGTTTAAACTTTCCCCATAATTCCTCTATGTCCAATTTAGTGTAACTAAATGATGTCAGTTCACTGCCTAAGTAAGATGCTAACAACTGGTCATTTGCTCTTTCTAGCAGAAACACTCTCCTAGCTTTCTCGATTGGTTTATTAACTTTTGTAGCCATACTTGCTATAATGGCATCAAGATCACTAATACCCATTGCCATACTGATGCTGTCAACAAGGTCTGCCACATTTGTAGCTATACGATTTAAGATATTTCCAAACTAGCTGCTCAAGATAGTTTTCAGAAATCATATTCAAAAGTACTTTGCAAAACTGTCTGTTTGTACTCCCCCCCCCCCCCCCCTCACCGCCCCACACACCCTCCCAGCAATGAATCAGTAGGTTAAAATTTCCTCCAGATAGTACTGTGTGATATGGGTATTTACGCTATAGAGATCATAGACTTCCTGTGAGTGTCTCTAGAACTGTCACAGTGGAATTGGGTGGCCAGTAAAAATACCAAAAGTAGCTTTGTTTCACCTACACCTATTATACTCAACCACATAATTTCACTGTCACACTCAACTTCAACTTCAAGAGAGAGAATATTTTTGTCAACAGCTATGAACACTCCCCCTCTTGTAGCATCCAGTCAGTCGCCGAGCATCTCACAGCTTTCTACTTTGGGTTTCACCCAGCTCTTGGTTCTAAGAATAATTTGAGCACAGCACTTTTCTGTAGGCACTCTAACATAAAAAACCATTCAGTCAATTCCACACAGCCCTCACTACCTGTGTAGCTGCCTCTGTTGTGTAGTGTATCCTTAATATATTGAGCACATCCTGCCACTTTTCAACCTTATGATGCAGATCAAAGAGTCTGTGACCTACACAGCCATAGAACTGCCTGATTCTCTAATTAAGAATGTCCACTCAGCTCTGTAGCGTAGATCTACAATCAGTTCTATCAGATCAGTGATGCCGTAGATGGTGAGATCTCCTTTCATCTTGCAAACAGGACTGGCTCTCTTTATCACTTCATGTAGCATGACACACCTCGATGGTACTGATATGAGCCACAATCTGCAGTTGACTGCACCGTGTGCTCATGTCATCTGCAAGGACCCATTCCACAACAGGGATGACTCCCAGAAGTATGCACATGGAGTGGACACTGGATTTCTGGCCTTTTTGGGCAGCTATATCCTTAAGGGGCTCAATCATATGTCTAAAACTGGACCTCCCAGCCACCAATAATCCCATCCTCAGTGAATGACCAAATTTTGCAGGCTGAGAGGCTGCCTCTAAAACAGGGCAAATGACTGCAGCTCACTCAGGATCATTCTCAGGCACAGACAGCACTTGAAGCCTGTTTGTCCAACAAACTAGGGAGGCCTTTCCATTGGTCTCCTGGACAGTCTTTTGTTGCCTGTTACAACTTGACATGGCCTCCCACTCATTCATGTATAGGGGTTCAACCTCAGTGCAGGCAGTAACCAGACTGAACATGGCAGTGGACTGATTGGGTCACATGGGATGAGCTGGACTTCCCTTGTATCCCAACAAGCATCCACACATAGTGTTTCTGATTGGCAACAACTTCACACTGCATGACCAAAGCCAGCACCGACCTGGAGCTATGTGTGCAGGGACTCCAACTCAGCTCACATTCAAACAGAGTATTCACAGTCACTATCCATGCTAAACATGGTATAAATCTGGACAAGACAGTTAATAAATGTGAGTCAACATCTCTTAAATACACTAACATGTGAAGTTAAATATTAAACCACAGAGAGAAAGCTACATATGTTACTCACTTCTATGTATAAGCTCGCAATATAATGAACAAAAAATTAATTACACAGCTGGAAATGCTCAAATGGAGATATCAACAGAAGTGTAACTTGGCATTTTTCACATGTGTATGTCATTGCCTAAGATCTCAAACCTTTAGATTGTATATTGATACTTATTCACTTAGCCACTGAGCCACTAATTCTGATGCATATTTTTTTACAAGTAGCAATAAGAAAAAATTTTCTCCATCTCTTTCAAATAACTTGGCCTGTCTTCTTATTTTTTCAGTACCCAAGGGGAGTAAAATGGACAGCTAATTGTAGGTCAAAATCCAAGAAGGAAAATGTGGTACAAAAGAATGAAACATTGCAGACCTCAAACTGAGATAAATTTTTTGAATAACATTATACATTTGAGATGATTTAATGTAAGTATGCCTCAGTGGAGCTTAATATGATTACCACTACTTTTAACATATATCAACAACTTCCTATGCAGTGTACAACATGTAAATAGTATTCAGTTTACAGATTACTTAAACATACAAGTTTCTGATAAAAGGCTACAATTCTGAGTAGTGAAATGGGATAAACCATTAAGGAAGGCTCAAATGTGATCAATGTGAAGTAATTTAATGTTGAAAAAAAAAAGCTTGAACTGAAAAGTCAAAATAAATACTAACACTAGTTAATCAAAGATAAATGACATTTTCACAAATTTTCTGGAAATGAACATTGACTGATAGCTGTATGGAGTAAACAAAAAAGAATAATAGTGAGAAGAATGTCACCACTGATTGTTTCTTTCTAGTTCTGTTACCTCTCTCTCTCTCTTTCTATGTGTGTGTGTGTGTGTGTGTGTGTGTGTGTGTGCCATGTGGAGGAGCATGGAGGAAATTATAGTCCTGATAACAACATTAATTCCACCACAGAAGGTATCAACAAAATAGAATCACTGAGCAAGGTGGTGCAGACTCGTGTTCTGGAGGACAATGGTTCAATCCTGCCTATGGCCACTCTGATTTAGGTCTTCTGTGATTTTAGGTAAATCATTTCAGGAAAATGCTGGAATGGTTCCTTTGAAAGGGTACGGCTGACTTCCTTCCCCTTCCTTCCCCTTCCTTCCCTTCTCCGATGAAACCAATGACCTTGCTGCCTGATCTCCTTCCCCAAATCAACCCAACCCATAATAGAATCAAAAGGTTGTGGAACATAGAAACTCATGATAGGTGGCATTCCCAGAAACTCAACTTGATTCACCACCTAGATAGAGGACAGAATGTCTATATAAGCAGTGGCTGAGAGTTCCACAATCATACTGTTAGCTGAGTGGAGAGTGTCATGATGGGCTACTGGGACCAGACTGCCCTCTACTGGTCTGGACTGTGAATTACTATAATTATTAATTGCTGTGTCAATAATGACAGTGCATGAATTTATGGACCTACTGGTATTACTCTGCCACCATCAAATTAGCATGCTCACACCAACCCAGCTCATTCAGGTTGTGTGAACTTTAGCTTTATTCTGTGATTATTTAACTGTGAATCAATAAAAGCTGTGCATATTGGTACACAGGAACCAAATGAGCATGCAAAAAAGTGGCGAGAAGGATTTTGGCCACAGCTCAAGGGCACAGGACTCAAATCTAGCAAGCATTCAGTGAAGAAAAACATGGACCCTGAATTTTCTTAAATTTTGGTAGCAGCAATCAACACTGCAACAGCAACAATGTCAACAGTGTCAGTAACAACTTCAGCAGCAACAGCTCAGCTAACAACAGTGGATGGTGTTGCAAGCCAAGCTGACACAGCAACTCCTGCTATGAACAGCTGAACCAGTATATACTAGCTGCCACTATCTCCACCTTTACAACCAAACACTGTGGGAAAGGGACAACTATTAGAGGCACTTCTTTGGGACTGATGACTCTGCAGTTTAGTCTCTTTATTATCCAAACCAACCAACAGGCACTTCTTCCTGCATTTCCAGGCATGTGACAGTTCTGATACAATGCTGAAACATGGATGTCTTCTGTCTACTAATCCTAAACTGTTGAATTTGTTTTGTAAACTTAAGCTCTTAGTAGATCCATAAAACTTTGAATTTTCAGAGATTTACACAGCACTTTATTGTATTATTAAAAAAAAAGTGTCATGTAGTGGCAGCCAGATTAGAATTTTTACAGTGGCACAATTACGCTAACCAGTCATACGCAACATGGGCAGTTAAACTTCAAGGTCCTTCTTGCAAATGTCATTTAATGCGCACTGACTCAAGTTGTAATCAACTGTATACAGAGTCTCTTGCATGAGATGTAATCTTTTGATTCACTCTGGACCAGTGTGTTTATTTACAATCACTACAGTTGGACAACCCTAACATAAAAGAGGTTCTCAAATCTGCTGAAATTCATCAGGTTTCACACCAGGTACAACACTAATTCAAGGAACAAAATGTGGCTTCTATCAATAGCTCACCCTATTCCCACAGAAATTTGGGAAACCATGACTCAGTTAGTTCAGTTTCTAGCAGTGATATCACTGTGTCTTCTGTTGAAAGTTCGTTCCATTTACACAAGAAAATGCAGAACTAGGATTTGAAACATCTATCCCCTAGTAGAGACAGAATTAAGTAAGCTCACCATTCTAAAACTCACAAAGCACATTCAAATAACCAGTCTTAAGCATCTAACTCAGGTTCAGATTGTCCCTGTGACTGACCCTTACACGACAGTCCACATTGTTTTCACATGCACCTCCAACAGCAGTGTTCTCATAAACACACATGTTGCCTGGAATCCCTCAAGGTTGCCACCATCTGAGGCAGCCACATGAATCCTCCTGTCTCACAGCATGGATATAAACAAGTTCATGTCATCTTGTCTCAGTCAGATCCTTTTACATCGCAACCTCAGTAAATATAGATCACATTCACCATTTTTGATCACTCAGTTAGGTTTCAACTGGATATAGAAGTTTCCATGTCTCTCATAAATGAAGACACTTATGCTCAGATTGGGTCTTCCCAGTTGCTTACGGCACAGTAGTATCTAATGAGCTACCATTGCTTCAGGTCGTGCTCAAAATATTTATGGTCTCAACAGTTGTCATGTGTGTGGCTTTCTAGCCTGATGACTCAGCAAACATGATTCTCCCCATGGTACCTTTCAATGATTTTGACAAGCTCTGTGAAGAGTTCCTGTCTCCCTTTGACTCTGTGCTTGGCCGCACCATCAATTATGCAGTGCACAATGAACAAAAATGACTGGCTACTCCTCATTTTTTCATGCCTGTCCACATCCTTTGACACTTTGAGACACGTCCAAAGATGAAGTGGACAATTTGAAAGATTTAGGAATATTAATGCCCATTATTACACATCTATGGAATACTGTGTTCAGCTTTTTCCAGAAGTCTGCCAGTAGAATCCATGCCTGTGGCGACTTTAAAACAATTGTCAATGTTCAGTCAGTTGTCAAGACTTACCCCATTCCTTGCCCTGAGGATCTTACGCCAAAACTAGCAGAATGAAACTATTTTTTCCAAAATTAATATAGCAGAGGCATATGCACAGTTACCATTGGATGGGCACCCCAGCAGTTTACGGTTGTCAATTCTCCCTTCTGCTTCTATCTCAACAATTGTCTCCCTTTTGTTATGGCTAGTGGCTCTGCTATCTTTCAGCATCATGTGGAAAAAGTTATCTGTGACATCTTTTCTGCACTAACTACTTGGATAACATCCTTGTTACTGATGACACAAGGGAAGAAAAGTTACGTAAACTTTGCCTTCTTTTTCAAATCTTGCAACATACTGGACTCCACTGCAACTTAAGGAAATGTGGATGTCTTAAATCAGAGGTTGACTACCTGGGACACATCCTTGGTATGGATGGCTTATGCCCAGTGAATAAAAACATCAAAGCTGACTTCCTCTATTGATAAATAAAGGATTATATTCCTTCCTGGGAAAAGTCAATTATTATGGAAATGTAGCCCCACAGGCATCAGAAATACCCAATACTCTCAACACTCTGAGATAGAAAGGCAGCAAATTTCAGTGGAACACTGCTTGCCAACAAACTGGCCCCTTTTCTCAGTGAGATGTGGCTAGTGGTCATTGACACTCTCTCCAAATTTCCCTAATAGTTCTCTAAAAACATCATCAGTTGTAACTATTTGAGCCTTAAAAAGGGTATTTGCAATAGAGGGTGCTTCTCACATGTTGGTCTCAGACAACAGACTACAATCTTAGTCCATTCAGTTTACGGACTTCAGCAGATACAAAGGCATTGAACACATGGTTTCATTCTCTTTTCATCTCAGCCCTAATGATGAATTTGAACACTTCATATGCACATGACCAACGCCGTCGCTACAGCCAATAAGTAAGATGTGCTGTATGCTCTTTTACCATTCCACAGGAACAACCCAGCCTAAGGTCCATCAGCAGCTGAAATCTTGCATGGCCATCATGAGTAAACACTAATAGACGTCCTGCAGACAGCACTGTACATCCAATGTCAAGATGCTGTCCTATCCCCCCCCCCCCCCTTTCCACATCCAATGGGCATCTCTATCAGGACCCTCATACATGGCTGAGTCCTGGGATGGGATCTGGCATTGTCACAGCCAGTCAGAGGTCACATGATATACAAGCATATGGGACACACTTACTGTGATATGCGACTCAACTCCGTCCTTGCTTGCTGTTCACTGAGCCAGCCACAGCTCGGCCTCCTCCAATGACAGACACTGACGATATATGTGACAATGTGGTGTTCCCCACTTATTTTGCCATCCAGGTGTTTAACACCTCAGACACCCCTCCACCTTTGGAGTTGGAGATGGTCAAGGCACCCCTGAACACCCCACCAGCACCAGACAAGGAGATGCAGCCTCCTCTGGTCACCACTGCCTATCCAGCACATTGGCTCTGTCACTGTCCCAGAAATTTTCTGCCATACTGATTTTTTAATGTTTTTTTTTTTTTTTTGGGGGGGGGGGGGGGCTTGTATCTTGCCTGTAATAACATCAGTTCTGCACAGCACATGATGTCATAATGTTTAAATAAGTAAGCAATATGCATTAGTTGACTGCGTGATCAATTACTGAATGAAATAAAACATCCCACCCATGACAGCATATGTTCAAAGAAGAGTCATGCAGTGTGTTATTTCCTCCCACACACATCCTGTCAAATGACCATGATGAAAAAATCAGGTAAACTAGACCTCATATGGTGGTTTATCTGCAGCCATTCCTCTTGTGCATAATTCAAAAATGGAAATGGGAAGAAGGAAACAATCACCACTGTTAGGTGGCTTGTGGAGTATAAATGTAGATGTAGATCTCATATTGTGAGCTGTTGTTGTTGTATCACTGCAGCTATTTTATTTAAATTAAGATAGGTTGCAAACAGTGTGAAGAACAATACTGTCAACTTATCTTAACCCTAAAGTAGGTGCTGCAACATTCAAATAAATTTTATTCATGCATCATGCTTGTACTTCTGATTTTTTTTGTTCAGTTTGAAATGTAATATGAATCTCCCATGCATTAGACTTACAGTTGGTATATCAATTACACACAGGTGTTGCGGTGTGGTATCAACCTGAGAGTGTTCACTGTCCACATCACTTGGGACATCTTTACGGCTCTCACATATTACTTGTGCTAAAAACATAATAAGGCATACTAGTAATAAAACGATCAACTTAAGTTCTGTTCTACAAATCAATGTTTACTGATTCATAATTTAAGAGTAAATTGTACTAATAAAGAATTTAGTAATGTAGAACACAGAAAATCATGAGTCTGCAAAAGTAGAACTTTCAATAAACAGACTAACATACACAAAAATTATAATACCAGGAGGTATACTTAAAAATAATAATACTAAGAAGTATACATGTAACTGAAATGAAATTTATATGACAGCTTAGGTACAGTATCAGCAATTACTGTTCTGACATTAAATGATAGAAAATTAAGGTTTTGGATCTTTCCAAGGCACTGTTGCACAAAAATACTTATACAAAATCAAAAATTATGGCATTTGTGAGCAAGCAGGAGAGTGGATAAAGTTATGGCCTAAGCTGCATGGGGCACACGGTGCTGGTGAACTGGAGAGTTCCAGTTCAGCAATATGTACTCATATTTTTAAACTATTATTTTACTTTCATATAATATGCAAAGATAACTTCTAATAAAATATCCACAGGTGAGAAAAAAGCCCTGGAAATAATCTATTGAGTCAAAAAATTTCATGTTTTCCTGTACAGAGTGAAGTTCCACCAGAAGCTGACCATAAACCACAGATATTATTCTTCTGCATCATTTTTGAGCAATTACAACTGTGACATTCATTATAGAACCACTGTGCAGCATACAAATGCCAATGCTCTGTCTCGACTGCCTATGGGCACTGATTAGGACTTTGATAGACATGAAGCCATATGCTTCACAATCAATGACAACATGCCCCAGGCACTGCACTGATTACTTCCTACCATCCACAACATAGCATGAGCCATATCTCAGTATCTGATACCTTACAAAGTTTTGTCAATGGTTCACTGTGTGTGACCAGAGCACTTACCCAAGGATCACTTCAATGCTTCAGGCAGTGTTTGTTTGCCATTCATCGATGATACTGAATGCTGGATCATCATCACCCCTTCATTCCAGCATTGGATCCTCCAGATGCCATATCAGGCACACTGGGAGATACGTCAAATGGAGACAGTGGTCTGATGTATATATCAGAGCACGCTGGTCAGTAGTAGTAACCTGGCACAAATATTGCATGGATGCAGACCAGGGACATACTTCAGTATGTTGCACACCTTTGGTAGAACCCCAGAGTGGACCCAAGGTACTGTTGTTAGGAACTGTTTGATGCTGTAACCAGTAAGGAGCAGATGAAACTACTGTCACCCTCTGGTCCATTCCCAGCCTCTCTTGAGACAGGACCAGTCTCATTCCTACTCACAGCAGAGCAGACCAAGCACTCCACCCTTCCTTATGTCAATATGGCTCTGGATCCAGTACTAAGGCCATATCAGCACCTTGGCCCTCCATAAGTTGATATGCTTCTCAGTCCATTTGTGGGATCAACAATCAATTCTCCTCATCCCAAGAATTCCAATGCATGGGCCTGCCAACTATTGGCTCAATTGAACAATTAAAAGGGGAAGGATATTGCATCACCACCATGTGATACAATTGATATCGATAATCCAGAAAGAAATTTTCACTCTGCAGTGGAGTGTGCACTGATATGAAACTTCCTGGCAGATTAAAACTCTTTGCCTCAATGAGATTCAATTTCAGGACCTTTTCCTTTTGCGGACAAGTGCTCTACCAACTGAGCTAACCAAATATGACTCACAACCTGTTCTCACTGCAGTATCTTATCTCACCTCCCAAACTTCACAGAAGTTCTCCTGAAAAGATTGTAAGACTACCACTCCTGGAAGAAATGCCATTGCACAGACATAGCTTAGCCACTCCTTTCTCCCAGGAGTGCTACTCTTACAAGCTCCATAGGACAGCTTCTGTGAAGTTTGGAAGGTATGAGATGAGATAATGGTGGAAGAAAAGCTGTGAGGACATGTTGTGAGTCATGCATGGGTAGCTCAGTTGGTAGAGTACTTGCCTGTGGAAGGAAAAGGATCCAAGTTTGAGTCTTGGTCCAGCATACAGTTTTAATTTCCCAGGAAGTGTAATACTGATAATGCATGTGAGCTACAGCAATCTAGGATTGATGTCTATACTACACAGAGTCACAGGAAGCAGCTGCATTTATGACCTGTCTGTCAGCATATAAAGCTGGTGTATTAACAATCAGTACACTCTGTACAAAGATAATTGTCATGCACCATATCATATTAGTTACATTGACTCAAGTATTCTCTTGGTTTTTCTTCTTGTGTACTATTGGAACTCTGTGTCTGGCTTATGGCAGCTTTATCTGTTATGAACTGCAGAATAAAGCTACAAAATTATGGAAGATGGGACCTGGATAAATTGGAAGAACCAGACATTGCTGAGCATTTCAAACAAAGCATTAAACATCTATTGACTGAAACAAGGGAAAGGAATGCAACAAAAGATGAATAGGTGGCTTTGAGAGATGAAATAGCAAAGGTGACAAAGGATCAAATAGGCAAAGAGGCAAGGCCCAGAGAATTCCTTGGATAAAACATCAGATATTCCTTCTCATCCCCTCCAGTAAGTCTCTGATGACCTGGGGCTCTGGGTGAATTTTGCGTAAGAGACAGTATGCAAAACTGTCAGCTGAACAATACAACTCTAAAGAATGAAATAAGACTAGATGACTGTACAGAAAAATGTTTACACTAACCTCAACTTTTGATCAGGAAGAGTATGAGACAAAATTGCTTCAGCCAGTATGCAAAATTCCAAATGGTTGTGTAAAAAGAATAGTGTCTTTAAATCAAAGTATTTGGATACACATAAATAATAATGAGTGGTTATATGCAGTTCCTAAATAGGAAGGTCTGACAGGACTATGTGGAAAGCAGGCTCCAAAGGATGTATTGCTGAAAGGAGTTGGAAAGATAAGTTTCTATAGTAAGTGCAAACGGTATAAAACAAGAGTGTCCATACAGACAGACCAATTTAGACACACACATATGACTAAAAAGGATATAATATCACAAGTCATTTTAGAATTTAAGTATTCTATAATAAATAAAAGCAGAAGCATTGAATCATCAATAGGCACACAAAAACAGAAAGAAAACTTGCTAGCATTCAGAGTAGTCTTTATCAAGCTCTCCCATGTCTCCCTCTACCCACCCCAAATGACATTACATGTGTGTGTGTGTGTGGGGGGGGGGGGGGGGCATTTTACTTTAGCTTGAAAAAGGATCACTCCAGAAGCTATGAAATTTTCTTTATTTTTGAGTGTGGCTATTGACTGAATGCTTCTGTTTTCAGTGCATAGTCTCTGTTAATCCAAAAGTGTTTACATTCTGCCAGAACATTCCTAGAGTAAATAATGAGAAAACAAACATTCCTTGTTACATTCGGAATTATGTTTAGGTCATGTGGTTACACAATTAGATGACTTGAAAATTATGGGAAAAAGGTTAGATGATCTGGAAATAATGGCAGGAGGAGATGAGATACTCCAGATATCTAACACAATTTTCTGTTGTGGTATATGTAAGCATTATACTTATATTGGTTATATTAACATGCTGTTGCAGACAATGTAAATGTTGAAGGACTGCTTTAGAGTTATGTGGGGAAATTTATGTTAGAACTAGCAAAGTAAACCAGTGGCCAGATGATGCACCTCCTCAACAATCTCTTAATACCAGAGGAGGTAGTGATGTATGAAATTAGTCCTACAGAACACGATGAGGCAGTAGCTCTTAGAAACAGAAGTTAAGTTGAAAATAAAATATTTTAATGTGTGAATACTATAAAGCCAGGGCACTCTCTTTTAGAAGAATATTGCAATTTATGAATACTGTAAAGCCAATGCACCCTCTTTCAGAAAAATAAGGTAATGTGTGAAAACTGTGAGGTAATGTATTATGTTTCAAAAACATTATATATTCTTTGAATATTATAATGCCAATGTATTGCCTTTTGGAAAAAAATATTATAATCATAGTGGGATAAGATGAATTCATGTATCCTTTTCAGAACAGTAAATTTGAATGAAACTGTTGATCTGTTGTACCTATGTACAATACAAGAAAATATCTGAATGTAACTGTTGTGGTACTGTACCAAATTAAAAATCTACAACACAAGAAAAGGAAAACAAAAATCCAAAACAAGAACCCAAGAAACTGATGCTACTCTGAAGAGTAATTCCTATTTTCACAAGGGTAAGGTGTCATATCCTTAAGCAAAAGGCAAGTCCTGTAAACAATATTGAAAGTTAATTAGATTAAAGATGGAACTTTGGTGTGGCAGAAGACACAGGAGCAAAATGTTTAGAGGTGGTGTGCAGTAAAGTTCGCCACAGAGACCATATGCCATGTCAGAGGACAGTGAGCGAGCCCTGGGTGGATGAGTTCTCAGACAGTAAAGGAATGAACAAGATAACAGACTTAATGAAGGAAGACAGAAAGAAAGACAGGTTTGTGATAGGGGACTACACAACATCAAGATGAACCAATGAATGGCTTAGGATGTATTTGGTGGTGATTTGGAGGAATACTGCCTATCCCTTCCACACAGCCTCTGAGAGATTTCTGAAGATTAATGAACCACGTTAGCCATAAGGTGACGTGGCACCTTTGATGCTACATCATGCCAGGTGCTTCCAGGGTCAGAGGAGTAGGCAAAAAAAATGAGAGGACCAGGGCCTGGGAGAGATTGCTACAAAAATGTAGTCAGAGTTGTGGTCAAGAGGACAATTCGATTTGGGCACAAGATGCAGGCATGGACAGAGGCAGTCAGGATGAAGTTGCTGGGAAGCAATTAGATATCCACAATGTTCTGTTGAGCTTAGAGCCAAAAGAGGAATACAGTTAGCAGATGGAACAATGATACAAAGTCATTGTCTCTGTGTAAGAACTTCATTTTAGAATGGAGGCATCTCATTTAGGAAAATCTGTAACTTGAGATTCAGAATAAGCCTCAAGATGATTTGCACCTTTTGAATGCTTACTCTCCTCATCGTCCTCCAGTCACCTACTTCCACCTCAGGAAATTTATTCCAGAAAATTAAGTTTAGTCTACTTCATTCAACCAACTGAATTCCGTCGAACATGAACTCCCTTCACTCAATCACTGGAAAAACCCATGCTTTGGATGCAACAATGTGAGTCTACTATCATACTCTTCAAACTATTGTAGCACCATTCTGTGCTTGTGACATGGAGAGTTCTGCAGCTGGAAGAGATCATTGCCAATGGGGAAGATATTGTACATGTAGGGAACATAAAGAGATGTCTGCCATGGAGCCACATGTTAAAATATTTGTGCTGACAATTGTGCTCCAAAATACTTGAGACTGCATCAGCACTATAATCTGTTGTAAGATGTGATACAGATTGCTACCTATCTCTCCTCACAGAGTGGGCAATCCTCTGACCTCCATGTTCAGTGAAGAGGCATCAGCGTCGAACACCTTGACCCTACTCTTGGTTTTACTGTATTTCAGCCACTATCCACAGGTACTCAATTCAGCAGTTGTGAAGAGCCGACCAGCTTTGCTCATTCTTAGACACTGGCTCATAGCAATTTGCCTTTTTTCAAAGTTGTTATGTCAGTAGATTTCTCCATTTGTGGCCCCTACCATCACTAGAATGATTCTCCAGTCATCTCTGATTCACTTATATATTTTCTTTACCACACTGTGTGCCCACAGATCTCATGGTGGGCAGTAGTTGTAATATTTTGGCTCAGCAGATGTGTTGTAAATCATTGCACTATACATTGTTTTGTCTTTTGATCCTTTATTGTTATAAATAATTATGTGTACATTGTGAAGACGATTATGTGTATATATCTACATCTATACCTATGCATATTCTTCTAGATTTTAAGCATAATGCCTTGTCCTATGTTACAAGTACATAGTTGTACAAAATGTAACAGAAATGAACAAAAAATTACAGTTATAAATGGGAACATTAGTTTGTAAGCAAAAGTGCAAAATAAGCAATTATGCTGTAATACAGTAGTTAAATCTCATTATAATTTAAAAATATTTAAGTCTGTTACAAAATGCACATGCCTTTACTTGGAGTAGTAATCTTCAATCTGGTCACCGGTAAAATATTTATTTATGACTTACTGGTTTTTATTGTTAAATATTATGTGTTCTATCATGTACATTAGTGTACTGAAAATCACAAATGCATTATCATTTCCTGACTTCACATTATTATTCTTGTTTTGTTTTACACATACATTTCATGTTCTTTTTTAATGTCTTAAACTGTTATACGAACCTTCAGAATGACCAGTTGCCACTGACGATTTACATGGTTGTTGATCAGTCCCAGTTATGCTCTGGCTGAAACATAGAGAAGACTGAATAATTTCTATTAACTCTATAGCCATTAAAATTCTATAGGGCACTAAGAAAAATAAATGTTTGAGATGAGATCATAACAAATGGTGCAACCATGTTCAAATATAGCATATAATAACTTCATGTTCAGACGTACAGGGTGAATACATTGCCCCTACCACACCACATTGCCCCTACCACACCACATGCAACACACAATGTTACAGCTGCCCTTTATAAACCACGCATGAGATTTTCATATTCTCTCACTCACTGTGTGCAAATTATTAGTACTAGAGAAAAATTTTGTAGTGGGACACGTTTTCACTGGAGGCCACAGTTTTCAAGTTATTCAAGAAAAACACACAAAAATGACTTGGAATGCACCTCCACCCCACACTCATCCCTGATCAGATAGTATGTTGTTTGTGGCACTCCCTCCTATTACTATACAAAAATATCTGACAGCATGAACTGTTCCTGATATTCAACCTTGTTTGGTCTCCATTGATTAGGCTATTACATTACCAGCAGAGTCAACTTCCTCATTAACATTGTTAATTTAAACATGCCCATGAGGGTAATGAATGAAAAATGCCTTTTGTAAATGTTACACTAAAACTAATTATGTTGAAAATTTGATCCAAACTTATACCCTTACAACCACAGTAGTTTTGTAGTCAAAAGGCGGACAAATGCAATGATGTAATTGTTTATTTTATGCTGTTAAAATTAACAAAACTGGTACGTAAATGTTACACAAACATCAATTACACAATTTTTGAGTGTTTTATTAAGTTGGTGGCATTATAAGTCTACTCAATGAAGACCAAAAAGGTCGAATGAGGTAAATAATTCATGCTTTCGCAAATATTTATTACAGTGGTTGGAGGGAGTGCCATGAACAACACACAAGAAATCCTGTGAGAGCAGGGGTGTATTTTTATTTATTTATTTAATATCTCAAGAACTGCAGCCTCTAGCAAAAATGAATTCCAGTACAAAATTTAACTACAATAAATTTCCTACAAAGAGGTCCTGTTAATTTTTTTTCTGTAGGACTAATAGTTTATGCATAGTGAGCACGAGAATATGAAAACCTCATACGTGGTTTATTAATGCCAGCTACAATATTGCAAGGCTGCATAAAATGACAGGAGTAGGGGCAGCTGAATCACCCTGTATATGAAAACATTATTTAAAACATGATGTTTTAAATTTGTGAAATTTTCTATGTCATTATCTTAAACTGAGAGTCAAAGAAGTCAATACAGATAATGAAAATAATTAATGATAGTAATGGTTCTTAATTTTAGCAACAGAAATGTATTTGTACAAGCCTCTTCTGGTGTACTGACTATCTGACAGCACCAAAGTATCTTAAGTTACTGCAATATAATGTTTGATACAATATGCCGATTTAATTGGATCCACCAGGAAACTAAGCAGTAGCCCACCATTTCTGTAATTTGAAGAGGCACACTAGTCTTGAATTGACCGTCCCTGGTGGATTAATGATGACAGCCAGTGTGCCAGCCAACTTGGATATCATTTTTAGACAGTTTCCTACATCTGACCAAGTGAATAGTGGGGTACCCACATTCCACCTCAATTACATGATTTGCCAACATTTCAAATATGTTCTCACATTTTCACATGGATAACACAAGGCACAACCAGATGGGGTAGACAGTTTCCATCCCATGGTGGAGGATGATGACAGGAAGGGCATCCAGCCACCCTCTACCAGTCTACCACTAACATTGTCAAATCCAAATTCTGACCCTGTGAAGACACAGGATAAGGACAAAAAAAGAAGATGCAGATTTAATTGAGCTCTACAGAGATGAACAAAAGGTATCTGGCCTTTTTTGATTTCCTTCCTTAGTTTTTTTATATAAATTGCTTTCATAGTAAAAGTATCAAAATTTCTTTCCATATTTGATTTGGACGAGGCCCATCACAATTGAACTTTGTGCCTAATTTTAAACAATCTTATTGGTATTTTCATGATACAAGCTTATCTCACACCTTTTAAAATGCCTAATTTTGTGTGATTTCTTATTATATTGTGCAAACCCCATCCATTGCCGAGCTCCTTTCAGCAGCCACTTTTGTTTGCAACAATAAAAAGTTTATCATTTGAACACCAAGCCAGTGGTAAACTGAATAATCAGACAAACAAGAATATTTCAATATCTAAATAGCACCATGTTCTTGTTAATGGTTATGCTAAACTTAAAGCCAAAATTAAGCTATCAGACCCACAATTTGCTATAGGCATGAAAAATTTAAATGTATTTCACTGTAGAGTAATCCTTGTTAGCAGTTCATCACTGTTGATTTAATCATATTATGTTGTTTGCAATTCATGTGGCCTTCATAGTGTAGTATTTGTCCTTTTACTATGCTGCTGGGCTCCTCCACAGAAAAACAAATGGAGTGCAGCAATTCCCATGGAATTTGGTCCGAAAGTAACAAAATAATTTGGGAATTCACTGTAGAAATACAGACCCACACAGGTATAAGATATGCTGACTAGTTTAATGACTCAGTGCTTGATTTAACTCAAAATAATGACTTCTTAATGCACCTTAACACAGGAGGCCTATCAGTAGGAATGATGAATTGGATGGAATATGAAGTGAAGTATTGCTGGAGAACATTAATTCTGTAAAAGTTATATACTTATATGAACACTGGCTTACAAGTGACGGTATCAGCTTGATAAATTGACTTTCAGGTAACAGTTTACTGCGAGTTTTTGTAGAAAACCTGGGTTTGAAGCATCACACATTCTAGAAGAGCTGTCACTACACTTCGGGAAGTCAGATAAATGTTTACTTACTTGAATAAGGAACTGTTATCTGACAGCTGCTGCATTGAACTTTTGGAATATGGAATATTACTTATTAGCAAATATCATATACCTGGCTAAACTAAATTTTAGTGAATACCCTAGAGTAACAAAATCAACTTTATAGATAATTCTGTGTGCTGCATCAATTATGGTGCTACAAAAAAGTTCATTTTATAGTTGGGGATATCTGAACACTCAACTCTTTTTATTTCATTGCCAAATTTAGATATAACATAAACACTGAAAAGAGTCAGGAACTTAAGCCAACAAAATGTGAATAGAACTTTAGCCAATGAAATGTGAATATTATCCAAACAAACACTGTTTTCCACTTTGTTTCACAAATTTTATTGTGGATACTGCACCATCTAGGTTTTGGGTTATAAGCCTATTTTTGAGTACATTACTGATTCCAAAGATAATAATTCAAAGACAAAGATGATGATAAGGCAAAGATAGTCACCTCAACTTCTAAATGGCTTAATGTAAAATTTCTAGAAAAACCAGTTTTGACAAATTATGTGTGGGATTACGCAATTCAGCAATCACACTAACATGACTAAGCATACCTAGGAATAAAGTTATGCATCAGCCAATAACTTTTTATCTATTGATGGACTGACGCCCAAGTTCTTGGCTGATGCATTACTTTATTCCTAGGTATGTTTAGTCATGTTACTGTACTTACTGAATTGTGTAATTCCATATGTAACTTGTCACAAATTTGTCATTGAAGTAATTTTAAATTAAGCCAAGGATCGATACAGTAACAAGTTGAGATAATTATGTTTGCCTCATCATCATGTTTATATCTCAGTTATCATCTTTGGAATCAGTAATGTACTTGAAAATGGGCTTACAACCCAAACCTAGACTGTGCAGTAACCATATCAAAATATTTGAAACAAGGCAAAAAACACTTTTTGTGTAGTTAATTTACAATGTTTCACCAAGAAGCCACAGATGAGTCAGTTAAAAATGTAAAAATCTTTATCTCGAAATTGAATGACACTTCTTGGTTATTTAGCAACCAGTGTGCAGTGAACCCTAACTACAATGCTTTCACATCAGAATTTATTTTCAATGAACATTTCCCCTTCACAAGAGCATGTGACAGATACACTATGTGATTGGAAGTATCCAGACACCCCCAAAAAACATACCTTTTTCATATTAGGTGCATTATGCTGCCACCTACTACCAAGTACTCCGTATCAGTGACCTCAGTAGTCATTAGACATTATGAAAGAGCTGAATGGGGTGCACTGTGGAACTCACAGCCTTTGAACATGGTCAGGTGATTGAGTGTCATTTGCGTCATATATCTGTACACGAGATCTCCACACTCCTAAACATCCCTAGGTCCACTGTTTCCGATGTGATGGAAATGTGACGGGACATGTACAGCACAAAATCATACAGGCCAACCTTGTCTGTTGACTGACAGAGACTGGCGACAGTTGAAGAGGGTCGTAATGTGTAATAGGCAGACATCTATCCAGATCATCACATAGGAATTCCAAACTGCATCAAGATCCATTGCAAGTACTATGACAGTTAGGTGGGAGATGAGGAAACTTGGGTTTCATGGTTGAGCAGCTGCTCATAAGCCACACATCACACCGGTAAATGCCAAACGATGCCTTGCTTGGTGTAAGGAGTGTAAACATTGGATGACTGAACAGTAGACAAATGTTGAGTTGAGTGATGAATCATGGTGCACAATGTGGCGATCTGATGGCAGGGCATGGGTATGTGGTTGTGCTTTTCATGGAGGGGGCTTGCACCCCTTGTTGTTTTGCATGGCACTACCACAGCACAGGCCTACATTGATGTTTTAAGCACCTTCTTGCTTCCCACTGTTGAAGAGCAATTCAGGGATGGCGATTGCATCTTTCAACACAATCGAGCACCTGTTCATAATACACGGCCTGTGGCATAATGGTTACATGACAATAACAGCCCTGTAATGGGCTTGCCTACACAGAGTCCTGATCTGAATCCCATAGAACACCTTTGGGATGTTTTGGAACGCTGACTTTGTGCCAGGCCTCACTGACTGACATTGATACCTCTCCTCAGTGCAGCACTCCATGAAGAATGGGCTGCCATTCGCCAAGAAACCTTCCAGCACCTGACTGACTATATGCCTGTGAGAGTGGAAGCTGTCACCAAGGCTAAGGGTGGGCCAACACCATACTGAATTCCAGCATTACCGATGGAGGCCACCACGAACTTGTGAGTCATTTTCAGCCAGATGTCTGGATACTTTTGATCATGTAGCATACATTAAAACAAGCTTATGGACAACTGAAGGCATCAGCATTTCTTGTATTAGACAGAGTAAACTGCACCTGGAAGCAAAGAACAGCCATGATGCAGAGTTTCTTATATACATACAAAAATACAAAAGAATATTTGAAAGAGTACTGGCAGTTAAACAAGCAAAACAAATGGAAAACAGTAAATTCATCTAAACTGCCAGAAAATAAATCAAAAGATGTATGGCAGATTGTTGAGACTGAAGTAGGTGCTAAGAAAACTAATCATTTTAACCCTAAATTAGAAACTGGTGCAGAAACTGTTGTCCTTGACAACTCTACCTATACCATAAATGAATTCTTGAATAGGAATTAATAAATTGGTAGGCATAATATATGCATTTTGCACCACTTAAGGGAATGGGGTAGGTAATAAAAATTTTAAGCTTATAAAAAAAGAGAGACGTTGATTCATGTGTGCATTTCTTATGCACTTGACTCATTCCACATCATCATAATGGAACACATAACTAACTAACTTACCCTAGATTTCTCTGTGAGGAATTCAACAAGTACTTTATAGCAACAAACACTATTGAAGATTTCTTTACTCATCAGATAAACCCAATATAACACAATATGGATCTCGACAATTTAAATTTAGTATGTACCTTGTCATGAAGTGGCTAGCATTGTGAAATCCTTAAAAGTCTTAAATTTGTCCACTGGATGAAATTCCAACAAAAAATAATAAAAGTAGAATTTCATAATATTGCACTCCAACTCTGCCACATAATACAGTAATCATGTGATGAGGGCTACTTTACTGACAAGCTGAAATATGCAGAAGTTAAAGCCATCCACAAAAAAGGCAGACAAGACGAAATGGGTAATTTCTACCTAGTATCAATATTATCAATATTTCTCTACAACACCTGGGTGAACAGTGTGAAATCAATTAGAAAAGTATACCAAAATATAACTTTACTGTGAATAATCAATACAGATTTAAGCAGGGGCAAAGTATTGTGCACGCTATTAACGGACTATTCAGTAAAGTAAGGAAACACCTTAATAACAAGTTGTGTGTATCTGGTATCTTTTGTGACTTCACAAAAGCATTTCATATAGAAAAACATATGCTGTCACTTCACAAAAGACTGCTTATGGTTTCCATGGAAAATCTTTAAGTTCGTTCTCATCCTACCTCAGAAACAGAAAACAGAGGATAGATATACAACAGAAGGGTGAAAGAGCCAGTCCTAATAGGAAGGAAACACAAGAGGGCATACACCATGGGTCCATGATGGGCCTGTTACTGTTTGTGTGTTACATAAATACGTCATGTAGGATAACTTCAGAAACAATTCCGTATGAAGTAGTTTTCAGTAAAAACAACAAAAAATTAGAACCAAACACAAAACAAACTCTTGAAGGACTTGAATCTTGGATAAACAATAATGCTATAAGCTGAACCTTACACAAACACTAATTGTACATTTCAGGACCAAAGAAACTACTGAGTACATATCACAGTCAAATTATTATGGCAAACAACTGGTCACTGCAGACTCTGCTAAATTTCTTGTAGTTACTATAAACAAAAACTTGTCATGGACTGATCATGTGGATTGCTTAGTGAAGTCATTAAACACTTTTGTTCATGCAGTGAGAGTTCTAAATAAAGGAACTGAGTTAGCTGTTAAGAAAATTGTTTTATCATTCATATTTTATATCAGTCATAAGATACAGATTAATTCGTTGGGTGTTGAAAAAGCAAACCTCCTCAGAGTGTTCAAGCTACAGAGATAAATCACCAGAGCTATCTATGATGGGAACAAACAATAGGCAGTCATGAAAACTTTTATTGAAATGCCTTGACTTATGGACAGTTCCTTGTATATGGGACTGCAGGCTTTCTCAGCAGAACTTGATGATAAAGTTTTCTTGGGATGTCAGGTGAGTCAAGTTGTCATTCTATGGCAACGTTTTGACAAGTTTCCTACTTGTCATCTTCAGGGAAAGTGTTGGATTCATGTGCATTGGGTGTCTTTCAAGCCTTTGGACCATTGGCTCCTCTGCGTCATCTGCAATGGTTGTGTCAAGCATGTGCCTCTGGAAGGAGTATTGCTGACTGTGGTGGGGAGAGCCGCAGATTATGGTAGAGGGAAGTTGCAGTATGCTGGAGGATCTGGGTGTCATGTACTGGTGCTGCCTGTCTGTTCCATCTGCTGCCTTCACATCTTCACATCAGAGTGCTCTTGGCACATTCTTGCAACTGGAACACCACATGTGGAGCTCAGCTGGAAACTGCATTCTGGTATGACAAGATCATCATGGTCCCTTATCCCCACTGCTTCTTTGATGATTGAGTCCCAGAACCCTTTCACCCAGCACAGCACCTTGGTCTGTTCTAAGTTAAACACATGGTCTTCATTGAGCCTGTGGTTTGTAACTGCAGATTTGTCTGTTTGGCTGAGGCCAACACTTCTCACATGTTCCAAGTGGCATTGCAAAATACAATGCTGTGTCTGTCTGATGTATTGTTTTCCACATGTGAAACTGATGTTATAGACTCCAGGTGTCCATAATCCTAATTTGCCTTTCATTGAGGCAAGAACATTTCTGATTTTAGCTGACGAACCGAAAATGGTTCTGATGTTATTTTTCTCCAAAATCCTGGCAGTCTTGGCCACGGGTGCTCCTGCATATGGAAGGAATGCCAGATGCTTTGTTTCTACTTCCAAGTCATATCCTTTCTTCTTCCTGTTGGGCTGGAGAGCACATCTTATCGGTGTCTCTGAGTAGCTGTTCCAGCAGAGGTTTTCCCAAAGATGCTGCAACTTGGTGAGTAAACTCTTCTTGTCATATACATCTCATGCTTTGCACACAAAGGTGGTGAGCAAGGATTTCCATTTCACTGGATGATGGAAGCTACTGGTGTTTAATGTATTTTATGCACTATGCGACAAAATGTTTTCTTTGAAAACTTGCCTCCAAAATTCATGTGCCCTTTATGCTCAAAATAAATATAAAACTGTCCAATTTTTATACAAAATTCCTGCCAGTCTCAAAAATGGCCATATATTTGATGCCAGAGGAAATCTATCTCTGTCTGGTAACATTGGATTGAACTGGTAGCATAAGTGCACCAATGTAATGAACATGACTTGAGGGATTCACAAGCATGCAAACACTGTCTCTTCCTGCCCTGGCACCACAAACTCAAAACACTGTCAAGCCTATGATGCATCACTGCAGTCTACAGTGCCAGTGAACTTGAATTGAAAGTGATTTGAGTTATCGGTAACAGTACACTATTTTTGTTATTATATAGTTTTGTAATAGAAAAAAATAAAAGGTATTCATATGATGCAGGCTATACATTGAAAGTAATAGCATCTGCAGAAGAACATGGAAACAAAGCAGATGAATTGCATTTCAGCCCTCCACCAACAGAAAAAAACCATTCACGGTTGGCAGGCTAGTACAGAAGAACTGAAAGAAATGAGAAAGACTAAATGTGCAAATCGCGGAGTGTATGAGAAATGGCCAAAACTAGATGATGATGATGATAATATTCAGGGATTTTAAATAACAGTTCAGTTTTATAAACTAAGAATTTTTTAGTCTGGATTTACAATCTAATAATAAAAATGCTAAAAATGTTATTTTTTTAAAAGTGCTTGAAAAATTATGATGTGTCTTATACTCCATAGCATCTTATAGTCTGTAAAATATGGTACATACCGGTCCTTATGCATCTTTTTTTCTATAGACAGAGAGTGCAGTATGCTATCAGTTTTCTTTTTATCAGGATATCAAGGAAAGGTGAACTTTATATTGTCATGGATTCCTCCTAGCACAAAGCATTGCAAACCTATATATGGAGCACTTCGAGGAAATGACCCTTGAAACCATGTGCCTGAAACCAAATGCATTCTACCAATATGTGGATGAGACATTTGTAGTGTGGCTGCATGGCAAAGAAAACCTACAAGAATTTTTTGACCACCTTTATGGCATACATGACAATATAAAGTTCACTATGGAGGCAGAAGGAAAAAGATGCTTACCTCCCCTTGATATCCTGATAAAGAAGAAAACTGATGGCATGCTAGGACACTCTGTCTACAGAAAAAAGATGCTCCCAAACCTGTACATAAATGCTGCCACTATCCAGCACAATGAAACACTGCTCACCAGAGCATGAGACATATGCAACAATGAGGGTTAACCAACCAAGGTGCAGCATCTTTAGGAAATCTTTTGCAGGAATGCCTACTCAGAGACACAGGTAAGACACACTGTCTAGCAAAACAACAAGAGAAAGAAGTCAACCAGGAAGAAAACACAAAGCATATGATGTTCCTTCCATATGCTTGACCAGCCATGGCCAAGACTGCCATGATTTTTTAGGAAAATAACATCAGAACCATTTTCTATTCATCTGCTAACATAAAAAATATGCTTGGCCCAATGAAAGCTAAAATAGAACTATTGACACCTGGAATCTATAGCATCAGTTATGAATGTGGCAAACAATACATCAGCTAGACACAGTGCTGTATTTCGCAATGCCACTCAGAACATATGAGAAGCATTTGCCTCAGCCAAATGGACAAATCTGCACTTGTAAAGCACAGCCTCAACAAAGGCAATATGCTTAACTTCGAACAGACCAAGTTTCTGTGCCTGGTAGATGGGTTCTGGGGCTTGACCATCAAAGAGGCAGTGGAGAAATGGACCTGTGATGATATTGTCAGCTGGGATAGCAGTTTCCAGCTCACCTCTACATGGAATGTGGCAGTTGCAAGAATATGCCCTGAGCACTCTGATGTGAGGGCGATGTAGGCAGCAGATGGAATAGACAGGGAGTGCCAGGATATGATGCCTGTGTGGCTGTCCCACCACCATCCACAACACCCCTTTCAGATGTGTGTGATTGGTATAGCTATTGGAGAGGAGGCAGAGGAGCCTGTGGTCCAGTGGCTATAAAGACAGGTAATGGACCTGAACCTGACACTTTGTCTGAATATGATGAGTAGAAAACTTGTCAGAATGTTGTTGCAGAATGATGCATTGACTCAGCTGATAACCCAAGAAAACTTCATCAATAACTTGTATGTTTATATATGAAATACTTTTCTCTTTTTCTTTCTGGAAAATGTTCACAGTTGTTTATGAAACAAAACATAGATCAGAATAAATGTTACCTTGTTACAGACCTAGCTTCTTAGAAAACATCCTGTATTACATGTCTTTGAAGCTTGGCAATAAAATATGGTCCAAGTTCAAGGACTGTAATAACAGTATGAAAAAAATTAAGAGGAAGAAATGTAACACCTATTCTGTTTTTTATGTTGTAACATGGATGTTAATGATTTATTTTAACATATGTATATATCATTTTTATATGTATCTATGAAGGGATGTGTCGTATCGGCTGCCGTACAGCGGCCATCAACTTGGCGCGGCATGCTACAACATGCGTGGCACACAGCGAGTACCGCTGGCGCCGCACACACTGTCAACAACTGGCGCAAGTGAATGCGTCATCACCGGGTCAGCAGCAGCGTACACACCACTATCGATACGGATTACCCTGGCGGCGTTGCCCTTGCCACCAGAGTGAGCAACCATATAAGGGCGCCATCTACCAACATTCTGATTGGCTGGACCTGTGGATTTAAGCGAGCTCCCTGAGCCTGTTTAACCAGTTCAATCTTAGCCGATGACTGTGTTACTACCCAGCTGCTGGATTCACAGCGACCGAACCGTACTGTGGCCTCCCTGGCTTCGGAACTCTCCTTCAAGACCATGTGTGACTTGCTAACGCAGTTTTATCAATGTCATTCTCATGTCATTACGTCCCGAGTTCAGTTTTACCAATGCAAGAAACAGCCCAATCAGTCTTATAGGGAGTGGGCAGCGGAACTACAGGGCCTCATTCGGAAATGTCATTTCGTTACCCCCCAGAACAAGGTGTCCTATGCCGAGGAAATGATTCGAGACATGATTATACGTGGTGCCCCTGATAAGGAATTCCGAAACAATGCTTTACAAATCGAAAACCTGACACTCGATAAGGTCCTAGAATTAGCCCAAACATTTGAAGTGTCCAATGCCGCAGGAAAACGGTTAGAAACTTGGGCCGATATCGATGCAGTGCATACTCCCATTTGCGGCCGCGAGACCGAGGAACTGCAACGCCATTTCCGCATGGAAGACTCAATAGATGTTGATGCTGTTCAGAAAGGCTGACCTCCTCCACGATTACGTCACACGGTACAAAAAAACTTTCTATAAACGGCCGCCCCGGAAACTGCCTTACTGCCCTGACTGTTTCAAACGACATGAGAGAGAGGACTGCCCTGACAGGTGGGCCTACTGTACAAACTGTTCACTAAATGGCCATCTCGCCACCGTCTGTCAGGCAGCAAATAAGCAGCAAAACTGATATATGGCGGAACCGATGGATGTAAACGTGGTAGCTTCCATTGAATTCCAAGACCCAACGAACAAACTGTACATAGATGTCAGCGTTAGTAATCTTCTGATCAAATTACAAGTGGATATGGGGGCTGCCGTTAGTCTGTTGAATTCACAAACGTATGCTCGCCTCGGCGCCCCACTTCTCCAGGAACCCACCAGGCGGCTGGTAGCTTATAATAAGATGAACATTCCACTTCGAGGCCAAGTCGATCTGCAAACTACTTATCATGGTGTGACGCACACCCTAACTTTTCTCATTGTACACAGCGATTCCACTGCCAACCTGTTTGGACTGGATGCATTCAGAGCTTTTGGATTCTCCATCAAAGACTCGGTTAACTTGATCTCCGATGAAGTACCTTACGCAGAATTGGATGACCTATGCACAGAATTTCAGGAATTATTCAAGCCAGAATTGGGAACAGCGAAGAACTTTGAAGCTCACATCACCTTGAAAACTAATGCGTGGCCCTGATTTTTTCACGCCCGCCCAGAGACTTTGGCAGTACGCAATGAAGTGCAGGAATAACTCAACCATCTCACTTCCATGGGGGTTTTAGAACCAATTTCATACAGTTCCTGGGCGATGCCCTTAGTCGTCGTCAAGAAGCCTTCTGGGAAAATCAGATTGTGTGGTGATTTCAAAGTGACCATCAATGTTCAGACAGAGATCGACACGTATCCCCTGCCTCGCCCAGAAGAATTGCTAACCAAACTCCAAGGTGGTACATAATTTTTCAAAATTGACTTGGCAGAAGCATATCTACAATTGCCTTGGGATTCAGCATCACAGGATTTTATGGTCATTAACACGCCTCATGGGCTGTATCGACTTAAACGCCTCACGTATAGTATTGCAAGCGCCCCAGCTATTTACCAGCAGTTCCTCAAACATCTGGTCGCTGGCATTGACGGCTGTGTCAACTATCTGGACGACATCATTGTGATGGGACGCACACCGGCAGACCACCTACGCAACCTCCGCCATCTGTTTCAAGTGTTATACGATGCTGGTCTTCGCTGCTGTAAAGAGAAATGCCATTTTTTCCAGCAGGAAATTGAATACCTCAGACACCGTATCTCCCAGGGCGGCGTCCAACCTTTGGAAAAACACATCAAGGCTATCCTTCAGCTTCCAAGCCCATCAACGCTCACTCAACTCCGGTCATTTTTAGGAAAAATTGCGTACTACAGGAAGTTTATACAGGATGCAGCAACCAAAACTGCACCACTCTCTCATCTATGCAAAAAGAACGTCCCATTTATCTGGTCACCCGCTTGTGAGCAGGCCTTCTAGTCCCTAAAAAGTCACCTTCTCACAGCTCCTTGTCTGGCACGGTTTGAGCCGGCAGACAGATAGTGTTACCAACGGATGCATCGGACTTCAGCATTGGTGCTGTCTTGGCTCACAAATATCCTGATGGTTCCGAGCGTCCTGTTGTCTATGCTTCAAAAACTGTCACAGATGCTCAACGCGGATATTCACAAATTGAAAGAGAGGCAATGGCGATTATTTTCGTCCTCAAGAAGTTCCACGTTTTCTTGTACGGAATCAAGTTCCACCTAATTACCGACCACAAACCCTTAATAGCCCTTTTCAATCCGGCGTCTAAAGTTCCAAACAGGACTGCGCATCGCCTGCAGCGGTGGGCACTGTTTCTAGCTCGCTACAATTATTCAATCCACTACTGCAAAACCTCAGAACATGCAAACGCCGATGCCCTGTCGTGACTTCCTTGTGGCCCAGATCAGGATTTCGACTCTGAAGAATTACTTTGCTTTCAGATCGATGAGGAGGCACAGGCTATGGTGGATGCTTTTCCTATCACCAGTTCCATGGATGCAACTGACACAGGCACTGATGAGGACCTTCAACTAGTCCGCAGCTTGATCATCAGAGGTTGGCCAGAGTGGCCACCTCAACACTCTTCGCCTGCTTTCCACCAATTTTTCTCTGTGAAACATCAGCTGCTCCTAACTGATGGAGTGATTTTGCTGGCATCGGACGATGGTCATCTGCGGGTTGTGGTTCCAAAATCCCTCCGCCTGCAGGTGTTGAAATTACTTCATGTTGGCCACTGGGGCATAACAAGAACCAAACTCTTTGCTAGTCTTTTTGTCTACTGGCCAGGACTAACCACTGCCATCAAAGATTTGGTACGCACATGCCCCACCTGCCAGGACCAGCAGGTGGCACCCTGCTCCCGGCCTTGGGAATGCATGCACGCTGATTTTGCGGGACCTTTTTCCAACGAAATGTTTTTGGTACTCGTCGATGCTTACTCCAAGTTTCCATTCATGGTCTGATGCAGCTCCACGTCCACCTCTGTCACTCTCATGGCAATGGAGAAGATTTTCGCCATTGAAGGCCTTTCGGAAATACTTGTGACAGACAATGGCCCACAATTCCGCAGCCATGAGTTCTCTGACTTTTGCCTCCATCATGGCATCCACCATGTCCTGACACCACCATTTCACCCTCAATCTAATGGGGAGGCAGAATGCATGGTGCAAACCTTTAAGCAACAGATGAAGAAGTATGTGACGGAGCATAATACCGCTACAGCACTAACGCTGTTTCTTAGTTCTTATAGATCCACACCCATGGGCGACAAGAGCCCAGCGGAGATGCTCTACGGCCAGCAGCCTCGGACACTGCTGAATCTCCTGCTGCCTGCCCCGAAGCCTGCGCCACCACCGCAGATGTCACGCTTCCGCCCCGGCACACCTGTCTGGGCCCGGGAGTTTGGCAACCAACCTAACTGGCTGCCGGGCCACATCTTACAACAACGTGGAAGGAAAGTCTTCAAGGTTCAGCTCCAGGACTGGGAGGTGATGCGGCACTCTAATCAACTCCGCCTCTGATCCATGCACTCACAGACCGCGGACGTCAAACAGCGGGAACTCTGCACGGCTGTGTCCCAGCCACCTCCCCCGCCTCCACCTATAGCTGATCTCTTAGTTCCAGCGGGCGGCCTTCAGACAACCTCGGAGAGTGAATTGCTGTTGCGGACATCCATTGTGCAGCCCTCAACCTCTCCGCCACTCCGCCGCTCCGCACTTCTCCGCGGCAAACACCCACCACTATTGATGGGCTCATTTTGGCAGCACTCGGTTGGCCTCGACCGCATCCAACACAGCCTCACGGCAATGGGGGAAGCCGAGGCCAGCCAGCCACCACCTGCCGCCATTGGATAAGCAGCTGCAGCAGCAAGTCGTATACTCCTAGCTCACTCATTTCTTACATAGTTTAATTCTTAATTTATTTGCGTGTTTTTGGTACTTGCATTGTTTGATACATAAATTTCGAGCGTATTATAGTATTTGAGAGTTGTAGCATCGCGTTTTAGTACCTGAATAGTGTAAAATCGCGTAGTCTCCTTCCGCTGCCGAGCAGTGTGTCAGTAGTGCGCAAGTAGCAGCATTACTGCATTTACTAGGCAATATTGTATTTTAATAACCGTTTAAATTTTGTCGATTTGTTTGCGCTCTCTGTAGATTAGTTCAGACGTTCTTTGCAAAACAGTTTTTAGCATGGATAGGGACTGCAACTGCTGTGTTCAGATGCAGGCTGAGTTGGCATCCCTTCGCTCCCAGCTTCAGGCAGTGTTGGCTTCGGTCACACAGCTTGAGGCTGTTGCCAATGGGCATCACTGTGGGGGTCCGGATGGGGGTTTGTTGGGGACGGCCAGCTCGTCCCTCGCATCCCCCGATCGGACTAAGACTGTGGTTGCCCGGGATACTGCCCGCATTGAGGCTGATCCCTCACCTGTGGTAGAGTGGGAGGTCGTCTCAAGGTGTGGCAGGGGGCAAAAGACATTCCGGAGGGCTGAACGGAAGGCCTCTCCAGTTTGTCTGACGAACCGGTTTCAGGCTCTGTCTCAGGCTGATACTGATCTTTGGCCTGACATGGCTGCTTGTCCTGTTCCAGAGGTTGCCCCTCAGTCTGCAAGATCCGGGCGGTCGCAGAGGGTGGGCTTACTGGTAGTTGGGAGCTCCAACGTTGGGCGCGTAATGGGGCCCCTTAGGGAAATGGCAGCAAGAGAGGGGAAGAAAACCAATGTGCACTCTGTGTGCATACCGGGGGGAGTCATTCCAGATGTGGAAATGGTCCTTCCGGATGCCATGAAGGGTACAGGGTGCACCCATCTGCAGGTGGTCGCTCATGTCGGCACCAATGATGTGTGTTGCTATGGATCGGAGGAAATCCTCTCTGGCTTCCGGCGGCTATCTGATTTGGTGAAGACTGCCAGTCTCGCTAGCGGGATGAAAGCAGAGCTCACCATCTGCAGCATCGTCGACAGGACTGACTGCGGACCTTTGGTACAGAGCCGAGTGGAGGGTCTGAATCAGAGGCTGAGACGGTTCTGCGACCATGTAGGCTGCAGATTCCTCGACTTGCGCCATAGGGTGGTGGGGTTTCGGGTTCCGCTGGATAGGTCAGGAGTCCACTACACGCAGCAAGTGGCTACACGGGTAGCAGGGGTTGTGTGGCGTGGACTGGGCGGTTTTTTAGGTTAGATGGCCTCGGGCAGGTACAGAAAGGGCAACAGCCTCAAAGGGTGCGGAGCAAAGTCAGGACATGCGGGGACCAAGCAGCAATCGGTATTGTAATTGTAAACTGTCGAAGCTGCGTTGGTAAAGTACCGGAACTTCAAGCGCTGATAGAAAGCACCAAAGCTGAAATCGTTATAGGTACAGAGGGCTGGCTTAAGCCAGAGATAAATTCTGCCGAAATTTTTACAAAGGTACAGACGGTGTTTAGGAAGGATAGATTGCATGCAACCGGTGGTGGAGTGTTTGTCGCCATTAGTAGTAGTTTATCCTGTAGTGAAGTAGAAGTGGATAGTTCCTGTGAATTATTATGGGTGGAGGTTACACTCAACAACCGAGCTGGGTTAATAATTGGCTCCTTTTACCGACCTCCCGACTCAGCAGCGTTAGTGGCAGAAAAACTGAGAGAAAATTTGGAATACATTCCACATAAATTTTCTCAGCATGTTATAGTCTTAGGTGGAGATTTCAATTTACCAGATATAGACTGGGACACTCAGATGTTTAGGACGGGTGGTAGGGACAGAGCATCGAGTGACATTATACTGAGTGCACTATCCGAAAATTACCTCGAGCAATTAAACAGAGAACCGACTCGTGGAGATAACATCTTGGACCTACTGATAACAAATAGACCCGAACTTTTCGACTCCGTAAGTGCAGAACAGGGAATCAGTGATCATAAGGCCGTTGTAGCATCCCTGAATATGGAAGTTAATAGGAATATAAAAAAAGGGAGGAAGGTTTATCTGTTTAGCAAGAGTAATAGAAGGCAGATTTCAGACTACCTAACAGATCAAAACGAAAATTTCTGTTCCGACACTGACAATGTTGAGTGTTTATGGAAAAAGTTCAAGGCAATCGTAAAATCCATTTTAGACAGGTACGTGCTGAGTAAAACTGTGAGGGACGGGAAAAACCCACCGTGGTACAACAACAAAGTTAGGAAACTACTGTGAAAGCAAAGAGAGCTTCACTCCAAGTTTAAACGCAGCCAAAACCTCTCAGACAAACAGAAGCTAAGCAATGTCAAAGTTAGAGTAAGGAGGGCTATGCGAGAAGCGTTCAGTGAATTCGAAAGTAAAATTCTATGTACAGACTTGACAGAAAATCCTAGGAAGTTCTGGTCTTACGTTAAGTCAGTAAGTGGCTCGAAACAGCATATCCAGACACTCCGGGATGATGATGGCATTGAAACAGAGGACGACACGCGTAAAGCTGAAATACTAGAGACCTTTTTCCAAAGCTGTTTCACAGAGGAAGACCGCACTGCAGTTCCTTCTCTAAATCCTCGCTCAAACGAAAAAGTGACTGACATCGAAATCAGTGTCCAAGGAATAGAAAAGCAACTGGAATCACTCAACAGAGGAAAGTCCACTGGACCTGACGGGATACCAATTCGATTCTACACAGGGTACGCGAAAGAACTTGCCCCCCTTCTAACAGCCGTGTACCGCAAGTCTCTAGAGGAACGGAGGGTTCCAAATGATTGGAAAAGAGCACAGGTAGTCCCAGTCTCCAAGAAGGGTTGTCGAGCAGATGCGCAAAACTATAGACCTATATCTCTGACGTCGATCTGTTGTAGAATTTTAGAACATGTTTTTTGCTCGAGTATCATGTCGTTTTTGGAAACCCAGAATCTACTATGTAGGAATCAACATGGATTCCGGAAACAGCGATCGTGTGAGACCCAACTCGCGTTATTTGTTCATGAGACCCAGAAAATATTAGATACCGGCTCCCAGGTAGATGCTATTTTTCTTGACTTCCGGAAGGCGTTCGATACAATTCCGCACTGTCGCCTGATAAACAAAGTAAGAGCCTACAGAATATCAGACCAGCTGTGTGGCTGGATTGAAGAGTTTTTAGCAAACAGAACACAGCATGTTGTTATCAATGGAGAGACATCTACAGACGTTAAAATAACCTCTGGCGTGCCACAGGGGAGTGTTATGGGACCATTGCTTTTCACAATATATATAAATGACCTAGTAGATAGTGTCGGAAGTTCCATGCGGCTTTTCGCTGATGATGCTGTAGTATACAGAGAAGTTGCAGCATTAGAAAATTGTAGCGAAATGCAGGAAGATCTGCAGCGGATAGGCACTTGGTGCAGGGAGTGGCAACTGTCCCTTAACATAGACAAATGTAATGTATTGCGAATACATAGAAAGAAGGATCCTTTATTGTATGATTATATGATAGCGGAACAAACACTGGTAGCAGTTACTTCTGTAAAATATCTGGGAGTATGCGTGCGGAACAATTTGAAGTGGAATGATCATATAAAATTAATTGTTGGTAAGGCGGGTACCAGGTTGAGATTCATTGGGAGAGTGCTTAGAAAATGTAGTCCAGCAACAAAGGAGGTGGCTTACAAAACACTCGTTCGACCTATACTTGAGTATTGCTCATCAGTGTGGGATCCGTACCAGATTGGGTTGACGGAGGAGATAGAGAAGATCCAAAGAAGAGCGGCGCGTTTCATCACAGGGTTATTTGGTAACCGTGATAGCGTTACGGAGATATTTAATAAATTCAAGTGGCAGACTCTGCAAGAGAGGCGCTCTGCATCGCGGTGTAGCTTGCTCGCCAGGTTTCGAGAGGGTGCGTTTCTGGATGAGGTATCGAGTATATTGCTTCCCCATCTTATACCTCCCGAGGAGATCACGAATGTAAAATTAGAGAGATTAGAGCGCGCACGGAGGCTTTCAGACAGTTGTTCTTCCCGCGAACCATACGCGACTGGAACAGGAAAGGGAGGTAATGACAGTGGCACGTAAAGTGCCCTCCGCCACACACCGTTGGGTGGCTTGCGGAGTATGAATGTAGATGTAGATGTAGATCCCCCTGCAGCTGACCCGGCTCCTACACCGCCCCTCGCCAGACCTGCCCGCGTACAGCAGGAAGATCCTCCACACAAGTCTCTTCCATCCTCTGACAAGGAAATGCCATTACACCCACCTTGTTCCTTCCTTCCACCCCGACAACCACGAGTCCCTCGACACAAAAAAGGTCATTTCCGACCCTATTCCACAACCCACCCACATAGCTCTGATGAGGAACCAATGGATGTGTTATTCATACATTCTCGCTGTTTTACAGGTTCTCAAGGGGGGAGGAGTGTCGTATCGGCTGCCACACAGCAGCCGTCAACTTGACGTGGTGTGCTACAACACCCGCGGCACACAGCGAGCACCGCTGACACCGCACAAGATGTCAACAACTGGCGCAAGTGAACACGTCGTCGCGGGGTTAGCGGCAGCGTGCACACCACTATCGATATGGATTACCCTGGTGGCGCTGCCCTTGCCACCCAACTCTCTGATTGGCTGGACCTGTGGATTTAAGCGAGCTCCCTGAGCCCGTTTAACCAGTTCAATCTTCGCCGATGACTGTGTTACTACCCGGCTGCTGGATTCACGACGACTGAACCATACTGTGGCCTGCCTGGCTGGAAACTTGCGACACATCGATATCGACTGGTTGGCAGTGGTTTGGACTTGTATTCTCTACTAGTGACTCTGATTTCTTCTTGGTGCTACAGCCAGCAAAGTGTTGTGTAGTCGAATTTAAGTTTTGTTTTGAGTGACAGAAGGTCAAATAAATTTGGTTATCACGGAATATTTGTTGTGTTATAGTGCGGACATAACAGGATACAACTGTATTCATCGATGAGTCACCAAGATTTCAGTCAAATATGTGTATGTATCATGTCATGTAACAGCAAAGATTCTATTCCATATTGTTCTGTCTGTGCACAGTGATAGTATTAATTTACAGATATGTTGTAAGAAACAGAACAGTAGCCAAAATCAGTCTATCACCAATACCTGTGCACATTTTAATATTAATAACAAGGTGAAAATGTTCTTAGGATACACTATTCGGAATGATGCTCTAACTTTGGGAAAGGATCACACCTTCCCAGTCTTCATCCCATATTTTAAAATGACTTAATGAAGAAATGACTAAATTTTTCCAAACCTTCTTCTATTTAAATAGCTTCAAATGATAACAGTTCACATAAAGCCAAATTAACTATCCTGTTGTTGGTAGTCACCTATGAAATGGTCTGGAACTGGTCATTTCTCCATATTCATAGACTTTGTGAAAGTAATTCATACATGTATCTCATATGTGCTTTATGGATACATGATTTTGTTTACCTGTTTAAGCTGCAGAGTATGGAATTTTATCATATTAATCTGTCTCGAATGAGTTATATGTATTCTGATCACTGGAACTATACTTTCACTCATTATTACTACATCATCACTACTAAGATTTAAGCAGTCTGTTTCAACTACCACTGCCAAAATATGTATTATGAGATTATTTATCTTATCCTGTGAAGTTATACTTTTGTAGCGAAATTAATACGCTGATAAATTCATTTTTATTTCATGTACTAAATTTTTAATTTATCCATTCACAATAATTTAATCAACCTAAGTTAGCATAAGGCATAATATGATGGTCTAAAAGTTGTCAACCTAATACAGAGATAGAATGAATGTTGTAAAGATATTGTGATCTTCAGAAAATATGAGCTCTTCAGATAAGATATACCACTTAAGGTTAGTTACCTGGAAAATTTGGCATATGAAGCTGAAGCTCCATTATCATGTCTTGTAACTCCAGACCATGAGGAACCAGAACTCTGTTTTTTCAAAAAGTTGAACTGGAATTGGTATCCTTGATTATGATGACTAAATTGTGACATAGTGTTTCACAGATACACCTCAGTTTCCTTATGTGAATATTAATCTAATTACTACACTGATAGCACATATTTACAAGATGTGATGTCCTGACAGGACAAATTAGTTCTACTATAAGAGCATGATCACCACAGAACTGTATTATGCATAGCGTCCGTAATAATTTTTTAAGGATGATTATTGCTGACATCAGATGTTACGCTGCACTGATGACTTGTGCTGTTTCAGACATCACCTGGATGTTGCCATATCTCATGTACAGTGCTGGTAAGTAGATTTTACATGGAACCCCATCTCCTCAGCCAGTTTCTTGATTTCATGTATAACCAGTATGCTGCACATGGCATGGAGCTATGCTATGTGTATCATATTTAGCCAGCATGTGACATGGTAGATGTGTACTACATGCTCTGTGCATAGTGGATTAAAAGCAATGCTACTATGCACAGTTACAAATTGTCTGCGAATTATTTCAGTGTCAAAATGTTCATCTCTTCTATGAAATATCTGAACAGTTAGGTCCTTTTACTTGTGTTTACTGGCAGGTAGATTAATAGACTTCAACTGAATTCTATCCACAGCATACATAGTTAGGAAGTTGATTTCATGTCACAAAGAATGTCCAATTTGTGTCAGATACTGAAATTTAGAAGCAGGGTACAGTGCACTGTAGGGTTAAATAAGAATTCTGTAAATTTCAGAATGCATCAAAATTTATACACACATCATATCATAATGAACTGCCACCAAATGAATAAAAGTGGGTCACTAATCTCAGAAGAGAGGCTAGGTATGGGGGTTATCATCTAACTTTTTCAGGTACAAATATTGAGTATACTGCTGCCATAATAGATGTGGGACTAAAGGCAGCTTCGATAAATTGGTAGCATACACATTCTGTCTGCAACACAAATTTTTCAGTTTCGACATTGCAGTATGCCCCAAGAAAATCTCTCAGACATGAAAGGCTACCCCAACATCGGAGACAGCAAAGGTGGCATATTGAGATCCTACCATCAAGTGCAATCTAGGTTGAGGAAGAAAACTGATCCATGCCAGTAGGGCAAAAAGAAGAACTTATCAGACTTGCTTCCCGCGAGAATGACAAATGATGCGGCATCACGTATACTACTGAAGATGGTTTCCAACACATCCAAAAGAGGATACACAGCAGTATGTGGATGTTGCAAATCTGGACTGAACTGCTCTTCAACATGTAAATAATGTTGTGGCTTATCTTGTGAGATCATCTCAGAAAAGTTGTCCCGATGGTTTCGGAGGTCAAAAACTTGGATTCAACATATTATAAACTATATACACAAGATAAAAAAATAAAATCTTCCATCTCGTTTTTTGCAAGCAAAATGCACCCCATTACCAGATAATTCCAGGGACTGGTCTTTGTGAGAGTTATAAACAGACTGGGCAGTTGCTACATAAATAGTAAATGATACAGAATTTCCACTATACAGTTTCTGCAAAGGGGCAAGAGGACACAAAAACGTCTACAACACAGAAAAACAAAGTACCTGTCCTTAATTGTGTATCTTGACTCCTACTCAAAATAAAAATATCCTCTGATTTAGCACAGTGGTATGCAGAGCCTTGGTTAGGAGGAAGAGGGGTGGGGGATTATAGTGGGTATTAAAACTTGATAAACAGGTAATAGTGTCATATCTCAAAGAAGAATTTGAAACATTTAACTCTGGGCATGAGTATGTAGAACAACAGTGGCTCAAGTTTAGAACAGTAATTGACCAAGCACAGTATAGATAGCTACGTAATAGAACAGAGCTTAGCTGTGAAAAGGCAGTGAATTAGGTCTTCAGTGACTACTGTAGCAGAATCTTATCTAAAGATCCCTCAAAACCTGTTAGAAATTCTGGCCATATATAAGTTATATTAATAGAACCAAACTCGGTGCCCAGACACTCACGGATGACACACAAAATGAAATCCATGGCAGCAAAGCAAAAACAGAAATGCTGAACTCCAATTTCAAATGTTCCTTCACACAGGAAACCCCAGAATTGCTGCCATATTTTAATTCACATGTCAGAAAAGACGAGTTATACATATACTACAGTCAGTTACATTGGAAAACAGCGGAAACTGCTAAAACTGATTCAGATCCCAATAAAAACCCCATCAGAGTCTATACAGAATTTTTATCTGAATTACCTCCTCATTTTACCACAATATAGCATAAATCACTTAAACAAAAAACTTTGCCCAATAGCTGGAAGAAAGAACAGGCCATAACTGCCTACAAAAAGGGTAACAAAAGTGATCCACAAAGCTACTATATCCTTGATATCCATCTGTTGTAAAATGTTCTAAGTTTAAACATAATGAGGCATCTCAAACAAAATAACCTCCTCTGAAAACATCAGTCATGTGAAACCCAACTCATGCTTTTCTCACATAACATCCTTAAAACTATGGATCAAGGCAGTAGCTTATCTAACAATTTGTAAGTGCTTCTGCTCAACAAAGTCACTGGCCCACCATTGTCTAACTGCACGCATCATGTGATATTGGCAGTCTGCAGAGAGATAAACATCTTATTGCCCTGATGCTGAATGGAAGAAGTGGGCAACTTCTTCGCTGTTGCACTTGACTTGCACTGTGTAACACTAGAGTTATGACATGGCTTTGAAAAAAGTGCATCAAAATTCATTGACTGTGACTTGGGAGAATGTGCAAAGTGTATGTTGGAGTTGTGGGTTTGCAAATCGATGGCTTGAACATCACCATGCTTGCCACAATAGTACCATCATGCATCACAACAGGGGCATGCCTTTTGCTTGTACGCTTAGAAAACCGAGGACAAGGTTTTTACTGCTAGTCTGCTGCCTAGCATTCTGTTAGTGTTTATGTTGCTACCCAGGCTGAGACTTTGTATGATGTGACACACAAACTACTGGTACAACCTGTTTACCACTAATCTGTATGGCACAAATAGAATCTGAATCAAAATCCACTCCAGCAATGTAATATAAATCCTGACACCCTACTAATCCCAAAACCTGTTGCAAAGTAGGATCAGGATCTATAAAGAAATTCTCACTCTGCAGTGGAGTGGTGCTTATATGAAACTTTCTGGCAGATTTGGAATGTGTGGCGAAGCAAGACTCAAACTAAAGACCTTTCCTTTTCATGTGCAAGTGCTCTACCAACCGAGCTATCCATGCATGGATAGCTCAGTTGGTAGAGCTCTTGTCCAGGAAAGCCAAATATCCTGAGTTTGGTCTTGGTCCAGCACACAGTGTTATTCTCACAGGACATTTCTTAGGAGGATACTTAAGAATCTGTTTGTGTATGCAAGCATCTGACACATTTTGAGTAATGGCATTCCTGATCATGCCAACATCATAATAACATCCACACTCACACCTAAACTTGCAATGATGTAAAAGCCCTTGCAAGTCTGCTACCAACTTCATATGAGTCTGATGAGTTTGTCCCTGGAAACAAAATTTGTAATGCACAGCTGCCATACTAATCTGTTCATCAAATAATTTGTCTAGCACAGACAGTGTGGAAAAGTTCACAGGCAAACCTGTACACTGCCAAACTGAACATTGTAAAAAAAATGACATTGTTGGTATATAATGAAGTATTCTCTGAAAGAAAGTGCAGAAGTATCCCATCAGATCCAGACAAGATTTCAAAGGGTTTCAGAATTGGACAATTTGCATTAAGTGTTCTAAAATGTAAAATTTTTTCTTGAAAGAACAAACACTGCTGACAATCCACAGCTCTTTCAAATGATTCAACATGAATTTGCTGGATGCAATTTCATTGACATCAGCTGTATTAGATATAGATCTGCTAGCCAATAATGACATATGAAAATTTGTGCCACACCCAGAATTGAACCTGGATTTCCCACTTATCGTGAGCAGTCCTTTTAACAAAGTAATGTTGTGAGCAAAACATGGTGAATTTGGAGGACTATGGTGTAAGGATGTAGAAAGTGTGGCATGGAAGTTTGGATCAGTCTAGGGAGTGAGCATTGATAACTGAAGCGGCTAAGACAATCACTCAAATAAGCAGGAAATCCAGGTTCGAGTCACGGTCTGGCACAAATTTTCATACGTCACTATTGGCTAGCAGCTCAGTTAGTAATACAGCTGATGCCAAGGACTTTGCAATCAGCAAACTGATTTCATAAATTTTGTACTGAACAAAATGTAAAAGGTGTCTCCCATGATACAATATAAATGAGTGTCAATTGGAATATTCAACTCATATAAACAACTGAGTGTAATAATTTGTATGTTCATGAAATGGAATGACTACGTAAGTTCAATTTATATAAAGCAGTTGGTCAATTTTGGTTCATTAATACAATATCTGGTAAATGCAACCAGTCTAAGGAGGATGCTTACAAAACAATCATGCAACCTTAGTCTAGAACATTGTTTAATGGTGCGTGACACACCAAACAGGATTAACAGGGATACAGAACACAAATGAAGAAACATAACACAATTCATCACAGGATTGTTTGTCCCATGGGAGAGTTACATTGAGATGCTGGAAAAGCTAAACAGAGAGACCCTTCAAGACAGATGCCAGCCATCCCATGGGGGCCTACTCACAAAGTCTCAAGAACCAATATTAAGTGAGGAATCTAGGAGTATATTACAAAAACCTGTGTATCATTCCTATAGGGGCTGTGAAGACAAGATTAGACTAATTAGCAAGTCCAAAGACATTTAAGAAATTTCTTTCCATGCTCAATATGTGAATGGAACAGGAAAGTATGTTAATATGTGGTAACATGGGCAGTGTCCTTGGCCATGTGCTAAAGAATGATTTGAAAACTACAGGTGTGGATTTAGATGTACATTTAAGTATCAACCTTAGTGTAATTGCCTCAGGCAGTATCCCAATGCAAGTTTCCACTGTCATGTACCTCACTTACATATATTCTTTGCATATGAAATTATTCGTAGCATTCATATCTTACGTAATTGACAAAAAGAAAAGCCTTTACAGGCATTTTTCAAAAGAGGTGAAGTATTTAAGTTTAGAAGCACCTTGTGTGTATATAAAACAGAAAATAAAACCATGTGACAATGAAAATAAGTGAAATCAATGGAGCAAATGGTAAACAGCTTGTTTACAGATAAAACATGTATTTGTAAATGACAGCATGCAAAGAGAGAACAGTGAAATGTAATAGTCAAAATAGCAGCTTCTTTTGAGAAGTAACTTTTCAAGGATGTTGGACATGTATTGGACCATCACCAACTACAGTTAAGAGATTAGATAGAGCAAAGTCAAACAAAAGCCCTGTATTTCATCATGGGGGTCATTTAATGAATAGAAGTGTGTCACTAACATTTATTTTGTGATACAACTGAAAGTCCCTTTACTATCAGTTCTCTGCAAGTCTTCCTAGAGTTTACAATAATTTTCCGGTATTGGGAATTTATTGTATACAATTGGATCATTGGTGGAAAGCCTAATGGAGCTTCTAGCATTATCTATCAGACCATTTATATACAGAGTGGAAATGATAATTGTTTAGAACTTACCACAGTGGTGTGGAGGAAGCCATGATTAACAATTTTATGTGGGACATTCTTGATCTATTGAATGGGAAAAGTACCTCAAATCAGCCTTCAGAAACCACCTATGTTACGGCAGATGTGTGTCAAGTGAGATTTTCATATTCTCTTGCTCACTATGCAGAAACTATTAGTCCTGCAGGAAACAATGAATAGCACCTTTTTGTAATATATTTAATGTAGTTTAATTTCGTACTGGAACATGTTTTTGCCAGAGGCTGCTGTTTTTGAGTTATTCAAGAAAAACATACAAAAGTGACTTTCAAATGCACCCCCCATCCCCACACTCAGCACCCACCGGTCATGACTTGGAATATGTTCTTTATGGCACAAAAATTTGCAACTACATGAATTATTTATCATGTTCAACCTTTCTTGAAGGAAGAAGGAAGATTAGGTTTTAATGTCCCATTGAGATTGATGTCACTAGAGATGGAGCAAAAGCTCAGGATGTTTGACATATGAGGCATGAAACTGGCTGTCCCATTTCGAAGGAACCATGTTGGCAGTTACTTGGAGTAAACCCAAGTATGGATGGCTGGACATGGATTTGAACCATCATCCTACCAAGTGTGAGACTTTTCTTGGTTTTCATTGACTGTGCTATTATGCCACCAGCTTAGTTAGCTCTTTTGTTAGGATTATCAATTTAAATGTTTCTGTGAGGGCAATGAAAGAAAAAAAATACTTTTGTAAAAGTTAAACAAAAGCTTTGTACATTGGCAGTTTGATTCAAACTTAACATTTACAAGCACAGTAGTTTCATAGTCAGATGGCCACACAAACAAAACAATTAAATTATTAATTGTAAAAATTCACAGAACTGATGGGTAAAATTTACACAGATGCCAGTTTTACAAAATGTAAGTGCACAACTAAACTGGTGATTTAATAAGGAAAGTCAATTAAGTCTAAAAAAGGTCAAATATGTGAAATAATTAATGTAACCACAATTTTTGTGCAGTGGTCAACAGCCAGCAACACCACAGTGGTGTCGTCTGCAGACTATCGCTCAGTTGCCGGCGACATCAGAGTGCTGTCGCCTGCATAGTATCACACAGTGGCTGATGACAGCACGTTAGTATTTTCTGCATTCTGTTGGTGTTTTGTTTAGGTAACAATAAGTTACACACATCAACAAGTGTTTTGTTTTTATAAGTACTTGTGCCCTTTAATCATGGCGGATGAAAGAGACAAAAGGATTATTTACGATGAATGCGCGGACGACTTGTCTGACATTCCGGACGACTTGGCGGATTATGAAGAAGACATTGGATATCAAAAAAATGAAAGTGAAGCAGAATCATAGGAAAATAGTGAAATACATCCAAGGAGAATTCGGCGAATGCTATGATTACCAACTAATTCGGCTGAATCAGACGAAGAAATCAGTGCACAGTGGTTAGACTTTGATTTACCAAGGACCAATAATAAATTTGAAGGATCCCCGGGTCCAAACATATTTCCCAAAGATACACAGAGCATCGAAGATATTGTACAATTATATATTGGAAATGATCTATTTGAATATATTAGCAATGAAACCAAAAAGTATTACTGTCAAAATTACAGTAAAATGAAACTGGATTAAAAAATGCCAAATTGGTCCATGTTATAGGACCCGAAGTTAGAAAATGGTTTGGGCTTGCTATCCTTATGGGAATTGTAAGAAAAGAAAGGGTAAATGATTATTGGTTGCTGGCCGGAGTGGCTGAACGGTTCTAGGCACTACAATCTGGAACAGCGTGACCACTACGGTCGCAGTTTCGAATCCTGCCTCGGGCATGGATGTGTGTGATGTCCTTAGGTTAGTTAGGTTTAAGTAGTTCTCAGTTCTAGGGGACTGATGACCTCAGATGTTAAGTCCCATAGTGCTCAGAGCCATTTGAACCATTTGATTATTGGTCAACAAATCCATTGACAGACACACCGATATTTCGCAAAATGATGTCCTGCAATCGATTCAGACAAATATTAACATTTGTACATTTTTCCAACAGCAACAATAAACTGGATAGTGATGACCAGCTTCTCAAAGTGCAATTCATAATTAATTATTTTTCCAAAAAGTTTAAACAAACATTTAATCTAAGTCAAAACATCTCAATTGATGAAGGAATGATACCGCAGAATGGACGGTTAAATTTTAAAGTTCACAATCCGTCGAAAAATGCGAAATATGGCATACTAATTTGGATGCTGTGTGATTCGAGTACGGGATACGTTTCCTAATTCAAGATATATTCCAGTGCTGGACAGCCATTAGCAAAAACAGTGACGAAACTATTGACACTTTCTGATGGAAAGTGGCATCACCTCTGCATGGATAATTATTATAACAGTGTAGAACTTGCAGAGAAGTAGAAATTCGAGTTTGTGGAATGATACAGCAAAATAGAGGATTTCCGGAAAATTAAAGCATGCAAAAGTCATTGTGTTTGAAGCTTGTCATCAACGGAAAGGTGACAAGTGGCTGGCGACAAGCCAAGTAATCCGACTTAGAGCTGCCAGCGCCAAGTGAATGAATTTGTATGAGACGTGCAGATGGCAAAGTGTTAATAGCCATTTCACACAGTTTAGTTCTGCTATGTGATAATAGGATACTTAGTTTGGTAAATAGCTGTAGTGTTACTACCTAGAATTAAGTGAAACTTGTAGGAATCTGTCAAAAAGCCACCATAGACCCTTGAGTTAGCTACCAATGGCCAGAAAGCACAATATGGTGACATATAAGTTATAGCAACATATACAAAAAAGGACTGCAAGATGGGCTAGGTATGGTTGGCAAAAGCTCAATTGTGCAGCAGTAATGGCCAGAGCAGGCAGGGCAGTGTCATAACACCAGGGCAAGAACCCTATTATGAACCATGTGAGGAGGGGGTGGGTAACAGTGCAACAAATGCATCCTGGTACCATATAAATAGGTGTGAAATTTGAGGTAGATTCATTTGAGGTCCAGCAGCACCACAACAATGCCAGGGCCATGCTAAATGACAAGATGACTGTCAAAACTAGCTGTAGCCATGCACTACGTAACACCTGTGGGGCTTGGTGCCACAGCACTGCCATCCTGCTGTCTATGCCTACCACTGCCGGAATCCTGCCAGGGGCTGCGGATCGTGTCCCATGCCTGGCAGTCTTCCCTCATCTCTGTAGTGGATGTGAGCTGGGCCTGAGTTGCCTGGGTGTGGGCACTCAACAGCAGAACACACTTGCAGCAAGAAGAAAAAATGCCCTGCTGATGTCAGGGCCTTTACCCACTGACAGATTGCCAGCTGCTCTTCAGTCTGACATCAACACAGAGCACTAACATGTGTACCTCTTCACTGCGGTGTAACCCAGCTGCCTGATGGCCATTGTTAGCCCGCTGCACTGGAGTGGGTCATGACTGCCTCATATTGTCAAAGATGAGATGTGTAACTGAAGAATATTCGTGAGAGGATTTGCAGGTATTGCATGACCAATTACACAGTTAGTGAAAAAGGGCATCAAATTTGTGTAGTCTGAGGAGTGTCAGAAAGCATTTGGTGAGTTCAAGGAAGTATTGATGTCGAGTCTCTTGTTGGTGTTCCCAGATTTTCAGAAGGAGTTTATATTATTAAGTAATGCTTTGAACCATACTCTCAGATGTGTTTCGAGCCAAGAGGTCGACGGAGGGGAATATCCCATTGTGTTTGCATCAGTACAACTGCATGTAGCTGAGAGGAATTACTCTACAACAGAGAGGGAGATTCTTAGCCTGTTGTACAGAGTAACATACTTCTGGTGTCTTCTGTATGGGAGGAAGCTTAAAGTAGTGACTGGCCTTGCTGCTTTCAAGTGGTTACTAGGTTTGAAGGACCCATCAAGTAAACTGATAAGAAGAGTATTAAAATGCAGTGAATCGGAGCACAAAATGATCCTCAAATCAGGGAAGAAATACAGAAACGAGGATGCACTTGGGTGGAAGGTAGCAACTAAGTCAAGACCTACTGAGTGGCAAGCAGCACACAGTGCTGATAGTGTAAGTACAAGGGCAGTTCAATAAGTAATGCAACACATTTTTTTTTCTGAAACAGGGGTTGTTTTATTCAGCATTGAAATACACCAGGTTATTCCCCAATCTTTTAGCTACACAACACTATTTCTCAACGTAATCTCCATTCAATGCTACGGCCTTACGCCACCTTGAAATGAGGGCCTGTATGCCTGCACGGTACCATTCCACTGATCGATGTCGGAGCCAACGTCTTACTGCATCGATAACTTCTTCACCATCCGCGTAGTGCGTCCCATGGATTGCGTCCGTCATTGGGCCAAACATATGGAAAACCGACGGTGCGAGATCGGGGCTGTAGGGTGCATGAGGAAGAACAGTCCACTGAAGTTTTGTGAGCTCCTCTCGGGTGCGAAGACTTGTGTGAGGTCTTGCTTTGTCATGAAGAAGGAGAAGTTCGTTCTGATTTTTGTGCCTACGAACACGCTGAAGTCGTTTCTTCAATTTCTGGAGAGTAGCACAATACACTTCAGAGTTGATCGTTTGACCATGGGGAAGGTTGGTTGGTTGGTTTTTTGGGGGTGGGGACCAGACAGCGAGGTCATCGGTCTCACCAGATTAGGGAAGAACGGGGAAGTCGGCCGTGCCCTTTGGAAGGAACCATCCCGGTATTTGCCTGGAGCGATTTAGGGAAATCACGGAAAACCTAAATCGGGATGGCCAGATGCGGGATTGAACCGTCGTCCTCCCGAATGCGAGTCCAGTGGATGGGGAAGGACATCGAACAAAATAACCCCTTCAGCGTCCCAGAAGACTGTAACCGTGACTTTACCGGCTGAGGGTATGGCTTTAAACTTTTTCTTGGTAGGGGAGTGGGTGTGGCGCCACTCCATTAATTGCGGTTTTGTTTCAGGTTCGAAGTGATGAACCCATGTTTCATCGCCTGTAACAATCTTTGACAGGAAATTGTCACCCTCAGCCACATGACGAGCAAGCAATTCCGCACAGATGGTTCTCCTTTGCCATTTATGGTGTTCGGTTAGACAACGAGGGACCCAGCGGGAACAAACCTTTGAATATCCCAACTGGTGAACAATTGTGACAGCACTACCAACAGAGATGTCAAGTTGAGCACTGAGTTGTTTGATGGTGATCCGTCGATCATCTCGAACGAGTGTGTTCGCACGCTCCGCCACTGCAGGAGTCACAGCTGTGCACGGCCGGCCCGCACGCGGGAGATCAGACAGTCTTGCTTGACCTTGCGGCGATGATGAACACGCTTTGCCCAATGACTCACCGTGCTTTTTTCCACTGCCAGATCACCGTAGACATTCTGCAAGCGCCTATGAATATCTGAGATGTCCTGGTTTTCCGCCAAAAGAAACTCGATCACTGCCCGTTGTTTGCAATGCTCATCCGTTACAGACGCCATTTTAACAGCTCCGTACAGTGCTGCCACCTGTCGGAAGTTAATGAAACTATACGAGACGAAGCGGGAATGTTTGAAAATATTCCACAAGAAATTTCCGGTTTTTTCAACCAAAATTGGCCGAGAAAAAAAATATGTTGCATTACTTATTGAACCGCCCTCGTAGTACAATAAGTAGCAGTAGTTCAGCATGTGTGATGGCTTGTGATGTAAGGAGATGAGATTAGGACTGAAAGTGGTTGTAGCAGGGAAGATAAGGAAAGAGATGCCAAGAGAAATGTCTGGCCATGGTGGGTGCACAGTTATCAATCTGAGGGAAGTGGAGAAATACAGATGGGGAGGAAAGGAAGGTGATGTCACTCAGTATGTGAGAAATTGTGTGCACTGTGCACACCATGAAGATCTAAGTTGGAAAGAGGTACTGTTGCAGAGGCTGCTGAAAGTGACAGAACAGTTTTGGTTTACTGAAGTGGGTGTGTTAGGACCATTCAACCAGACACCAGCAGGGAATCATTTTGTGCTGACTATAACAGATTATTTTTGTCATTATATCAAGATGGTGCCAATGCCAGACCAGCAGGCATTCACGGTCACACAAGCATTGACAAATAAATGGGTGTTGAAGTTTGAGGAGCTGAAGATAACAATAACAGATCAACAGATGAAGTTCATGTTGGGAATAATGAAGGAATTGTGTTGGTTGTTGAGAATGAAAAAAAATTAAGAGCTAGTCCACTTCATCCTCAGTCAAATGGAAGGATGGAGTGGGTTCATCGGACAGTCGGAAGGATGCTTAGTAGTTATTATGTTAACTTCCACATACAGACTGGGACACATATCTATCTATTTTAGTGAGTGCATATAACTTAAAAATAGTCTTCAGTACAGGATTGTCATAATTTGAGGTGATTTATGGTAGAAAGATGCCATTGACATTTGGTATGATTAAGCAGAAAGTGAGTAGGACTAGAAAGGCAGCCTGAAAGTTTGCAGCAGCTGTGGAGAAGTATGGAGGAAGGTGGAGCAAGTGAACACCATGACACAGGTCAGACAGGAGGAGGCAGTAAAGCATATGGGAACTTTACCTCAATACAAAGTAGGACAGCAGGGGATGGTGTCAGGATCATAAACTCCAAAATGGAAGACAAAGAAGTGTGTGACACCAGGGCCTGTACCAAGTGACTGAAACCAAGTCATCTTTGAATGTGAAGCTACAGATGCCAATGAGGTCAATGATTAAACATTTCAGATGCTTGCAACTGTTCAAGGGTGTGCCAGAGTCAATCTCAGGGGTAATATTAGTAAACCCAAAGAAAACAGCAAAAAAAATAAGGAGTGGAGGGGAGAGCAACAGGGGAAGGAGGGTCATAAACTCTGTGTACCATATTTGTTAAGGTCGAGGACATGCCCAATACGTTTTATGTTTTTTATGATTCTTTTAATTTTGTTGTGTGTGTGTGTGTGTGTGTGTGTGTGTGTTGTGTGGATTTTTAAAGTAATTGTGTGTTAGATAATACGAGGTGTGGCTAGAAAAAAACCGGACTAGTACTGGTGAAACAATAAAATGAATGCAATAAGGCTGAAAGTCGCGTGGCCTGTCACGTGACTCTCGCTCCACCTACTGCTCGAGTTTCATCTGCCTCCTGCACTCAGTCTGCCCGTGGCGTCTGTTTTAAGTAGTTGACGTTTTGTCTGTGCGTCGGAAAATGTTGAGTGTACAGAAAGAACAGCGTGTCAACATCAAATTTTGTTTCAAACTAGGAAAATCTGCAAGTGAAACGTTTGTAATGTTACAACAAGTGTACGGCGATGATTGTTTATCGCAAACACAAGTGTTTGAGTGGTTTAAACGATTTAAAGATGGCCGCGAAGACACCAGTGATGACACTCACACTGGCAGACCATTGTCAGCAAAAACTGATGCAAACATTGAAAAAATCGGTAAACTTGTTCGACAAGATCGCCGTTTAACAATCAGAGCAGTGTCTGAGTTAACAGGAGTTGACAAGGAAAGTGTTAGGCAGATTCTTCATGAAAGTTTCAACATGAACAAAGTGTGTTCAAAAATGGTTCCAAAGTGTCTCACAACTGAACAGAAGGAACGCCGAAGAATGATTTGTTCTGACATCCTGGAAAACATTGAAAGTGATCCCACCTTCTTACAAAATGTTATTACTTGCGATGAATCGTGGTTTTTTACTTACGATCCCGAAACTAAACGCCAATCGATGCATTGGAAAACTCCTGGTTCTCCACAACAAAAAAAAGCACGAATGTCAAAATCGAAATTCAAGGCAATGATGATTGTTTTTTTTTTTGACATCAAAGGGATTGTGCACATTGATTGGGTACCAGAGGGACAAACAGTGAATCAGCATTACTACATTAGCGTCCTGGCTACCCTACGTGAGCGAGTACGGAGAAAACGGAACGATTTGTGGAGAAAAAAGTCATGGATCCTTCACCAAGACAATGCCCCAGCTCACAGTGCGTTGTCAGTGAAGACGTTTTTGGCAAAACACAACATTCCCATCTTAGATCATCCACCCTACTCACCTGATTTGGCCCCCTGTGACTTTTTTCTTTTCCCTAAAGTCAAGTCAGCTTTGAAAGGAACTAGATTTGAGACTGTTGAAGCAGTAAAAGAAAAAGCGGCGGAAGTAATGTATGGACTTACCGAAAATGATCTGCAGCATTGCTATGAACAGTGGAAAATTCGTATGGAGCGGTGTAGAGACCGAGGAGGAGAGTACATTGAAGGAGATAACATGAAATTGTAAATAATTGTAAATAAATGTTTTTTCCAGCATCAGTCCAGTTTTTTTCTAGCCGCACCTCGTATGTGAGAGCCTTGGCCCATGGGTAGACTGCTGCCACTGTTCAGCCTGACGTCACCAATGCAGGATGTTAATGCGTGTACCTCTTCACTGAAGTTGAAGCCAGACACATGCTGGGCATCACCAGTCTTCTGTGCCAGAGTCAGATATGACTGCCTGTCATTATCAGTGACAAGATGTGTAACTGATGACAAACAAAATATTTCTTTCAACCACCAGTCTGTTACTGGATCCCACCAGCTTGTCACTCCACTGCACACCCTATGGCGCGGTGCCAGAAATCAGCCCCACTCCCAGCATAGCTTTACACTGAAGAGTAACATAGGTATGGGCCAAAACTGTGCAGAATATGATGCAATGAAGAAGAAAAAGAATAAAGGTAGACTTCAAAGTCAAATAATAAGAAAATAGTCATTAAAGTTTAGATACCTCTTCTGACGCCTTACCTGGATAGCTAAATAGATTCTGTCACGGAAAATATTGATGTTATTGAATCTAAGAAGCTGCAGGACCCAGCAACTGAGAACAGATGACTCTCTCAGTGAATCAGTTGGTCCCACTTCCTAGAGGCCAGAATGCATTTATAAGCAGCAGCTGACAGCTTAATAATCATATCATTCACCAAGTGAACACTGTACACATCATCTTCATGGCACACAATTTGAACATGGATGCCTGCTACTGGATTGGATTAGAGTCTGCTACACAGATTATTTATTGCTGTACCATTAATGACTTTGTGAGGAGTTATGGACTTTCTGAGATCATTCTTCCACAATCAAGTCTGCTTGCTCATATCAGGGCAGATCAGCAATTTTTTGTGTACTGTAACTTGGTCTGTGGTTGTTTAATTCTGTATTAATAAAAGCTATGCACACTGGAAAATGGAAACCAAACAAGTGTGTGCAAAATTTTCAGCATACTAGGAAAATATGGGATTGGAAATACATGGTATATACTGACACATAATTACACATTTTCACTATTTCAAAGTACTTTTAAGGGGAAACTGGAATGCACAGTAATTTTGTCAGAGATACACTGATGTCAATGGAAGAAAGAAGGAAGGAATATTAGAGTTTAATGTCAATGGAAAGATAATACCAATCTATAAATGTATTAATGAGACTATAATGATCATATCACAAATTTCATTGTCTCACACACAGAATGTCTGTATATTCTAGGAAAAATTGTGATAGGCATGTAGTGGGTGGATTTGCTTACACAGTCTTCATAACAACACAATTAAAACTGTTTTGTTATATGGATGAAAATTAGGAGCATTCTTGGATGCCACTAACTAATTATGAAGCACATGCAGTAACTTCTGTGACCATAAAGGAATGTTTGTGATTCCAGTTTTCAAGCAGTGGAGCAGGTATCTGTTAAACTAAATCATGTACTCACGGATGATAATTACATATCAACTGTAAAAGTACAGTAGCTCTAGCTCTAGGTCCAGTTCAGGTCTCTCTCTCTCTTTCTCTCTCGTCTCTCCACACACACACACACACACACACACACACACACACACACACACACACACATCAGAGGGGGAGAGAGAAATATTTCTATGAATATACATCTATTGAGCATTAAACTTGTGTCTCTTAAACATCATATGAAGAAAAATTTTTAAATCAATCAGTCTTAAGTTATAGATTTACCTCTCAACAGCCTGATGTTTTGGAAGACTTTCCCCTGCAGTAGAATCTTTTAATTCAGTTTCTTTTCTACTAATATTGGATAGAATTGAATTATTCTCAACATTCGCATAAGATGCTCTGTTTAAAGATGGTGACTGTACTTCATCCACTGTTTTCACCAGCTCCCCTATTTCATTGTCTTCTAGATTACTGCACCTTATAGTACTATCATCCAGATTCAATGTCTCTCTTGTAGTCCCTTCATTTTGCAACCAATCATGGGTGTTAGTGTTAGTTGCTGACACAGTTTCACCAACTGTTTCTTCAACAGTCATCTTTCTGGCAATGCTGCCATTCATTGAATCATATCTACGCCCCATTAAGCATCTCATTGCCAAGAGAATACCTCTTTTCTTTCGTATAGGTTTGTCTGGCAATGATTCTCTGCTAGAAGATACAACATTATCACTGTGATGAGTTTCATAACTACGTTGATCATCTTTACTCACATTCCCTATGATATTAAAACGTGTGGGAAGCGAAGAGTCAGAAGATCCCTTCAGCTTCTCATATTTAGTGCCTGCAGTAGCCTGTATTCTTTCAGACTCTTTTGCTGGGGCAGAAAACATTTCTCCTTCACTTTCTGCCCTCCTTCTTTTCTGCAACAGTTTTTTGCTTGGGTGCATTAGTGTTGGATATGTATCTGAAATCATATCTTTTGATGTAGCTGTTCTTGGAAGTGATAATGAGCCTTGTTTTAATTTCACTGAAGACTTTCCTATTTCTTTGAATGCTTCATCAATTAATTCATTTGTTCTAGGAAGAGACAAATAATGGTGTCCTCTTGTACCTGAAAACTGTGAAAAAATTGGATCCCATGCCTCATTTTTATGAGGTAGTGGTAGGGATGTCTGTTTTTTTATGAATGGGACTTGTGCTAACTCTTGTAAAGCTTCATCATAGCATTTCAGCTGCGCTTTTATATGGCCATTATCTATAACTATTGGGTCTGTATTTGGCTCAGATAGCTTCTGTGACTCCTCACTTTTGTTCCATAGGGGTACAGATATTGATTGATGATGAGAATGCCGCTTCCAATGTGCCATTTTAACTTCTTTCATGGCTCCATGAGAAGGTAGTTTACCATTAAGAGCATCCATTGAACAAGATTCACTTTTACTGTGATATACCTTAACTTTTGCAAATATTTCACTTTGAATATCGGGGACTTCTGTCATTTTCAAGTGACATAATCCAGCTTCACTTGAGTTAAGAGTTTTCCCCCTTTGGTCCAAGCAAGGTGATCGAAATAAAAGTGTATCTTCCTTTGTTTCAGGTTGAACATTTGATGCTGACATCAGCATATGAGTATCCCATGAGAGGGTTTTAGTTTCAGATACATCTTGCAGCAAGGTTCCTATACAAATATTTTCAGACACTTCTGTTCGGTCTGAACTATCTTTTTTTGTTAATGTTGTTTTTTGTACATTAAAACAAGAGTTTAGCACAGACGATTCTGAGGTTGACAATGGCAAATGGGGGTTTGATGCCCATATCTCTTCATATCCCATCAATGTACCTTCTCTGCCCAAAGTCCCTTCCTCATTCACACAAGGCTTCATGTTCTGGAAAGCCTGAGAAAGAAAAGTACATGCAGGTTAATTAAGTAATTCAAGTGAATGGTCTATATAGAACATGCTGTTACAGAGAGAATCAAACTATGTCATGCATTATACAAAATTTAGAAGCATGCTTCCAAAAGTGTCAGTTCCTGTATAAAACAATAATGTCTTAGATTAGTGTCATAACACACAAGAGGGCATTCATGTTCAAACCCAGAGGAATGCATGCATGTCAAAAAGCTTTTTCAATCGTGTGATATTTGTCACTGCAGCAATTTCCAAATAAAATTAATGTTATGTACATGGATAATCAGCCAGTTCACACCATAATGTTAGGTCATGACTGAAAAGGCAAGGCCCTATTACAGAGGGTTTGTTACCATCCCAATCTGACATCTTCAACAGTATTTACCAACTTCAAAATGTACAGAATATTGGAAATATGAAACATTTACATGAGTTGTAAGATATATCAGTGTCATTTGAAAATTACAGTACACATTAGATTCAAATACAAATTTCTTATTTCAAAGATTACCAAGAAACGAGAGAAAAATTTGAGTAGATGCGAGATTTAGGTAGTCTATACTATGTGTGATATTCCTAGGGGATTCAGTCAGTTTTACAAATGAATAAATCAGGATTCAGGAAAACTCAAAGACTTATAGTACAGATGGAAGTTAAAAGTTCATTTCCCCTCAATCATAACAAACCAAGGTGAATTTGTGAATATCTTACCTTACACAAAAAATTATCACCTTAGCATTTACATTATTTTTCCACAAAAAACAGATTACAACTTACCACTTTTTCATCCTTGAAAATTTCCTGTTTTAAATTAATCAATTGTTGAGTTTCATTGGATGAAGTGTTTTCAACAGGTCTCTCTCTTGCAAGATCAGCATCATCAGGTAAATCTATTGATTCAGATCTCACCAAAATACCACCTTTCCTCCGTAAATTCAGTGCTCTTTCATCAGGATTATTTTCCTGGCTTCCTGTTACCTTAACTGCTGTAATGTTTAAAGACTCCTTATTTGTTGTAGCAGTGCAGCTGCCTATAGGCAAGCTGTCATCACTGTCCCAGTCACTTTCAGAATCAGATTTTTTGGCATCATCTGTATATTGCTGCACATTGTTGCAAAAGTTACTTCCTAATTCTAAAGAGTTTTTCATTGCAGATTTTTTCCCTTCATCTACATCTTGTTTACTTGAAAATACATCATTAGCTTTTTGAGTCATCTGGTGATGGTCATCAGATTCTGTGTCCTCATGTTTGTTGGGCTTCTGAGAAGAAGTCCATTGATCACCAGTTAATTCCTTCCATTGGCCACCATCTGAAGAATCATTGAAACTTTCTTTTTTTGATCTCAGACTGCCTAATGTTAATAAACTACGGCGTCTTGGCTCTTGTCTCTGTAATTGTATAAATGTGATGCATGTTAGTATCATAATGAACTTTTTATAAATAACTAATTATAGAACTATACTTTAGAGTAATAAAGCAAGAACTGTTTCTTTAGGTATCACATGAGGTAACTATACACTGCTTCACAATTTCTAAGGAACTGTTGACACTTAATAAGGAACTACTGCCATTTGCTATGGAGCAACCGAAAAGTGCTATGGAACACCCAAACAATGATAGTAAAAGGAAATGTAGAGGGTGGGATGTGTTAACTGCAGCAAAGCCTGTGCACAAATGCTCAGTATATATTCAACAGTTCATGCAGTATGGCGTTTGGAGAAGTTTGTACGACATTCCAGGTGGTATGGCAGCACACCTGCAAGATATCATTTGAGTGTTTACGATTGTCAATAAGCAACTGGAGGGCTCAGAGCTAGTGAAAATACCACTATTGTTGCCACAGTAATGGGTGTGTCCAAATGTGTTATCTCATAATTTAAAAAAGGTCACAGAAGGTGGAAATCCTATGTGAAGACACACCAGTGGTTGTAAATGGACCATCACAAACAAGAGGATTGATATACCCTAGTGGCAAAAAGGAACAGACATCTCACTTCTTGGCAGATGCCTGAAGGCCTTGCTACAGCTACCAATATTCATGTCTCTGCCAGAATCATTTTGCCGTGATAAAATTGGATTTGTTTGTTTTCTCAGAAGCCTGTGAAATACATCCCACTTCAACCACATCATTATCAAGACAGAGCTCATTGGTGTAGGGAGCATGTTGGTTGGCATCAGTAAAAGTGGTCCAGAATTATATTCTCCAAAGAATCCCACTTCACTGTGGCAGGTAATTCTCACCAACAGTTAGTGTGGAGAGAGAGGGGAACATGTTCTACATCACAAAAAAAAAAAAAAATGGCTCTGAGCACTATGGGACCTAACTTCTAAGGTCATCAGTCCCCTAGAACTTAGAACTACTTAAACCTAACTAACCTAAGGACATCACACACATCCATGCCCGAGAAAAGGATTCGAACCTGCAACCATAGTGGTCACGCTGTTCCAGACTCGACATCACAGAATGTTCATGAACATCATCAGTATGGCCTAGGAAATATGATATGGGCAGGTATTATGCACAATTGCCATACACCACTGCATATCTTCATGGAAGATACCATGACAGCATTGCAGGGAGATCATTCTCGATCATGTCCATGTGTTTAGGGGTGGGGCACTTTCTATTTATGGATGATGATTCCCACCCATATAGGACGGCTGAGGTGCTGGACACACTTGAAAGTGAATATACTAAATGTATGGAATGGTCTGTGTCCTCTCTGGGCCTAAACCCCATAGAGCATTCCTGGGATACTCTTGGCAGATGTGTTTCTCAATGAACATTTCATTCCCATACCATGAAAGAACTGAAAACCACCTCGAGAGAGGAGTGGGACCTCATTCCCCAAGGACTCCTCAACAGTTTTCTATGTTGATCCATTGTTGATACTGGACAGCAGTCAATCAGATATTTACCAAAGGGGACACCGCCTTATCGAAGGAACGTACAGTGCTGGGCGGGAGGGTTTGCATGCTCCGATGAAGTGAAGAGCTGTGTTGGTGGTAGCGTAGCTACTGGCAGGGTCACCCAAGCCGGAATGGTCTTCACAAAGGAGCCAGACAAATTGTGTCCCACAACATAGGCCATGGAGGGCTCTATAGGCGTAGTGAAGCCAGCTTCCCTACAGGAGTACACCTCATACAAACCCTGGCCCTCCAAGTTGCGGGTTGGGCAAGCATCTAACAATCCCTTCCTGTAAATAAACTCTTGTTCAGAAACCTCAACGTAAAGAAGCTGGATGGATTTATGGACAACAACATGGCACTGTTAAATGCAAAACAAAATGAAACAATGATGTGTTTATTGGAACCCGGAACATACAATCGCTCTACAGGGTGGGGGCCATGGGGTCACTGCTAGATCAGCTCCATAAAACTGCAGCAGGCATAATTGTCCTACAGGAAATGCGATGGACTGGACATGGAGTGCTTGACATGAGAAGCTGGATAATTTTCTACCATGGTCCAGAGAGCCACCATGAATTTGGTACAGGGTTCATGGTAAGACAAAAATTTAAGCACCTAGTGAGTAGACTGGCTGGAATAACATCTAGAATCTCACATATGACAGTGAAGACCCTATTCTCAAACTACTCATTGAACAATGTACATGCACCCACAGAAGTATCAGATGACCAGGATAAAAACATCTTCTTTGAGAACCTTGAGAGAACTTATGACAGATACCCTGTGTATAACACTAAAATAATTATTGGAAGCCTCAATGCACAGATTGGTAAAGAAGATGTTACCTCCCAGCAACAGGAAAGCATAGCCTCCATGAAAACACAAATGACAATGGGCACAGAGTCATTCAGCTTGCACTGTCACATAACATGGCTGTAGGCGGCAGTATGTTCCCACACAAAAGGATTCATAAAGCAACATGGTGAATCCCTGATCAACATACCTTCAACCAAACTGATCATGTAATTATTGATGGCAGGCATTGGTTCAAATGGCTCTGAGCACTATAGGACTTAACATTGGAGGTCATCAGTCCCCTAGAACTTAGAACTACTTAAACCTAACTAACCTAAGGACATCACACACATCCATGCCTGACGCAGGATTCGAACCTGTGACCGTAGCAGTCGCACGGTTCCGGACTGAATCGCCTAGAACCGCTCGGCCACAGCGGCCGGCTGGCAGGCATTCCTCAAACTTACTTGATGTACATACTTACAGAGGAGTTAATGTAGATTCAGACCACTACCTTCTACATCCACATCTACATTTATACTCCGTAAGCCAGCCAACAGTGTGTGGCGGAGGGCACTTTATGTGCCACTGTCATTAACTCCCTTTCCTGTTCCAGTCGCGGTAAGCATCCGTGCGTGCTTGAATCTCTCTAATTTTACATTTGTGATCTCCTGGGGAGGTATAAGTAGGGGGAAGCAATATATTTGATACTTCATCCATTAAACGCACCCTCTCGAAACCTGGACAGCAAGCTACACCGCGATGCAGAGTGCCTCTCTTGCAGAGTCTGCCACTTGAGTTTGCTAAACATCTCCGTAACGCTATCATTCTTACCAAATACCGCTGTGAGGAAACGTGCCGCTCTTCTTTGGATCTTCTCTATCTCCTCTGTCAATCCGACCTGGTATGGATCCCATACTGATGAGCAATACTCAAGTATAGGTCGAACGAGTGTTTTGTAAGCCACCACCTTTGTTGATGGACTACATGACTACATTTTCTAAGGACTCTCCCAATGAATCTCAACCTGGCGCCCACCTTACCAACAATGAATTTTATATGATCATTCCACTTCAAATCATTCCGTACGCATACTTCCAGATATTTTACAGAAGTAACTGCTACCAGTGTTTGTTCCACTATCATATAATCATACAATAAAGGATTCTTCTTTCTATGTATTCGCAATACATTACATTTGTCTATGTTAAGGGTCAGTTGTCACTCCCTGCACCAAGTGCCTATCTGCTGCAGATCTTCCTGCATCTTCTTGCAATTTTCTAATGCTGAAACTTCTCTGTATACTACAGCATCATCAGCGAAAAGCCGTATGAAACTTCTGACACTATCTACTAGGTCATTTATATATATTGTGAAAAGCAATGGTCCCATAACACTCCCCTGTGGCACGCCAGAGGTTACTTTAATGTCTGTAGACGTCTCTCCATTGAGAACTACATGCTGTGTTCTGTTTGCTAAAAACTCTTCAATCCAGCCACACAGCTGGTCTGATATTCCGTAGGCTCTTACTTTGTGTACAAGGCAACAGTGCAGAACTGTATCGAATGCCTTCCAGAAGTCAAGGAAAATGGCATCTACCTGGGAGCCTGTATCTAATATTTTCTGGGTCTCATGAAGAAATAAAGTGAGTTGGATCTCACACGATTGCTGTTTCCGGAATTCATGTTGATTCCTACAGAGTAGATTCTTGGTTTCCAGAAATGACATGATACGTGAGCAAAAAACATGTTTTAAAATTCTACAACAGATCGATGTCAGAGATATAGGCCTATAGTTTTGCGCATCTGCTCGATGACCCTTCTTGGAAACGAACTATCTGTGCACTTTTCCAATCATTTTGAAAGCAACATTGTAATTGCAAAATTAAGAGCTTGAATATCCAATCCAAGAAAAGTCAAAGGAACACCTCAAAGTAAGTATATGGTATTGAAGGTAAAAAATGAAGACCTCTCTAAAACATACACTGAGAAGGTTGCTGAGAAACTTGCATTACACACCCCTAGTGTAAGTGACAATCTGGATCAGGAATGGAACGCTTGCAGGGATGCGGTCATTAAGGTAGCAGAAGAAATGCTAGGGAAAGAAGGAAAACAGCCAAGGAATTCCTGGTTTGATGAAAAATGTAAGAGAATAAGTCAGGAAACAAATCTGGCATTCAGGAAAATGCTTGAGAAATCATATACTCATCTAGTGGTAAGAAATTATCAAGATGAAAGGAAAGAATAGAAGAAACTGCATCAGCAAAAGAAAAGGGAATGTGAAAGAAAGCAGATTGAAGAACTGGAGACAATTGGAAAAACAAACGATGTTAGAAAATTTTACGAAAAAATTAATAGTGAAAGAAGAGTATTTCAGCCATGCACCAACCTGTGTAAAAGTAAAAATGGGACACTACTAACCAATGATCAAGAGGTATTGGAGCATTAGGTAGCGTACTTCAGTGATCTGTTGGATGCTCCAGAGTGCCCTATCGAAGATATCCCAGTCCCTCCAGAAGATGATGCCATAGTATCTCGCCCTTCCCAAGGAGAAGTGAACAAAGCGATTGCCCAATTGAAGTACAATAAAACACCAGGGGCTGACAATATAACATCTGAACTATTGCATTTTCAGCTCTAAAACTGAGTGCAGAGAAGATGGTCCTGAGAATTAATGAAGGAAAGATGAGGTATATGTATAATGGCATTAACCAACCCTTACAGCCCACAATAACCTTAGTTGGAATGACATTTGAGCAAGTGGAATGTTTCACTTGCCTGGGCTCAAAGATAGAAGCAAATGGCACCACTTTTACTGAAACTATGCCTTGCATAAGTGCTTCTAACCAATGCTACTTTGGAATGTTGTGACATTTTAAATCCAAGCTTCTATTATGAGTGACAAAGTGCCAACTTTACAAAACGCTTATATGCCCAGTATTTATCTATGGCTCAGAAACATGGAAAATTACGAAGGAGGGTGAAAAAACTGAGAAGAGATGAAAGAAGTATATTGAGGAGGAGTTTTGGACCTGTATGTGAAAATGGTACCTGGAGAAGGCAAAGGAATGGTGAACTTTATGACTGCTATAAGGACGATGATTTGGTCAAGTTCATAAAGCTGTGCAGACTGAGATGGGCTGGACATGTAATGCAACCCAATGAGACAAATCCCGCAAGCAAAGCCTGCTGCAGTGAACCTGGAGGAAGAAGAGCAAGAGGACAACCTAGGTTGAGATGGTGTGACGAAATTGGATAGGAGACTGTCCAAGTCGATTGCCATAACTGGAGGTCCACGGCAAAGTCCAGAGGGGAATGGCAGAAAATTATTGAGGGGACCAAGTCCCACCCTAGGTTGTAGTGCCAATGGAAGGAAAACAAAAAGGAAAAAGAAATCACTAAACAGCCATATGTTTCAAAAGATGCTATTTTATTTACACTACCAGTTTTGGTGTCCCATTAATGTCATCTTCAGACCTCTTCAGGCTAGAAATGAGTATATAGTGCATGTCAAGGTAGACCACTATTTGACATTACAGAAAATGAAGTATAATAATAAAAGTCTATAAAACTTACCAAATACATTAAGAAGAATGCCTATGCACACAAAGCACAACAAATCAGTATATGAACATATACTGGTTAGTTTGAAAATTATTTTTACATCACAGAGTTATAGCAGTAGGGTGACTGTGCAAAAACCAACAAGACTACAAAATACAAGTACACTAAATAAAGAACATACTGGCACAAAAAGGAGCAACATTTTTGATAAGAAAAGGAGCTGTTAAATGACCATATACTTTAAACCAATCATGGAATGGAACAATACTAAATCCAAGCCTTCTAAATAATAAGGAAAACAAGGTGAATAAAACAACCAATGCAGTAGCACAAAACTATATATGTGATGAGTCTCAAACCACACAGTAAAACTTGTGAACCACAACTGCAGCCCATAGTATACTCAAAACTTACAGCTATCATCAGACTGACATCAGTAAAAAATCCTAAAACTCATAAAATTATAGTATATGGTTGACCTGATGATATCTGTGAGTTTTAGTATGTTATGTGCTACTGTTGTGGCTCACAAGTTTTACTGTGCAGTACAAGGCTCCTGGCATATGTAGTGTCATGATACTACCTTGGGTGTTTTAGTCACCTATTTTTCCTTATTATTCAGCAGGCTTTGATTTAATATTGTTACATTCCATGATTGATTTGTAGTATGAGGTCATTTAAAAACTTCTTTTATGATCACAACTATTGCTCCTTTTACACCAGTATGTTCCTTAACTAGTGTGCCTATACTCTGTGGTCTTGTTGGTTTTCACACACTGGCCCTACTTTTAACCTGTTCTGTCCCCATACCATTTCTTGTGAAACAGCTCGCTATGTGTTAGTTCCTATTTGGATGGGTTTTGATATGCTATATATAGGTTAATAGTATCATATCTTATATTCCCAAGGGAATAGTAATTACATGGCCAAATGAGATTGTCTGGGGACACCTCCCACTTAATATGGTACTTGGGGCTCCTTGTTTGTTCCACCCTAGTAATTGCCCACTGTTTAATCAATGTTTAAGGGATAACTAGTCTTTTTTCAGTTTTTTATTTGGTATATAACTTCATGCCCTCTGGGTATTTTATGAGTATACTTCGCACATTCTTTGCTTACTGTTATTCACTTAGTAATTTGACGGACACTGGGATTTTGCCTCTGGTTGCATTTTTTTGATGCTGTGACAACTAATTCTGATATATGACTAGTGATGATATACTTGGGCAATAGATATGCACACTACTGTGTGCTCCAAAGGTCATATTGTGACTTTTAATCTGAATGAAGGTATTTTTTCTAAGAACTAGTGCCAGTCACATTTACAAGAGTTATGGATATTTTTATACATAATAAAAAATCAGACAAGCGTTATTTGTTTCTGATTTTGTGTATCATCTTTTTTTTGACATGTTCTGTTATAACTCTGATTTCAAAACAGTTTTGATGCTAACTAGTATCTGTACAGATCCTTATCTGTTGTGTTTTGTGTGCACAGGTACTCCTCTTAATGCATTTGGTGAGTTTTATGGCATTGTGCTATAATGCTTCATTCTCTATAATGTCAGCTAGTGGTATATCTTGACATACATTACATGTGTACTCATTGTTTCCAACATGCAGGGCCTGAAGATGGCATTATTGAGATGCTGAAACTGGTAGCATAAATAAAATAAAAACTTCTGAAAACATACTGATGTTTTTCTTTGCTAAACCTTAACAGTTGGGTAGCCAGCATGAATAACAGGTGCAAAATGTTCATTAGTGCCTGAGGAGGGAATATTCCTTACTGAGAGTCCAATATCAATATTTCTGTTGGGATTTTGACCTGTATCAAATATGAACATTGATTATGTCTCTTATCCTGCTTTCTCATGAAGTGAAATCTGCATCATTTTCGTTATAAATATACCACTCCACTTCTATTACATATTTACTGTGTTTGATATCATCCATCATTGCCTGTGATTGTTCCTGTTCAACAATGTCTTTGTTCCATAGCAATTGGCAAACAGTGAATAATGAAAAATGTCAAATGAATTGTTGATATGATACTGGCCATAAGCAACACATCTCTCATGCTATAAAATTTCTAACACAAGAATAAATGTAGTAAGAATGACAAGTATTCCAGGGCAGTATTATCAATATTGGGTTCAAATATTACATTTTCTAAAACTGCTAATAAGTTTTGAACTTTCATACCACCAATATTCAGGACTTTAAAATGTATTTGGCAGTTTTATAATATCAGATTAAGAGTCAAGAATTTTTATTAGCCATTGATCATCTAACTGGATAAAATTTCATCATTGACAGATAATACACTATCTAGTCATATTAGTGTGACCACTTGTCAAAACCCTGAATAACCACCTTTTACAACACAGACCACTGCAAGACATGCAGAAAGACAGTCAGTGAAGTTTCGGAAGGTACCGACAGGAGTGTGGAACCTTATTGACTCCAGTGCCATGGCTAGGCATGCTAGGTTTCTCGGCTGAGGATCTACGGCGTGAACAGCCAAATTGAGGTGGTCCCACAGATTCTCAATTGGGTTTAAATTGAGGGAGTTTGATGACCAGAGGAGAACAGTAAACTCAAGCTGCTGCTCTTTGAACCATGCATGTATGCTGCTAGCTGTGTGGCATGTTGCATTGTCCTGCTTGCAGGTGCCATTGAGCTGAGGAAATACAAACTGCATATAGAGGTGGGCATAGTCTGCAATGATACGAGTGTTGATCCACTGTACTGCCCAAAATGATGACATTAACCAGGCAATACCACAGAAACAGTCTCCAAATCATAACATTATGATGATTTTTGGATGGTGTTTGCTTTCAGAAAGTTCACATGTTAATGGCCATCTGTCTGATGGAGCATAAAACATGATTCATCTGAAAAGGACACTTGTTGCCACTCAGTGCTCAGTGGATGTCCAGTTGTGGTACTGATGTGCAAATTCCAGCCATCATCACTGATGAACAGCAGTCAATATGGGTGCAAGAAACAGGTGCCTGCTGTGGAGATCCATGTGCAGCAACATTTTCTGAACAGTCATTGAGAAGATTCTGATGGAATGGGATGACTTCATCTCGGTGGTCACTTGCTCCACAGTTGCATGTCTATTTGACCATAGATATCTCCACAGCTGTCGTTCATCCATCACGTATGCCCCATGGTGCACCACTGTCGCCTCGGCACTGATTTTGGATAGCGCCATTTTGCCATGCAAGGTATACTTTAACCATGGTGGCACATGAACAGTTTAAAAACTTAGTCATTACAGAAATGCTTCCATCCTTGGCCTGAAAGACAATGATCATACGCTTCTGGAAGTCAGATAAATCACTCTGTTTCTGCATTATGAAAGCAACTGCACTGTTTTCCGTGTACCCCCTACATGTTTTATAAACCCTCAACTGCTAGTGCTGCTGCCTGCCATCTGTGAGTGGTTATTACATGTTGATGCTGAACATTAATGTGATTGCAACATTTCATATAGTGGAGAACACTTAAGTATTCAGTGACTCTTGATATGATGTAAATAAACAATGTAATATTGGTTTTAGAATTAGTTGGATCTGTAATTCTATGTCCACATGTTTATTAGATCTGAATTATGTTCTACTGTTGTATCAAGTTGATATGTGATTATTTATTTACAAGCAAAGTTATTTGGTCATGGAACAAGTCATTACATAGTTTACAGAATGCTGATGAGAAAATTTATAAAGAAAGAATTAATAAAACACAAAAACAGAGAGTTTACAAATAATGCATTACAGAGAAAAGTTATCAAATACTGTGAGGAACTCCTGTGCAGAACATTAGGAGTGTGCTACACGAAAACCTTTCAACTTGGATTCGAAACCATGCAATTTTTCAGTTCTGCTGCAAGGTAATAGAATATAAATTCTGACGCATGGTGCATAACCTTCTGTAAATGCTTAAGGGAATGTTATCCAAATGTATATCATTTTTACACGTAGAGTTCACTGAATTATTGTTGCAGATCCTTCTGTTTGAGTCAATATTGTCAGCAACAAATCCCATAATATATGTACAGGGACAGCAGACTTAGGATTCTAAGACACCTGCACAATGATCTACATGAAGTTTGTGAACTAACATTGCAGATCAGTCTGACTGCCTGTTTCTGGGCTACGAATATTCTCAGTGAATGTATATAGTTGTTACAAATTAAAACTACTCAAGAAATAATAGAGTGAAAATGAACAAACTAAAAAGCCTTTGTGTATCAGTGTCACAGACAATGGAGATCATCCTCATAGTGAAGACAGTACTATTCAGTTTATGCACATGATCTTGAAGATGATACTTCCAAAATAGCCTTGCACCTACCTTTGGTCCTAATAATTTAAAATGGGTGAATTCACAGACTCCTTGACTGCCTTTTAATAGTAAAATTCTGTTTTACAAGAGTTCCATCTCACAAACTGTTTACATTGTGTCTTATTACAGCTAAGCATTAATTTGTTACCTGAAAGCCACATGCTGATGTTACTGACTATCCTATTAGCTATATGACTTATATTATGTTTCACACCTTTTGCAATTACACTTGTGTCATTTTTATAAACCCAGAACACCCTGCAGCACCCATAACTTTACATAATTCTTGTTAGATTCAAATCTCTTAAGTGTTTGTTGACACTGGAGGACAATGTTCTGCTTCCTCATTCAAGATTTGAAGTAAACCATTGTTGAGTTTTTTCTCTAATATCACAATAATCCATTTAATGCAAAAGTATTGTACATCTACACACTCTAATGGTTTTGGTAAGTCAAAGAAGATATCTACTACCCTCAATTTGTCCATCTCCATAGCTGAGTGGTCAGCATGGCTCATTGCCATATGGAAGACCTGGCTTTGATTCCCAGTACTGCCTGGGATTTTTTTCTTGGCCTGAGGACTAAAACAGGTGATACCAAGTAATAGTAGAAACAAGTCTGCTAACCCAACAACAACTGGGAGTGTGATGGGCTAATCCCCAAGCCCTCCATAATCCATCCACAAGATGTCATTGGCTAATGGGATGACATGGTGATCAGCCAGGCCTAACTGGCCTGTCTGTGGCCAGAATGGTGGTGCTTATCTTACCATCCTTAACCTATTGTCTAACCCTTCTAGTGCCTCACACACAAAAGAGTAAGTAGCACTTTCTGTGGATACTCCCTTTCTGAATCCAAACTGAGAGTCTGACAACAAATTACATGTACTGAGATGTGCTAATACTTTTTACACATCACTTTCTCAAAAACTTTTGAAAATACTGGTAGCAAAGGAACTGCCCAGTAATTCTCTACATTATCTTTCCATTCTATTTATAAAGTTGACTCACTGAAAGTATTTTAGTCTGTCAGGAAATTGACCAAACCAGAAAGACAAATTGCACAGGTGACTGAGCACAGAACAAATGTATGATGCACTAATCTTCATAATCCAACTTGAAATTTCATCATGTCCAATGGAGTCTTTAATCTTTAATGATGTAATTACAGATTCAGTTCCAACTTTTCTTGTTTCCTATACCTTCTTGTGATGTAGTTCTCTTGGGACACGAGTTTTTGAGAGTTCTACATATTTGCTTGTACAAATTAAACTTTGCTTTAGTTAGTTGGTTGGTTGAAGTAAGGGAGGGGACAAAACAGCAAGGTTTTCAGTCCCATCGGATTAGGGAAGGATGGGGAAGGAAGTAGGTGAAGCCCTTTCAAAGATACCATCCTGGCATTTGCCTGAAGGGATTTAGAGAAATCACAGAAAACCTAAATCAGGATGGCCAGATGTGGGTTTGAACCATCATCCTCCCAAATGTGAGTCCGGTGTGCTAACCACTGTGCCACCTCACTTGGTAATTTTGATTTAAGGGGACATTGTATGTGGAATTCGTTGAAATTTGACATTTTCTGTTTTATACTCCATAATGTACTTTGGACTTTCCTGAACATTTTGGTGTATAATACATTAAAATCAGACAATTGTGAGACCTTCAAATAATATTTTGAATGTTGACATGTGACTGTCAAATTTCGCGGCTACGCAATTACTGCCACAGTTGAGCAGTCATATCTTGGGAACTACACAGTCTAGAAGGCCGTGAATTGCTTTGTTTTTGTCTAGGACACATCAAGAAAAGGATGGGAACATATCTGCATAACCTAAAAACCAAGCTGGGTAACACAAAACTGTCTGATGGCAAGACAATAACATGTGCTGGTAGACTAACGGACAAATTAATTGATGAATTAGGAATATTATGGGAGGGCCATTAGAGATAACTGTGACAATTTAGAGAAGATGAAAAGAGCTGTGTGGAGCACTTTCTTTCATTAAATATCACCTGATGAAGAGCCATGTCATGCTTTGTGTCTACCTCCACCAAACACTTGGTGTGAATACAGCCAAGCAGAATTTTCTGGCACCCTGCATGAATTTACAGATAAACATTCTCTTCCTTTGGCAGTAATGGAGGCAATCAAACCTATTTACAAAGATTTGGCAAATCCTGAGCTATTAAAGAAAAGTTTACATGGAAAGACCCAGAATGTGAATGAGTCCTTCAATAATCTTGTGTGGTGGCGTGGGCCTAAATATGTATTTGTTGGCCTTATGACTCTAAAGTTAGCAGTGTCTGATGCTGTAATAACTTTTAATGGTGGGAACTATGAAAGACTTAAGGTTCTGGAGAAGTTAGGGGTAAGACTTGGATAGAACACAGCTAAAGGACAGGGGGAACTGGATGAGCTTTGTGTACGTGAAGCAGAGTTAGCTGTTCAGCAAATGACAAAAGAATCAAGAAAAAAAAGAGGCGGCAAGAACTGGGCCGTTGTGACACTGAAGAAGACACAAACTATGGGCCAGGGCAATTCTAGTGCATAAAAGATGTAGAAATGTAAATCTCTATAAGAGTTTGTAACAAAAAAAGTTTTAAACCTCAATATCTCTGAACTACATTCTTTGCAATAAATAACCCATTTTCAAATAAAGTACTGATGGTAGAGACATGAAATTTTCACAGCATGCCAAGTGTGAGATTCAACACATATGGAACTTCAGTAATTAAAATATCCTGAGTTGTTTTGTTTTTATGTTCATTTATTTACAAAATCCTGTCAAAAAATTGAGTGTTTGGAAAAAAAAAAAAAAAAAAAAAAAAAACGATAACATGCCCCACAATACAATTTTAGTAATAATTCTAGTTCAGTCTATCTAGAAAGGTGCATTCAATAATTATGGAAAATTGTACGTTAGTGTCTTTAAAAGTTTCCAAGATAATGGGTCACAAAATTCGATAATTTAACATTGGTATCATAGGACATACAATGTCCCCTTAATGACCATTATTGACAATAAGTTATTATTAAATACACTCCTGGAAATGGAAAAAAGAACACATTGACACCGGTGTGTCAGACCCACCATACTTGCTCCGGACACTGCGAGAGGGCTGTACAAGCAATGATCACACGCACGGCACAACGGACACACCAGGACCCGTGGTGTTGGCCGTCGAATGGCGCTAGCTGCGCAGCATTTGTGCACCGCCGCCGTCAGTGTCAGCCAGTTTGCCGTGGCATACGGAGCTCCATCGCAGTCTTTAACACTGGTAGCATGCCGCGACAGCGTGGACGTAAACCGTATGTGCAGTTGACGGACTTGGAGCGAGGGCGTATAGTGGGCATGCGGGAGGCCGGGTGGACGTACCGCCGAATTGCTCAACACGTGGGGCGTGAGGTCTCCACAGTACATCAATGTTGTTGCCAGTGGTCGGCGGAAGGTGCATGTGCCCGTCGACCTGGGACCGGACCGCAGCGACGCACGGATGCACGCCAAGACCGTAGGATCCTACGCAGTGCCGTAGGGGACCGCACCGCCACTTCCCAGCAAATTAGGGACACTGTTGCTCCTGGGGTATCAGCGAGGACCATTCGCAACCGTCTCCATGAAGCTGGGCTACGGTCCCGCACACCGTTAGGCCGTCTTCCGCTCACGCCCCAACATCGTGCAGCCTGCCTCCAGTGGTGTCGCGACAGGCGTGAATGGAGGGACGAATGGAGACGTGTCGTCTTCAGCGATGAGAGTCGCTTCTGCCTTGGTGCCAATGATGGTCGTATGCGTGTTTGGCGCCGTGCAGGTGAGCGCCACAATCAGGACTGCATACGACCGAGGCACACAGGGCCAACACCCGGCATCATGGTGTGGGGAGCGATCTCCTACACTGGCCGTACACCACTGGTGATCGTTGAGGGGACACTGAATAGTGCACGGTACATCCAAACCGTCATCGAACCCATCGTTCTACCATTCCTAGACCGGCAAGGGAACTTGCTGTTCCAACAGGACAATGCACGTCCGCATGTATCCCGTGCCACCCAACGTGCTCTACAAGGTGTAAGTCAACTACCCTGGCCAGCAAGATCTCCGGATCTGTCCCCCATTGAGCATGTTTGGGACTGGATGAAGCGTCGTCTCACGCGGTCTGCACGTCCAGCACGAACGCTGGTCCAACTGAGGCACCAGGTGGAAATGGCATGGCAAGCCGTTCCACAGGACTACATCCAGCATCTCTACGATCGTCTCCATGGGAGAATAGCAGCCTGCATTGCTGCGAAAGGTGGATATACACTGTACTAGTGCCGACATTGTGCATGCTCTGTTGCCTGTGTCTATGTGCCTGTGGTTCTGTCAGTGTGATCATGTGATGTATCTGACCCCAGGAATGTGTCAATAAAGTTTCCCCTTCCTGGGACAATGAATTCACGGTGTTCTTATTTCAATTTCCAGGAGTGTATTTTACACAACTCTGGTTGGTCTCTAAGAATTTCACTCTAACATAACAGAGTTCCATGCATTGGGCACCCAAATTTTGCCCTGGTCTCTCTTTCACAATTGCCCACACTGTTGTAACTTTGTCCTGACAGCTTGTATTAAGATAAAGCTCCCAATTCCTCCTACATAACATTCTAATGCCATTGATTATCCAGATTGGTTGCTTATTAGTACTGATGCCTGCCTGCACTTTTTTAATGACAAAAAAGAGGTATTTAGTAAAGCAATAAATGTTTTAAAACTGTATTATACCAATGTAAAGAATCTGTGGATTAATAAAATCTAACCTAATTTTGTATAATTGGTTGCCTGATGACAAGTTGTACAATTTTAAAAGCTTTTAGTCATATGAACTAAGGAGAGCATGATAACTCATGACAGACTCTAACTGGGACTCTCTAATTTCTCATTCCCAATAAAATGGACTTTGGTATATCTTACTCAATTTTAGTTCTGTTTCTATGTTGGTGAGCTCCCTATCTGACAACTATTTCTGAGTTATTATTGTCAACGTAGCATCAAACATAGGTGTACAAATTCATAACTGTAAATATTCTTGATGTAACAATGGAAACTCCATGTAGAAATATCAACAATGAAGGAAATATAGATTGCTGCTTACCATAAAGATGACATGTTAAGTTGCAGACAGGCGCAATCAAAAGGCACTCACACAAAAGTTTTCAGACACAGACTTCTTCAGAAAAAGAGGAACATACACCATTCATTCACACACTCAAGCACACCTCACACACACAATACCACCAACTCCAGCAGCTTGAGTTGTGTGTGTTTCCCTTTTTCTTATGAAGGTTTTGGTCGAAATCTTGTGTGTAGGTGTCTTTTAACTGTGCCTGTCTGAAACTTAACATGTCATCTTTAAAGTAAGAAACCATCTATTTTCCCACACTTTTAATAGTCTTGATTTCTCAGGTTTCCTTGTCACAATAGATTAATAATGCGCTTAAAGGTGTTCTGAAAAGTGAAACCACATAACAGCAAAACTCACAGCACCTCTCAATAGGAAAGCATGGTCAGTTGTCAAAATATTGTGCATAAAATGGAGAAACTAACTAAGCAGAACACCCAGAAGTATAATATTAATAAATATCCTTAACATGGTTAGAAGTAGATGACAATGATCCATATGAAAAGACTCACAGTTTATAAACAATTTTGAGTACTTTTAAAATGTTAAACATGTGAATGACCCAATACAAGCTTGTTACGTTGCGAATGGAATACACCAAAATGTGGCACCTGGAGATAGTCATCAGTCACCACGACATTTAATTTCACCTGAGCTATAATAACCAGTGTATCATTTTTCAGAAATGGTTGTGTTTCCTTCCAATGGGGGTTTGAGTGAGTACAGATATCTACACAATTCACAAGTTTTGTTTCTGTATCCCTGGATTACCTCTATGGGAGGTGTTGTGTTTTGCATGGATTACATAGGAGTTTATTGGCTGTAAACCAATTCAAAGAGGAATCAGAATCTAAAATTTACTAAGTACTGAAGCCACACTTACAATTCACCACCAGAATTCAGACTAAGTCTCAGTAACACTTGCATCTTTACTACTGCCCAGAAAGGCAAAGCCTCCTTCTCCTAGAACTCTGGTGTGTGGTTATATAGTGGAGGGGCAGTGTGTAAAAGGAATCTGTGACTTCCTTTGTAACAGCCAGTGTAATTTTCACATGATAAAAAAAATACTAATGCAGATCTTTCAAAAATAGAAACATTATATTACTTGTGTTACGAGATCAAGACAAAGCATTTGCTAGGACTCGTGTCAACGTTTTAGTACAAAAACTTGAGTTTTATGGAGTACCTGAAAACACATTCATTGCAAATACTTCTTATCTAAACAACAGAATGCCCACACTCTATATAAGAAACTAGTTGAAACTGGCAGTGGTATTCCATACAGGTCTGTCCTCAGAGCCTGGTTTTGCATTATGACAACCAATAATTTGTGTCACTACATAACTCCTTCTGCAATATGCTATGCTCATGGCACAACATTGATCACAACATTTCAGCTCAGAATCAACCATTCCAAGTGGCAGTAAAACTATAGGTGGTTGCCAACTTATCATGAATCCTGATGGTTGTTTTTTTAAAGGACTGATATTTTCATGAAGTGTGACTTCTCTAACATTTATGAGTGAAGGTTCAGGACTGATAGAATTTGGCATGTGGACTTTTAAGTTTGCTGCAGTGTGCGTTATGGTGTACAGACCTTAAATTCTTTGTGATATTAGCAATGATGAACTTAGTTTAAAACTTTATTGGGTTACACATTAACTTAACACTTGCGAGTAATAAAGCTTGTTTGGGAACATTGCTGATGAATTTTCACACAGTCAGACTTTTAGTTATTAATTGCTGTGATCAGAATTCATATTCACCAGTAGCATTTTATTGTTTTCCTTTGTAATTACTGAATTCACTGTCGTATTGAAGACTGATGTGGCATGTGTCACTTAAAATCAGTCTAGGAACAATCCTACATTTGTACAATTTTAATGACAGCTTAGATAGCTGCAAATAAATAATTTCAGGATGAGATTTCATCAGTATATGGTGACTGGCAGACAGCGAGTCACAGCAAAACACAGAGACCATACATTGTTCTGATCACCTCGTGGCATGTTGCCAGATAGTCAGTTTCATTAGAGGGTGCAATATCTACACCACAAGTCAACATGTTGCAACTGTTGACAACTCATAGTAATAACTTTACACACTCTCTTGAAATCACTTCTTATTTTGGTCATAGACTGGTTCCAATTATACAACACAATGCATGAACTGATTCAGATGGCTCATTCTGTCACCTATAATTATGTTTTTTAGCAATAAGGAATTGTCAGTCTATCCAAATCAGTACCAGTGAAGTATTTTGTGGTATTAGTATTGGCAACATGAGACTACAAAGCTGATATTCAGGGAATAACAAGGGCATTATGTTCAATTACATAATTTTCAATTGCAGGAAAAATGCAAATTCCATTCAGTCTCCATTGCACTAAATAGTTTATTTAAAATATACTGAAAATTAATGAGGTTATAGTATTTGCAACATTTTTTTTCTAATAGCAGTAACTGTTGTTGCGTCAATGGCAGATAATATAACATCGAGAACAGCACCACAAACAACTGACATTGCCACAGCAATGGCTGGAATCGAATCAGCAACAGCAGACAGAGCTGAGTGCAACAGGTCCAGATCCACTTGTTCTCAGCTTAGCATTTGGTTTCTTAAACCACTCACATAAAGATTAAGAGCCTTATAATGTTCACCTCTGGTAGTATTTATCTGCATGAAAAGTAACAGAGATGAGAAAATTGAAAAACCAAAAATACCATTTCCACTCCTGGTTGAAGTTAGCAATTGTCCAGCAGATCCATAAATAGGCTTCCCTACTAGATCTTTTAGGACAACCATTTGCTGCAGGCCACACAGAGCCATCATTTGCTCACATTTTTTATTTGTTTAGAGGACAATTCACAGTCAGATCTACACAACTGCTACAGGTAATTTTAAAACTATGGCAAGCACAGGTAAAATAGTTATACACAATTGATTGATAATTCATTGAATAAACAGTTGCTTAAATACGTATGTTGAAACTATTGAAAATCTAGGATGGAACATGACGATATGAAGAAAATGATAGTTGTTACTCGGCATATAGTGGAGATGCTGAGTTGCAGATAGGCACAACAAAAAGATGTCAGAAAATAACCTTTTGGCCAACAAGGCCTTCATCAGAAATAGACAACACACGCACATACACACACACACACACACACACACACACACACACAAACACACACACACACACAAAATTGACATGCACATGATAGTCTCTGGCTGCTGAGGCCAGACTTTGAGCAGTAGCGCACGATGAGAGCAGCAACCGGGTGTTGGAGGTAAGGAAGAGGCTGGGATGCAGAGGGAGAGGAACAGCAGGGTATGGATGGAGATCGTAAAGTGCTGCTTCAGGTAGCATGTGTATCAAAAAGTATGAAAAATGTCTCAAATTTCAAAAGATAACAAACAACAAATCTCATCCGGACAATGTACCTGCACAAAAATGTGCCAAAAGCATGGTAAAACTGACAGATAAAAAGTGTTAGCTGTGGGAAAATCCGCCTTCTCTACCAGATTTCTTACCCTCTGACTTTCAGCTATTCACACATGTAGAGAACTTAATGACTGGAAACATTATGGGTATTCTACAGACTCTCTGCAATAAACCAGACTCTGAGACATGAAAAAAATTAACCTTTTTACCTAGAAAAACAGACAGGTAGAGAACATTTTCCCTTGTCCTCATATATTTTCAATCTCAGTATCTTCCTGGGAGTGCCCACCCTAGACCATCAACTATGCTGTATAATGCATAGCTTGCTACTGACTTTAGTTGCAGCTATGGAAACTGTCATCCTTTATATATTTGCTACCTTACTCATCTACTGTTTCATCCTACTCTTCCTGCTGCCTTATGTTTACACTTGCTTGTTCACTTTCACTTCACTCGTATAGACTGAGACAAGTAGTTATCTGAGGCATAATGCAAGTTTGGAAGCTAACACATGGTCATTAATGTATTGTTTGTGTGCTTATGGCTTATGCACTATGTAATACTTCATCATTAAGGTGAGTGGTTGTCTTTACTCATACCATTGTTTATCTTTCAGTATAAGTTGTTGATTATCACATTCATCTCCTTTATGTATGATTCCCATGATACATACATAGACAAAATTGCCCTTACTTGCAAATACTGAAAAACAGTTACAGATAAAATATTAAGCAATTTCCTTGTAACAGCAACTTTTGTTTCTTGGAAAGAATTCTACACTAATATCATAACTCATAATCAATATTTTGTTATCCCACAATGGTAGGCAAGATAAACTTGAGAATGGATAACTCCACATTTTAAATAAGTCTAGACCCCAAGAACTAAATTGTATGACAGAAAATATAGAATATGTTAATTTTTAAAATGATAAGTACATTGTGGTCATCCATGACACCAGACTGTATGAAATCCCAGCTACGAGGTGGCTTACAGGGTGGTGGAATAATGCAGGACCTGGGAGAATCCTCCTCACGTCTCTCAGTTGCTCTTAAATCTTTGCCACTCTCTTCACTTATTTCATCATCAGATGGCTGTACAAATTCCTGAAGTTCCAAAGATGGGCTCTGGAAAGAAACATAATAATAAGTACTGCAGAAGTAAATTCTTTATGCTCTTTGGACATTTCTGAAAAAGTATTGTTATTCATTATATACATTATCTGGAGCATCATGTAAAGAACTACACTAACTTGTGACTTATCACACAATTCTTGCAGTTTGTTTTCATTCAAGATGTTATGAGCTTCATGAGTCTCTGTTCCATCATCTTTGAATGTGGTGCACTGAAATAAATAAGTCACAGTTCAGTTATCAGTTAAATAGTAAACATTTATGGTCAAGTGACTTTAAATGGGAAAGCATTAAAACAACAATGAAAACAGAAAAGAATGTTTGCAATGTGTTAGTAAATAAGCTAAAATCTTCAAATACAGTACCTTTCAGGTTCATAAGAAATTCAGCACATTTGCATTCTAATTATTTGTCACTTGGGTTGATGATAATGGTAGGATTATAGGTGCTCAGCATCATGGTCTTTTATTATTATTATTATTATTAGTAGTAGTAGTAGTAGTAGTAGTAGTATTAGCAAGCTTTACTAGCTCATATCGCAATTTTTTGCCAAGTATTTCTATTTTGGCATTTAATTTTCCAATGCATCACATGTAAGATTTTCATATCTTTTCTGATTTTGTCAAAGTAATGTAGTCTTGATCTTCCAAGAGGTCTTCTTCATTGAGTATGTTCTGTACATAACTGACAGATTTCTGTTCTTCTGAAGCTCTAAGCTCATGTCCAATCCAATGAAGTCATCTAGCTTTAATTTTGGTTACAATTTCTGGTTCTCCACACAGGTCACGCATTTCTTTGTTTGTTAATATCTCCATTCTGCTGTCTTCTTACCTTGAATCCCGCCACATATGTTTCTCAAAATTTTTCTTCCAAAAACTCTTAATTTTACTTCTTATGAGTTTACTAATGTCAATGTCTGACAAAGATATGTCACCATAAGTATGGTAATAGTTTTACATACATGAATCTTTGAATTTCCTGTAATAAGTTTGCTTTTTAATATTTCCAATCATTCAGAATAACATCTATCAGTGTTTTGTAGTCTATTATTTATTTTTTCTCTAACACTGTTGTCTATAGTTAGCGAGGTTTCGAGATAAGTAAACTTAGTTACTGTTTCAATTTTCTCTGCACCAATTTTAAAGGTATGATTTAATTTAATTTGCCATGAGACAATGAAAAATTTGGTTTTACTGTTAGTAATTTCTAGTCCTGTTCTTTGTAACCTGTTGCACAATGTTGTGGTGAGTCGATTAATTTCTTTTTAATTTTCTCCTCAGATTACAATGACATCTGCATATCCCAGTATGTTACAATTGTGCTCTGGCATTGTCACAAGTTGCGATTATTTTATTTTCCTGATGATCTCCTCTATAATGAGGTTGAAAAGTGATGGTGATAAAGCATCTCCCTGTTTGACTACAGAAGTAACATAGAACAATTCCAAGAAACTTTCTCGTACTTTAACTCCAAAGTTTAAATGCACATTTTTACCAGTGTTTTTTTTTTTTTTTTTTAAAAAAAAAAAAAAAAAAGCATGTGCACTTCCTGAGAATATGCAAATTTTGTTTCGTAAAATGAAAGCATTATGCACTGTTGAACTATCTCTTCTAAAACCACCTTGTACATCATCAGTAACTTCTTACAGATATGGTTTCTGCCTTGATAAAATTTTTGTAAGTGTTTTATATGCAGAGTTGAGTAATGACATTCCACTGTAGTTGTTGCTGATAGATGGGTCTCGTTTTTTTCCAGTCTTATGGAATTTGATCTTCTTTCCAAATCTTGACATTCAAATTATGTAATTTTCCTAGTCTAGGCATATTCCTTATTTTCGAGATTCAGGTGTGTATTGAGTCACTGCCAGCTGCTGTACATGTTTTTACTTTCTGCAAACTTTGTTTCAGTTCTTGGAGAGAGGGTTCGTCAATCAGTATTTAGGCAGTTTATATTTGTTTTGTTTTGTTTTGTTGTTTAATATGACTATTATTATTTAGTAGTTCTTCAACATAGCATTTCCATCCATATTTAATTGTGTCAGTTCTGTTATCAGTTTCCCAATAACATATTTCATGTAACTGCAGGAATAGTTACTGTTATTTCTTTTATCCTGTTTGTATATACTCAGAAAACACCTCTGATGTCTGTCCTATCACTTCTATTTTATTCAAAACTTCCTTGACTGAATCCCTCTTTTCCTTTCTTATTAAAGTACAACAAGCTTTTTGTTCTTGGGTAAAGATGGATTTGCTCTGATCATTTGGATTTTGCTAGAATTTTATTCTTGCTATCTTTCTATCACTAACAGTTTTAGTTCAGTCCTTCTTAAACCATATGTTCTTGCTCTGTTACTAGAATCCTAAAATTTTCTTTGAGATATCTTTACTGTCTTCCTTAAAAATTCCCAGTATCCTTCATTTCAGTGTCTGGCTGGCCAGATAGAGAGCAACTTGACTACTTTTATTTCCTAAATCCTCTATGAATTCTCCATATATTATGAGATCTGTGAGTTTAAATGTATCATATTTGGAAGTGTATGCACTTTTTGCTATTACCGTTTACATTATTGAACACAGAAATAAATTTAAACTAAAAAGTGCCCTGAGTCACAGTCTGCTCCAAAACAGTTCTTTATATCTATTATGCACGTTAGATGATTTCTCTGAACTAGTACATGGTCAGTTTGATTTTGTGCAAATCCTTTTTGGGGAGATTCATGTGAGTTTATCAATATTTTTATGGGGAAAACAAGTACTCTTAACTATCATATTTCTTGATGAAATAACATCTATTACTTTGAGATCATTGTTATTTGTATGTGTAAGTGCATTGTGTTTCAAAATTTTGCCATTTAGGGAAACTGCTGCCCTAATTTTGCACTGAAATCTAAAATGGGCATCTTAATACTGTTCTTGGAAAATAAGTCACAGAGTCATTGAACTTTACATAAAATTCTCCTCTGACACCATCAGTTTTTTCTTCTATAGGTACATGTACACTAATGATGACTAATTGTAAATATTTACAATCAGTCATCAGATAGCTAATTATCTCATCTACTGCCTGAAACTTTTTAATTATGTGGATAATATTGTGGAGAGGGGGATCGAGAGAGAGACAGAGAGAGAGAGAGTTAGTTCCATGTTCCATGGATCATTTTCACACTAAATTGTAATGATGTGGAACAAATCATTTTACATACACATCACAACTTATTTTTTAAATATGGCTACATACCGAACTTTTATAAAGTTTTAACCTTCTTTTCAAGTATCTACAGATGTAAGTTAGCAGTTCCTATGCACCACACAATACAGTAATAGAAACTCTTCTACAGAAAAGAGAAAGAGACAGACAGAGAGAGAGAGAGAGAGAGAGAGAGTGAAATTAAAAAAGAGTGTACTCAATCAATTTTTAAAATTCATGGTGGGACAACAGAGGCTCGCTAAAGGAACAACTAAACTACTACAAACTACTACTCCAGACATATGTTGCTGGTTGATCACAAAATGCAAGTGGATGAGATAACCAGTCTGAGATTAATCAATATTTTCAACCTAAAAACTCCAAGAATCAATAACCATACTGTTGCTAGGATGAGTCATATAAAATTGTACTAACAGCACTGAAAAGGAGCTTAAAATGCAAAAACTTTGTGAGGCTTTAGTACCAATGGATTTCATATGAAATTCTGTACAGAGTATGATAGTGAATTAGCTTCACTCTTGCCTATAATTTACAGTAGATACCTTGGCCAGAGAAAAGTTTTCCATTATTCAAAAAGACCACAGGTGAAACACATCTTCAAAAAGAAAATCACAATGATCCAAAGAATTGCAAATTATTGAAGACTTCTAGAATATATTCTAATTTCAAACATTATGACATACCTCCATGGAAATCAGCACTTATTACAAAACCACTGAAATTACAAAACCACTGAAATTACAAAATTCATCTTGCATTCTTTACACACTATCCTCAATGCCAGGGAGAGGAAATAAGGTTGATTTGATGTTTTCAGAGTTTCAAAAAGCTTTTGAGTCAGTATCACTGAGGGGTTTTTTCTTAAGCATCCTATGCAGTTATGTATGACAAAAATCTGTCTGATAAAACTTTAGTAATATCCAGTTAGATCTAAACAAAATATTAGCTTTATGCAAATACTGGCAACTGATTTTTAGCATAAAGGAATGGAAAGTTGTGAAATTATGGCATATATTAGTGTAGTATCATTTGACCACCAGATTACTGAGTCACATCTAATGTTAGCCATGAGACTGAAAAATTTAGGAGCAAAAATGTGTAGAAATATGAAGCAGAGTAACCACATAGGTGCAACTGCAGGTAAAACAAATGACACATTATGATTTAATGGTTAAAAAAAAACTGGACAATTGCAGTCTGTCTACAGAAGAGATTGTGTTCACAACACTTGTATAGCCCATACTTGAAATTTGTCATGCTAATGGAACTCAAGTCAGGGCAGACTGATGGGGGACATAAAGTGTTTACTAAGAAAGACAGGGAAAATGGTCACATGCTTGTCTGCCTGATGAAAAAAGTAAATGATAGGTTGAAAAATCAAAACTGGAAGATAATCAAAGAAAGATACTTAAAGAAAGATGCTATCAGCTTAGAAAACTTCAAGGACCATGTTTCAGGGCAGAAACTATGAATGTTATTCATTTCAGTATACCTTTGTCCCATATAGATGACACAGATAAAATCAGGCAAATAACAGCTCACATAGACAACTGCTAGAATTTATTCTACCTAAGATCCATCTGGGATGGAACAAGAAGATTACTTGATATATGATCCAATAAGAATGAACAGTTTTCTTCCCATGTGCACAATGACACACTTCCACATGATGAAGCTGAGTTATGTCTCAGATGTATCTGTTAAGTGTAGGTGATTGTGATGAGTGTTATAGTGTGTGGTGTTATTTTTGTGTTGTATGCTGGTGATAAAAGGGAGAGAATGAAACTTAGTGCTGGCACATAGCCTACTTCTCTCAATTAACAGCAAGGGAACCACTGAACTTGATGATCCCTGATGGAGAAATCACCATAACAGTGTCACATGTCTTCATTTCATAATACAGGGTGATTCAAAAAGAATACCACAACTTTAGGAATTTAAAACTCTGCAACGACAAAAGGCAGAGCTAAGCACTATCTGTCGGCGAATTAAGGGAGCTATAAAGTTTCATTTAGTTGTACATTTGTTCGCTTGAGGCGCTGTTGACTAGGCGTCAGCGTCAGTTGATGCTAAGATGGCGACTGCTCAACAGAAAGCTTTTTGTGTTATTGAGTACGGCAGAAGTGAATTGACGACAGTTGTTCAGCGTGCATTTCGAACGAAGTATGGTGTTAAACCTCCTGATAGGTGGTGTATTAAACGTTGGTATAAACAGTTTACAGAGAATGGGTGTTTGTGCAAAGGGAAAAGTTCTGGACGGCCAAGAACGAGTGATGAAAATGTAGCACGCATCCAGCAAGCATTTGTTCGCAGCCCAGGAAAATCGACTCGCAGAGCTAGCAGAGAGCTGCAAATTCCACAATTAACTGTATGGGGAGTCCTACGAAAAAGGTTAGTTATGAAACCTTATTGTCTGAAATTGGTTCAAGCACTGTCTGCAGCTGATAAGATTAAAAGAATTGATTTCTGTGATTTTATCCTTGCTCAAATGGAAACAGATGAATCTTTCGTTTCAAAGATTGTGTTTAGTAATGAAGCAACTTTCCACACTAACGGGAAAGTCAACCGTCACAATGTCTGTATATGGGGCACTGAGAATCCGCGGGAAACAACTCAGTATGAACGTGACTCGCCTAAGGTGAACGTTTTCTGTGCCATTTCAGCCAATAAAGTTTTTGGTCCCTTTTTCTTCGAAGGTGCTACTGTAACTGGACTACAGTATCTGGAGATGTTAGAGAATTGGCTGTTCCCTCAGCTCGAACAAGAAGCACAACAATTCATATTTCAGCAGGATGGAGCGCCACCACATTGGCACTTATCTGTCCGTAACTACCTTAACGTCAACTACCCGAGGCGATGGATCGGCCGCCAGGCAGCCTGTGACAGAGCACTTCATCACTGGCCTCCAAGAAGCCCTGATCTTACCCCCTGCGATTTTTTCTTATGGGGGTATGTTAAGGATATGGTGTTTCGGCCACCTCTCCCAGCCACCATTGATGATTTGAAACGAGAAATAACAGCAGCTATCCAAACTGTTACGCCTGATATGCTACAGAGAGTGTGGAACGAGTTGGAGTATCGGGTTGATATTGCTTGTGTGTCTGGAGGGGGCCATATTGAACATCTCTGAACTTGTTTTTGAGTGAAAAAAATACTTTTTAAATACTCTTTGTAATGATGTATAACAGAAGGTTATATTATGTTTCTTTCATTAAATACACATTTTTAAAGTTGTGGTATTCTTTTTGAATCACCCTGTACAATACGAAGCAACTGAAATTTACTACAGAATATTGGCTGAAGTGTGCGTGTCAAGAACTTTGGTCGCCAGATCTCCTCCCCTTGCCAGACAATACTGGTGGTGAAAGTTTCTTCCATCACCAGGATTCAAATTAGCTACCTCCAAGTCAGGGGTCACTGCACAGGTATGTATTAGCATTTACATCAACATCTACATCAACATCTACATCTACAGCAACCTCAGTTGTGGATGTGTATTGAGGGTCCCACACCAAATTTGACTAATAATGGATATATTGAATGTACGCACAGAAGGCCAGAACAATTTCTTTTGTAAAGGTCTGTCTTGATCACATAAGTTATACAGTTTGTAATTAACAGTTTAGGTTACTGCAATCTTCTGATCAGTTACAAATAGAAAAATTATGGTATGTCGTAACATAATTTTTCTATCTGTAACTGATAGTGATCTCTCCATCAGGGGGTCATTAAGCTCAGTGTTTCTCTTGGTATTAATTGAGAAAAGTAGATTATGTGCCAGCATCAAGGAATATGTAATAAATAAAAGATAAAAAATAATAACATGCTAACAGCCATGCATATCTCATAATACCATAAAAATATTCTGGTATAAGTAAAAACATCAATATGCACCTAGGCACACTGGTAAAATTGAGTGTCTGACAACAAAACATAAACTGACATACAATATGTGGAAACAGAATACATACTTAAAATCCACATAAAATGTGTAAAGGGCTATAGTAGAAAAGTCATACCCTGGCAAAGTAAATACCACATCATAGTGCAAAAGTCAGATGAAGAGGTGTAAAAATAACATCAAATTTATTAATAGAAACATTTCAGCATGACCAAACAGTTACACATAATAAAAATAATTAAGAAGGCAATTACTAATTAAAGCCTTTTTTTAATCCTGACATACCAGATGTGAAAAAACTATTTACTACAGATGTTATGTAGATGGCATCATACTTCTGTAAAAAGATAACGAAAAAGAAATACGAGAGGCAGAAGAAAGAATGAAGTGATACACAAAATATTAAGGTCACAGTGGAACTGGAAGACGAAAGCAGTATAAATTTTTGGATACTGGGTTAACTAAAAGATGGAAGACATAAAATTACCATATTTAGGAAGGCAACAGCTACTGATATGATTACAAATGTGAAATCCTGCCACCCTATAAAGTATAAGTGAACATACTTGAGCATCACAATCAACAACTACCCATACCCATAATGACAAAGTGGCAGAATTGAGTGTGATTCAACAAGTCACCAGAGCAAATGGATATAAGCAACATGATGTAACAAAACCTTACAACAAGCTAGGGTCAAAAATGTGACAAGAAGGAGACAATAGGTCCAGATGGTAAGAGGTTTGTTCTATGTCGTACAATGGTGCACTTTCTGACAGAACTGCACACACATTCTGCAAAATGTAAGTAAAAGTTGGATTAGCATCCAATCTTTCTATGCTCCATACATGACTGGAATGGGAAGAAACTGTATTTTGTGGTATAATCAGAAGTACTCTCCATAACGCACTTCACAATGCTTTGCAGAGTATGGATGTAGACTTTGATATAGATGATATCATAAACAGAGTTCTGGCAGAACTCTATAAGAAAAATTACACTGCTGAGATTTTCTTTGACTTGTCTAGCCTTCGGTTCTGTAGATCATGAGTGGGGAATCACTCAATATGGTGTCCCAGAATGTTTGGTAGATTACTCATTCCTGTTCATGACCTCCATAAATGATTTACCAATGACAATGGAGGCCTTTCATAAACTTTAACTTATTAAGGGCCCAAGCACAACCATACCAAATGCAGCCAGGAGAGTAATGAAATGGAATTGCAACTGATTCACAGGAAACAGTTTAACAGAGAAATTGTGTGGTAGTAAGTATGACATAATTGTCAATCTGTGGAGGCAGTGATTGAAAAACTATAAGAGGCAGTCAAATGAAAATGAGACAGATGGAAAAAGTAAGTAAACTGTTTATTATTTCAAGAGTAATCAATGTAACTGTTAATACATTTGTTCCACTGTGAGCAACACAGTCAATGCTTTCATGAAAAAATGTTTGCAGTTGCCTACTGGCCTACTGAACCCTGATTGTACCCAGGCATGCACCTCTTCATCCAAATTAATTGACAACCAAGAATGTCTTTCTTTAGGGCTCCAAATATGTGGAAATCACATGGGAAGAGATCGGGGCTAGATGAAGGCTGCGTGAGGGCTTCCCAGCAAAACTTCCACAGCATATTCAAAACAACCCTGGGAACAATGGGCCCACTGTCTCTACCCATTTGATTTCCATATGTTTCGAGCTGTTTAGAAATACATTTGTGGCCATCAGTTTGCTTTGGCTGAAGATGTGTATGCTTGGGCACAATCATGGTTTTGTAGGCAACCACAAACATTTCCCTGTGAAGGCACTGACTGTCTTGTCTGATAGTGGCACTAATGGATTACCAGATGTGGTGTTTATTTCTGAAATAATAAATTGTTAACTTACTTTTTTCCATCTTTCTCATTTACATTTGAATATCCCTTATATTTCTTTTCTCTCATTGTGCTATACCCAATGTAAAGCAATGTTTTTATTTTTACAATGATTAGTTTTAGCTGTGATCTACAACCTTTTTCTGATCAGCAGTTGCAGCATGAGTACTTGACAATGCACGTACTTCTCTGTTCAGTGGTTTCTCACACTGCAATAGTGATCTGAAGGCAGTTGCAGATCATAGCTAAATTAGTCATTGTAAAAATAAAACCAACAATTGCCATCAGGTACTAGGAAAAAGAAATGAAAGTTGTTAACAGATACAAAAATCAGTGAAGTTGTTTAAAAATCTAAACTGTACATTAAATAATTTGTAACCAGATCACACTGTACTTATTCATTCAGGAGGCAGCTATGAAATATATCTGCATGAGTTTTGTTTTGATCAGAATCCATAAATGCTTTGTTGTAACCCAAAAACAGTGAGCACCTCCATGGCTGACCTAAAGAGGCCACCTCATGTTGGCACAGATAGCACCATATATATGCCAGCGTGTCAGATCCTGAGGAACTCTAATGTTTTCGCAAGTATGGAACACTTCACTGTTAGACTGTGAATTAATGTAGCCTCTAATTTTGTGTTCTTGTACTTATTACTATGTCATTCAGTGTGTCTGTATTTTCCTTTACGTGGAAGTGTAATAAAGGATGGTTGATGAGAATTCTAATATTGTGATCATGCCAAGTCACAATGTTCTTGGTGACGAGTGTCATATTCTACTCAGCGTGTTTCATACTGGAGGAAGAAATTCTCCAATCTCTAGTTGAACAATAGTGAGCTCTTACCAAGCAGCAGCAGGCACTCTCCATGGAACTAAACAATTTGGCAGCTTCATTGATGTGTCAGGGCTCACTGCCGTTGATGCAACCCCCACCATTTCCTCCATATGATCCCAGTGCATAGGATTGGGATGCATACAAAAAATGAACTCTGGCAATATTTCCAAGCTTTTGGTGTCATTGTACATAAGACTTTCTTTCTATCATGGATTTCTCCTCCTGCTTATCTCGTTTTGTGTCAGTTAATGCCTCTGCAGGAACACAACAGTCTCTCTTTTGATGAAATGCATCACTTGGTCTCTAATTATCATTGCAAATATGCACATGTTATTGCTGTTTGCATTTAGTTCTGCCATTGTCAAAAGCAGCCACAACAGCTGTACAGAGCTTTGGCAGTAGAACTTCATGGGCTTAGCCATTATTGCCAGATTGTTACTGAAGCTCACCAGGACTCATATGCTGATTTGATGGTTTCCAATGCTATAATACACTTGGCCCCTGATATAGAGCCATGAATGTGCTTTACAATATAAAAATCTCTCTCTCACAGAGGTTTTGAATACTGTTTGATCTTTTGAAGTATCCAGGGAAACAGGAAATCAGATAGAAGCTTTGTGTGAAGTAGCCACCATTGCATCTACTCCTCAGCCACCATTGGTTAGCTCAAGAGGGAGAAGATGATGTCATAGCCATGCAATAACAGTCTCCACATCACATGGGGCAGCACCATGCTAAACACAAACAGCAGTCATTGCCACAATAGCAGTCATGTGATGAACTTCCATCATGCCCTTATTGCTTTGTTCAACATGACAAGGCCATAAGCTCAAAACATTGGGCAACACACAACCATTGTAAAAAAAAAGGGGGGGGGGGGCATATTGCATCTGCCTGCAGCTCTGAATCTCATTCATCAGACATAAACTTGGATGTGAACAGTGTTTCCCAAGTTATGGTAGCCCCAAACAAACCTTATATTCAAGTACATGTTGTGGACAAGAAGTTGACAAAGCAAGTAGATATGAGTGCAGCAGTGACTTTATTAAATTCTCAAACCAATGTGGTCTTGGACCACTGGCATTGTCTCCAGTCTCTTGTCAGTTGCTGAGTTACAACAAACAACAAGTATCCATATTGGGACAATTTTTCTACTCCTTTAGTATATAAAGCAGCTGTTCAGCCTTTGACCTTTCGAGTGGTACATGATGCTGAGACTCAAAATTATTTGGGCTAAATGCCCTCAGAATCTTTAGTTTCTCTATTTCTGACAAAGTGCATCTGATACTGGATCATGTTATGTAGCAAGGACTGGATGTGCTCCGCTCAGAATTTTCCTCATTGTCTTCAGATGGTAAAGGATGTGCTACCAGTTTCAAAGCTCACACCACAATGCAACTGATGGCATGCCATCATTTTTTTTTCACGCCTCACTAATCCCCATTGCTTTACAGCAGCAAGTCAAAACAGAACTCCATCAAAAAATGGTTCAAATGGCTCTGAGCACTATGGGACTCAACTGCTGTGGTTATCAGTCCCCTAGAACTTAGAACTACTTAAACCTAACTAACCTAAGGACATCACACACATCCATGCCCGAGGCAGGATTCGAACCTGCGACCATAGCAGTCGCACAGTTCCGGACTGCGCGCATAGAACCGCGAGACCACCGCGGCCGGCAGAACTCCATCAACTTACATCCTTGGGTGTTGTCATGCTTGTCTCTTCACAACCTTCGGCTCTCTGGTGATTTTAAAAGTTTGTAAATTCACAGTCTACTATTAATAACTATTCCTTACCTTGTCAGGATGAATTCTTAGCTCGGCTTTCCGGGGGTGAATATTTCTCCAAAATAGACTAGTCTAAAGTCTGCTTGAAACTGACGCTGGATGATGATTTCAAATGTATCCTTGTAGTGAGTGCCTCCTTAGGGTTATATCAATACCAGCGCCTGCCATTCAGCATAGCTAGCACCTCTGCTATTTTCCAGTGAATTTTGGAGCAACTGACAGCCTCCATGTGGGTGTGCATTAACTACCTGGATGATTTTTTTATCTCTGGATCCTCTACAGATGAACACTTGCAGAAACTTTGTGCCTTGTTCAAGGTGCTGCTGGCTGCTGGGTTGAATTGTAACTTGGGAAAATCACAATTTTTTCAGCCATCTATCATCTTTCTTGGTTTTGAAGCCCCACATGTCAGCATCAGACCTTTACTCCAGCATGTTGATGCCATTCTAGCTTTGCCACATCCTACCAATGTCAAAGAGTTGCAGGCCTTTCTCAGAAAGATTCCATACTACCATAAATTTCTTCCCAATCCAGCCATGGTGGCTCAGCCCCTTCATGCTCTCTTATGTAAAGGTGTTATTTTTCTCTGGTCACCCATTTATGAGCATGCTTTTACCCTGTTGAAGTCATAATTACACTCTGCAGCTTGGTTGGTTACCTTTCAACCAGGCCATCATCTTTTTTTGGCCACAGATTCCTCCTAGTATGGCCTTGGGGCTGCTATCATGCACAAATACACAGATGGTTTTGAACACTCTATGGTGTAGGCTTCCAAAACCTTGAAACAGGCGCAACAGCACTTCTCCCAAATAGTAAAAGAAGCCCTTGCTATTGTGCATGCGCTCAAAAAATTTCATGTTTTCCTCCATGGTTCTAAATTTTATTTGATTACTGATCATAAACCTCTGGTTTCTCTTTTCCATCCTCCAGCTTCCCTTCCTGACAAAGCAACCCATCACGTAAAATGCTGGGCACTGATTTTATCATGTTATGACCATGAGATTCACTTACACCCCACAGCACAACACACTAATGCAACTGGTCTTTCTCAGTTACCAATTGGCCCCAGTCCTGCATGTAACCAGAATGAACAATTGTGTTGCCATTTAGACACCAACATCCAAAACACTGTTAATGGTTTCCCATTACCAGTTCTCGAATTTCAGAGGCTGTCATGGCCGATTCCTGTCTTACATCAGGTTCTTCACTTTGTCCACCATTGCTGGCCAGATAAACCGGTGGGCTGAGCATTGTATCCTTTGTTCAGTTATTATGCTCTCCACCAGAACCTCTCAGTTCTTGATGGTGTGTTACTGTTTGCTACTGAGGAGTCAGTACCAGGGTTGTGAGCCCATCCAAATTGTGGCAGGGTGTTGTGTTCCTTCTCCACCTGGGCCATTGGGGTGTTTCTCGTACAAAATTGCTGGCCTGCCACCATGTGTTTTGGCTGGATATTGACAATGAAATCACGAATGTTGTGTAAGGCTGCCCACAGTTTGCCACCAAACAGGCAGCACCATGGGCCTTGCATCAGTGCCCCTGAGAGCATATTCATGCTGATTTTTTGGGTCCGTCCCTTAACAACTTTTACCTTGTTGTGGTTGATGCCTTCTCAGAATTGCTTTATGTGATTTGTTGTCCATCCACATCGAAGGTGGCTATGGTCATGGCCCTAGCATAGATTTTGTGCTTGGAAGGATTATGGTAAATGCTTGTGATGGACCATGGCCTGCAATTTATTTCTCAGGATTTTGAAGATTTTTGTGCAAAGAGTGGCATTTGGAATGTTATGGTCTCTCCATTTCACCGTCAGTGAAATGGTGAGCTGGAGCAACTGGTCTGTACTTCCACACCTCATATGAAAAATTACATTACGCAACCTTCTCAAGGAAGCCCTTGGTAGGTTCTTGAGCTCCTATAGGTTCACTCCAGTTGGTGACCATAGCCTGGTGGAGTTGCTTCACAGCTGACAGCCCTGTAAGCTGCTTCATCTGCTCTGGCTGATGCCTCGCCACCTGCCAATGCCTGCCTTGCAACAGATCTGTCCGGGCTCTGCCATCTGCGCCCACCCAAAGTGGATGCCAGCAGTTGTTTATCCCTGCTGAGGTTGCCACTGCTGCATCATGCACAACTCCAATGACTTGGTGTCCCAACAACATGACAAGCTCCACCCTCACATGCACAAATAATGTGCTGGAGACCCCACCAACCCCATGGCTGCCTCCACCATCCATGCCAGACCCTGTAGCTTGGTCCACACCTCCTTTGGCTCCTGCACTGTGTTTTTTCTCGGTGCCACCACCACTCGGCAGAGTAGTTAGCACAGGGCTGCCTACACCTCTGTGGCGCTGTAATCATTGCCGCTACCACTTTTGTCTTCTCTGCTGTTTCCATCGCCAAGAGCCTACCTGAAGGCTGACATGAATATGGTGCCTCTATCAGTGATGCTCCCTTACGGTCTCACGTTGGGCAGTGGGCACCATGCCTGTCCATACCCATCCCATTTCAGATCATATTCTCCTGTGACAGCATGATGCCTGCTCCTACAGTCATTCCCTTCAGATGAAGACATGGATATATCCATATTGAACAGTTTTCCCCAAGAGGGAATGAGTGTTGTAACAACATACAGTGAGTGTGCATAATTAAACTGCATGTGCCTAAAGAGGCCATCTCACATTGACACAAACAGCATTGGTGTGTATAAGCCAGTGCAGCAGGCCATTGGCCATTCTAATGCTTTCATGACTCTGGAACACTTCACTGTTAGACTGTGCATTGATGTAACCCCTGATTTTGTGTGTTTGTACTTGTTACTAAATCATCCATTGTCTCTGTATTTTCCTTTATGTGAAAGTGAATTGAAAGTTGTCTAGTAGGAATTCTAATACAGTGTTTGTGTAATGCTACAATATACTTATTGGGAGATTTACAAGTTGGTCAATATTTCAACAAATTTTGTAGCGAAGGCTGGCTTTTTCTACAGCACTTAAAAGGGAATAACACCTTTTAACACAATGAAAGGCAACAAGCACTATTGCATTTCAACACAAGCTCTGTGGGTGATTTAAGTTTCAAAAATCTGTTCATGTACAAAAAATATAAAATACAAACATACCCTTTCCACTGCTATTGCAGATACTTTTGATAGAGGCTCCAAAGAAGCTGACCTCTCTGTGACTCTCTGTATATATTTTTTGTTTTCTCCTGTATTACCATACGGTGAGAGTGTATTATGAGTTGCTGATTTCTTCAGTTCAGTTGCCAATTCATGATACCCTTCCAAAACAGCATAATCCTCTGCTGTCATGTCTGCAGATAAAAGCAAAATGCAACTATAATAAATAATGCATCAATTTTAAATTTAGGAAATTAAAATGGCACAGATATCACTAACTACATTGCTAGAAATCAAAAAGCTTACTATTTCCATCTGTCAGACATCTCTGAGCTCCATAATCCAGAAAAAGCCTAACTAAGGTCATGTTTCCATTCCTTGCTGCAAGCATCAGGGGACTTCTGTTATTAGAGTCAACAACATTGACAGATGCTCCATATCTAAGAAGTAGCTCAACAAGTTCATTATGTTCAGCTTGTGTTGCAAGATGGAGAGGAAATTCACCCACCTACAACAGAAGAGATATTGTCAGTATTCTTCACTTACTCATCTAGATTCACTATATGCAAATTTTTTGTTGATCAGTAGTAGGAAACTTAAAAAAGAAACAGCAGCATGTTTTAGCAGCATTACTGTGGCATTTTGAATTTTCTTGTGATTTTTCAAGATCTTCTCAGTAGGATACATTAGTATAATGTGTCTGGCTTTCTAGCTGAGTTAACAATTCCACTAGCACACAATGTTTTCTTAACTGATCTAGCTATCAACATCAGGTTCTCTGTGCAGTGGTCTTTGTCCTTGGCTGCTTGACTCCAACCACACCGTGAGGTACAGTTGGTGTCATTCCGCTATCCATAGCTACATATGATTTTCAATGCCTGTTATAGCCTTTGAGACACATTTAACAACCTTCATGACTTTTGCTTTTCATATAACTGTTAGTCTTGGAAACAAATGAATCAACTTCCTGACATATTTGGCATATTTCCACTCAATAAAGTCTTATGGATTTTTTTTCTGGTAAATATCACTTAAAAATAAAGTACTGATTGCATCAAAACAAGCTGTAAGAGTAATATGTGGTGTTCACCCATAGTTGTTGTGTATGTACCTCTTCAAGGAGCTTAACTGCACCATCACAATACAAATATTTGCTGATTAAATTTGTCAGAGATAATCCATCACAGTCTGAAAATAATAGCGATGTCCACACTGACAACACTAGAGGAAAAAAGTTCTTTATTACCCATTATTAAAGTTGTCAGTGACTCAGAAAGGAGTTCAATATGCAGAAACAAAAATTTTTGATCATTTGCTCAATAACATAAAACATCTGACAGATAGCGAGCCGGCCGGGATGGCTGAACAGTTCTAGGGGCCACAGTCTGTAACCACGCGACCGCTATGGTCGCAGGTTCAAATCCTGCCTCGGGCATGGATGTGTGTGATGTCATTAAGTTAGTTAGGTTTAAGTACTTCTAAGTTCTAGGGGACTGATGACCTCAGAAGTTAAGTCCCATTGTGCTCAGAACCATTTGAACAGATAGCGAAGCAAGTTGAAAATCTTATCTAAAATCATTTGTCCTGGACAACTCCTTCCATTCTATGGATGAATTTCTATTTTGATAAAAGTGTCATTCAAATGATCTATGGAACATGTAACAAACTAGCAAACTTGAACAGGTGTTGACACTAAAAATATATAACACTCCAGCTGGAGCTCAGGTAGCAAAGACACAGACCACTGCTCAGAACACATGAAGAAGGTTAAATATTGAAGTTGTAAAATCAAGTGAGAAATGGAATCATCAACTCATAATAATCCTGAAAACATTATATCAAATTTCAAAGATGCACTTGCACCTGTAGCTGCACATAAAAATCACTGAGAACTACATGAAAAGTACCTGTTATTCTCAACATATTTACAATTTTCTTTGCCTCAGTATGTGCAACAGCTAATCCAGCTACTTCCTTGTGATCTCTGTATCAATAGTATGTAAGAGAAAGAATTTCTGAGGTTTTTTTTTAAATTAAAATATGGCTCATTAAATTATGTGTGTATATTATGATCCCATTATTGATGCCCTTTTTAGAAAATGGCATTGATCAAATTTGTAAAAAACTCTACTGTGAATAAATGAATCCACAACCAAATATTATGTCGTATGTCAGTGTTCAGTATTGTCCTGTCAAGACAAACTGACACATTGTAGACACTCAAAGCAATATGCTAAAAATGATCAAGTAAATATTGTCTTTCACTGATGCTGGCAACAATCAGAGCAAAATGCCTCGAACCTTTGGAGGTGACGGAGTCCCATCTCTAACTGACAAACCAGGGACTCCTAAGATACGACTTGGCAAACAAATGGTAATGAGATGGGGAGCTATTAATATCAATGGGGGCTACTCTGGGAAGAAGGTAGAGCTGGCAGAGGCTGCAAGTAAGATGGGGCTGGACGTTTTAGCTGTTAGTGACATTCGGGTAAGGGGTGAGAAAGAAGAGGAAGTGGGAGAATAGAAGGTCTACCTGTCAGGAGTCAAAGCAGGAATATCACAATGGGGTGTAGGGCTTTACATTAGGAAAGAAATGGAACCCAGCGTAGTTGCAATAAGGTATGTAAACGAACAACTGATGTGGATAGATTTGACAGTGTCTAGCAAGAAAATTAGGATTGTGTCAGCATATTCGCTCTGTGAAGGGACAGATCAAGATAAGATGGATAGTTTTTATGAGGCACTCAGTGATTTAGTTGTTAGAGTAAAGGACAAGGACAATGTTCTGCTCATGGGTGATTTTAATGCCAGGATTGGAAATCGTACAGAAGGCTATGAAAAGGTTATGGGTAAATTTGGAGAGGATATGGAGGCCAACAGGAACGGGAAACAACTCTTGGATTTCTGTGCCAGTATGGGCTTAGTAATCACAAACTCCTTTTTCAAACATAAGAACATTCACCGGTATACTTGGGAAGGCAGGGGAACCAGATCTGTCATTGACTATATAATAACAGATCAGGAATTCAGGAAGGCTGTGAGGGACACACGTGTATTCAGGGGATTCTTTGATGAAACTGATCATTATTTAATCTGCAGTGAAATAGGGATTGTGAGGCCGAAAGTGCAGGAGGTCAGGCCCATATGTAGGAGGATGAGAGTGGAGAAACTTCAGGATAAGGAAACCAGGCACAAGTACATAACAATGATCTCAGAAAGGTACCAGTTAGTTGAATGTAGTCAATTACAGTCATTGGAAAAGGAATGGACAAGGTACAAGGACACAGTACTAGAAGTGGCTAAACAATGTCTTCGAACAGTAGTGTGTAAAGGTAGGATGAAGCAAACAGCTTGGTGGAATGACACAGTCAAGGCAGCCTGTAAAAGGAAAAAGAAGGCGTATCAAAAATGGCTACATAATAGAACTCAGGTAGACAGAGAAAGTTATGTTGAAGAAAGAAACAAAGCCAAACAGATAATTGTAGCATCCAAGAAGAAATCATGGGAAGACTTTGGAAACAGGTTGGAGACTTTGGGTCAAGCTGCTGGAAAACCATTCTGGAGTGTAATTAGCAGTCTTCGAAAGGGAGGTAAGAAGGAAATGACAAGTATTTTGGACAGGTCAGGAAAACTGCTGGTGAATCCTGTGGATTGCTTGGCCAGATGGAGGGAATATTTTGAAGAGTTGCTCAATGTAGGTGAAAATACGATCAGTAATGTTTCAGATTTCGGGGTACAATGGGATAGGAATGATGATGGAAATATGATCACATTTAAGGAAGTGGAGAAAATGGTCAATAGATTGCAGTGCAATAAAGCAGCTGGGGTGGATGAAATTAAGTCGGAACTCATCAAATACAGTGGAATGTCAGGTCTTAAATGGCTACACAGGATAATTGAAATGGCCTGTGATTCGGGACAGGTTCCATCAGACTGGACAAAAGCAGTAATCACACCAATCTTTAAACATGGAAACAGAGAAGATTGTAACAACTACAGAGGTATTTCTTTAATCAGTGTTGTGGGTAAAATCTTCTCAGGTATTGTTGAAAGGAAAGTGCGAGTATTAGTTGAGGACCAATTGGATGAAAATCAGTGTGGATTTAGGCCTCTTAGAGGTTGTCAGGACCAGATCTTTAGCTTACGGCAAATAATGGAGAAGTGCTATAAGTGGAACAGGGAACTGTATCTATGCTTTATAGATCTAGAAAAGGCATATGACTGGGTTCCTAGGAGGAAGTTATTGTCTGTTCTACAAGATTATGGAAAAGGAGGCAAACTTTTGCAAGCAATTAAAGGTCTTTACATGGATAGTCAGGCAGCAGTTAGAGTTGACAGTAAATTGAGTTCATGGTTCAGAGTAGTTTCAGGGGTAAGACAAGGCTGCAACCTGTCTCCACTGTTGTTCATATTATTTATGGATCATATGTTGAAAACAATAGACTGGCTGGGGGAGATTAAGATATGTGAACACAAAATAAGCAGTCTTGCATATGCCAATGACTTAGTTGTGATGGCAGATTTGATTGAAAGTTTGCAAAGTAATATTTCAGAGCTAGATCAGAAATGTAAGGACTATGGTATGAAGATTAGCATCTCCAAAACGAAAGTAATGTCAGTGGGAAAGAGATATAAACGGATTGAGTGCCAAATAGGAGGAACAAAGCTAGAACAGGTGGATGGTTTCAAGTACTTAGGATGCATATTCTCACAGGATGGCAACATAGTGAAAGAACTGGAAGCGAGGTGTAGCAAAGCTAATGCAGTGAGCGCTCAGCTACGATCTACTCTCTTCTGCAAGAAAGAAGTCAGTACCAAGACTAAGTCATCTGTGCACCGTTCAATCTTTTGACCAACTTTGTTGTATGGGAGCGAAAGCTGGGTGGATTCAGGTTACCTTATCAACAAGGTTGAGGTTACGGATATGAAAGTAGCTAGGATGATTGCAGGTACTAGTAGATGGGAACAATGGCAGGAGGGTGCCCACAATGAAGAAATCAAAGAAAAACTGGGAATGAACTCTATAGATGCAGCAGTCAGGGAGAACAGGCTTAGATGGTGGGGTCATGTTACACGCATGGGAGAAGCAAGGTTACCCAAGAGACTCATGAGTTCAGCAGTAGAGGGTAGGAGGAGTCGAGGCAGACCAAGGAGAAGGTACCTGGATTCGGTTAAGAATGATTTTGAAGTAATAGGCTTAACATCAGAAGAGGCACCAATGTTAGCACTGAATAGGGGATCATGGAGGAATTTTATAAGTAGGACTATGCTCCAGACTGAACGCTGAAAGGCATAATCAGTCTTAAATGATGATGATGATGACAAGCAGTTTGCTAGTATTCCACCACTGATCCAAGGAGTGCCATTTTAGCAACTGAGTTTAAGTGAGGGCTATTCATAAAGTAATTTTTTTTTTGAATGAAGTTACAGAATTTGTTTTAACAGTAATGTGAAAGTACCACTCTAATTTATTTTTCCACATGATATCCAGTCATATTGAGACATTTCTCATAGTGTCTCATGAGTTTGGAAATTCTGAAATTATAGAAATCTGCTGCCTGTGACTGAAGCCTACCCACAATTATGGTTTTCAACTTTTCATTATCAAAGTGATTCAAACCAAGTCACTTCTTCAGGTAAACAAAGAATGATAACCGTTTGGCACCAAATCAGTTCTGTAGCATCGGTGATCCAATACTTGGCATCTGAACTCTTGCAGTTTGGTTACAGTACATCACACTGTATGCAGGTAGGCACTTCCATGCAAGAAAATCATGCCAAAGCTCAACATGCGATGACATTTGTGTCAGATGACCATTCTCCAGTTTGTTAGTGATGTACAGTAACTTTCAGCATTAATTGTGGCATTTCTCTCCAAGAGCTCCAATAGCAAAATTCTTGAGTTGCCTGCTGGAAAGTGTTTGAAGACACTTTTTGAGGTTTTTCCAGTGACCCAGTATTGCCGCACAGCATTGATTGAAGTTTTATTTCTGCATTCATGTACCGTAACCATGTCTCACCTCCCCTCACAATCTGGTGATGAAAAGCTTAACCTTCTCTTTCATAGTGAACAGGAGGGGACAGTGCTGCTAACATAGGCTGAATTGTTCTTCAGAAAGGAATTTAGGCTCGCATCTGGCACTAAATTTCTGCTAACCCAAATCTTCAGTAATCATTTTGTACAGGAGTATACAACTGATCTGTAGAAATCAATATAAAGCCATGACATGGTGAATCTAGGGTTTCCTCTAATTTTTTTTTATCAAACAAATCTGATCTGCATCACAATACTCAGCTGACCACTTTGCTTTTCATTATGAGCATTAGTTTACCCATTTCTGAACATAACAGCACCATTATCTTACACCAGCTTCACTCATTATGTTTGATCAACCAATGGCCTTGCAACATCAGTAACACTGGTTCCCATCCAATCACTGAAGTTAATCGATGCTGGGCTCTGCAGTACTTGGATAGGTGACCGCCCCAGGGAAATCAGTGCTGTTGGTTTTAAGCCACTGAAGTGGCATCCAATCAAAGACTTGGCCCAGGCCGTCATGCCACAAAACGTTTTTCTATGTTTGGCGCATTAACTTCACAAAGTGCATGATGAATTTCACTACCTTTACAGCTTTTTGCCACAACAAACCTTATTACAGAACATACCTCACACTTGGTGGGGCATGAGATTGCAGCAAACATTTTGAAAGCATGTGGCTTGGAGAGGAACAAAGACATGACTTAGAGTCTCCACTGCCCACATCGACTGGATCAAGGTCCATTCCACTACAAAAACAGTGCACCTATCTGTACTATTATGCATGCTATATAAAAATGAAAGTTACTTGATGAATTGCCCTCAAATTCTGTCATTCATTTCTAAGTAGTCTTTAAAGATTCACACTTCACTTGCCCATAGAAAATCAGTCACAATTTTCAAACAATACATATTCAACTCTTTCAGTTTCATTCACATACATTCGACAGGGAAGTACATTCTAAGAAACAAAATTCACCCATAGGATATTTTTAAGTGGTAAGTTTGGTATCATTCTCTGATACCAAAATACTTAAGTCAGCTAACGTGGTCAATGCAGCTCAGCTGCAATGACACACAGAACTTGGTTTGTAAGTGATGGTATTTGTGAAGTGAACTCCATTGCACAGCCAAAACTGTTTGAATAGCAAAAATTGTCAGGAGGGGGAAACAAACAAATGTGAATAACTCCTCCATAAAAGTTCATGGTCAAGTAGCATTGGTATAATGTTAATCCTATGGCACTTGACTATCAGCCTCATAGGTTTGCTTCATCAAGGATCTGTTCAATGCCAGGTTTGTCTCTCACCAACTGTTGAGGTTGATAAGTTGTGATATCAGATGCCGGTTCCCGTTATCCAGAATATAGGACCAATAATTCCATGAATAATGGGGAATGGGGAGAAGTGGGTACTGGACATCCTGTTAATGGGTCCTGTGTTATACTGATGGTGTCACAATTGGTTGTGGCTGCTCTGTCAGGTACAGAGTGAGCTGCAGGTTCGGTTCTGGTATAGTGAGTGCTGGCGTCCAAGGTGGTAAATGTTTGACAACTATGGGCACCGACACCTATGTGAACAATTCCAGAAGCTCCTGGAAGTTGCACTGCTGGTGTGACTAGGGCATGGTTGTGGATGGTGCTCACCTGTGTGTGGGGTCCACACCTCATGTTTGGACCTGTGGATGGGTTACAATCATGCTTGCTTAAATCCTTGTGTGGTCTGAGTAGAAGAGCGGGTTGCACCTGTTGTCACTGCCAAAACTGGTTCTATGGCAGACTATTCAGCCTTGTCTGATCATGATGTCGAAAACCTGGTAATGTTAGTGACCTATGACAGTGCATCATGTTCACCCCAGTGTCCACTTGAAGGTGTGAACAGAAACATGGGATCCCACAGAATAATAAGGGTAGAAAGATTAGCTGTGGGTTTGTGTGGATGGGTGAAAAAGGTTAAACAGCGTGCAAGGTCTGTGCCGGGGCAAAATTTTGGCCATACTGAGATTGAGTTTGTACACTGTAAGGAATTTGCTCAGGGCTCTCTTGGATGATGATATCATTACCGTTTACCTCATACGTGTCTTGAAGCTTCTGACCAAACTCTCTGCCTCTGAAATAAATCCTGAGTGAAAAGAGGAGGTGATCAGATGTTCACTGGCAGAACATCTCAAACTTACAAGGGGACCCTCCATACTGTAAATCACAGATTTTGATGCACTTCAAATATGTTGTCGAGGCACTTACTCTGAGTACCTGGCTATCCGGTTTTTTAGCGACAGGCCTTGGTTTTTGAAAAAATCGATTTTGAAGTTCATTGCACCCTTTGTAAATCCGTAACATTTCATATATTTCGAGCAAGTCAGTGTAGTGCAGTGATAAAGGTTCACGGCTACCACGCAGGAGGTACCGTGTTCGAATCCTGTTCATGTACATTTTTTTTTTAAATCGACCAAGTTTTTCAATTTTATTTCAAAGAATATCAACAAACAGTGTAAGGAGTGCGAAATTATAAAGGTGTATTGCATTATTAATTTTGTTACATATTCATCCCATTGTGGTCCACATCATACACTCCCAATTCATCTTCTTTGTTGAAATCTATCAATTCATCATCAATAATGATCTGTCTTTCGACCAAGAGATCCTGTATTGTGATACATATCTCATCGCAAATTGCAACGGAATTGGCAGAGATCATGTTAGGCAGTGTATTAGTTACGAAATTCAAATCGCATAGTAAACTTTCGGCATATTTAATGGCATTTGTGATTTCGCCTTTTGATTCTTCGTTCAACTCCTCTACTTGTGGATCTTCTTCTGTCTGCACTACTGCAGAAACACTTGGTTCTTCCAATTCACAGAATTGTTGTAACACACGGCACTAGAGACGCTTTGCAAGCAACTGACGCTGTAGTTAGATGTGAACATAAAGGATTGCAACTTGCATCCTCATTGGCAACAACTGGGAGAAGGGGTTCCCATTACGGCTAACGGTATTCACAGGAGAGGGGGCGATAATGGGTGGAGATCGAGTTCAGGTAATACAAGAAGCGACCGTTGTACGAACATCTGGAACTCCAACTGCAAACCACAAACGAAATGAATATTTGAAAAAGTTAATAACTGAATACATCTTTATAATTTCACACACCTTACACTGTTTTTGATATTCTTTGAAATAAAATTGAAAAATTTGATTGATTTTGAAAAAAAAAGTATACTTACAGGATTCGAACACGTTACTCCCAAGGTGGTAGCCAGGATTCTTTACCACTGTGCTATGCTGACTTCCTCAAAGCGTAAGTAATGTTATGGATATACAAATCGCATGATGAACTTCAAAATCGATTTTCTCAGAAACCAAGGCCTGTCGCTAAAAACTGGACAGCCAGGTACTCAGGGTAAGTGCCTCTACAACATATTTGGAGTGCATCAAAATCCATGTTTTACAGTATAGGGGGTCCCCTTGTTAGATGAGGAGAACTAGGGACATTGTCTGTAATGATAGTGTAAGAAATACCCTCAATTGTGAAGATAGTTGCATGGCCACAAGTGGTATTACCTGCTCTTGTTGTAGATGTCTGTGCATGTATGGGAAATTTTAGAGTGGATCTGCAACATTTCAGTGCATTTTGGCTACAGAGCTTGAGATATCCCTAAGGATCTTTAATGCAGGGGTTTCTCCTTGCCATCCATATTCGGCTGCCACTGCTCTTCTGTGAGCTTCATTCGCCCTCAAGCTTGAGAGTTCTTAACCCCAGGAGAAGAGATTTCCCTTACTTCCCCACGGTGAAGCTCGTGACTTGGTCCTACTAATGGGCATAAGTTTTGCACTAGTTCAAATTACTTGCTGCTGAAAGAGAGAAGTAAAACACTTTGACAAGGGGGATCTGTGATACTACTTGCATGCAGTGTAGTAGAAACTATTGCACATGAATTGCCCATAACACACCAGTTTCCTTGAAACTAGGTAATGGGGATAGCTGTGACAGTGTGACTACTGGACTCTGTAGCTGATGCTGCAGTAAATTGATCAGTGGATTCTGTTGTGTTTATTTCTGTTGTTTACAAAGTCCCATGGATGCTGGATGCATGATTAATGAACATCAACAACCTTGCTATTGCCCTCTGATGCCAGAATACTAAAGTGTCAACATGGTTGGCGCATGACATGTAGCACTTAGTTTGTGAGCAAAGTGATGCATGAAGTGAACTTTGTTGCAAAGCCAAAGCTATTAAGAGTCAAGTCCAAAAAACTGCTCCAGAAAAGTCTGTGGTAAATTAAGACTGCTATATTGTTAATGATGATCAGCTTCATAGTTTAGCTGCAACTGGCTTATTGGCGTTTCGTCACAGGATATATGGAGTACTGTGAGTAACTACAGCAGCCATGTTACATGCTTGTGGCACTGTTTCTGTGGCTGTAGAGTACTATATCTGTTTGACAGCAGGTTTATCTCTGGTCTGCCATTGAGGTCAATATCTTGGGATACTAAAATAACAAAAACAGATGCTACTATTTAATAGCATTTAGCAAATCTATATTTATTTATAAAATTATTTACAGAAACTATTATCACTTCGCATCACAAAAATTCACGTGAAAGATAATGTTCATTCCTGTTACTCAATACCATTATCATTCTTAGAATCAGACATCTGACAGTTCTGGATATTAATTTTTTTTGTTTATGTCTATTGCATATTCATCAAATTTCTTGCAGCTCAGTATCATATATCTACAGACAGCATACACTTACAAAGTTTTCTAAGGACTTTTTAATCAAAACATGCCATAACTAAGTCTATGAACTTGACAAAAATCCAACTGTTGAGACTTCTTTCCTGTGTTACACGCTGTGGTGCCCACTATCTGCAAACCTTCTTGACACACTTACTTAACTGTACAATAAAGTAAGAAAAGTTCTGGAATAATGTAAATAATTTAGGAGTAAAAGAAACAACTTGCCAAATAGCAGAAGGGCGACATGCAATGCTGGGACTGCAGTTCAGGGGCCAGTGAGGTGCAAAGAATGACGAAGATAACATGGAGGCTTGGTTTTTGATGGGGTGACTTGACAGAGGAAGAAGAAACAGTTGGGTAGAAAGTGTGGGGACAGTGAGTTATTGGAGATTGAGGGCAAGAGGATTATGGGAGCAAAGGATGTGTTGCAAGGATAACTCTGATATACATGGTTCAAAAATGCTGGCACTGGAGGGAAGGACCCAGATGACACGAGTTGTGAAGCAACCATTGAGAATGAGTATATTTTGCTCAGCAGCATACTGTGCCAATGAGTGGTCAACTTTGTTCTTGGCCACAATTTGGCAGTGGCCATTCATTCTGGCAGACAGCTATTTGGTGCTCATGCCCACACAAAATGTCGTGCAGTGATAGCAGCAGACCGGCTATGTGACTTGCCTGCTTTCACAGGTGCCTCTGCCACTGATGCCATAAGATAAGTCTGTCAGAGGCCTGGAGTAGGATATGATGGGTGGATGAATCAGGCATATCTTTCACCTGGTCTCTTCCACAGGGCTGAGACCCCTGTGGCAAGGTGTTGGGAGTGGCAGTGGCATATAAATGGACCAGGATGTTGTGTAGGTTGCAAGAATTGCAGAATACCAATTTAAGAGGATTGGGAAGGATCTTGGGAAAGATATCTCTCACCTATGGGCAAGATTATAGATTTTCAAAACCTTGGCGAGGGTATGGTTCAGTTGTTCCTGTCTAGAGTGATACTGGGTGAGGAGGAGGATGCTGCTTGTAGCTGATTCTTGGGGATGGTAGCGGAGACTAGGGGTTTGTGAGAATATGACATGGTAAATCTGTTTGTGGACTAGGTTTGGAGGGCAGTGCCTGTCTGTGAAAGTCTTTGTGAGACCTTCAGCATGTCGAGCAAGGGAATTCCCATCAACGCAGATGCATAGTCCACAAATGACCACACTGTATGCGAGGTATTTTTTGGCGTGGAAGGGGTGACAGCTGTCAAACTGCAGGTACTGTCGGTGGTTAGTGGGCTTAATATGGACTGAGGCATGGATGGAGACATCAGCGAGGTGAAGGTAAATCTAGGAAGGTGGCCACACTTGTTTGAGGAGGACCAGGTGAAGCAGATGGGAGAGAAGTTGGGAGGTTGTAGAGGAATGAGGATAAGATGTTTTGACCCTGAGTCCATATCATGAAGATGTTGTCAGTGAACCTGAATCAGATGAGGGGTTGGGGGTTGAGAGTTTTGAGAGGCTAGGAAGGTTTCCTCTGGATGACAATAAACAGGTTGGCATAGGACAATGGCATTCAGGTGCCCATGGCTGTGTCACATATTTGTTTATATACTTTCCCCTCAAAGGAGATGTAGTTGTTTGTGAGGATAAGGTTGGTGAGGTGTACAAGGAATGAGTCAGAAGGACAGTGGGAGAGGTAGCGTTCAATAGCAGCAAGGCTAGAGGCATGAGGGATTTTGTCTATAAGGAAGTGGGATCCAGGTGCATGTGGAAAGCCTTTCAGTCAGAGCATGATAACTAACTACAATGGGATGTCCAGGATCTATGGGTTTGGTCATTTTGGGTAGCATGTTAGAAAGTGAGTGTGTGAGAGGTAATTGGGATCAGGAGCGAGATGGGCTCAAGAGAGAGATTCTGAGAAGAATGTAAGGATTTAGTAGGCCTTGGAGGTTATGTTGGACTTCTGGGATGGGATTGCTATGGTAGGTCTCATGAGTGGAAGAGTTAGGCATTTGCTGGATGCCTTCTGTCACATAATCACTACAGTTCATCATGGTAGTGGTGGAACTTATGTCCACAGGGAGGACGATTAAATCAGGGTTTCTTTTGAGGTTGTGAATGGCTGTCCTTTCTTCTGTTGAGAGGTTTGTGTTCTTGGGAGGTAATCTGGGAAAGGATGGTAAGACCAAGTTGGAGGTACAGAATAATTAGAATCTGGAAAGTGACCGGGAGGTGGTTAGGATGGAGGAGGATTTTCATGGTTGGATGGAGGTATGAACTAGGAGAGGCAATATTCATTGTTGGGATTAGGTTAGTTTTGGTTGGAAGGATTGGTGGCAAAGAAGTGTTTCCACTAGTAGACAGTGTCGGAAGTTCCATGTGGCTTTTCGCGGATGATGCTGTAGTATACAGAGAAGTTGCAGCATTAGAAAATTGCAGGGAAATGCAGGAAGATCTGCAGCAGATAGGCACTTGGTGCAAGGAGTGACAACTAACCCTTAACATAGACAAATGTGATGTATTGCGAATACATAGAAAGAAGGATCCTTTATTGTATGATTATATGATAGCGGAACAAACACTGGTAGCAGTTACTTCTGTAAAATATCTGGGAGTATGCGTACGGAACGATTTGAAGTGGAATGATCATATAAAATTAATTGTTGGTAAGGCGGGTGCCTGGTTGAGATTCATTGGGAGAGTCCTTAGAAAATGTAGTCCATCAACAAAGGAGGTGGTGTACACAACACTCGTTTGATCTATACTTGAGTATTGCTCATCAGTGTGGGATTCGTACGTGGTTGGGTTGACAGAGGAGATAGAGAAGATCCAAAGAAGAGTGGCATGTTTCGCCACAGGGTTATTTGGTAAACATGACAGCGTTACGAAGATGTTTAGCAAACTCTAGTGGCAGACTCTGCAAGAGAGGCACTCTGCATCACGGTGTAGCTTGCTGTCCAGGTTTCAAGAGGGTGCGTTTCTGGATGAGGTATCGTATATATTGCTTCTCCCTATTATACCTCCAGAGGAGATCACAAATGTAAAATTAGAGAGATTCGAGTGTGCACTGAGGCTTTCCGGCAGTCGTTCTTCCCGCGAACCATACGCGACTGGAACAGGAAAGGGAGGTAATGACAGTGGCACGTAAAGTGCCCTCCGCCACGCACCATTGGGTGGCTTTTGGAGTATAAATGTAGATGTAGACTGGGAGGTCTGGTGGGTCCAGCTGTTAAACCTGAGTGTGGGGTTGAAGGCGAGACCTTTGGATAGGACTGAAACTTCTGTGCAATTGAAGTTTTTGGTGTAAGGTTTAGCAACAGTGTTTTGGATTTGTTTCGGTTCTAGATTTCATGGAATGTTGGGAGGAAGTTTTGGAAGATGTAGCAAATTGAAAGGGTCAACAAGGAAGGGTCTAAGTGCTATGAGTGGTTGATGAGGGGGTTCACTGCAGGTAAAATAGGTGTTGATGGTAGTAATGCCACAAAGCATTATTAGAATGTCAAGATGGCTCATAATTTATGTAGGTGGTGTTTGGAGTGCTCTTCCAGGGGTTGGAGGGCAAGGGATTGTATTTTGAAGATGTGGTTTATGTAGGTGGGATTACACAGTAACAATATCTTGCAGAGGGAGCAGAACTGGTTCTGTGATGGTCTTGCACCATGTAGATGTGTCTCTGCAGTACCAGGGACTGAAAACATGAAGATCATTGTGAAAGGAGGGGTGGGACACAGGGAAGGAAATTTTTTATGGCTAGACCATTGGAGTGGGGAGGGAGGAGGGAAGAGTGGGGGGTGGGGGGTGCAATCCCACTGCTTAGACAGTATTTAAAGAACAGAATGTGGAACTAGGTTTTAGTTAGGGAGAGGGACACTTTTCAGAACTGATGAAAAAAGATGGACCAAGGGTCCATTTGGAATGAGGTGTTGCTAGTAAAATGTGAAATGACATGAAAAATGTATGAATGAAAGTGTAGGGTGATTAGAAGAGGTACTATGGATAATAAGGCATGGATCTGAGGAATTAAAACATGTAGGAAAGAAAAAAAGTATGATGTAACATTTTTACAGAAGAAATTTGTGAGGAATGGTGGGTCAATTTGGAATGAAATGTAGTGGTTTGTTGCTAAGGCAGTATTTTAACTGTGACCCAGCTAATGGGTGGTTTGTAAGATAGTATGCAATGCAGTCAAAATGGCAATGACTGGTGCTACAGGGTATTGCAAAAGTTATGCTCAACCACACTGGTCAGGGCCAGTGAAGTGTGTGCTTAGCAAAGGCAAGACAACAAACTTATGGGAAGATAAGGATGTACAATATGGGAGAAATGAAGTAGCTGTAAGTTATGAGGCAGTAACAGAGTAATTGTGCACTCTTAGAGACAACCACCATGTATACATAATGTGTGATAACAGGCACCTTTCTCATGCTTTGGTAGTGGTCATTGTTGGACATATAGACAAGTTTCACTCTTTAATAGTATTTTATTTCATGTCTCAATTTTTGAGACGGCAGAGGGTCATGGCCAAGGAAAGGATCCCTAATGTCAAATGCAACTACTCAAGGTACCAAGCTGCTCAAAAACAACTTTGGTACCATAAAAAAGTTACCACATGAAAATATTGAAGTTTCAACTACATGGTGGATAATGATAATCCTGTCTGGTGCATACAGCAATAGATAAAACTGGACACTAACATTCTGTATTAATACAGGAAGTGAGGCTATGAAGCTAAACCAAATCAACTGAACAATGTTTGAAATTATACTCATATCAATGTATTTAAAATCTGGAGCTAAAAATATCAACATAATTTCACACAATGCAATAAACTCATGATGACATGGTCTGGGATTGTGGCTGATTTGATGATACAATTTTGCAAAGAATATTTCACTGACTAGCCTGTCAAAAGATTACATCCAAAACTGTTTTGCCTGCTTCATTAGAAAGGCAAAAACAGCCATTTATAATCAATCACAAACAAAAGCAGAATTCCATGTTGATTAGAAGAATAGTAACAAATGCCACAGAGAATAAATTGAGGTTAAAAAGGTTTTTAACAATCTGTGTCAGAAAAGATACCAATATCTATTTTACTGTAATCAAGTTTCAAACTAGGATAAAAGTATATTAATTGACCATCCCTTCTACAGTGAGAATGACGGCCTAAGGTTATGAATTTCTATGTTTCTAATATATTAATTACTAAATGTGTCAATAAGGAAATATAAAAATTATTGTACTCGAAAATAGTACCTATCTTCTGATGGAGATGAGTGTTAAATTATTAATTTGCCCATTATAAGAGTACTTACACTGCATGTGGCATAATTACTCAACAAAGAAAAATAAAATAAAATATGGTAACAGGCTAAAGTTAAATTAACACCATAACGTGCTATTCACAAAATTCTGATCAGCATTCTTTGTATTATTTATTTATTTATTTATTTACACATCAAGTTCTGTAGGACCAAATTGAGGAGCAAATATCCTAGGTCATGGAACGTGTCATTACATAAATTACAACATAAAAGTAATAAAAGATAATAATAAAACGTTTATAAATCCAAAAAAAGATTATCCATAAGTTTAAGTAAACACAATCAGCACTACAACCAGGGTGTCTACGTGGACAAGGAAAAAAAATTCCCGGATTTTTCCCGGATTTCCCGGTTAAAAATACACTTTCTCCTGGGTGAAAACACACTTTTTCCATGTTAAGTGACCATATACTATTCCTTGGCACTGTAAAACTCATCAATCCTTTGAATGTTTATGGTTTTATATACCGACATAGAATTTCCCGCCAATTTAGAAAACAAAACTCAGGGCGGAAAAAACACGTTTTAAAACACCTTTGATGTGTAGCAATGTGTACGCTGCATAGTTTCGTAATACATAGGTATAAATTCGAATTCCACCAAATACCGCATATTACTTTCCGAAGCATTGAAATCGAGATTGTGATGCACTTTTGTAAGCCACTCATCACTCATGTCACGTGATCTCGCCAGCTGATGACAGCATAGGACACGTGATGTTGTCAGCCATTAGCAAGATCACTCTTAAGTAGCGCGAAAACACAAATAAGAAAAATTAATGGTTTAAATTAATATACACAGCATTCACATATAATATTGGTCTCCAAGATTAATAAGCTGGAAGAGAAGCTAAGCTTCCACATATAATGTTGATCTTTTCTGCGCGTGATACACTTTAAGATACATCACACAAATTTGCCAGTAAAATTTTTAATAACGACATAAATGTGTGATCTCCTGAGCTCGAAATTCTTCTAAATGGCTGTCCTCAAAGATTCGATTTTTAAATGAGAGTCAAACGCTTTGTTATTTAAGAAATTCATCGTACATTCTCGGACATAGCTCATCTTGCGTAAAAGGAAATTTGGTTTTAGTGCATGTAACGCTTTTCAAACCACCGTTCGCAATATTTTGCTGCTACTTGTTAGAAATAGATTCGTTTCAGCACTTGCAAGAGAGCGCACAGATATCAGTCGTCACTGCGCGATGACGCAGGAAGGCCATATGTTCGTATGTGTAAAACATTAAAAGATCTTACATGATGTCATAAAATAAACAAGACATCAAAGGAAACTTCAAGGGAATTTCGTGAAGCATACTAAAATGCATAATTTGGCTTAAAGTGCACATTCATATGTCCAAATTGGGATGTATATTTTCTTGGAGTACCAGTATTGTATTATCTCATGTTTGGTTCTTTATTATGGCATAATGCATACGTGCACTTGAAATCAGCGAACAGTTGAAACCAACCAACAGTGTGAAATTAAACAGTTCATTTCAAATAAACTGACTTCCTCAGCAGAAAAGATAAATAAAAGCCAAATCTCTTTAGCAATCCGACAAAGATAACTTCACCGTTCCGCAAGGCGATTAATGCTTGACTGTCAGAAAGGTGGAAATAAAATCTGAAACTAATGACATATTGTAGCCATCCATAACTATGCGAACGTATTTTAATTCATTTGATATCTCCCGGTCACAAAAATCCATTTTATCATTTAACGTGAGAGCAATAAACAAAGAGGAAACAACAAAATCACTGAACGTAAACACAGGTCACGTGGAGACGACTACCTCCCCACCACACCTCAGACTGCTCTGTGCATCAGTCCCGGATTTACTATATTTCTGAACTGGGGCAATATTAAGTAGTGGCGCCCAGCCACACTTCTGTAACCAGAAGCAGGAGAAGGTACTACTCATACGCGACTCAGCTACTCAACTACGCATGCACAAGAGCCCGCCCGCAACTGCTCAAAGGAATCTAATTTAAACAGTTGTCACATCACGCTCATCGGAGGCAATTTGTTGTTATGAAGTATTGCATAGTCTTCCAAAAGCATTTGACACATTTTGCTGTTGGCAGACGCTTGTATGAGCACTGTGTTTTGTTGTTGTATACGGCGCATTTCCTTTGCAACTTAAGTTTATTTTACGTTTTTTTTTTTTCTTTGTTCATGTTTCGTTGCTGCAGTGTTATTCTGCAGTAGCGGGTTACAGTAACATTCTTTGTTAGAGTATTGGATCTTACCACTCAAAATCACAAAAATTTAACTGAAAACTAAAACAATGAAAAATTCCTGGAACTGTAAACAATTCACGGGTTTTTCCCGGTTTTCTCCCAGATGAAAAAATTCCTGGGTTGTATACACCCTGTACAACAAGAAAGGGCTTTTAGATAGATCCCGTATTTCTGGATTTCCGGAAGGCTTTTGACACTGTACCACACAAGCAGCTCAAAGTGAAATGGCGTGCTTATGAAATATCATCTCAGTTATGTGACTGGATTTGTGATTTCCTGTAAGAGAGGTCACAGTTCATAATAACTGATGGAAAGTTATCGAGTAAAACAGAAATGATTTCTGGCATTCCCAAAGGTAGTGTATAGGCCCTTTACTGTTCCCTGTCTATATAAAAGATTTTGGAGACAATCTGAGGAGCCGTCTTCGGTTGTTTGCAGATGACGCTGTCATTTATCGACTAATAAAGTCATCAGAAGATCAAAACAAACTGCAAAATGATTTACAAAAGATATCTGAATGGTGTGAAAAGTGGCAGTTGACCCTAAATAATGAAAAGTGTAAGGTGATCCACATGAGTGCTAAAAGGAACTCGTTAAACTGTGGTTACACTATAAATCAGTCTACTCTAAAAGCCATAAATTCAACTAAATATCTAGGCATTACAATCACAAACAACTTAAATTAGAAGGAACACAAAGAAAATGTTGTGGGGAAGGCTAACCAAAGACTGTGTTTTATTGGCAGGAAAATGTAACAGACCTACTAAGGAGACTGCCTACACTATGCTTGTCCATCCTCTTTTAGAATACTGCTGCATGGTGTGGGATCCTTACCAGATAGGGCTGACGGAGTACATCAAAAAAGTTCAAAGAAAGGCAGCATGTTTTGTAGTATTGGGAAATATGGGAGAGAGTGTCACAGAAATGATACACGATTTGGGCTGGAAATCATTAAAAGAAAGGCATTTTTCTCACGAAATTCCAATCACCAACTTTCTCCTCCGAAAGCGAAAATATTTTGTTGACACTGACCTACATAGGGAGGAATGATCACCACAATAAAATAAGGGAAATCAGAGCTCGTACAGAAAGATATAGGTGTTGATTCTTTCCGCACACTATACGAGATTGGAATAATAGAGAATTGTGAAGGTGGTTCGATGAACCCTCTGCCAGGCACTTGAATGTGATTTGTAGAGTATCAGTGTAGATGTAGATGAATCAGCTTAATTTTTCAAGGAACTCCTCGACAAAATAGAAGGAGTGACCCATGAGGAAACTCCTCAATTTTGATTTGAAAGCAAATGGATTACTCTTAAGATTTATGAATTTGAGTGGTAGCTTTTTGAAAATGGATGCAGCAGTACACTGCACACCTTTCTGCACAGCAGTTAAGGAAGTATGATCTAAATGCAGGTTTGATTTCTGCCAAGTATTAACTGAGTGAAAGCTGCTTATTCTTGGGAATAAGCTAATATTGTTAAAAATAAATGACAGTAAGGAATATATATATATATATTGAGAGTCTAATGTCAAAACACCCAGACTCGTGAACAGGGGTCAACAAGAGGTTCATGAACTTACACCACTTATTGCCTGAACTGCCCATTTCAGAGGCAAAAATATCCTTTTAGAATGGGAAGAGTTACCCCAAAATATAATACCATATGACATAAGTGAATGAAAATAAGTAAAGTAGACTAATTTTTGTGGCAAATGATCACTCACTTCAGATAAAATTCACATTGAAAAATGGCAGCATTAAGTCTTTGAACAAGATCCTGAATGTGGGCTTTCCACGACAGTTTACTATCTATCTGAACACCTAGAAATTTGAATTGTTCGGTTTCACTTAATCATATGCTCATTCTGCAAAATTAAAACGTCAGGTTTTGTTGAATTGTGTGTTAGAAACTGTGAAAACTGAGTCATACTGTGATTTAGCGTTAGTTTACTTTCTACTTACTTAGGTCATGAACTGCACTATTTTAAACCGAGCCAATGTGGCACACAACATGCTTTACTAACAAGCTAGTATCATCAGCAAATAGAAATATTTTAAAGTTACTCGTAATACTAGAGGGTGTAGTGACTTGGCAAGACAGCCAAGCCACTCGGAGGTAGCCGAAAGGCACGAGTTTAGCTCACGCAGACTGGCGTGAAGGTCTGGAACAGTTAAGGGAATTAATAGTAGCAAATAAAGTACGTAGTTGATGTAATACTTAACTTTAATCCATAATTGGAGAACATCGCTCTTGATGATACATAATTTATAATCTCAATATAAACTGGTAATGGCGCCTTGCTAGGTTGTAGCAAATGACGTAGCTGAAGGCTATGCTAACTATCGTCTCGGCAAATGAGAGCGTATTTGTCAGTGAACCTTTCCTAGCAAAGTCGGCTGTACAACTGGGGCGAGTGCTAGGACGTCTCTCTAGACCTGCCGTGTGGCGGCGCTCGGTCTGCAATCACTGAGAGTGGCGACACGCGGGTCCGACGTATACTAGCGGACCGCGGCCGATTTAAAGGCTACCACCTAGCAAGTGTGGTGTCTGGCGGTGACACCACAGAGGGCATATCACTTATATAAATAAGGAACAGGAATGGCCCCAACACTGATGCCTGGGACATCCCTTATTTCGCAGTACCCCACTCAGACCCCACATCACAGCCATTCTCAACATTGTGAATAATGACCTTTTGCTGTCTGTTGCTAAAAAAAAAGAAGTGAACCAACTGTGAGCTACTGCCCATATTCCATAATAGTCCAACTTCTGGAGCAATATTTTGAGCTCAATACAATCAAATGCCTTAGTTAAATCAAAAAACATGCCTAGCATTCGAAAGTTTTTGTTTAACCCATCCAGCACCTCACAGAGGAAAGAGAATATAGCATTTTCAGTTGTTAAATGACTTCTAACCAGCCAAACTGTATGTACATTTGATAGCAAATAGTGTGATATAAAATGATCAATTATCCTTACATAGAGAAAACACAAATGATGTAGAAATAGGTCTAAAATTGTCTACATTATCCCTTTTATAAAGCGCATTTACTAATGAGTACTTCAATTGTTCAGGAAACTGACCATTCCTAAAGGAAAAATTACAAATATGGCTAAATAGAGGGCTAACATGTGCAGCACAGTACTTTGATATTCTGCTAGGAACTCCATCATATACATGAGAGTCCTTAGTCTTCAGTGATTTAATTATTGCCTCAATCTCCCCCTCGTCTGTATCACAGAGGAGTATTTCAGATATCAATCTCGGAAAGGCATTTACCATGAAAGTTATATGATTCCCTATAGAAACTAAATTTTTATTTAATTCACCAGCAATGCTCAGAAAATGATTGTTAAGTACTGTACATATATCTGATTTATCAGTAACAGAAATATTTTTACTATGAACTAGGTTCATATCGTCGATTTTGAGCTGCTGGCCAGACACTTCCTTCACAACTGACCATATGGTTTTAATTTTATCCTGCGAGTTAGCTATTCTATTTGCACACCCCGTACTCTTTGGCCTCCTAATAACATTTTAAGCACCTTACAAGACTGTCTGTAATGGGATACTGTAGTCTGATTGTGGCTACTTCTAACATTTTGATATAATTCTCACTTTGTTCCACATGATATCCTGATCATCCTAGTCAGCTACCCAGGCTGCCTGTTACTGTTAGTACCACGTTTAGAACTTTCTAATGGAAAACAACTCCCAATGTGTTAAGGAAAGCATTATGTTTATTGTCTATGTTATTGGCACTATAAATATCCTGTTACTCTTGTTCCTTGACAAGGTTTAAAAAACTCTCTATTGCTGTTGGATTAACTTTCCTACATAGTTTGTAATTATATGTGACATTTGTTTGAGTACAAAAGCCTTTTAGTGTTATAATTTGTGCATCATAGTCTGAAAGGCCATTCACCCTTTTACTGACAGAAGATACATCTAGTAATGAAGAATGAATAAAAACATTGTCTATGGCTGTGCTACTGTTCCCCTGTACCCTAGCTGGATGAAACACAGTCAGCATCAGATCATATGAATTTAGGAGATCTACCAACATCCTTTTTCTTTCACCATCATATACAAAATTTATATTGAAATCACAACATATAACTAATTTCTGTCACTTCCTACAAAGTGAATCAAGAACCCTCTCTAGTTTGAGCATAAATGCTCTGAAGTCAGAGTTAGGGGACCTATAAACAACAACAACAACAACAATTAGAAGTTTAGTTTCATTAAATTCAACTGTCCCTGCACAACATTCAAATATCTGTTTAGTGCAGTGTTGTGATACATCTGTGGACTCAAATGGAATACTGTTTTTTACGTACATAGGCACACCCACACCCTGCAAGGAACTCCTTAAAAAACAGCCAATTAAACTGTATCCTGGTAAAGGAAGCCTCTGAATTGCCAAATTATTTAAGTGGTGATCCAATATACTAACAATTTCAGAGTCAACATCTATAAGCAGTTCACTAACTTTATCTCTAACACCTCTTATATTCTGATGAAATGTGGTAATTCCTTCTCTACTTGGAAACATGACATCCTCTGAAGGTAAGCCCTTAGTTAGAGGGACTTCCTTTAAGCAGGTATACCTATCAGCTGACTTCAGTCTAAAAAGGTGCAGCTCTAACACCAACTACTACAAGAATTTTTCCATGAGTGATCCCACCACTACATTGTCACCTGTAAGCTTTGACAGCCTCCCCTTCACATACCTATTGAGGTGCAGGCCATGCCTAGAGAAAGCTGACCTACTGATAGACCCAACTGACACCACTAAAATGTGACCCATGCCCTCTGCCATCAGTGCCCTCTCCAACCCCATGTTAATGCTCCTAACAGCCACATTAATGTGAGGCTGATCATGACACTGAAACAGTCACATGAAATGCACATTAGTGGTACCAGTTTGAGTAGCTATCTTTATGAGGTCACCACCTACATCACATTCCCCATCCCTATCAAGACTGTTCACTGCTCCACCAACTATCAGTACCTGATGCTCCTTCGTAAAATTCCTACACAACTCCCCTATGCTGTCAGTCACCTGAGCCAACCCTGCACTAGGCTTCACAATTCTGGTGACCCGGTACTCTCTCCCAAACATTTCCTCCAACTGCTGGCCCACACCTCTACTGTGCGAACTACCTAGCAGCAGAACCTTCTTCTTTCTGTTAGACTTTGCAACTGACCAAGGCCTCCTAACTGCTGAATACTGCTGCATGTTCCCTACATCTACAGCTACAAGAGGCTCCTCTCCACTCAACTCTGACAGTTGGTCATGTGTGAGTGTAATTGGTAATGATTGTAAAGTTGTTTGGTAATTCCTGACAATTTCATGAAGAGCTCATACACAAGATTTCTGAGTGAAAATAAAGTAAAGCATTTTGTTATGAAAGACAGTCTATTGTTAATACAATTTGCAGAAAGACTTCAGGATATCCAAAACTTATAAAATAAATGACTCAAGACATGTTTAGTGCAGTAGTATTCAACATACCAAGAACACATTTCATGGTGTGTCATTTGACTAGTTCCTGTTACTAACATGTTGTTGTATAAATCACACATCTCATTTATGTGTGGTTTTGAAGATAGTGAGAAAACATATGCATTAGCTACTAACTGGATTGCATTCTTTTGCAAAAGTGGCAAGGTCATGCCAGTGAATAAAGTCAGTCTGAAATACAATTCACTGCTTCATCTTTAAAATGCAGCAAAGAACTGAAACACCCATAATAATTTATTTTTGCAATGAAAAATTCCACAGTGTCATATCCAGAAAGAACATTCTCTCACTAAATCTTACCAACTATGCAATGCACATTCCATATTTTGGATGTGCCCCACAAAGGATGTTGATCTGCAGAGAAATTTATGGAATTTGTTTTTACTTGTGAGTCATGTCTTGAAGGTGACTTCTACTCATCAGTGTGAAGACAATTGGAACAATAACTGTTGTAGGTCAATGTAAATATTCAGTTCAGAATCTGAGAATCTTCACAATGAAGAACAAAAATAGTGATTGATGTACGTGACTAAAGGCAGCAAGAATAGTGTGGCAATTAGAGTGAAAAAAAAAATGTTTCCAGAAATTTCATATCAGGTTTGCTGAAATTATGGCTCCCAAATTACATCACTAGAAAGGGTGATCAGAGGATGTGAATGATTGTACCAAAAAATCATAATGTGGCAGCTGCTGCACAGGACTTCCCAGTTTAGTAAAATACTGAAACTGATGAATTCTTGAACTATGTAACCAATTATGACAATACCTCTCTCAACCACGAAAACTTTTGGCTGGGATCACTTTCCTCACACTCCTTATAGCTCTGATCGGCCAGTGATTCTTGCCACTTTTTGCAACTCAAAGCATTAATTTCTTAATAGCAATGTCATGATGATAAAAGAAATAAAATTTCACCAGTTGGTTATTGTCGCTAAATGCAAATTCTACATTTTGGATATAAAAAACTTAGGTCTACACTAGGAAAATTGTCAAAGGCACATATAAACATCAATTTTACTGCAATTTCTGCTCTTATATCTCCTTTCACTTACATCACATTGTAAAGTAATTTCCACATTATGTAAAAGTTATTCCATTCCATTGTGGCAGGGTGCTACAGCAACCAGTTTCAAATTATTCCAGAATAAAAACAGTCTTGGCTGTGAAATTATTTAATATCAATGATTTGTTTCACCCTTTTGGAGCATTATCAGATTGTGTAAGAGTAGCTGAATATGTAACCCATCTGTCATGAATGACTTTATGATGGGTGGGTTACATATACAACTTCTTCTACACAATCTGACAATGTCCCAAAATGTTGAAATGCTTCATTGATATTAAATAATTTTGGAACCAAGAAGATTTTTATTCTGGAATTCCACATTTGCATTTCCTTCTTGACTATATCATCTAAATTGTGGAATCCAATTCTGTATAGAGAGTCAGTATTGTTACTTTCAAAACATTTTACAAGTACTACTCAGGAAAACATAATGTAAACACAACTGGAAACAAAACAAACAGATTAGGATCTTACACACCAAGTTACAGCAATCTGCAGCTTCCAATTATGTTATGTGAACAAATCCAAAATCTGACATTACATGTCTTGAATTGATGACATGGTAAAGCACATTACTTCCATTAGTAACCATATCAGTAAATAAACAAATTTTCACCTTATTTATTAATTACATGTTTCATTTACTTAAAAAAATGTGCATATGTGAGTGAAAGCAACTTTTGTACAACAAAAGCTCTGTGCAAAAAGCTATTGTGGGTTCTATGTAATGACAGGAAGATAATACATATGGAAGCATAACCAAATAATATTTTCAAGTAACACAGAGGATATAACTATGATGGTCTCTTTAGTCAAAATGTTTCAGCAATATAGTACATTATAATGACAAATTTTATGAAAGGAAATTACGTAGCACTGACAAACACTTGCCCAATGTGTTGCATTGTGTGGTAGAGCTTATGTTTGGAAATGAAGAATACCAACTTTTAAAGCCACTTTTCTATACATATGTCACCAACTTACTATTTATGTGAAAGTAACTACAGTCTACAGCATTGTATAGTTTACCACAATGATAAACATAACTGTGTCCACAAGTGACAGCTACAGTGAGCAAAAACTACTCAGTAACAAACAACCCTTGCAACATTACAAATTTTGACTCAGAAGCTGTTAGTTTGCTGTGTAACAGCTTTTACAGCATTATGTGGAATGCTATGTGCTTATGAACTACTCACAAGTTTTTCCATTGGGGTTTTCAGTACAGAATCAGTTCTCTGCCAACAACTGAGAGAACTTAATTATTTTTAGAAAAATAACAAAATTCTCTCATATATTAGCCAAGAGTTTGTTATGTAAAGTCAGCTGAGCTTAAAACAGATGAAAGGGATGACCATTTCAAATATCTGATATCATCTGTTTCCAAGTATGTAATCCTCCATGATGACAGCGTAATATGTTCACTGCAATCAATTAACTGGAATCTCGATGTGAATGCATCCTGGATGGTCAACAGTTTGCTTCAGCATAATGATTGAGTTCACCTGGACTGAAACATACGGAGATACTTAATGTGCATCTAAGATGCACACTGAAATGCTGTCTCACTATGTTTACATCTCAATAACAGTTTCCATCAAGATTCTTAGCAAAGCTACACCAACACCAGTGTTTACTCTACTGGATCTTATGTCAGTTCTGTATCACTAACTGATTCATCTCAAAATGGAAACACAAGCTTCTTCTTTTATTTCTAAAAACAGTGCCCAGTTTATGAAACCAGCCAAAGTTTTCTCAAATCATAAGGCTGCAAAATGTATGATTGAAGAATATATTATTAGATCATTTGTACAAATATCAGTGAAATGATCATAGCTATCTGCACACACACACACACACACACACACACACACACACACACACACACACACACACACACACACACACACAACTCTACAGACTTAAAAGTCCATTTTAAAAATTTATGTAACGAGTGTTGTTCAAGAGCATAAACCATAAACATTTGTATGAGAATAAAAATTTTCCATTTTCTAAGGCGGGCACACATACACATACACACACACACACACACACACACATCAATCATTATTAAAGCTTATGACAAAAATTAGAAATCTGGCAGAAACAGAAATAAAATAATATGCCAGAGATACAAGTCTAGTTGATTAATTACTTAAAAGGGAAATGCCAGTCAATCAACAACAAATTAAAAGGTTTATCTTGTTCATCAAATCTCAACTGAAACAGAAAGCAGGTCTCCACCTAAGTTTACTGCAGCCCTCTTGTCAATCAGCTGTACCTTATTTCATATGAAAAAGTAATGTACAGGCAGCTGCTCAACCATCTGACCACAAATAACATATTATCAAGAACACAGTTTGGATTTCTGAAGGGTTCTGATATCGAGAAGGCTATTTACACCTACAGTGAAAATGTACTTAATTCATTAAATAACAAATTACAAGCAGCAGGTATTTTCTGTGATTTGTCAAAGGCATTTGATTGTGTGAACCACAACATCCTTTTAAGTAAATTAGAATTCTATGGTGTCACGGGCAGTGCTGCAAAATGGTTCAAGTCATACCTCACTAACAGGAAACAAAGGGTGTCAGTGCAAGGGACTAGTGAATTAAGTCATCAGTCATCATCAGAATGGGAAGAAATTACATGTGGTGTCCCACAAGGATCCATCTTAAGGCCATTGCTTTTTCTTGTGTACATTAATGATCTCTCATCAGTTACACTGCCAGAAGCAGAGTTCGTTTTGTTTGCAGATGACACAAGTATTGCAATAAATAGTATGTCAAGTGTAGTTCTAGAAAGATCTGCTAATGATATTTTCATGGATATTAATAAATGGTTTAAAGCCAACTCACTGACATTAAACTTCGAAAAGACTCACTATATGCAATTTAGAACCTGTAAGAGGTTTCCACCCAGCATATGCATAAAATACGAAGAAGAGCAGATAGAAGAGGTTGACAGTCTTAAATTCCTGGGATTACAACTTGATAATAAATTCAGTTGGGAAGAGCACACCACAGAACTGCAGAAACGCCTTAACAAATCTGTATTTGCAATTCGGGTGTTAGCAGACATAGGCGACATAAAAATGAAAAAGCTTGCATACTTTGCCTACTTTCATTCCATAATGTCATATGGTATAATATTTTGGGGTAACTCTTCAAGTCAAACAAAAGTTTTCAGAGTCCAAAAGCGTGTAATACGTATTATTTGTGGAGTAAATTCACGGACGTCCTGTAGAAACCTCTTCAAAGAACTGGGTATACTAACTACTGCCTCTCAGTATATTTACTCATTAATGAAATTTGTCCTAAATAATATATCTCTTTTTCCAACAAACAGCTCAGTTCATACATACAATACCAGGAACAAAAATGATCTGCACAAGGACTTAAAAGCACTTACTTTAGTTCAAAAAGGGGTCCACTACTCAGGAACACTCATCTTCAATAATTTGCCAGTAAACATAAAAAATTTAGTTACAAATAAAGATCAGTTTAAAAGGAGCCTGAAAGACTTACTAGTGGCCAACTCCTTCTACTCCATTGATGAATTTTTTGATAGAAACAAATGATGTATCATATATATTCATACTATTAGTATTGTTATTTCAGCTTTAAAAAAAAATAAAATAAAATAAAAAAAATTTTGACATGTTCCACATCCACGAGGATCTCCTCAGCACGGATCTATGGAACGTAAATTAATCTAATCTAATCTAATCTACATACATTTGCAATCACCAACTGTCAAAGTATGAAGCTGGAAGTAAATGGACAGTACACCATCCAAAGATGTATCAGGGCAACATTGCCCTCTGGAGTGACTGATATGCAGTGTGTCAAGGCCAAACAATTGTTTCAACAATCACAACTGTTTGTTTCTCACCTCAACTCCCGGTGGGTATTTCAAGTCTGGAGCACTAAGCATTGACCTTACTAGTGCCGACACACACTTCTTGTTGTAAGTGTGAACCCAAATTTTATAAAACTGTTCCTTCCAATATTTTAAAATTGCAATGACATCAAATATTTTGCCAAAAACAGACAATGATAAAGTAAAAATATTCAAAAGTGCATTTCATGTAGTTTTCACTGGTTAACTATAATGTGAAAAAAATAAAGCCATCAGCACAAATCACAGAGGAGTTCAATGCTAACAATGTTGTTCCACATAGCATATACATTATCAGACAAAGAAAACCTAGCCAAAATATTGACACCCGAGTGAGGCTTTCAAAATGAATGGGTACTCAGAACAATTCATCAACTGAGCCCTACAACATAAGTTGACAGCACCTGTAGAGGGAACCAGCACCAATGAAAGAGAAACCAGAATTGCATAATTTGCAAAGGATAGTGCCATTTCCAGAAAGATTATGAGAATACTTTGGAAATATGCTTTTAAAAAAGTCTATTGTGTTGTGTGAAAGAGTCTAGCACTTTGAATACTGAGTGTATACATTGTACCATGGGAAAATGGCACAGTCATTATGATGGATAGTCATAAAGTTTTAATTATCACCTTGCAAAATCAACCTGTGACCACAAAACTTATTGTGGTGTTAATCCTGTGCATATTCTCCCTTCAATATGACACATCTGTTTTTCAATTATGGATGACTTGGTGGCGATCTTGGTTGTATAAGTCTACGTTTTTGATGTCCAGGAATTGTTCTACCTCAACAATCATCTCTTCATCATTTTGGAAATGCTGCCATCAAATGGTTTTTTCTCATGAGGAGAGAGGAAGAAGTCACTGGGTGTTTTGATATTCTAAAGAAGCTGATATGTGGTTGTGTCTTGTACAGAATGTGCTATGCACTGTTGCAGAGCTATAACACCCCTTGGAGTGCTTCCTGCAGCACCTAGTCTTGACAGCCTTCCACAACCATGTCAGATCTCAATAGTATAGTCCTGTGATGGTTTGCTCCGTATGAGTGGAATATGTAAGCCTCACACAACGGTTATCATAAAAGTGCACTGCATCACCTGGCTTGATGATTGGGTCTCCTACTTTTTTTCAGAAATGCTGAATGCACATATTTCTGCTGACTGATTTGATTCTTTGTCTTGAGTCTATAGCAATACACCCAACACTCATTCAGGTAATTGGGCAGCTAAAGCAGTCATCTGGAACAGCCTGGCTCAGCTGCAATATTTCTACTGATGCCTCAGTTCGGCAAGCTTTTCAAATGGGTGTGATCACTCTCTGAACCCAGTAGATGAAGACCATTGTCACACTCAAAATGTCAAATGAGATGTTGAAAACTGATCCACAACTGATGTTCAGTTTTTCCACTACAGTCTTGACAGTGATACACTGATATTCGAGCACCGGGGCCTTCATTTCTCTTGTGACACCCAGTTCTTCACAGAGATATAGTGCGCAACCTTGTTCTTCACCATTCAGAGGCCCTCATTGATGAATTCCACACATTCGTGGTCCCCTTAATGGCTCGTAGCTTGTTGTGCATACTGAGATTTTGCCATTCCATCTCCCAAAGCTGAAGCTCTTATGGGGTGTGATGGTTACAGAAACATCCTCCAGCTTGTCACAAGCAAGTAACGCCCGTGACTGGGCAGAGGATGCTGTTTTGATCAAGACTGAGCCAGATCCCATTTTGGACAAGCCCTCCTCCTCCCCAGACTTGTCCTCTAAATGCTCAACACACAAGGTACTGGGTGAATAAGATCGGCTGCCATCCTTAGCCTGGCATTCCTCCCATGGTGTGGCCAGGGAGGGGAATGATTTGCAGTCATACTTCTGTGCGTTGAATTGAGCTCATGAACACTTAGAGACTGCTGGTGTTTCACCATCAGCAAGAGATGATGGACTACGCTTCATCGCGTGTCATCCGCCCTGATGCCACCCACTCCGACCAGGGGCCCTCCCCTCGGGCGCCATCCAGCTGCAGCAAAGGCCACCAGGCAGGATGGCCATTGCCGGGAAGCCCAATGCCCCAGGGGGATGGGCATCTACCCCATGGCATCAGAGTGATACCTGTGTGGTCAGGGGGCTACAACCAACAGGGTTGATGGCGGCCCCACCATAACGGACTGGCTACCGTGCTGGATATCAGGTGCAAAGAAGTCCACGGTCATCGTCACCACAGAAAGCGACACTGCATAGTGCATGATGGAAAATCCACCCTGGAAGGTGTCCTCGCCCAAGAGATGGGGAATGAGCGGGACTGAAATGCGACGACGAGAAAGTGGGCTAAAGATCTCAATGCACGATGGACACAATGCACCATGTAAGGTGCCCTTCCTCAATTGACTTGCTCTTTGGGAAAATTCTGAAGAATAGAGGTTGAACCCTACAGGAGACCATCACATAAAGGCTGAAACATGTGAAACTCCTTTTAGTCACCTCTTATGACAGGCAGGAATACCTTGGGCCTATTTTTACACCCGGATCTGCAGGCGGATAATTTCCTGAAAAAAGTTTTCCACTCTCAAAAAAATTCTTTATCACGAGGTTGAATTGCACTAGTAGTTCCAGGTGGAATTCACATCACATCTACAGATTTTTCATCATCCTCCACAAAAACAGAGGTATCATTATGTCCAGACCATGAATCCAGCAAAAGCAATGAATTAGTTTTTGCAGCTGGTAGGAATACATTTCAAACGAAATGTTGAAAATTATTCTTTCCCATATTTCCCACTTTTCCAGATTTTGATACATTGATTACAAGGTTTTTGCAACTAAAGAGTCCATTTTTTTATTTTTGGTCCTAATCATCAAGTAAAACAGAAGAGATTTCTGGCATTCCCCAAGGTAGTGTTACAGGCCATTTGCTGTTCCTTATCTACATAAACGATTTGGGAGACAGTCTGAGCAGCAGTCTTCAGTTGTTTGCAGGTGACACAATCATTTATCAATCAATAAAGTCATCAGAAAATCAAAACAAACTGGAAAATGATTTAGAAAAGATATCTGAATGGTGCGAAAAGTGGCAGTTGACCCTAAATAACGAAAAGTGTGAGGTCATCCACATGAGTGCTAAAAGGAACTCATTAAACTTTGGTTTCACGATAAATCTGTCAAATTTAAAGGCTGTAAATTCAACAAAATATCTAGATATTACAATTACGAACAACTTAAACTGGAAGGAACACATAGAAAATGTTATGTGGAAGGCTCACCAAAGACTGTGTTTTATTGGCAGGACACTTATAAATTGTAAGAGATCTACTATGGAGATTGCCTACACTACACTTGTCCGTCCTGCTATGCTGTGTGGGATACTTACGAGATAGGACTGACGGAGTACATTGAAAAAGTTCAAAGAAAGGTAGCACGTTTTGTATTATCGCAAAGTATGGGAGAGAGTATCACAGAAATGATACAGTATTTGGGCTGGACATCATTAAAAGAAAGGCATTTTTCATTGTGACGGAATCTTGTCACGAAATTTCTATCACCAACTTTCTCCTCTGTAAGCGAAAATATTTTGTTGACACCGACCTACATAGGGAGGAATGATCACTACGATAAAATAAGGGAAATCAGAGCTTGTACGGAAAGATATAGGTGTTAATTCTTTCCGCGCGCTATGCTAGATTGGAGTAATAGATAATTGTGAAGGTGGTTTGATGAACCCTCAGCCAGGCACTTAAATGTTATTTGCAGAGTATCCATGTAGATGTATTTGTAGATGAAATGTACCACTGACCTCAGCTGTGTGTTTGCCTAGTTGCGCATGCACAGTTGCTACAGTGCCAGTAGGGGTGTACATTTCTACCGCCCCCTGGCGTGCTACGAATTTGGCAATTTTCATTCATTGTCTTCTTCCTGTGTAAAAAATTTCAGGGTAGGTTTGACATGACTTATTGGACCATTCCCTTGTGAGAAAGGGTACATTACACAAGAAAAGAGATGGTTTCTGTAGACTATAATTTGCAGCAACAGCAGGTATTCATTGCTGGTAAAGTACAGATAGATCTACGGAATAAAATAGTTTTACTTATGTTTAAATATTTGGAAGCTGTAATGGAAATGATTACTAGTACACATAAGAAGTTCAAAAAAATTGCAAAACAAGTGAAGAAACTAAAAACAATATGATGATATCTGATACTAATGCTGCAAAGTTAGAAAGAGTATTGTCTCAAGATTAGATTTCTGTCCTTGCGAAAGGAGGAAATTCCCCTATAACAACTATGAAAGTAGCAGTGAGGAAATTATTGTGAATGTGGATGCAGGTATACAAACTCTCCCAAAAGAAACAGCAAATGCATTTTAGCCGAAACCACCAAAGTATTGTGCTGCAGTAAAAACTTGAACACTATTTAATGACAGGTGAGAGAAAGGTTCAAAGAGTTAAAGCTGATGATGAGATAGTTGTTCTTCCTCCTGACAAAGGGAACTCTTTTTGTTATGAGTAAAGAGGATTACAGAAACAAAAGTTTGAACATTGTAAGGTGACGACAGTACAAAGGACTTAAGAAAGATCATACAGCAGGCATACTGAGAAAGACAAATATTGTGATAAAGTCATCTACTTCAATTCAAAATGAATATTAAAAAAAGCACTATTGAAGACTGAAGCTCTGTGGCCCAGATGTTAGGCCTATCCGGAATGCATAAAAATGGATCTTCCTCTGAGAACCATTATTAGTATTATCAAATCCTGCAGATATCAAACAGCAAGATATCTGGCAACTCATTTACAACCAAATATTGGGAAAACTGACTCTTACTTAAAAGACCTGCATCATTTTATTGACATACTTGAAGGTTAATCTTGGTCCCTGAAGATATTTTCTTCTGTCAATATTAGTTAACATGGCAATGTTTTGCAATTGCTAAATATGTTTGGGAATTGGATATGCATCCTGATTTCCTTCTCCTCCTCTCTCTGTTCGTATCTGCCCTTCCTCCCTCTTTGCTGGCCCCACTCAGATGTTGAAAGATGGTAGTTAGGTGGTGGCAGCGGAGCTCTGGAAACTTTGAGAAGACCAAAATATCATCGAGATATCGGAAACAGCATGGTAAAACTCACAAGATGCCATCCAGTAAATGTTGCCAGATCTGGGCAGCATTCCAAAGGCTGAACATCATGTACATGCAGTTGAAGAACCCAAATGGCGTGAAGACAGCCATTTTTTGAATGTCTTCCAGCGCCACTGGAATTTGCATTAACACCTTTGCACAATCAGTTTCACTGAAAATTTTTGAGCCCGTTGAGGCATGACTAAAATCTGGAATGTGTGGTACCAGATATTGGTACTGCACCATTTGTGAATTCAAGGCATGATTGTCCCCACATAGGTGCCATGAATTGTCTTTTTTGAGGATAAGTGCAAGGCAGAAGACCATGGGCTGCTTGAAGGTCAGATGATGCCTTGTCACTGCATGGCCTTGAAGACAGCCTTCACTGCAGCGAGCCTGACAGGCAAATGTTGACATGGGTGGCATGAATAGGAGAACCGGATGTTGTTATGGTGTGGTGGACCGTTGAATGTTTCACATCCCTTGGAGTACTAGGTGGGCAAATGAGCTCCAGAAATTTGTCAAGGATGTTGGTGAATGGTCTGGGGCACTTAACTGGTTTTACGTTGAAGAAAGCAGCCTGCTATCACTGTCCCCCTATCTTCAAACTTGTAATTGCACCTATCGGCTGGGCATTTGCAATATCGGCATGCAGCTTCTAATGTCTGAGGAAAACCACACCCAGGGTTGGTTCATTGACATTAGAGACAGTGAAGGTCCATGTGAATGTGCAGCAAAGTCTTAGATCCAAATTTTGTTGGTGTGTGCTGTACATTTTGATTGATGAATTGTTCAGGGTCATGAAAGAGAGTACCTCAGCAGTCATGTGGCACTTCAGCATGGCTTGTGGGAATACTGAGAGGCCAGAACCCATTTCTACAAGGTATCTAACACCACCAGCCCATTCCACCATAAAAAGATGCTTTGATATCACACTGTAGCTGGGTGCATCGAAGCCAAGTTGCAGCTGGAATTTAGGTGAGAGCAAGGCGAATGGTACTTTTTAGCGTCGTTTCAAAAGTGAGTGTAGTACTGGCAGAAGCCATTTGGTAGCTGATCTAATGATGGCAGTGTATGGCTAGAGCAGCTGATGCTGTGCTGCTGGTGCAGCAGTGGATGGATCAGTTGCTGCTACAGTGCCAGCTGCCCTCTGTGAGTGCACCAACTGGTTAACCTGCATGCTGGGAGCTGTCATCTGTGCAGCCATGTTCTGAACTAACTGGTGCAGGTTAGCATCTGAGGTGGTGGGTGCAGGAGGACCATGCCACCACAGATGTGGAGGAATAGTGTCATAGGCTGCTGCAGTTGTGGTACAGTGTACCATTGTCAGCATGTCAGCACCTAATTGGCCAAGTTGGCATCCAGCTGCATGTCAGTCTGTGTGGCTACCAATGTTTGCACTTGTGCTGGGAGGCTACCCACCCAGATAGCATGCAACAGTGAGTCCAGAACCATGTTGGACTGTGGTAGGCTCCGCAAATGGCACAGAAATTGAGAGGCCTCCTGTCACCACATTCCCGTTGGTGCAGCAACTGATGCACTCATTGCTCTCGCGATGACAAAATCCAACAGATTAACTCCTCCTTTAACTGATTATGTGAGAACTGCATTGGCAGGAGCAGTAATTATGTCCCAAAATTTGGTGTTGTAGTTCTGATCAAAGAGGTTCACAACATGCCCGAATTTGGTGATGTTGCAGATTACATTGCTCCTCGTGAAGACCATCTCCACTTGGCTGAAACACACATATGGTTCATGGGGCCAGAAAGGAGTCAACCTGATCAACATCCATCTACAATTTGTTACTGCTCCAGCAACAGTAGGAGGCATTGACATGTGGGTGCTCTGTGTGCCAAAATTTCCCTGAGCTGTCTCGGTCTGCGCAATATCTATGTATGGAGGATGTGCTTGTAACTTGCTCTATAGCCTCTGGCTGTGTACTATCAGATCTTCTATAGCACTTTGCAGTTCCTCTAAAGTTGCTATCTTGGATTAGCGTCAAGTTCTTGAACAAGGGGTAAGCACACAATAAACATAACTTGACACTAAAAACAATATTCAAAGTTCAAATGCTTTTCACACACGACTAGAGGTGAGCACAGAATTTTTCATTCACTAACGAGGTACTGTTCACACACAGGGATGTCAGAATGACTCAACTTGTAGGTCCATGCCACATGAGGCAATGAGACTTTGTCACCATATGTTTAGCCTACAATTCACATCAGGGTCACCAGTGAAGCAGGAACATGTGGGATTGCTACTTTCAAGTTATTGGTGCAGTAGGCCAGTTTTATTGCCACACCCACACGCTATGTTCAGGATTTAGGATGTGGTGATGGTAATTGACTGAAAACATGTCTGCGCAGTGGTACATTTATTTGTGGCAAAAGAATACACAATCAGTTAACAATCTTTCCTATTAACAAAAGTGTGTGCTTTTGTGATTGCTTGGTTGCAGTAATGGGCACTGTGCAATAGATGTGCTTGAACACTGTTCCCAGAGAGTGTATACTCCTCAGTGATCGAGCACATGGTCCGATCACATAACAACAGGAAAAACAATGGACACGTAAGTGGACAAAATTGACAACTATCTTCCAACCTGCAGGGAGCCATGTACTTTGTGGTTGTGATGTAGTGAGATGGATGAACAGACAGCCCTGTCACACCATGGCCAAAATTTGACCTTATGGTGAATCTGTAGGTGTGCTGTGGATGCTGAGCACCAGTAGCTTGTGCTGGCTGTAACTACGCCTCACACATTTCTCGCTGTGGCTGCCACAAGTTCATTCTCCCAGGAGTATCCAGGCACACCACTGTTAGTATGCCTCTTTCAGCTAACATATCAAGGGAAGCCGCAACAATGGTCACCGAGTTGACAGTCTGTGGTGCTCCAGAAATCATTGTATGTGTCTTGCTGTAATCTAAACCGTCTCCTGACTCTCCTGCACAGCTGCACAAAGGATATGTCAGTCCTCTCCAGTACTGGTTACGTGGGGCCACTGAGACCAAGCACAACTCTAATGATCTCATCACTTATGCATTAGAATGATATTCATGAGATTCTAACCTATGCAAGGAGCAATATCATGGAATTATAAACCTCTGTCATCATAGGGCACAATCCTGCCACTGTTGAATTCTACCATATGCTGATATATATTTCTCCTTTTATATGAGGCAAAACATGGTCTTTTCACAAACAAAAAACATTCAAGTGTGATTTATGAATCAGAAAGCCACTGCATAATTTTTTCCTTATATGCAGAATGTAAATGTGTGTAGTTGTATTGAAATATTAAACCATTTGCATGCTCAAGCATTTAGTGCACATCATGTCAATTTGTTGTTTGTTGCATGCCATCTTTATTGTGTGGTAATTTTAATTCTGAGCAGTGTACAACATAAGGAGTCACGGCTCACATCCAGTTTCATCTCACCCCAACAATCAACACTACCACCATTTTATAGTGACTTTAGTTTTGTTCAAGCATCAGTTTCTGACTAGTATTTATGTATGGAAAGTGAAAGCTATGTTCAAGAAGTGATTTCCTCAAATTCAAACTGTTTTTGGCTGACTGGAAGCTGCCCATTTAGTGACTTTAACTTTTCACAGACAATAGGAAACTATAAGTACAAGTTAAAGGTATTCCACAAACTACGTCAAATAGTAAGTTAGTGCATGTGCACAGCAGTTCGTGACAGGTGTATTGCTCTCTTGTTAGTTAAAATCAAGATAGGCATTAGGGTCAAAAGGTGTCATAGTGGACTAAAGTGATATGCTACATGGTACAGTGACTTGGTTTAATTTTCTGATTTTATTGGCAATGTATTAATAGACAAGCATTAATCATATTGATGAATTTTGAAGCTGTTACTTTTGTTAGTTTAATAAACAAAGTTGGTGTTTAGAAATTGATTTACCTAAGACCTGGGTTCAAGGCTACCACATAGTAGTTAAAAGAAAGCTTTTTTCCAATAAGACTGTCAATTGATTTGCAACAAAATCCTTTGTTTCACACTACTCACAAATGTTGATAGTTTGGGCATTTTCAAGTGTTTATTTACTTTTGCTGATATGTTTAGCATTCACAGATTGCTCATTGTGTCGCAATAACAAACATAGAGGTATATTCCAAGAAGGACTGCATGCCACAAACCACAATAACAAGCATAATTACCAGGTGACAAACTGCACATGTATATCCAGAGTCACACTGAAGTACTTGATATTATGGTTTTAGAGTGATTTGCAGGTTGCTGACAGTTTTCAGATATCTATTATTTGAAATAGCATTGCATGCAGTCTGTTAAAGTGCTCTTTAAATCTCCAGAAAATGAAAACTGACGAATAGAGTGGAAAAAACTGACTTAAAGTGAACTGCATTTGCTGGTGAAAAAAAAAATCACCAGACATGTTGAAATACTTGTGTGGTACTTTCTCTGGGTCTCATAATATTTATTAACACATGAAACTTATACTTTTTACTGCTAACATATACTTTAAAAAGGACAAATAAAATAAAATTAGGTTGGTACATTGTTGGAAAGTTGTTTTGTTGCTGCTGATGCACTGAAAAACAGAAACTGGCTGGTACCCTAATGAAATATTAGAAATTTAATAAGGTGACTAATTAATTTCAAGTTGATGCATTGCAGGACTGTTTTCCTGAACTTTGATCTAAGTGCAAGAAGAACTGAGTCTGGTATGACAACTGATGGCCCTGTAATCTCTCCATTGGTATAAATTGGATATTTGGGCTTGTGGATCCAGCACAGCTTAAAATGGGAAACACATACAAGTGAAAGAGAATACCACAAAAGAAAATAAAACAAAAGTGCACTATATTATATTGGATGAGCAGCATTTAAAGGCATGTGAAATAGCAAATTACATATGCACATTCAGAGGAAAATATGGTACATTATACATTAATTTTTAACTATGAGCAACCTTTGTAAAAAATTGGTGCCATGTTGATTAAACACTGGGCAAAAGCAAATGTAAAAATGAATATATCAGCAATAGCTGGACAATTTAAAGAGAAATAAATCGATTTTGTGTGCCATTTGGCTATTGTGGATGATATGTGTACCTAACAGTTCATACTTCAAATGAAACAGTAGTCAAAGCAATGGGTGGAAGCTAGTGTCACTACACAAAAAAAGACTAAGTCAATTTTATCTGCCAGAAAGGAAAGGTTATGGCCTGTGGTTTTGTGGGATGCAGAAGGGATTCTTCTTATTAATTACAGCAAAAAGGTAACGAAAGTATTTACAAGTAGGTACTGCTAATTGCAAAAAAGTCATCCTGAAAAGTTGCAAAACAGGAAATAGTGACAGACAGACAAAATAATAATAATAAGAAGAAGAAGAAGAATAACTTACAGATAAAAGACAGAGATATGTCAATAAATGATTCAAATTGTAACTGTTCTGCTGTGTTTTGACCTTTCTTTTTTCAAAAGTTATTAGACATTACACAGTACTGTAGAACGCTACAAATATACATACTGATTTAAAATATTAACGCAACAAAGCAGAGTGAAGGAACACCAATGAGAATGTTCCTTCTTGGGAGCAACAAAGTGGTGGAGGAGACATGAGAGAGGGTCCTCTGTAAAAGAAGCTGTCAGATGGTTGCCACTGTGTGTGGGCTACATACAGGACCACTATAGCAGGACATGGGATGTCACTGGTACGATTTAGTGAAAGAGGGATGTAGCACCCAGCCCCAGTGGGCCCTACCATTCCAGATAGTGGATCCAACTGTGTGTGTGGAGACTCCACCCTGAATTATGTGGTAACTCAGCACGTAACAGCTGTGCTGCAAGTATTACATGAGTAATAGTCTTGTACAGATGGAGGCCGTTTGTTGTGCCACATAAAGGAAGAGACCACTACCACGTTGTAAAATGACTGATCTAGATTCAAGGACTTGCTGGATGGACGATTTTATGAACTTATCTTCACATTGTAGTGATGGTTTGTAATTTTATTTATGTAAGCTGCACTGTTTACTAAGAATACATAATTGACAAAAGATATTTGAACCTGCATGTTGTTATCTCCATAAGTAAGTGTAAATTATGACTCTGCCACCACTGTATATTTTCTCCTGGAGAATTTGGAGAGGAAACAATATCTGAGCAGGCAGAGAGCTATCTGGTATAATCTCACTAAAATTAGTGCTATGATGACATCACAAGTAAGTGGACTTTCCAACCACATAGAACTGTGATCAGCACAATTTCAAACACTAGACTTAAAAGCTTCATTTCCCTTTGCCTAATAAAGTCTGTCACTGTCATAACTTTTCTTGGAACACAGAGGGTCAATTACTATTCTTCTTTATTAATCTCTCAGTAGTACAAATATTGAGAACTTTTGTTTTTCATCTTGTTCTTGTATCTGTTGGGCTCAGTTGGTAGAGCTCTTGCTCATGAAAGGCAGAGGTCCCAGGTTCAAATCCTGATCTAATACACAGTTTTAATCTGCCAGGAAGTATAAAATCAGAGCATACTTCAAGGCAGAATGAAAATTCAATCTGGAAACAGTCCTTCTGGCTGTGGCTAAACCATGTCTCTGTGATGTCCTTTCTTCCAAAGCACTAGTCCGCAAGGCATGCAGGAGCACTTCTTTGAAGTGTGGAAGGTAAGATGAGGTACTGGCAGAAGTAAAACTCTGAGGGCAGGTCATGAGTGATGGCTAGATAGCTCACTTGCTGGAGCACTTGCGTGTGAAAGGTCCCAGATACTTGTCCCCATTTGGAACACAGTACACAGTTTTAATCTGCCAGGAAGTTTCAAGAATAATGCTGATCAACAATCAGAATCGTTTTCAGTCATAAGGGGGGGGGGGGGGGGTTGTAAAGGGACAGGATTGTATGTAATGAAATTAGATATTGCTACAGTAGAATGGGAGGTCCTAATGAGAAATGATGCTAGTAAAAAGAGGGAGGAGGAGAATAAGAAAATCTATTCAACAGGAAAGTTAGGTGAAGATAGCCTAGGAATGAAAAGGTGAGATGCTATGGCAGACTGTGAACATGAAGATATTCAGCAAAATTTGATGAGAGAATATGACAAATGAGTATAAAATAATATATCGTGCCCTCCATAAAACAGCTGACATTGGAAAAGAAAAGGAAAATTGTGAATGAGAAAATGGAAAAGAGTTGCCAAACAAGGATGAAGAGCATGACACAAAAGAAAAGTTTACTTCCATTCATTTAGGACAAGAGTGGCCAAGAATTCACCTAGCAAGTCACCCCTTGCTCACATGGTGTAGAGCTCAGCATGCCTCCACACTTCCCCCACTGCCATGCCACATTGTCTGAGCAAGACGAGGGGGAAGAGAGTGAAACTGTGATTGCACTGTATTTAGATGGGAATGTAGTCACACTGCATATTGGATAGTTTCATATTTTGTATTTCTCAACAACATAGATCACAAACTAAATAAATGTTTGCTATTTATTTAATTATTTTTGGCATACTGAAAACATAATACAATTTTCATCTGGTACAAACTGTTAGCTTATGGAGAGACACAGACAATTTCACAGATTTTTGCAAGCAGATTGCCACATAACTGTTATTTATTTAGTTTCGTAATCAAAAAAGGATGTTTCATGCACACACAAGTTGATTAAAATATTACAGCACTCTTGCAACTTTATTATTGAGATATGGAAACACTACCTCAGCAAAACACTGTAGACATCCTGGACAGTTTTAATGTAAAAGAATTTATCTTTAAAATGGGAATTACATTGCAGATCAATCAGTCCCACCTGCACGTGCACAGGGGTGCTTTCAAATGAAATGGCAAACAGCCTTGAAAACAGATGTAAGATTGGCAGTGTCTTCAAAATGCTTAGAAAACTATCCTATTAATTCTTTCAAGGACACAATGAAATCTTCAAATCTCAGATTTTCTTTAATGCCTGTGAGCTTAGGGAACTGGAATGTGTTTATTGTCAAAATTTGTCTCTTCTACAATGTGAATCTCTTTTTAAATACATCCCCATCAAATCAGAAATAAGTTGTTTCTCACCTTGCAGTGTCTTACTGTGGGCAGTGCGCAGCAAAGTCTCCTTAAAATTGTAGGTCTGCAAGCCCTTCTGGATGTTCCAGTTTTTGTTCCAGCACCCCTCTTTCCTTCTAATTTTTGTTCCTGCACTCCTCTTTCCTTCATAAACTAACAACAGTGGCTTTAAATCAAAAAATCATTCCAGGCATGCCTATTTTCTTAACCAACAAACATTGCAGTAATACAATACATAAATTCTCCATACTCTTCGTTCGATTTTATAGAAAACTGTTGCAATTGGCAATGGAATAATGTGTGTGACTTCAGAAATTTTACTACTCATATGACCAATTCCTTCACGTGCTCAATACCTGTAAATTAAGGACAAAGTGCTTCCTGATGTACATAATAATGAGTTCCATCTGTTGATCATTGTAATTTTTTGCTCTTTCAGTGCCAATTAAATCTTTAAATTCTTTCTGTGTGCTACTGTAATTTTGTTTCATAGCAAATTTGTGGTATCCATCAATTATGCAACTGCATAAAAGATATTCAGAATTTTGATTTGTCTCTTCTGTTATTCCCATTCATTTTGAAAGGTTTGTGATGTTACATTGCTAGACTCCCTCTTTTTGTGCAAACAACCACTGGACCTGCAAACATCCTTCATGCTATGAACAAATAGTGAAAAGTAAACAGTGCTGTCACCATGATTCTGCTGAACTGAAGGGAGTCATACTGACAGAGAAATGCTGTACTGCAGCCATGGCTAGTCCAGCTTTAGGGGATAATGTGTTGGTCAAAACACAAAAAAGTCATGTAAAAGTAATGCTGAAATTTTTTGAAGCTTACAGGGAACTGTTTGAAGTAATGGACATTCCACACATCCTATTTGATTTACCTTACATCCAGAAAAAGGTTTGGAATATGAAATACCTAGGATCTTGAACTTTATCAGAAAAATAACTAATAAAAATAAGGTGTCAAGAACTGATTTGCTTGAAAGCTCAGCATCATTCTCAGTCTTGTTTACAAATCTATCAATGTCTCAATATACCCTGTTGGATCAAAAGCATCTGCAAAATCATATTGAATGCAATGTGGAATTGACTACTAGATACCACAAGAGGCAGACTTGCCAGTACATAAAGAAGGCAGAGAGTAGTGTGTTGTCAGCAGACAAGCAGTGAAAGCTGAATAGGTTGGTCAGGAGAGCTCAGTAACTTTGAATGGGGACTAATCACTGGATATCACCTGATAAGCAAATCCACCAGGTATGTTTCAATCCTTCAAAACCTGGCCAAGTTGATTGTTGTTGATGTTGTTGTGAAGTGGAAATGTGATAGAGCAAAGACCAGGCAGACCTCATATACTGATGGAGGGACTATCAAGCACTAGTGAGGGTGGTTGTAAAAAGTTGCCTGAAACCAGTGGAAGAAACCATTCATGAATTCCAATGTACTACCAGCAGTCCAGCTAGCACAATGACTGTGCATAGGAAGTTAAAGAGAATGGGGCACTATAGTCAACCAATTTTTCATCAGCCAAATATTTCTGCAGTAAGTTATATGTGAGACTTGAGATGGTGCAAAGAGTGATGCCAATGTGCAGTGAATGACTCAAAATGAGTAACTTGGTGTAATAAATCATGCTATACCCTATGACAATTCAATGAAATAATTTGGGTTTCTTGAATATTATCTACCAGTGACCAAGCTGGATGGTCATGTACATTAAAAACTGCTTCTGAGATGGGGAGGTGGGCTGGCCCTGGCCTGGATCTTCCTGGCAGATTAATGATGAAGGTCAGTGTGCTGGCCAACATGGATGTGGTTTTTTGCAGTTTCCCACAGCCCACTAGATGAATACTAAGCTGGTACTCAAGTCTCACCTCAGTTACATGATTCACAAACATTTAGAGAACTTCCACGTACTTCCACATGAATGATACTACATGCAGACATCTGGAGTACAAATATTCTGCCTGGGGGGTAATGGGGTGGTGACAGAAGGCCATCCAGCCACCTCATAACCAACCATGCAAAATCCATTTGTAAAATCATGAGCCAATGCAGGACAAAGGCACAAGAAAAAGAAGATATGTAGTGTCATCAGTGAAATACAGAGGAAGTGATTTTATGGCGAGCAAGAGCTTTTTTTTAGATATAGTGTGGTTCCCTTTTTTGCACATAAGAAAATACTAAATGTGGAAGGATGTAAACATGTTTTACAGCATTGCATAATGAGTACAGTAGAGAAACAGTTCAGAGATGATGATTTTATCACCATGACAATGCACACTGTTATAAAGCAGCATCTGGGAGGCAATTATTTGTGGACAATAACATTCTTGAAATGGGCTGGCCTGCCAAGAGCCCTGACCTAAATCCAATAGAACAGAACATCAACGTCGCTCAAGATCCCAGCATCCAACATCATTATCTTCTCTAGTTTTGGCTCTTGAGGAAGAACTGGCTGCAATTCCTCCACAGACATTCAGAACACCTCATTGAAAGTGTCTCCAGCAAATTTCAATCCAACATAAAGGTGAAGGGTGGACATACCCCATATTAATGTTCACTGATAGGTGTCTGGATACTTTTGGTCAGATAGTATATTTTAACTGTATAATGGATGTTACTGGAATATCATATGCCCAAGATCGTTCATTTTCATGTGCTCAAACTGCATTCATTGTGGAGGGATACTGATACAGTTTTTCAGAAGGACAGACAAGAAAACAAAAAAGGAAAGAAAAACAATGCGAGAAGAGGGGTCTGGTGTCATCATTGTCTTGGTGCCTGGTGATAGCATGTGCGAATGTAATATTATTACCTGAACTACTTGCAGGTATACACTGTATACATAAAAGATCATTTTATACAGTGTATAAAACCATATGAGTCTAAATCTGTCAAAAATTATATGCAAGCATGTATGACTTAAAACTTTTGATAACATTTAATTGTACTGATCTCACATACCTAATATTGTTGTTAACTGACCTGTGAATGAATAAACAATTAACTAACTAGCTATGTAACTAAAGTAAAGCAGTACAGAAAAGTACTACGCAAAACACACAACCGCACACACACATACCACAGCACAGCACAGATCTGATGATTTGTGTAGTATCATTATACCACAGGTAGATACAGTAATGAGATGCATACTCTGTACTTAAAACACAGTATTTGTAGACATCATTCTCCTGTTCAAGTTAATCAGACATGATATTCTCAATTCTATATCCAAAAGCACACTGGCAGAGTAAGGACCATACGTCCACCAATATAGCATGGCATTCAAATTCTGACTAATGAAGTATTCATTACACTATCTAATGCAAGGTGTTATATGACTTGTATGTAGAGTAACACACATTATTTCCTTTAGTAATTCTATAGGCTTGATTACTAAAGTCAAATAAACTGGACAAAGAAAACAATGGAATTTTTATGGATGGCAATGCACCATGTCACCAAGACATAATTGTTCTCAATTGGTTTGAAGAACATTTGGGACAATTTGAGTGAATTATTTGGCAAACCAGATCAAGTGACTTGAATCTCATTGAACATTTATGGAACATAATCAAGAGGTCAGTTCATGCACAAAATCCTGCACCGGCAGCACTTTCACAATTATGGATGGCTACAGGCAGCATGGCTCAATATTTCTCCAGAGGACTTCCAACAACTTGTTGAGTCTATGTCACACTGAGTTGCTACACTACAATGGGCTAAAGGAGGTTCAACGGAATATTAGGAGGTACGTCATGACTTTTGTCACGTCAGTGTAATGAATCTCCAAATTCTGTATTTACGTATTTAATAGAATAATTTCATAACAGTTATCCAAACATCCAAAATCTTGGATGTTGAGAATAAAACAACACATTCTAACATCGTTTGACTTAAAATGAGTAATGTCACAGTGACCTCCAAAGCCACTGTTTCAGAATAAGTCATTAATAAATTCTAGAAACCTGTCAGACATTTTAATATGACAAATGCACTACTGTACTAAAGATATGTGAAGAGAGGTAGGTCTGCAAACTGCTGGTGGATCTACTTATGGATTGCTATACTTGTTGATGCACTGGTTGTGAGTTACTGCCCAGGTAATATTGCCACATTTGTTGACCAAGTTTGGATGGTCATTTAGTTTATTAATAAGTGAAGATTCACACATTATAGAAACAGTGGTGTTCATCTACACAGTATCTAGGGATGAGCCACAACATGTAGGTTGCATAGTGTGCATATTGGGGTGACATCAAGTACAGCTTGCATCATCTTTGGGATTTGTTGAAAGAGGAGAAAACAGCCCCACTCTGCAAAAGTTTGTTAAGCACATGTTGACGTCATTCTCCTAGCAGGGACATTATGTGCTACTTCAGCACAATAACCTGGATCTACAAATGGGGATCATTATTTTTCACAAGAGCAATGTGTGTGAAATACAACATTTGTTTCAAAGTGCTCTCACATGGACACACTGCAAAGTAAGAGCTTAGCAAAATGTACTAGTTCTGGTGCAGTTTGTGATGTTCATTAGAACTGAGACACACCAAGGTTTCCATCTGTTCTCTGCTCACCTGATTAGTGATCTCAGTAATTCATTGTACAGCTTGTCAAAGCCAGTGATGAACGTCTCATGATGGCTGAATATTTGCAGCTGAAAAAACCTGACCTCGTTTCCTTACCCAGCTCCATGTAAAACATGATCATAAATGTATAAAACACTGTTGGACTTTTAGCCACGTCATTTCAGGGTGAAGCATCAAGCTTTCGACAGTCACCTCCATCATCTTCGGTAGGAGTGATTGACTGTCTAAACCGCTGCTGTGGCAGCCTTACGTAGACCATAAATGACTTCTGGTTGGTCAGTAAGTACATAATGCTGCCACAGATGGCATCAGCATCAGTGCTAGTGTTGCCTCGACTAGCGTGGTAGTATAAACATTGCGACGAATATCTCTGCTTCTTCTCTGCATCGAGAGTGCGCTTCCATGGACCACTAAGATCATATCTGCTGTCACTGTTGAAGTTCTTCTCACACATTCTTATTTCAACATCCTCTTTAATTACAGAATCCCAGAATGTAGGAGATTAGAACAAAATTTTTATTTCCTTGTGAGTCTGTGCTCAGAAACTGAAGATTTCTCCAGATCTCAATTTGTAATTGCTTCCAAACTCAGTAGCAATGTAATAAATCCCAGGGATTCTGAGGCTGAGAGCTGTCATTTGTACTCGGGTGATTCTTGAGAAAAGTTTTCCAACATGATTATGGCCATACGATGGGAACTGACAGAATTTGAATGTGGAATGGTAGTTGGAGTTAGATGCATGGGAGATGACATTTCAGAAACCATTAGGGGATTCAATATTCCAAAATTCACAGTGTCAAGAGTGTGCCATGAGTGCCAAATTTCAGACATTACCTCTCACCACAGACAAGGTAGTGGCATTTGCATAGAGTTATCAGTGCTAACAGACAAGCAACACTGCATGAAATAACTGTAGAAATCAATGTGAAATTTACAACAAATGTATCCATTAGGACAGTATGGCAAAATTTGGTGTTAATGGGCTATTGCAGCAGATGACTGATGAAAGTGTCTTTGCTAACAGCATTACATTGCCTGCAGTGCCTTTTCTGGGCTCATGACCATATCGGTTAAACCCTAGATGATTGGAAAACCATAGCCTCAGCAGACGAGTCTATGGTTTTCCAATCTGATGGTTGAGTTCAAGTGTAGTGCAGACCCCATGAAGCCATGGACCCAAGTTATCAGCAGGGCACTGTGCAAGCTGACAAGCTGTGTTTACGTGGAATGGACATGGCCCTTGTTATGTTTGGCTACTTGGAGACCATTTTCAGCCATTCATGGACCTCATATTCCCAAACAATCATGGAATTTTTATGGATGACAATGTGCCATGTCACCAGGTCACAGTTGTTTGCAATTAGTTTAAAGAACATTCTGGACAGTTTCTGTGATTGATTTGGCCACCCAGGTCACTCAACATGACTCTCATCAAACATTTATGGGACATAATCAAGAGGTCAGGTCATGCACAAAATCCTGCACTGGCATCACTTCCACAATTATGGGCAGCTATAGAGGCAGCATGGCTCAGTATTTCTGCAGGGGGCTTCCAACAACTTGTTGAGTCCATGCCACATTGCGCTGCTGCACTACGCCAGGTAAAATGAGGTCCGAAATGATATTGGGAGTATCCCATGACTTTTATTGCTTCAGTATACAAAGTGATGTGAGTCCATGAGCTTAATGTATCACTGAAATGACTGTGCAAAAACAACCACACTGCAATCATGGCAAATTACACTGAAGAGCCAAAGAAACTGGTGCATCTGCCTAATATTGTGTAGGCCTCGTGAGCACACAGAAGTGTTGCAAAACGACATGGCATGGACTCAACTAATGTCTGAAGTAGTGCCAGAGGGAACTGACACCATGAATCCTGCAGGGCTGTCCATAAATCTGTAAGAGTATGAGGGGGTGAATCCCTCTTCTGAACAGCACATTACAAGGCATCCAAGATATGCTCAATAATGATCACGTCTGCGTAGTTTGGTGCCAGTGGAAGTGTTTAAATTCAGAAAAGCATTCATGGAGCCGCTCTGTAGCAATTCTGGACATGTTCAGCATCACATTGTCCTGCTGGAATTGCCCAAGCCCATTGCAATGAACAATAGACATGAATGGATGCAGCTGATCAGACAGGATGCTTACATATGTGTCACCTGTCAGAGTCGTATCTAGATGTGTCAGCAGTTCCATATCACTCCAACTGCACATGCCCCACACCATTACAGAGCCTCCACCAGCATGAACAGTCCCCTGATGACATGCTCGATATAATTTGAAACAAGACTCGTCCGGCCAGGCAACATGTTTCCGGTCATCAATTGTCCAATGTTGATGTTGAGGGGCAAAGGCGAGGCATAAAGCTTTATGTCATGCAGTCATCAAGGGTACATGAGTGGGCCTTTGGCTCCAAAAGCCCATATGGATGATATTTCATTGAATGGTTTGCATGCTGACACTTGTTGATGTCCCAGCCTTGAAATCTGCAGAAATTTGCAGAAGGGTTGCACTTCTGTCATGCTGAACAATTCTCTTCAGTTGTTGTTGGTCCCATTATTTCACAATCTGTTACCAGCCACAGCAATGTCAGAGGCTTGATGTTTTACTGGGTTTCTGATATTCATGGTACACTCATGAAATTGTCATATGGGAAAATCCCCACTTCATCACTACCTCAGAGATTCTATGTCCCATTGTTCGTGTGCTGACTATAACACGACATTCAGACTCACTTAAATCTTGATAACAAGCCATTGTAGCAGCAGTAACCACTATAACATCTGTGCCACACACTTATTGTCTTATACAGGTGTTACCAACTGCAGCACTGTATTCTGCCTGTTTACATATCTCTGTATTTGCGTACTCATGCATATACCAGTTTCTTTGGTGCTTCAGTGTATTTTTCACAGAAGTCTAACATTATCTTTCTCACATATTTCACTTTGTCTGTATAAGATATATGTGAATATGGGTGGACATAAAGATCATGCCCTCTTAATGCGACAGAATATGTACTGATGTACTTCATTTTGAGTTATCACTTGAAACTGGTACACAAACTGAAATCATGACTGTGACATAAATCAACCCAATAATGATACTGGCAGAACATGTCTTCTCTAAAATACTGTAGGATTATGAATTCACATAAACATCAAATAATTCTATGAGTAGTTATGATTCTGCACCAAAATAATATGATGCTTTACACTCTACAGCGACCCACTCATTCCATTAGTTCAGTTGAAATTTAATAATAATATGGAGATAAATCAATGGTGTTGAACTGTTAACTAACTTCACTCTTTGTACATTCAGGTAGTACCTAGCCAGTTAATTTCTCAAGTTACTAAAATTGACACACTTCATATTCTTTCAAATCCATCCATAAATTATACAATTTTCAAGGATAAGCCTTCTACTTATTAGTTTTCTTTAAATTTAACACAATATATCCCAGTGCTTCTGATTAAAGATGGCCCTTTGACTACATTTCAAAATCCATAATTTGTTAAATAATGTTAATCTATTGCCAAAACAACAAAAATTTTGCAAGGCTTTGTGACATACTGTAGTACTTACATTATTTGAAACTTCAGTGTTGACTCCTTTCTCCAGCAACATTGAAGAGATGTCGTAAAATCCTTTTCTGGCAGTTATGTGCAAGGTCGAGTTGCCACTATAATCAACTGGATTTAAGTCAACTCCATTTTCCAGTAAAATATGGACTGTCTCTTTGTTGCCACTTTCCACTGCCTGTATAAAGAATAAAATCGGAATAATCAGCAAAAAGATGTCCAAGTTTTTTCTCTGGCATTAAAAATTCAGTACTGACCTGTGTGCAATGGCTCACATATGTATGGAGTCATATTCTCATATAACATGAAAATTATGAGCTTAAAAAAGTGACAAACAGGATATTACATTTCTACAACATACTAATTTCATTGCATTAAAATAATATAGAAACATAATATAGCAATGGCAAATATTTAATTATCAGTGGTTAAGCTAGAATGGAAATTTTATAAGAAGCAAAAGAAAAATTACCAAAAGGGCACCTGAGGAAAAATAGAAATTGAATTCTAGGAAACTTTCAAAATATAAAACTATGACTCACTGAGATGCAAAGATGGATATAGCCATACTGAGATACCAACTGGGATACAGTCAAGATTTGTCTCAATGTTGCAACAAACTACTGCACATATAGTACAAAATATAGAGAAAGTAGTAACAGAAGCACAATGAATGGATAATGATAAATACATATATAAAATGACAATTAAAGTGAACACAAAGTGGAGTATTATTAAAAATTAAAGGAAAAAAGCAACAAATCCTCAGAAGTAGTTAACATATTTAACAATTTTATTACAGGTGTTTCAGGTGATATGACAAAATCAAACATAAAAAGGGGTAACCAATCTAATTATATCAAAGGAAAATTCAGTCAAGTAAACTAATAAATTATGAGTCAGAAATGCTAGCCGCTACTTATCTCAATGAGGTGATATGTGTAGTACAGCCAATATACATAAGTAAAAGTAAAAATGACACACTAACCTAGCTCTTCCTCATGGAGAAGAGAGGTAGAGATTTGGAAAGGGTATGAAGGATGGAATTACTCATTCCAAAAGCTTGGACAGTGTGTCACTTTTTGTTTCACAGATGTATTCGAATTATTAGACTAAATGATTATTTTTGATACTCTTAAGTTTTCTTATGTAAAAGTAGGAGAGACAAGTGTCATAATTGATTTGTTTTAATGGTTTGACTGATACCACGAAATTTCCTTTCTAAGCAACTCATAGATCACTGAATTTTTCACAGTTGGTAACATTTGTCATTTTCCCTCCAAATCATGTGGTGTTAGTTGTCTGTGTACATGCTTTGAAACTGTGTTTACAGTAATTTTTATGTTTCTGTGGATGTATTTAAGCTTGTTATTCTATCAACTTCTTGCTACATCGACAAGACATTATATGGCTTGTGAACTTGCATGTTTTTAGCTATAGGAATAAATCATGGAGTTTCCAAAGAAAGTGAGATTATGGGGAAGACAAAAGAGGTTTCACCCCAGAAAGTTTTGGCTGTGGTAGTACTTCTTGTTGAAAATCATTATACACAGCAAGAAATTGCTGACAGAATGAGAATATCACAGAAAAATGTCAGCAGAATCAAACTTTCAGTGCAAAAAGGAGGCGAATACAAGCCAAAAGAAATGAAAATGTGGACATAAAAGAAAAATCCATCCTAGAACAATGAAAAGACTTACAAATATGGCAAAAATGAACTGTAAGCCAGCCGGTGTGGCCGTGCGGTTCTAAGCGCTTCAGTTTGGAACCGCGTGACCGCTACGGTCGCAGGTTCGAATCCTGCCTCGGGCATGGATGTGTGTGATGTCCTTAGGTTAGTTAGGTTTAAGTAGTTCTAAGTTCTAGGGGACTGATGACCTCAGAAGTTAAGTCCCATAGTTCTCAGAGCCATTTGAACCATTTAGCCATGAACTGTAAACTTACTTCTACAGACATGAACCATCAGCTGAATGGTTTGGGTGTTGAAGTTTCACCTGTGACATTGAAGAGGAGGCTGTTTGAATGTGGTTTAAAAGCCTGTCACCCAAGGAAAAAACAGAAAATCACACCTGCCATGAAAACCAAAAGATTTCAGTGGGCTAAACAACTTCAGGAGTGGACAAGTGAGGGTTGGGCTAACGTATGTGGAATGATATGGTAAATTAAGTAGGTCTGATCTCTAAAGTTAGGAGTTTTGGCTTGAAATTGTGATGTTTTATTCATACAGAAGAAATGCACATTTGAATTTTGCGACTGTTGAGGTCCCCTATGCTACTATTCCCAACTTTTATAACCAGAAATTTGGTACATATACTTCAGATATGCTTCAGTGAAGAATCTGTATGCACTGTGATGGAAGAAAGCAGCCAGTACGTTCATCGCAGACCTGGAGAACAGTTCAAAGCTGTGTGAAGCATCCAACTTCTGTTATGGTTTGGAGTGTGATGTCCTTGAAAGGTCCTGGCAGATTACACATTGTTGAAGGCAAGAACAATATAAAGAAATCCTTGAAAAGAAACTTTTCCCCCAAATAAATGAGTGGTTTCCTCATAAGGATACCATTTTTATGCATGATGGGGCACCATGGAATAGCCCTGATATGAACCCAATTGAAAATTTATGGGCTATTGTGGAACAGAGGATAAGGAAATTTACAATAACCACCAAACAAGGTCTCATGGAGAAACTAGAGGGAATCTGGTACCATGACAATGATATTAAAATGTCATGTGAATAGTTAATAAAAGCTATGCCAAACAGGATAAAAATGTTGATTAAGAACAAAGGCATGGATACAAAGTATTGAATGTACAATTACAATCTGTATGTGGATGTAAATGTGTAATAAATGTAAAGTTTTGGAAAAAATGTCTTTAGTCTAATAATTTGAACATGTCTGTATATGTGTCTATAGGCAGTACTACACGTTTTGTCTCCTGAAGGTGAGTTCTAGTCAGAAATTCTGTTTTATAATTTATGAATCACAAACTAATGCATACCAAATAAGCACATGTAGTAGGTCAACATACATCAGCATTGCCACTGAAGATGAAGTAGCAAATGCAAGAAAAGGATTAAAATACTCCACCTCTACAGGCATTGATTGTTTCCCTGCATCTAAAAGAAGAGTGCTCTAAACAGAATCAAACCACTTATATGATTATGTGACTGTTCACTCAATGCAGGCACTGTTCTTGGTTTACTGAAAATGTTTAAGATAATTGCAGTTTATAAATAATGGTGGGGAAATAAATCTTGGGTGAACAGCCTGGTATGAGTGTGCATAGGACACAATATTTTGGCAATCGACCACGTTACCATCATCAGGTATGCTGATGTACTGACCGGCGGTGGGCCGGCGCCAGGTATATATAGGACAATCTCCCTCCTCCCTCAGGTGCTTCCTATGAATCGGTGCAGTCTGCGCCCCGCATGCGGTCCAGGTACAGCATCCGTTCTCCTGCCGCCTGGGTGCTCCGTACTAGGTCTTCACGTTCAGGAGGGTCTGCCGGCACTGCTCTCGTTATTCTTCCCTCATCCCCCGAAGTCGGTACACACTGGGAAATATCCTTTTTCTTCTTAATCTGGGTGATCGCAGGTTCTCACGCCTTGCTAAGGATGTAACCGCTGTCACGATTTAGTTGTGACTCCCTTACTCTAATCTCTAGGGCTTCTTTGATGACACAGTCCCAGTATTTAGAAGTCTGTGTCAGGACTTTGGTTTGGTCATAATCCATGCTGTGGAGTTCCGACAGCCAATGCTCAGCGATTGCTGACTTACTGGGCTGTTGCTTGTGCTGTTGATGTTCTCGGCATCGGTTCTCAATGGTATGAGGACCGATGCCGAGAACATCAACATCTGCTAACCACTGTGCTACCTTGCTTGGTGGGTTCTCGGCAAGATCTTTTGCTCAAGTATGGCAGTGGAAATTGTATGTTTCACATGTATGCTAGCACGGATTCAGAAAATATTGTTCATGTGTAACAGAACTAGTCCTTTATTCACACAAAGTAATAAGTACTATCGACAAAGGATCTCAAGTTAGTTCCATATTTCTAGATTTCATAAGTCATAAGTGTCTTCTAATCAAATTGCTTCCCTATGATTCATCATCTCAGTTGTGTGACTGGATTAGTGATATCCTATCAGGAGGGTCACAAGATATGGCAATTGATGAGAGGTCATCTAGGGTGATGCCTGGGGCTGCCTCAGGAAGTGTTGTAAGCTCTCTGTTGTTCTTAATATACGCAAACAATTTAAGAGAGAATTTGAGCAGCACTCTTAGATTGTATGCAGATTATTCTATCATCGACCATCAACCAAACTGATTGGAATATCAAAACAAATTGCAAAATGAGTTAGACAAGACTGGTAGTTGGCAAGAAGGCAGCTATGAGGAGGAGGTATTCAGACGGTTATCCTTTGCGTGTATGCAACAGATTTGACCAACTGTCAGAGTTGAGTGGAGAGGAGTTTCTTATAGCTGTAGATCTAGGGAACATGCAGCAGTCCTCGGCAGTTACTAGGCCTAGGTCAGTTGCAAAGTCTAACAGAAAGAAGAAGGTTCTGCTGTTAGGTAGTTCAAACGGTAGAAGTGTGGGCCAGCAGTTGCAGGAAATGCTGGGGAGTGAGTACTAGGTCACCAGCATTGTTAAGCCTAGTGCAGGGTTGACTCAAGTGGCTGACAGCATAGGGAAGTTATGTAAGAATTTTACGAAGAAGGATAGTGGGTGGAGCAGGGAACAGTCTTGATAGGGACGGGAAATATGATGTAAGTGGTCACCTGGTAAAGGTAGCTATTCACACCGATTGCACTAATGTGCATTTTGTGCCACTGTTTCAGCGTCACAATCAGCCTCACCTTGATGCAGCTGTTAGGCACATTAGCGTGGGGCTGGGGAGGGCGCTGATGGCAAAGGGCATGGATCACATTTCAGTGGTACCAGTTGGGTCTACCTGCAGATTGGGTTTCACTAGCCATGGCCTGCACCTCAATAGGTATGGGAAGGGGGGCAGACAAAGCTTATAGGTCACAGTGTAGTGGGTGGTGGTGGGATCACTCATGGAAAAATTCCTGTAGTATTTGTTGTTAGAACTGCACCTTTTTTAGATTGAAGTCAGCTGATAGGTATACCTGCTTAAAGGAAGTCCCTCAGACTATGGGCTCACCTCCACAGCATGTCATGTTTCCAAGTAGAAAAGAAATTAGCATATTTCATCAAAATATAAGAGGTATTAGAGATGAAGTTGGTGAACTGCTTATACACTCCTGGAAATGGAAAAAAGAACACATTGACACCGGTGTGTCAGACCCACCATACTTGCTCCGGACACTGCGAGAGGGCTGTACAAGCAATGATCACACGCACGGCACAGCGGACACACCAGGAACCGCGGTGTTGGCCGTCGAATGGCGCTAGCTGCGCAGCATTTGTGCACCGCCGCCGTCAGTGTGAGCCAGTTTGCTGTGGCATACGGAGCTCCATCGCAGTCTTTAACACTGGTAGCATGCCGCGACAGCGTGGACGTGAACCGTATGTGCAGTTGACGGACTTTGAGCGAGGGCGTATAGTGGGCATGCGGGAGGCCGGGTGGACGTACCGCCGAATTGCTCAACACGTGGGGCGTGAGGTCTCCACAGTACATCGATGTTGTCGCCAGTGGTCGGCGGAAGGTGCACGTGCCCGTCGACCTGGGACCGGACCGCAGCGACGCACGGATGCACGCCAAGACCGTAGGATCCTACGCAGTGCCGTAGGGGACCGCACCGCCACTTCCCAGCAAATTAGGGACACTGTTGCTCCTGGGGTATCGGCGAGGACCATTCGCAACCGTCTCCATGAAGCTGGGCTACGGTCCCGCACACCGTTAGGCCGTCTTCTGCTCACGCCCCAACATCGTGCAGCCCGCCTCCAGTGGTGTCGCGACAGGCGTGAATGGAGGGACGAATGGAGACGTGTCGTCTTCAGCGATGAGAGTCGCTTCTGCCTTGGTGCCAATGATGGTCGTATGCGTGTTTGGCGCCGTGCAGGTGAGCGCCACAATCAGGACTGCATATGACTGAGGCACACAGGGCCAACACCCGGCATCATGGTGTGGGGAGCGATCTCCTACACTGGCCGTACACCACTGGTGATCGTCGAGGGGACACTGAATAGTGCACGGTACATCCAAACCGTCATCGAACCCATCGTTCTACCATTCCTAGACCGGCAAGGGAACTTGCTGTTCCAACAGGACAATGCACGTCCGCATGTATCCCGTGCCACCCAACGCGCTCTAGAAGGTGTAAGTCAACTACCCTGGCCAGCAAGCTCTCCGGATCTGTCCCCCATTGAGCATGTTTGGGACTGGATGAAGCGTCGTCTCACGCGGTCTGCACGTCCAGCACGAACGCTGGTCCAACTGAGGCGCCAGGTGGAAATGGCATGGCAAGCCGTTCCACAGGACTACATCCAGCATCTCTACGATCGTCTCCATGGGGGAATAGCAGCCTGCATTGCTGCGAAAGGTGGATATACACTGTACTAATGCCGACATTGTGCATGCTCTGTTGCCTGTGTCTATGTGCCTGTGGATCTGTCAGTGTGATCATGTGATGTATCTGACCCCAGGAATGTGTCAATAAAGTTTCCCCTTCCTGGGACAATGAATTCACGGTGTTCTTATTTCAATTTCCAGGAGTGTAGATGTTGACACTGAAATTACTGGTACCTCGGAGCACCACTAACAAAATTTAACAATTAAGAGGCTTCATTTACCAGGATACGGATTAGCTGACTATTTTTCAAGGAGTTTCTTGTGGGGTGGAGGAGTGGCTATGTACATAAAAAACAGTATTCAATTTTAGTCCATAGATGTATCACAGCACTGCACTGAACAGATATTTGAATGTTGTACAGAGGCAGTTGAATTTAGTGAAACTAAACTTCTAATTGTTGTGGTTTATAGGTCCCCTAACTCCGACTTCAGAGCATTTCTGTCCAAGCTAGAGAGGGTTCTTGATTCACTTTGTAGGAAGTACCAGAAATTAGTTATATGTGGTGACTTCAATGTAAATTTTGTACGTGATGGTACAAGAAAAAGGATGTTTGTAAATCTCCTACATTCATATGATCTGATGCAGACTGTCTTTTTTCCAACTAGGGTGTAGGGGAACAATAGCACAGCCATAGACAGTAATTTTATTCATTCTTCATTACTAGATGGGCATTCTGTTAGTAAACTGGTGAATGGCCTTGCAGACTGTGGTGCACAAATTTTAACACTAAAAGGCTTTAGCACTCAAACAAATGTCACATTTAATTACTAACTATGTAGGAAAGTTAATCCAACAGCAATAGAGAGTTTCTTAAACCTCTTCAAAGAACAAGAGTGGAAGGATGTTTATAGTGCCAATAACACAGATGACAAATATAATGCTTTCCTTAACACATTTCCCATGTTCTTTGGGAGTTACTTTCCACTTGATCATTCTAAATGGGGTATGAGCAGTAATATGCAGCCCGGGTGGCTGGCTTGTGGGATAAGAACAACGCGAGAATTATATCAAAATGTTAGAAGTACTCACAATCAAGCTACAGTAGCCCATTACAAACAGTACTGTAACATGCTTAGAAATGTCATTAGGAAGTCAAAGATTATGTGGTATGCAAAGAGAATAGCTAATTCACAGGATAAAATTAAAACCATGTGGTCAGTTGTGAAGGAAGTGTGTGGTCAGCAGCACAAAGACGACAATATAAAGTCAGTTCATAGCAAAAATATCTGATAAATCAGATATATGCACAGTACTTAACAGTCATTTTCTGAGCATTGCTGATGAATTAATTAAAAATTTAATTTCTACAGGGAATTATATAACTTTCTTTGCAAATGCCTTTCCGGGATTGATGTCTGAAATACTCCTTTGTTATACAGACAAGGGGGAGATTGAGTGAATAATTAAATCTCTGAAGACTAAGGACTCTCATGGCTATGATGGAGTGCCTAGCAGAATATTAAAGTACTGTGCTGCACATGTTAGCCCTGTATTTAGTCATATTTGTAATTTTTCCTTATGGAGTGGTCGGTTCCCTGAATGATTAAAGTACTCAGTAGTAAAGCTGCTTTATAAAAAGGGATAATGTTGACAATTTTTGACCTATTTTTATGCCATCAGTCTTTGCTAATGTTACTGAAAAGGCTGTGTATGTAAGGACAATTGATCATTGTATATCACACGATTTGCTATCAAATGTACAGTTCCTCTTTAGAAGTCGTTTAACCAGTGGAAATGCTATATTATCTTTTCTCTGTGAGGTACTGGATGGGTTAAACAAAATATTTCGATCGCTAGGCATATTTTTTGATTTAACTAAGGCGTTTGATTGTGTTGATTACAAAATATTGCTCCAGAAGCTGCACCATTACGGAATATGGGGGGGTAGCTCACAATTGGCTCACCTCTTACTTATCAACAGGCAGCAAAAGGACAATGTTGAGAATGGCTGTGGTGTGGGGGTTTCAGTGGGGTGCCATCAAGAGGTGGGTGTTCCAGGGATCAATGTTGGAGCCACTCCTGCTCCTTATTTATATAAATGATATGCTCTCTAGTATTACGAGTAACTTTAAAATATTTCTGCTTCCTGATGACACTAGCTTTGTAGTAAAGGATGTTGTGAGCATCATTGGCTCGGTTTAAAATATTGCAGTTCATGATATAAGTTCATGCCTTTAGAAAATTAACTATTGCTAAATCACAGTAAGACTCAGTTTTTACATTTTCTAACACACACTTCAACAAAACCTGACGTTTTAATTTCGCAGACTGGGCATATGATTAGTGAAACTGAACAGTTTAAATTTCTAGGTTTTCAGATAGATAGTAGGCTAAACTGTCGTGGAAAACCAACGTTCAGGATCTTGTTCAAAGACTTGATGCTGCGATTTTTTCTATTCGAAAGGTATCTGAAGTGAGTGATCGTTCGCCACGAAAATTAGTCTACTTCACTTATTTTCATTCGCTTATGTCTAATGGTATTATATTTTGGGTAACTCTTCCCATTCTAATAGGATATTTTTGGCTCAGAAACGGGCAATAAGTGGTGGAAGTTCACGAACCTCTTGTCGAACCTGGTCACGAGTCCAGTTTATTCCCAGGAATAAGCTGCTTTACTCGGCACAAGTCAAACATGTATTTGGATCGGACTTCCTTAAGTCTTGCGCAGAAAGGTGTGCAGTATACTGCTGCATCCATTTTCAATACTCTACCAATCGAATTCAAAAATCTTAGTGATAATCCACGTGCTTGCAACTCGATACAGGTCAGTCCTTATATTCTGTCGAGGTCTTCCTTGAAAAATTAAGCTGCTGATTGCATTTTCTCAAACTTATGGAGTGACTGTTGGGGTCCAAAACATTGGCAAAAAAACAGTCAATACCGTCACTGCGCGATAGTGATGGAAATGTTGCCGATGATGGTGCCACTAGAGGGGAGTTACTAAATACAGTTTTCCGTAATTCCTTCACGAAAGAAGACGACGTAAATAGACCAGAGTTCGAAACCAGAACAGGTGTTAGCATGAGTGACATAAAAGTAGATATCTTAGGTGTTGCGAAACAACTCAAATCACTTAATAAAGGCAAGTCTTCCGATCCAGATGGTATACCAATCAGGTTCCTTTCAGAGTATGCAGACACAATAGCGCCTTTCTTAGTAATCATATAGAACCGCTCAATTGACGAAAGGTCTGTTCCTAAAGACTGGAAAGTTGCACTTGTCACATCAATATTCAAGAAAGGAAACAGGAGTAACCCATTGAATTGCAGGCCCACAACACTCAATTTGCAATAGGATTTTGGAGCATATAGTTTACATGAACATTATGAATCACCTTGAAGAAAATGACTTATTCATACATAAACAACACGGATTCAGAAAATATCGTTCTTATGCAACACAGCTAGCTCTTTACCCTCATGAAATAATGAGTGCTGTCGACAAGGGATCTCAGATCGATTCCATATTCCTAGATTTCCAGAAGGCTTTTGATACCGTTCCTCACAAGCGACTATTAATCAAATTGCGTGCATGTGGAGTATCGTCTCACTTGTGTGACTGGATTCGTGATTTCCTCTCAGAGAGGTCACAGTTCGTAGTGATAGACAGTAAATCATCGAGTAGAACAGAAGTGATATTTGGCGTTCCGTAAGGTAGTATCATAGACCCTCTGCTGTTCCTGATTTACATAAATGATACAGGTGATAATCTGAGTAGCCCCCTTACATTGTTTGCAGATGATGCTGTAATTTACCGTCTAGTAAACTCATCAGACGATCAATTCTAATTACAAAATGTTCTAGACAGAATTTCTGTATGGTGCGAAAAGTGGCAATTGGCACTAAACAAAGAAAAGTGCGAGGTCATCCGTATGGGTACTAAAAGAAATCTGCTAAATTTTGGGTATACGATAAATCGCAAAAACCTAACGGCTGTCAATTCGACTAAATACCTAGGAATTACAATTACGAGCAACTTAAATTGGAAAGACCACATAGATAATATTGTGCAGAAGGCAAAACAAAGACTGTGCTTTGTTGGCAGAACACTTAGAAGATGCGACAAACCCACTAAAGAGGCAGCCTACATTACACTTGTCCATCCTCTGCTGGAAAATTACTGCTCGGTATGGGATCCTTACCAGGTGGGATTGACGGAGGACATCGAAAAAGTGCAAAGAAGGGCAGCTCGTTACGTGTTATCGCGCAATAGGGGTGAGAGGGTCACTGATATGATACGCGAGTTGGGGTGGCAGTCGCTGAAACAAAGGCGTTTTCCTTTGCGGCGAGATCTATTTACGAAATTTCAATCACCAACTTTCTCTTCCGAATTAGAAAATATTTTGCTGACACCCAGCTAAGTAGGGAGAAATGATCATCATAATAAAATAAGAGAAATCAGAGCTCGAACGGAAAGATTTAGGTGCTCCTTTTTCCCACGCGCCATTCGAGAATGGAGTAGAGAAGTCGTATGAAAATGGTTCGATGAAACCTCTGCAGGGTACTTTAAGTGTGAATTGCAGAGTAACCATGTAGATGTAGATTTTATTTTTATCTGTTATTACTTTTATGTTGTAATTTCATGTACTGACACGTTCCATGACCTTGGAGATTTGCTACTCAATTTGGTCCTACGGAACTTGACGTGAAAATAAATAAATAAATCATCATGGCAACTGATAATAAACAATTGAAAGTGTGAGGTCTTCCGCTTGAGTACTAAAAAGATACTGTTACATTTAGGTTACACAATAAATGGCAGCCACTCCGTCTTCAGACCACAAATGGCCCATCGGTACCATCCGACCGACGCTCGGATGAGGATGCAGATAGGAGGGACGTGTGGTCAGCACGCTGCTCTGCCGATCATTATGACGGTTTTCTTTGACAGGAGCCGCTACTATTCGGTCGAGTAGCTCATCAATTTTACACAATAAATAACACATATTTAATGGTTGTAGATTCAGCTAAATTACAATTACAAACATCTTAAGGATTTGTATACTTGCAGACTGAAGTAACTAATGAAAATTTGTGCCAAGGCTGAGATTCAAACCTGGGTCTCCTACTCACTAGGCACATGTGTTAACCATTACACCACTCTGACACAGTGGGTTTGCACAGCTGTGTGGACTGCCCTAGCATGCCTCCCAACTCAATCCAAATTCCCATTCATGCCTCAACCCACTTGGTTTGCTTAACTTAAATTGGAACCATCACATAGAATATATTATAGGGAAGATGAACCAAAGACTGCAATATAATTTTCAGAATACTCAGAAGATGCCAGAAATCTATCAAAGAGACTGCGTACACTATGCTTCTTCATCCTTACCAGATAGGATTTATACAGTCACCAGAAATGTTCAACGAATGGGAGCTCAAATAGGAGAGATATTCTAATGGATATGATGAGTGAGTTGGCTGGTAATCATTAAACGAAAGCATATTTCATTGTGGTGAAATCTTTTCATGAAATTTCCATCACAACTTTCTCCTCCAAATGGCAAAATATTTTGTTGATTCACTCCTACATACGGGGAAATGACCACTGTAATAAGGTAAGAGAAATCAGAACTCATATGGTAAGATTTATATGTTCGTTTTGGGAGTGGAATGGTCACAATATAGTCTGAAAGTGCTTCATCCATGGTAGTTCATTTGAACAATTCTTTTATCGAAATTATGTGAAATAAGTCAGTTTGCATGATATGTATGACAGTATATGATTAGTATTAAAAATAATGAATATATTATTTTCTAATCCTACTCCTGAAACAAGGTATTTTTGTCAGGGTATCAGTTTTTAAATTGAAATATAAGGAGTTGCCCAAGAGAAATGATTTTAGGTTAGATTTGAAGCTTACTTTGCTACCTGTCAGACATTTTATGTTATCTGGCAAATGATCCTACATGTTTTCTGCGACTCTTTTCATCAAGTGTGAAATTTTTCCAGCTTTTGTCATATAGAGTGGCACAGGGCCAAACACTCTATACATACGATTCTGTCATTTCCTCATAAAGTTAAGTCCCACTCTTCAATCATTCTTGATTTCTTCAGTTCGGTCTGGAATTTGGCCCAGCTATTGGGCTTGCCATCGGTGGGGAGGCTTGCGTGCCTCAGTGACAGCCTACAGATAGCCGTACTGTAGGTGGAAACACAACAGAGGGGTATCTGTTGAGAGGCCAAAAATACCTGTGGTTCCTCAAGAGGGGCAGCAGCCTTTTCAGTAGTTGCAGGGGCAACAATCTGGATGATTGTCAGATCTGGCCTTGTAACACTGCTGACTTCCTGCCGATTATCGATGAATGTTTTCTTCAGTTTGGTCTGGAATTTGGCCCAGCCATTGAGCTTGCCATCGGTGGGGAGGCTTGCGTGCCTCAGTGATATGGATACCCATACCGTAGGTGCAACCACAACAGAGGGGTATCTGTTGAGAGGCCAAACAAACCTGTGGTTCCTCAAGAGGGGCAGCAGCCTTTTCAGTAGTTGCAGGGGCAACAATCTGGATGATTGTCTGATCTCGCCTTATAACACTAACCAAAACGACCTTGCTGTGCTGGTACTGTGAATGGCTGAAAGCAAGGCGAAACTACAGCCATACTTTTTCCCGACGGCATGCAGCTTTACTGTATGGTTAAATGATGATGACGTCCTCTTGGGTAAAATATTCCGGAGGTAAAATAGTCCCCCATTCAGATATCCAGGCGAGGACTACTCAGGAGGACATCGTTACCAGGAGAAAGAAAACTGGCGTTCTACAGATTGGAGTGTGGAATGTCAGATCCCTTAATCCGGTAGGTAGGTTAGAAAATTTAAAAAGGGAAATGGATAGGTTAATGTTAGATATAGTGAGAATTAGTGAAGTTCAGTGGCAGGAGGGACAAGACTTTTCGTCAGGTGAATACGGGGTTATAAGTACAAGATCAAATAGGGGTAATGCAGGTGTAGGTTTAATAATGAATAAAAAAAAATAGGAATGCGGGCAGGCTACTACAAACAGCGTAGTGAACACATTATTGTGGCCAAGATAGATACGAAGCCCATGCCTACCACAGTAGTACAAGTTTATATGCCAACTAGCTGCGCAGATGATGAAGAGATTGATGAAATGTATGGTGAGATAAAAGAAATTATTCACAGAGTGAAAGGAGACGAAAATTTAATAGTCATGGGTGACTGGAATTCGATAGTGGAAAGAGAAGGAAACGTACTAGGTGAATATGGAATGGGGGTGAGGAATGAAAGAGGAAGCATAACTTAATCATAGCTAACACTTGGTTCAAGAATCATGAAAGAAGGCTGTATACATGGAAGATGCCTGGAGATACTGGAAGGCTTCCGATTGATTATATAATGGTGAGACAGAGATTTAGGAACCGGGTTTTAAATTGTAAGACATTTCCAGCGGCAGATGTGGACTCTGACCACAATCTATTGGTTATGAACTATAGATTAAAACTGAAGAAACTGCAAAAAGGTGGGAATTTAAGGAGATGGGACCTGGACAAACTGATAGAACCAGAGGTTGTAGAGAGATTCAGGGAGAGGATTAGGGAACGATTGACAGGAATGGGGGAAAGAAATACAGTAGAAGAAGAATGGATAGCTCTGAGGGATAAGTAGTGAAGGCAGCAGAGGATCAAGTAGGAAAAAAGACGAGGGCTAGTAGAAATCCTTAGGTAACAGAATACATATTGAATTTAATTGATGAAAGAAGAAAATATAAAAATGCAGTAAATGAAGCAGTAATACAAAACACTCAAAAATGAGATCGACAGGAAGTGCAAAATGGCTAAGCAGGGGTGGCTAGAGGACAAATGTAAGGATGTGGAGGCATATATCACTAGGGGTAAGATACTGTCTACAGGAAAATTAAAAAGACTTCTGGAGAAAAGAAAACCACTTGTACGAATATCAAGAGCTCAGATGGAGAACCAGTTCTACGCAAAGAAGGGAAAGCAGAAAGGTGGAAGGAGGATATCAAGGATCCATACAAGGGCGATGATGTAGTTGAAGATGAAATGGGAGGTATGATACTGCGTGAAGAGTTTGACAGAGCACTGAAAGACTAAGTCGAAACAAGGACCTGGAAATAGACAGACAACGTTCCATAAGAACTGCTGACAGCCTTGGGAGAGCCAAAACTCTACCATCTGGTGAGCAAGATGTATGAGACAGGCGAAATACCCTCAGACTTCCAGAAGAATATAATAATTCCAATCCCAAAGTAAGCAGGTGTTGACAGTTGTGAAAATTACCGAACTATCAGTTTAATAAGTCACAGCTGCAAAATGCTGAAACGAATTCTTTACAGACAAATGGAAAAACCGGTAGAAGCCGACTTCGGGGAAGATCAGTTTGGATTCCGTAGAAATGTTGGAACACGTGAGGTAATACTGACCCTACGACTTATCTTAGAAGACAGAGTAAGGAAAGGCAAACCTATGTTTCTAGCATTTGTAGACTTAGAGAAAGCTTTTGACAACGTGGACTGGAACTCTCTCTTTCAAATTCTGAAGGTGGGATGGGAAAATGCAGGGAGCTAACCGCTATTTACAATTTTTACAGATACTAGATGGCATTTATAAGAGTCAAGGGGCATGAAAGGGAAGCAGTGGTTGGGAAGGGAGAGAGACAGGGTTGTAGCCTATCCCCAATGTTATTCAATCTGTATATTGAGCAAGCAGTAAAGGAAACAAAAGAAAAATTCGGAGTAAGAATTATATTCCACAGAGAAGAAATAAAAACTTTGAGGTTTTCCGATGACATTGTAATTCTGTCAGAGACAGCAAAGGACTTGGAAGAGCAGTTGAATGGAATGGACAGTGTTTTGAAAGGAGGATATAAGATGAACATAAACAAAAGAAAATCGAGGATAATGGAATGTAATCGAATTAAACAGGGTGATGCTGCGGGAATTACATTAAGAGACACTTAAAGAAGTAAATGAGTTTTGCTATTTGGGGAGCTAAATAACTGATGATGGTCGAAGTAGAGAGGATATAAAATGTAGACTGGCAATGGAAAGGAAAGCGTTTCTGATGAAGAGAGATTTGTTAACATCGAGTATAGATTTAAGTGTCAGGAAGTCGTTTCTGAAAGTATTTGTATGGAGTGTAGTCATGTATCGAAGTGAAATGTGGACGATAAATATTTTAGACAAATGAGAATAGAAGCTTTCGAATTGTGGTGCCACAGAAGAATGCTGAAGATTAGATGGGTAGATCACATAGCTAATGAGGAGGAACTGAATAGACTCGGGAAGAAGAGAAATTTGTAGCACAACTTGATTAGAAGTAGGGATTGGTTGGTAGGACATGTTCTGAGGCATCAAGGGATCACCAATTTAGTATTGGAGGGCGGCGTGGAGGGTAAAAATCGTAGAGGGAGACCAAGAGATGAATACACTAAGCAGATTAAGAAGGATGTAGGTTGCAGTAGGTACTGGGAGATGAAGATGCTTGAACAGGATAGAGTAGCATGGAGAGCTGCATCAAACCAGTCTCAGGACTGAAGACCACAACATACAACATTGAGCCTCTATCCATTGTTCTTGAACTACTGCTAGGATGTGCTGTCTAAGTAGAAGTACACGTCTGCCAAACACGTCTGTCATCCAACTTCTTGTATTTGGTGACTCAGTTAAATCCTTTCAGCCATTTTGTCAGGTCTGACCTGCATCTCTGGAAAATATTGCTGAATGACTGATGTGCAGCTGACTTACTGCTTTTTTATAATCCATTGGCCTCCTGAATATACAGACAGCGCAAACAATGTATTGTTTGTATTCCGGTTCCTCTTCATGTCTCCTAATTCGGAAATTTGGAAATTTTTGGTTAGTCCCTATGGGACCAAACTGCTGGCATCATTGGTCCATAGGCTTACACACTACTTAATCTAACTTACGCTATGGACAATACACACACCCATGCCCCAGGGAGGGCTCGAACCTGTGATGGGGGTAGACGCGTGAACCGTGGCAAGACGCCACAGACGACGCAGCTACCCCACACAGTGCCTAATTGGAGCCACTGTGACACAAATGTCCTGAAGCACCAATAACTGGCATCTCCACCAAACAACATCATGTCAGAACCACAATCATGTTCAAAACTGAAGGCAGGGTCGTCAATGAAGTGCAACACTTAGAAATGAAAGCTCATTTATTACTGACACCAGCATACAATCAGAACAAAACTGATCTCTTGTATGGAGAGTGCAATTGTTTATACAAACATTGGATATTCCAGAATGCTAGTATTTGTACCATCATCGAATATTCCATATATACAAACAAAGTATTTCAAGAATCATACAAAATGATAAATATGAAATAACAAATAATTTCTGGTGGCCCAGTTTCAAGTGGTGACCCGCAGCAAGCCAGCCAACAACACAACTGCAACATAACACTGCACAAATCAGAGCTCATGGCAATATTTTCAAGTGTTTAATTTTCCCCATTAGGGTTAATTAAAATTTTTGCATTATCCACAGAGAGATCTGTTTCTTCTTCTTAGATATATAATGGCAAATCATTCACATAAAAGAATTAGAGTGGTTCCAATATCAGTCCCTAGTACCAGTAGTACATATTCCATATTCTGAAAGTACTGTTTTGTTATGCACGCACAGTGTGTTTCTGAATGTAACAATCTTCATCCTTATTCTTGTACAGGATGAAAACCAGTTACCTGCAAGATACCTGATACAATAATAGTAGAATTTCTATAGTAGACTACTGCACCATCAAATGCTTTTGGCAAGTGAGAAAAAATACCAGTTGACAATAAGTTGTCATTTAAATTTTGTACAGGCACCCTAATGTGATCCATGATTCGAAAAATGACATGTTCTGTGGAGAGATCCTTCTGAAATGCAACAATGATGGACTAAGTATCTTATGTTGGGAGAGGTATTTTATGTTTCTTTCCTAATAATCTTTGCAGTACCCTTAGGTAGGACGTAAATAATGAGGGTAGTCTGTAATTATTAATATGTCTTACTACTATTCCTGTAAAGGAATGGGACAATAGCGTATTTCGGTATGTCTGGAAATATTTTGAAACTGTCCCCTGTCGGTGTTGTATTGCAAATATTCCTGAATACGTTCCATGCATGTGAAGAACAGTAGTTAGGAATAAAGTGAGAGTTTTTGCTTTTGAAGAAGTTAATTAAACTCTAAACACTTTCTGACCTTGTGGTAAGGTCTTATGGGACCAAACTGCTGGGGTCATCGGTGCCTAAGATTACACACTACTTAAACTAACTTACGCTAAGGACGACACACACACCCATGCCCGAGGGAGGACTCGAACCTCCAACTGGGGAAGTCGCGCGGACCGTGACAAGACGCCTCAGAGCGCTCGGCTACCCCAAGCGGCTCTGACCTTGTGATTCCATTTGGTATCACTGGCTAATCTAGCTTGTAGAAACCTTATTACGCATCGGATGTTCCTACGTGGTATCTGTGGTTGTTTTCCGCCGACAGACTACAGCGCCTCGTTGGTCGATATCTTTTGTTGTTCGTTTCCTTGCTCTCGGCCTGCTTCCGTCTCCACTTAAGAACTTCATAAAATAATATCAGGCATATATATATATATATATATATATATATATATATATATATATATATAACGACTTGCTTTTCTCTGTTTTTGTTGTTACATAATTAGAGAATAATATATATACATCACATTTTTGTAATGTATTCCCGAAATGAGATTTTTCGTCGTGAGAAATCAGTGATTCTATTTCGAATCAGTAGGTCTGTCTTGTGCATACTTAAATGTATGATATTGTTTGCTACTGCTTCCGCGAATATTTAGCACGTTATTTATTTCCACGTCAAGTTCCGTAAGACCAAATTGAGGAACAAATCTCCAAGGTTATGGAACGTGTCAGTACATGAAATTACAACATAAAAGTAATAACAGATAAAAATAAAATGTTTATGAATGCAAAAACAGTCTATCCCTAAGTTTAAGTAAACGCAATCAACAATAGAACACGAATCAGTTTAATTTTTCAAGGAACTCCTCGACAGAATAGAAGGAGTGACCCATGAGGAATCTCTTCAGTTTCAATTTGAAAGCGCGTGGATTACTGCTAAGATGTTTGAATTTGAGTCGTAGCTTATTGAAAATGGATGCAGCAGTATACTGCACACCTTTCTGCACAAGAGTTAACGAAGTCCGATCCAAATGCAGGTTTGATTTCTGCCGGGTATTAACTGATTGAAAGCTGCCTATTCTTGGGAATACGCAAATATTGTAAACAAGAAATGACAGTAAGGAATATATATATTGAGGCGCCAATGTCAAAATATCGAGACTCTTGAACTGAACCTACACCAGTTATCGCCCGAACTGCCCGTTTCTGAGCCAAAAATATCCTTTTAGAATGGGAAGAGTTATCTTAAAATATAATACCATACAAAATAAGTGAATGAAAATAAGTAAAGTAAACTAATTTTTGTGGTGAACGATCACTCACTTCAGATACCATTGAAATACACTACTGGCCATTAAAATTGCTACACCAAGAAGAAATGCAGATGATAAACGGGTATTCATTGGACAAATATATTATATTAGAACGGACACATGATTACATTTTCACGCAATTTGGGTGCATAGATCCTGAGAAGTCAGTACCCAGAACAACCACCTATGGCCATAATAGCGGCCTTGATACGCCTGGGCATTGAGTCAAACAGAGCTTGGATGGCGTGTACACCCTCAACACGATACCACAGTTCATCAAGAGTAGTGATTGGCGTATTGTGACGAGCCAGTTGCTCAGCCACCATTGACCAGACGTTTTCAATTGGTGAGAGATCTGGAGAATGTGCTAGCCAGGGCTGCAGTCGAACATTTTCTGTATCCAGAAAGGTCCGTACAGGAGCTGCAACATGCAGTCGTGCATTATCCTGCTGAAATTTAGGGTTTCGCAGGGTACGAATGAAGGGTAAAGCCACGGGTCGTATAACACATCTGAAATGTAACAACCACTGTTCAAAGTGCTGTCAATGCGATCAACAGGTGACTGAGACGTGTAACCAATGGCACCCCATACCATCACCCCAGGAGATACGCCAGTATGGCGATGACGAATACACACTTCCAATGTGCAATCACCGCGATGTCGCCAAACACGGATGCGAGCATCATGATGCTTTATACAGGACCTGGAGTCATCCGAAAAAATGACGTTTTGCCATTCGTGCACCCAGTTACGTCATTGAGCACACCATCGCAGGCGCTCCTGTCTGTGATGCAGCGTCAAGGGTAACCACAGCCATGGTCTCCGAGCTGATACTCCATGCTGCTGCAAACGTCGTCGAACTGTTCGTGCAGATGGTTGTTGTCTTGCAAACGTCCCCATCTGCTGACTCAGGGATCGAGACGTGGCTACACGATCCGTTACAGCCATGCAGATAAGATGCCTGTCATCTCGACTGCTAGTGATACGAGGCCGTTGGGATCCAGCACGGCGTTCCGTTTACCCTCCTGAACCCACCGATTCCATATTCTGCTAACAGTCATTGGATCTCGACCAACGCGAGCAGCAGTGTCGCGATACGATAAACCGCAATCGCGATAAGCTACAATACGACCTTTATGAAAGTCGGAAGCGTGATGGTACGCATTTCTCCTCCTTGCACGAGGCATCACAACAATGTTTCTCCAGGCAACGCCGGTCAACTGCTGTTTGTGTATGAGAAATCGGTTGGAAACATTCCTCATGTCAGCACGCTGAAGGTGTCGCCACCGGCGCCAACCTTGTATGAATGCTCTGTAAAGCTAATCATTTGCATATCACAGCATCTTCTTCCTGTCGGTTAAATTTCGCGTCTGTAGCACGTCATCTTCGTGGTGTACCAATTTTAATGGTCAGTAGTGTAGTAAAAATGGCAGCAATAAGTCTTTGAGCAAGATCCTGAACGTAGGCTTTCCAAGACAGTTTACTATCTATCTGAACACCTAGAAGTCTGTATTGTTCAGTTTCACTAATCATATGCATATTCAGTGAAATTAAAACGTCAGGTTTTGTTGAATTGTATTTTAGAAACTGTAAAAACTGAGTCTTAGAATTAGTTTATTTTCTACAAGCCATGAACTTATGTCATGAACTGCAGAATTTGAAACCGAGCCAATATTGCACACCACATCCTTTACTACCAAGCTAATGTCATCAGCAAACAGAAATATTTTAGAGTTACTCTTAATACTAGAGAGCATATCATTTATATAAATAAGGAACATTGAGCCCTGGGGCACCCGCCACTTGACCGTACCCCACTGAAACCCCACATCACAGCCATTCTCAACATTGTGATCAATGACCTTTTATTGTCTGTTGCGAAAGTAAGAGGTGAACAAATTGTGTGCTACTCCCAGTATTCCGTAATGGTCCAACTTCTGAAGCAATATTTTGTGATCAACACAATCAAACACCTTAGTTAAATCAAAAAATATGCCTAGCGTTAGAATTATTTTGTTTAACCTATTCAGAACCTCACAGAAATAAGAGAATATAGCATTTTCACTTGTTAAACGACTTCTAAAGAGGATTTGATAGCAAATCGTGTAATGTAAAATCATCAATTATCCTTACATTCACGGCCTTTTCAATAACTTTAACAAAGACTAAAGGCATAGAAATAGGTCTAAAATTGTCAACATCATCCCTTTATCCCTTTTCATAAAGCAGCTTTAACACTGAGTACTTTAATTGTTCATGGAACCGACCATTCCTAAGGGAAAAATTACAAATATGACTAAATACAGGGCTAACATGTGCAGCACAGTACTTTAATATTCTGCTAGGCACTCCATCATAGCCATGAGAGTCCTTAGTCTTCAGAGATTTAATTATTCACTCAATCTCCCCCTTGTCTGTATAACAGAGGAGTATTTCAGACATCAATCCCGGAAAGGCATTTGCAAAGAAAGTTATATAATTCCCTGTAGAAATTAAATTTTTATTTAATTCACCAGCAATGCTCAGAAAATGACTGTTAAGTACTGTACATATATCTGATTTATCAGATATTTTTGCTATGAACTGACTTTATATTGTCGACTCTGTGCTGCTGACCACACACTTCCTTCACAACTGACCACATGGTTTTAATTTTATCCTGTGAATTACCTATTCTGTTTCATACCTCATACTCTTTGACTTCCTAATAACATTTCTAAGCACGTTACAGTACTGTTTGTAATGGGCTACTATAGCTTGATTGTGAATACTTCTAACATTTTGATATGATTCCCACTTTGTTCTACATGATATCCTTCTCCCACAAGCCAGCCACCCGGGCTGCATATTACTGCTTATACCCCGTTTAGAATGTTAAAATGGAAATCAACTCCCAAAGAGCATGAGAAATGTTTTAAGGAAAGCATTATATTTGTCATTTGTGTTATCGGCACTATAAAAATCCTGTCACTCTTGTTCTTTGAAGAGGTTTAAGAAACTCTCTATTGCTGTTGGATTAACTTTCCTACATAGTTTGTCCTACCCCCATGAACCATGGACCTTGCCGTTGGTGGAGAGGCTTGCGTGCCTCAGCGATACAGATGGCCCTACCGTAGGTGCAACCACAACGGAGGGGTATCTGTTGAGAGGCCAGACAAACGTGTGGTTCCTGAAGACGGGCAGCAGCCTTTTCAGTAGTTTCAGGGGCAACAGCCTGGATGATTGACTGATCTGGCCTTATAACACTAACCAAAACGGCCTTGCTGTGCTGGTACTGCGAACGGCTGAAAGCAAGGGGAAACTACAGCCGTAATTTTTCCCGAGGGCATGCAGCTTTACTGTATGGTTAAATGATGATTGCGTCCTCTTGGGTAAAATATTCTGGAGGTAAAATAGTCCCCCATTCGGATCTCCGGGCGGGGATTACTCAAGAGGACGTCGTTATCAGGAGAAAGAAAACTGGCGTTCGACGGATCGGATTGTGGAATGTCTGATCCCTTAATCCGGCAGGTAGGTTAGAAAATTTAAAAAGGGAAATGGATAGGTTAAAGTTAGATATAGTGGGAATTAGTGAAGTTCGGTGTCAGGAGAAACAGGACTTTTGGTCAGGTGAAGACAGGGTTATAAACACAAAATCAAATAGGGGTTTAATAATGAATAAAAAAATAGGAGTCGTGGTAACCTTCTACCAACAGCATAGTGAATGCATTATAGTGGCCAAGGTGGACACGAAGCCCATGCCTACTACAGTAGTACAAGTTTATATGCCAACTAGCTCTGCAGATGATGAAGAAATTGATGAAATGCAAGATGAAATAAAAGAAATTATTCAGGTAGTGAAGGGAGACGAAAATTTAATAGTCATGGGTGACTGGAATTCGGGAGTGGGAAAAGGGAGAGAAGGAAACATAGTGGGTGAATATGGATTGGGGGGAAGAAATGAAAGAGGAAGCCATCTGGTAGAATTTTGCACATAGCTAACACTTGGTTCAAGAATCATAAAAGAAGGTTGTATACATGGAAGAATCCTGGAGATACTAGAAGGTATCAGACAGATTATATAATGGTAAGACAGAGATTTAGGAACCAGGTTTTAAATTGGAAGACCTTTCCAGGGGCAGATGTGGACTCTGACCACAATCTATTGGTTATGAACTGTAGATTAAAACTGAAGAAACTGCAAAAAGGTGGGAATTTAAGGAGATGGGACCTGGATAACTGACTAAACCAGAGGTTGTACAGAGTTTCAGGGTGAGCATAAGGGAACAATTGACAGGAATGGGGGAAAGAAATACAGTAGAAGAAGAATGGATAGCTCTGAGGGATGAAGTAGTGAAGGCAGCAGAGGATCAAGTAGGTAAAAAGACGAGGACTAGTAGAAATCCTTGGGTAACAGAAGAAATATTGAATTTAATTGATGAAAGGAGAAAATATAAAAATGCAGTAAATGAAGCAGGCAAAAAGGAATACAAACGTCTCAAAAATGAGATCGACAGGAAGTGCAAAATGGCTAAGCAGGGATGGCTAGAGGACAAATGTAAGGATGTAGAGGCTTATCTCACTAGGGGTAAGATAGATACTGCCTACAGGAAAGTTAAAGAGACCTTTGGAGAAAAGAGAGCCACTTTTATGAATATCAAGATCTCAGATGGAAACCCAGTTCTAAGCAAAGAAGGGAAAGCAGAAAGGTGGAAGGAGTATATAGACGGTCTATACAAGTGCGATGTACTTGAGGACAATATTATGGAAATGGAAGAGGATGAAGATGAAATGGGAGATACGACACTGCGTGAAGAGTTTGACAGAGCACTGAAAGACCTGAGTCGAAACAAGGACCCAGGAGTAGACAACATTCCATTAGAACTACTGACGGCCTTGGGAGAGCCAGTCCTGACAAAACTCTACCATCTGGTGAGCAAGATGTATGAAATAGGCAAAATACCCACATACTTCAAGAAGAATATAATAATTCCAATCCCAAAGAAACCAGGTGTTGACAGATGTGAGAATTACCCAACTATCAGTTTAATAAGTCACAGCTGCAAAATACTAACGCGAATTCTTTGCAGACGAATGGAAAAACTGGAAGAAGCCGACCTCGGCGAAAATCAGTTTTGATTCCGCAGAAATGTTGGAACACGTGAGGCAATACTGACCCTACGACTTATCTTAGAAGCTAGATTAAGGAAAGGCAAAACTACGTTTCTAGCATTTGTAGACTTAGAGAAAGCTTTTGACAACGTGGACTGGAACTCTCTCTTTCAAATTCTGAAGGTGGGATGGGAAAATGCAGGGAGCTAAACGCTATTTACAATTTTTACAGAAACCAGATGGCATTTATAAGAGTCGAGGGGCATGAAAGGGAAGCAGTGGTTGGGAAGGGAGTGAGACAAGGTTGTAGCCTCTCCCCGATGTTATTCAATCTGTATATTGAGCAAGCAGTAAAGGAAACAAAAGAAAAATTCGGAGTAGGTCTTAAAGTCCATGGAGAGGAAATAAAAACATTGAGGTTCGCCGATGACATTGTAATTCTGCCAGAGACAGCAAAGGACTTGGAAGAGCTGTTGAACGGAATGGACAGTGTCTTGAAAGGAGAATATAAGATGAACATCAACAAAAGCAAAAGGCGGATAATGGAATGTAGTCGAATTAAGTCGGGTGATGCTGAGGCAATTAGATTAGGAAATGAGACACTTAAAGTAGTAGAGGAGTTTTGCTATTTGGGGAGCAAAATAACTGATGATGGTCGAAGTAGAGAGGATATGAAATGTAGACTGGCAATGGCAAGGAAAGCGTTTCTGAAGACGAGAAATTTGTTAACATCAGGTATAGATTTAAGTGTGAGGAAGTCGTTTCTGAAAGTATCTGTATGGAGTGTAGCCATGTATGGAATTGAAACATGGACGATAAATAGTTTGGACAAGAAGAGAATAGAAGCTTTTGAAATGTGGTGCTACAGAAGAATGCTGAAAATTAGATGGGTAGATCACATAACTAATGGGGAGGTATTGAATAGAATTGGGGAGAAGAGGAGTTTGTGGCACAACTTGACAAGAAGAAGGGACCGGTTGGTAGGACATGTTCTGAGGCATCAAGGGATCACCAATTTAGTATTGGAAGGCGGCGTGGAGGGTAAAAATCGTAGAGGGAGACCAAGAGATGAATACACTAAGCAGATTCAGAAGGATGTAGGTTGCAGTACGTACTGGGAGATGAAGAAGCTTGCACAGGATAGAGTAGCATGGAGAGCTGCGTGAAACCAGTCTCAGGACTGAAGACAACAACAACAACAACAACAACAACAATATAGTTTGTAATTATATGTGACATTTGTTTGAGTACAAGAGCCTTTTACTGTTAAAATTTGTGCATCACAGTCTGAAAAGCCATTCACCTGTTTACTAACAGAATGCCCATCTAGTAATGAAGAATGAATAAAAGTACTGTCTATGGCTGTGCTATTGTTCCCCTACACCCTAGATGGAAAAAAGACAGTCTGCATCAATTCATATGAATGTAGGAGATTTACAAACATCCTTTTTCTTGTACCATCATATACAAAATTCATATTGAAGTCACCACATATAACTAATTTATGGTACTTTCTATAAAGCGAATCAAAAACCTCTCTAGCTTGGACAGAAATGCTCTGAAGTCAGTTTCAGTGGTACAACAATTAGAAGTTTAGTTTCACTAAATTCAACTACCCCTGCACAACATTCAAATATTTGTATAGTGCAGTGTTGTGATACATCTATGGACTAAAATTGAATACTGTTTTTTATGTACATAGCCACTCCTCCACCCCGCAAGAAACTCCTTGGAAACGGCCAGCTAATCTGTATCCTGGTAAAGGAAGCCTCTGAATTTTCAAGTTGTTTAAGTGGTGCTCCGAGATACCAATAATTTCAGCGTCAACATCTATAAGCAGTTCACTAACTTTATCTCTAATACCTCTTATATTTTGATGAATTATACGAATTCCCTTTCTACTAGGAAACAGGACATCCCTTGAAGGTGAGCCCTTAGTTAGAGGGTCTTCCTTTAAGCAGGTATACCTATGAACTGACTTCAGTCTAAAAAAGGTGCAGCTCTAACACCAAATACTACAGGAACTTTCCATGAGTGATCCCATCCCCACCCACTACACTGTCACCTATAAGCTTTGTCTGCCCCCCTCCCATACCTATTCAGGTGCCGGCGATACCTAGTGAAACCCAACCTATTGATAGACCCAACTGGTACCACTGAAACTGAGGCCGGCCGCGGTGGTCTCGCGGTTGTAGGCGCGCAGTCCGGAACCGTGCGACTGCTACGGTCGCAGGTTCGAATCCTGCCTCGGGCATGGATGTGTGTGATGTCCTTAGGTTAGTTAGGTTTAAGTAGTTCTAAGTTCTAGGGGACTAATGACCACAGCAGTTGAGTCCCATAGTGCTCAGAGCCATTTGAACCATTTTTGAACTGAAACTGAAATCTGATCCATGCCCTCTGCCATAAGCGCCATCCCCAGCCCCATGTTAATGCGCCTAACAGCTGCATCAAGATGAGGCTGATTATGACGCTGAAACAGTTGCACGAAATGCACTTTAGTGCCATCAGTTTGAATAGCTATCTTTACCAGGAGACCACTTACATCATAATCAAAATATCCACGGGTGTACTGCCGGTCTACAGTGTCCAACGGGCACAATATTTCGGCGATCATACATGTCGCCATCATCAGGTGAACTGACGGACTGAGCTCCTGTGAACGTGCCGGCACGGAGATCCGTACACTATGGCTGCTCAGGTGGAACTGGGTTCGGTCGCGGCGGCGGCGGATTTAAATACCCTCCGCCCGCGGCGCGCTCACTCCGCCGTCCGCGCCCCGCGCCACGGTCGCGCGGTGGAACAGATTGCGACGGCGTCTGAGATGACGTCGGTGTGATGGCTCCGTCCGCCGTGGTCGTCACAACTATACATTTGCTCGATTTACTCTTGATTAACCCAATCGCTGGTTCCCAAGCCTTGCTAAGATTATAGCCACAGTCACGATTTATGAGGTCGTCATTGGTGCGAATTTCGATGGCCTCTCTAACAACGCTGTCCCAGTATCTCGACGTCTGTACCAGAATCCTCGTGCGTTCATACTCCATAGCGTGATTTTCCGACAAACAATGTTCAGCGACCGCCGACTTGCTCGGATACATCAGTCGAGTGTGCCTCTGGTGTTCACGGCATCGATCCTCGATGGTACGCATCGTCCGACCAATATACGACTTGCCACATTGACACGGAATCTGGTACACGCCGGCCTTCCTCAAACCGAGGTCATCTTTGGCGCTCCCCACCAGTGCACGGGTTTTATTCGGAGGACAAAACACCGTTCCGACCCGGTGTTTCTTCAAAATGCGGGCGATCTTTCCCGAGAGTGCGCCTGTATATGGGATAAACGCAGTGCCTACCTCCTCCCTCGTGACTTCATCCATATCCACAGGTTGTGCTGTAGTGGTTGCGCGGAGAGCACGTTGAATCTGCCACTCTGAGTACCCATTTCTTCGAAACACAGTTCTCAGATGTTCCCATTCCTGGGGTAGACTCTCTGCGTCAGAGATAGTGCGCGCCCTATGTACTAGAGTTTTAAGTACCCCATTCCTCTGTGAAGGGTGGTGGCAGCTGTCTGCGTGCAAATACAGATCAGTGTGCGTTGTCTTCCGATACACCCCATGACCTAGGGTGCCGTCAGGCCTTCTCTTGACCAAGACGTCAAGGAAAGGTAGTTTACCCTCCGTTTCAGTCTCCATAGTGAATTTGATGTTGGGGTGTATGGAGTTTAGATGTGTAAGGAAGTCAAGGAGTTTATCCGTACCATGTGGCCAGATGACGAAAGTGTCGTCCACGTAACGCAAAAAGCAAGTAGGTTTCCATTCGGATGACGACAGGGCTTCCTCCTCGAAGTTCTCCATGTACAAATTCGCTACCACCGGTGAGGGTGGGCTACCCATGGCGACTCCCTCCGTCTGTTCGTAGTATTCTCCATTAAAAAGAAAATACGTGGAAGTCAAGACATGCCTAAAAAGTTCAGTGGTCTTCTCGTCAAACTTCTGACTAATCAATTCTAGTGACTCTCGCAGGGGTACCCTCGTGAACAAGGAAACGACGTCAAAACTCACCATGATATCTGACTCACCCAACGTGAAGCTATCAAGGCGTTTAACAAAATCCACGGAATTACGGATGTGATGAGGGCATTTACCCACGTAAGGACTTAATATTCCCGTCAGGTATTTGGCCAACAAATATGTAGGTGCCCTGATGTTGCTGACAATGGGGCGTAATGGTACCCCCTCTTTGTGAACCTTCGGGAGTCCATATAGTCTAGGCGGTACCGGACCTTGGGGTAACAATTTGTTACCCCAAGGTCCGGTACCGCCTAGACTATATGGACTCCCGAAGGTTCACAAAGAGGGGGTACCATTACGCCCCATTGTCAGCAACATCAGGGCACCTACATATTTGTTGGCCAAATACCTGACGGGAATATTAAGTCCTTACGTGGGTAAATGCCCTCATCACATCCGTAATTCCGTGGATTTTGTTAAACGCCTTGATAGCTTCACGTTGGGTGAGTCAGATATCATGGTGAGTTTTGACGTCGTTTCCTTGTTCACGAGGGTACCCCTGCGAGAGTCACTAGAATTGATTAGTCAGAAGTTTGACGAGAAGACCACTGAACTTTTTAGGCATGTCTTGACTTCCACGTATTTTCTTTTTAATGGAGAATACTACGAACAGACGGAGGGAGTCGCCATGGGTAGCCCACCCTCACCGGTGGTAGCGAATTTGTACATGGAGAACTTCGAGGAGGAAGCCCTGTCGTCATCCGAATGGAAACCTACTTGCTTTTTGCGTTACGTGGACGACACTTTCGTCATCTGGCCACATGGTACGGATAAACTCCTTGACTTCCTTACACATCTAAACTCCATACACCCCAACATCAAATTCACTATGGAGACTGAAACGGAGGGTAAACTACCTTTCCTTGACGTCTTGGTCAAGAGAAGGCCTGACGGCACCCTAGTTCATGGGGTGTATCGGAAGACAACGCACACTGATCTGTATTTGCACGCAGACAGCTGCCACCACCCTTCACAGAGGAATGGGGTACTTAAAACTCTAGTACATAGGGCGCGCACTATCTCTGACGCAGAGAGTCTACCCCAGGAATGGGAACATCTGAGAACTGTATTTCGAAGAAATGGGTACTCAGAGTGGCAGATTCAACGTGCTCTCCGCGCAACCACTACAGCACAACCTGTGGATATGGATGAAGTCACGAGGGAGGAGGTAGGCACTGCGTTTATCCCATATACAGGCGCACTCTCGGGAAAGATCGCCCGCATTTTGAAGAAACACCGGGTCGGAACGGTGTTTTGTCCTCCGAATAAAACTCGTGCACTGGTGGGGAGCGCCAAAGATGACCTCGGTTTGAGGAAGGCCGGCGTGTACCAGATTCCGTGTCAATGTGGCAAGTCGTATATTGGTCAGACGATGCGTACCATCGAGGATCGATGCCGTGAACACCAGAGGCACACTCGACTGATGTATCCGAGCAAGTCGGCGGTCGCTGAACATTGTTTGTCGGAAAATCACGCTATGGAGTATGAACGCACGAGGATTCTGGTACCGACGTCGAGATACTGGGACAGCGTTGTTAGAGAGGTCATCGAAATTCGCACCAATGACGACCTCATAAATCGTGACTGTGGCTATAATCTTAGCAAGGCTTGGGAACCAGCGATTGGGTTAATCAAGAGTAAATCGAGCAAATGTATAGTTGTGACGACCACGGCGGACGGAGCCATCACACCGACGTCATCTCAGACGCCGTCGCAATCTGTTCCACCGCGCGACCGTGGCGCGGGGCGCGGACGGCGGAGTGAGCGCGCCGCGGGCGGAGGGTATTTAAATCCGCATAGTGTACGGATCTCCGTGCCGGCACGTTCACAGGAGCTCAGTCCGTCAGTTCACCTGATGATGGCGACATGTATGATCGCCGAAATATTGTGCCCGTTGGACACTGTAGACCGGCAGTACACCCGTGGATATTTTGATTATCAAATACGCCGGGAGAAACTCAAGAATCACACTTACATCATATTTCCTGTCCCTATCAAGACTGTTCCCTGCTCCACCCACTATCAGTACCTTATCCTTCTTCGTAAAAATCATACATTACTCTCCTATGTTGTCAGTCACCTAAGCCAACCCTGCACTACTTTCTACTAACCACATTTATCATTTTTAAATATCTTTAACAATCACAAATATGATATTAATTATATATCATTTGAAGAAGATATTGCTAATAGTGATTTTTTTGTCATTAAATTATGATTTTTAACATCAGTCACGATATAGTGATTAATTTGATATCATTTATTTATAGATATGTTGTAGTCACTGACAAACGCAGAAATTGCCGCAACTTTAGAAAGTGACACTGTGATTTTGAATAGGCTGACGTTGAAGATGATAAGGAAACTACGTCAGAAGCACCTGTTCGAAAAAGAGGTTTTGGAGAAGAAGATCTAGGTGAAACTTTGAATATAGACTACTCAGATATGCCTGTTGAAATCCACACATTGAATGACGATGAAGGGGAAGAATTAGATGAGACACCCCTCGTTATAAAACTTGAAACATAAAATCCAAGTGAACTTCCTGTACACCTGGTAAAGAGCAGACATTGGCGACACAGAAAAATGGAATCAATAGAGGTGACCTATAAATCCACATTTTCTGAAGATCCAAATGACTACTTAAGCCCACTGAATTACTCTGCAAAATTTATTTATAGCAGCATCATTCAGAATGAAGTCGATCAAACAAATCTATATGCTACACAAAAAGAAAACAGAGAAGTCCATCGATCCTTCTACAGTTAAAATGTCATAGTCTTATGGAATCCACATTATTGCTTGAGTTTTTCCAATGCCGAAGTATAGGATGCACCAGGCCATCTCTACCCATTGTGAGTCTACAGCACGAACTATGTGATGTGATCGCCTTTGTAAACAAGAATGGTGGCGTGGTTCCCAAAGGACACAATGACTATGAGAAATTGCCCAGAATTAGAGCTTTTGTCGATTCTCCGCAAATTGAGCCAGAGGGGTGGAATTGAGAAAGATGATGAGATGATGATCCCACTCAAGTCTCATACCTCTATGCACATAGGAGCAAGCCACACTGATAAGAAGTGAAATTATTTGTAATGGGTAGAGTAAGTGGGATTGTGTATGATTTCGAAATTTGTGTGGGTAACGGGACAAAAGTAAAAGATGGCTGTTTGGGTATGAGTGGTGATGTCGTCATGAGGCTCGTAGATCGTTTGCATTAAACATCAGAATCACAAATTATTTGTTGACAACTGGTTTGTTGTTTGTGATCTGGCTGTGGAACTAAAAAAATTGGTAATACACAAGGTGGAAACACTGAGTATGGTGGAAACCCTACGAAAGAATAAACTGCAAGGATGCTCTTTGCAGACAGATGATTCTTCGAAACAAACTGGTCGAGGATCTTGTGATTGCAGAGTGGAGGGAAACGAAAACATCAAGCTGCTAAAATGGTTTGACAATAAGGGAGTGCAACTTATTTCTTCATATAAAGGTCAAGAGGCCATTGAAGATGCAGGATGATGGTCAGTTACTGCTAAGCAATATGTGAACTTCTCTCAGCCTGCCGTAATAAAAAAGTACAAAAATTTTATAGGAGGGAGGGTGGTGATTTGCATGGCAAGCTCGTTCAACTCTATAGAACAAATATCTCACAGAATATTTTACCCAGTCAAAATGTCAAGTCAGTGCATGGGTACTGTACAGAAGACATTGTGCTCAGAAAAATGTTAAATACACACCATATACATCTACATGGATACTCTGAAAATCTCATTTAAGTGCCTGGCAGAGGGTTCACTGAACCACCTTCACATTAATTCTCTATTATTCCATTCTCGAACAGTGCGTGGAAAAAGATGAACACCTATATCTTTCTGTGCAAACTCTGATTTCCCTTATTTTATTATGATGATCGTTTCTCCCTATGTAGGTCAGCGTCAGCAAAAGCGTTTCGCGTTTGGAGAAGAAAGTTAGTGATTGATATTTCGTGATAAGTTCCCGCTGCAACAAGAAACGCCTTTGTTTTAATGTTGTCCTCCCCAAATCATGCATCATGTCCGTGACACCCTCTTCCCTATTTCGCTGTAACACAAAACGTACTGTCCATCTTTGAACTTCCTCGATGTATTCCGTTAATCCTAACTGTTAAGGATCCCACACCGCATGGCAATACTCCGAAAGAGGACGGACAAGCATAGCGTAGGCAGTCTCTTTAGTAGAACTGTTGCATCTTCTAAGTGATCTGCCAGTAAAACGCAGTCTTTGGTTTGCCTTCCCCACATTTTCTACGTGTTATTTCCAAAATAAGTTGTTCTTAATTGTGGATATTTAGTTGAATTTATTACCTTTAGACTTGACTGATATATCGTGCAATCGAAATTTAACAGATTCCTTTTAGCACTCATGTGGATGATCTCACACTTTTAATTATTTAGGGTCAACTGTCAATTTTCGCACCATACAGATATCATATCTTAATCGTTTTTCAATTTGTTTTGTTCTTCTGACGACTTTATTAGGGGTAAATGACAGTATCATCTGCAAACAACCTTAGACTGCGGCTCAGATTGTCTCCTAAATCGTTTATATAGATAAGGAACAGCGGAGAGCATGTAACACTACCTTGGCGAACACCAGAAATAACTTTTGTTTCGATGACTTTCCATCAGTTACTACGAACTGTGACCTCTCTGATAGGAAATCATGTATCCAGTCGCATAACTGAGACGATATTCCATAAGCACGTCATTTGATTACAAACCGCTTGTGAGGTATGGTGTCGGAAGCCTTCTGGAAATCTAGAAATATGGAATGAATTTGAAATCCCTTGTCGATAGCATTCAACACTGTGTGAGTAAAGAGGTAGTTATGTTTCATAAGAACAATGTTTTCTGAATCCGTGTTGACTATGTATCAATAGACCATTCTCTTCGAGGTAATTCATAATGTTCAAACACAAGACATGTTCCAAACTACTGCTGCATATCGACGTTAATGATATGGAGTAATTTAGTGAATTACTCCTATTGCCTTGCTTGAAAACTGGTGTAACCTGTGCAACTTTACAGTATTTGGGTACGGTTCTTTCGTCGAGTGGGCAGTTGTATATCATTGTTAAGTAAGGAATTATTGCATCAGCATACTCTGAAAGGAACCTAGCTGGTATACAGTCTGGACCAGAAGACTTGCTTTTATTAATTGATTAAAGTTGCGTCACTAGCCCAAGGATATATACTTCTGACAAACAGGGCGACGATATTGGGATCACAGATTTACTTCAAACTTTGTACACCTTAATAGGCCATTAAAAAAAAAAAAAAGATAGCGTGTAAGTAGTAAGGTGCACTACTCTGGCAATTCCGAGAAAATCGCAAGAGAAGGTTTACACATCTATTATGTAACTGCTGTATCTGTGCATAACAGTTGGCTCTAAGCTGTGGTAGCATGTGGAACTACCCCGCGCGCCGACCAGCACTACTGTCTCGGCATTGTTTACTTCCACGTCGCGGTACTCGTGTTTATAGGGTCCACTACTGCCACACCTCATGGAGCACTCTTACCACCATGCGACGATCAAAGTAACGTTTCAGGCCAAACATCCACGACCAAGAGCCTTTGAAGTTGAACAGTTCATACGAGAGGATCTGCATTTGAACCCCCTGGATGTGAAATAGAAAACATTTTTCCATCACAGGAAGTGTTGTATACATCAAGATGTCGATGGAGGGGCTGGCTGTACGTTGAAGTTGAGCGACGACATGACTCCGGACTAAAATTTAAACACTCTGATGGACACACAGGTGCAGTGACAGTGGGCCATGTGGGATTCAGTCTCCAAACTTTGCGGGTATTTGAGCTCCCATCTGAGGTGCCTCAAGAAGTGGTCATTGCCACTTTCCAGCCATATGGAAACGTCTTGGGGACCTCATGATGAAGTGCAAACATTTACGATCTACCTAGTGTTAAATGGCGCCTGGCAGATCAAAATTGAGTTGACAAAACATGTTCCATCGTATCTGTGCAGGCGATCGTCATGTGTAATGGCTAGCCATGAATGTGCTACAGATGTGACCAGGCAGGACATGTCTGGTTTGAATGTTTACGCTGATGTTTGATACAGGCACTGTTGAGTAAGTGACCCCAACTTCGATGTTCACGTCCTTCCCTAGCCATCACCTACATGATGGTAGCATAGAACCATGACACAGCACTTCAGGATACACCTTAAGCCTCGTCAACACCATCCACCCCACCACAACACGGCGATGAGACCAGCGTGGCATGGCCCTCAGTGCTCACACCAGGACCATCCAATCCCAGGACTATGACAGATGAACCTGCTCAAACCATGGACATCGAATTAGATGTCGTGCTGACTGCTGCCTTTATCCACACAAGTACAGACACCTTCCAATGATGCCCTCCTTCAGATGGCCTCACAAGATGATGACCATATGTCTGATAGTGACCTTCCTTTTTGCATCCAGTCACGTGGTATGAACCTTCCTGACACCCCTCCTGTGATGGGTCCTCTCTCAATCCAGAAAATGAACTCATGTTTACAGTACATGAGGATGACAGATCCCCCACAGCTATTGTCACACCAGCTGCTTCCCACGCTCTAACAGTAAACGACTGTCACATGTCTTTGATGTCAGCACCCTTGGCCAAAGACGTTTAAGGAGTGGATCAGACCACCATTGTGTCCGAGTGAGAGAACTCCATGGAGGCGCCTCAGCCGGCACCCTGCCAGTAATTATGACCACTGTGGCACACCTGGTGGGTCTACACCCGCAGGATGCTTCCATCAAACATTCTTCATTGGCTGCAAGGGACTGTACACAGCAATATCGTGTCACCATAATGAATCTTATCACCATCCAAGCACCTCACAAACTGCCCATATTCGACGATACCATCTACTCTGCAGATGTGGATATTGTACTCCAACAGGAAGCGTTTGTCGCTGACTTCTAAGTGGCCACCACGTACACCGACTATGTTTCCCATGCCTCTAACACTGGTAGTGGCGTCGCCATCCTCCTACGGAACGGGCTCCCAGCAGAGGATGTCGCATACCTCCCCAATGCACAGGGTATGGCCCTTACAATATTTGGCATGCATATCACTAACATCTATGCACTGTCTGGCTTTAGTCGCCGTCATGACCGACATACAATCTTCGCCGAGGAAGTCACACTGCTCTTCACAGGCCCGCAAGACGATTTGGTGCTCGACGGGGACTTCAACTCGACACAAGGGCCCACTAATCAACTCCCACGGCCTTTACCTTGTGTGGCTCTCACGATGGTTGTCAATCGCCTGCAATTCATTGACACCTGGAAAAAGCTCCATGGAATCCAACCAGGTTACACATTTTACACCGCTCACTCATCAAGCCACATAGACCAAATCTACCTCACCTGCCCACTTGATGACGGCATCCACCATGCAGAAGTCTGGCCGATGGCTTTTGCAGACCATGAAGCATACAACTGCAATGTCACTCTTGCCTGACAGTGTGTGTGGCATAGTTGTGGTCTATGGAAATTCAGTGTCACCCATTTGACCTCCCAAGACTGTTGCCATATGGTCAAAGATGCATCAAAAGGATGATGGTGTTGTCGTGACACATATGACTCCACCTTATTTTGGTGGCTCTCCTGTGCAAAGCTGACCCTCCATAAAACATTGATGAGCTATGGTAAGGAAGCCAAGGCATGGTATACTAATACCTTGCAGTTTTATTATTCTATTTTTCATGACTGTACAACGATGTCTTTCTCATCAGCAAGACACAAGGCAGGCAGTGGTACACTGAACAAAGGTGCAGATCTCCTTGATCATGCACTGTCACCTGGAACATACTGTAGTCCATACTCAGATCTCTAATTGTGCGCCTCAAGAACATCTGTCGATGTACCACCTCCACCAGGAAAAACAATGACAATACCTTGCTGGTGAGAAAGGCATCGTTGTACAGTCATGAAAAATGGAATAATAAAACTGCAAGGTATTAGTACACCATGCCTTGGCTTCCTTACCATAGCTCATCAATGTTTTATGGAGGGTCAGCTTTGCACAGGAGAGCCACTAAAATAAGGTGGAGTCATATGTGTCACGACAACACGATAATCCTGCCAACATCCTCGCTGATGTGGAAGGACACTGGCATAAGACTCAACAAACCATTGGCCATGCTCTCCACAATCATTTCGCTGGGTTGTATGCAACCATATCACATTCCATGGAAGTGATCACACACGACTTACTACGAGCACTATCCAGGTGGCGGTAGCACATGAACTCCATGAAGACATGACCACAGATGAAGTTCTCAGCGCTATCAAGGAAGGATCTGATAACAGATCCCCGGGATCTGATGGTATCACCATAGAATTTTACAAAAGTCTTAACTCTTTGTTGACTTCCACATGGATGACCATCGCACATGAGCTGATGTTCACAATTACAGTGGTCCCTAAAACCCTTCTCGACGGCATCATTATATACCATTTCACAAACTGCACAGGCCATCGAGTGTCCATGATTATCAACCAGTCACGTTGCTCAACAGTGATATGAAAATATTTACATGACTGCTGGCATCGTGACTCAAGAAGGTCACATTTTATGTTACCTCCAGTGACTAGACTTCCCTAGGAGGCGACAACAATATCTGTATGGCCCTTTGACATTACTGAGACATGATAGCATTTGCTCATCACCAACATCTCCCTGATGCCTTGGCATCGCTGCACTTTAGCTAGACCTTCGACCATGTAGACCATTCCTATTTGCAGGTAGTTCTTCAACACATGGGTTTCCCCGTTGGTCTTGTCACAGTAATTTTGCGCCTATTGAATGGCGCGACCTCCAGAATCATGTACAATTGCTGACTCATGCAGCCTCTGGTCATTGCATCATCTATCTCGCAAGTCTGCCCTTGCCCCCTTTCCACGATTTTATATGCTTTCGCTTTGGAACCCCTGCTCCAGGGACTGTGCCAATGTTTGGAAGGTATGACGTTCCATGATCACCATTTCTGTTGCATGGCCTGTGCAGACGACCTTGTCTTTTATCTGTGCAGTGAGGATGAAGTTCAAGCAGCTCTGACATGGGTGGCGACTTACAGCAGCTCTCTCAGCATGTCCAAATTCTACATCTACATCTACATCTATACTCCGCGAGCCACCTTACGGTGTGTGGCGGAGGGTACTTATTGTACCACTATCTGATCCCCCCTTCCCTGTTCCATTCACGAATTGTGCATGGGAAGAACGACTGCTTGTAAGTCTCCGTATTTGCTCTAATTTCTCGGATCTTTTCGTTGTGATCATTACGCGAGATATATGTGGGCGGTAGTAATATGTTGCCCATCTCTTCCCGGAATGTGCTCTCTCGTAATTTCGATAATAAACCTCTCCGTATTGCGTAACGCCTTTCTTGAAGTGTCCGCCACTGGAGCTTGTTCAGCATCTCCGTAACACTCTCGCGCTGACTAAATGTCCCCATGACGAATCGCGCTGCTTTTCGCTGGATCATGTCTATCTCTTCTATTAATCCAACCTGGTAAGGGTCCCATACTGATGAGCAATACTCAAGAATCGGACGAACAAGCGTTTTGTAAGCTACTTCTTTCGTCGATGAGTCACATTTTCTTAGAATTCTTCCTATGAATCTCAACCTGGCGCCTGCTCATCGGAGAGGGCCTACCGGAGAGAAGCATTGTATCCCTTAGTGTCGCTGCCATCATTCGATGTCTTGGCACTGAATTCACAGTCGATCTCTGTCAATCAGTGGCGATTAATGGTAGACATTTGCTGCAGACCATCAGAGTTAGCCTTGCAGACCACCAGCTACAAGCCTTCGACATTCTCCAATGCACCCAATATTGGAACATCTATCATGCCTCCTGTATATGACATGTGGCTCAGGTACTACCGATCCCAACTATCCTTGCCCAACTTCTGTTGATGGCATTGGGCTCCTTCATCAGCTCAGGGATGCTATTCAGAGTGTAGCATGACTCTCTTGCACTCCCATGGGACCGTGGTGGGGTGGGACTTATGCATGTACCAACCAGAGACACAGTACTGTATGTCAGCTCCCTGCTAAAACTCTGGCATCGTCACCTGCAGAACCTCACTGGACTCCTGTTCCAATACTTTGCGCCTGACTCTTTGTCCACCCCAGTTTTAGTATCTACCATCCCCCCCCCCCTTTATCATATCTGACGATTTTTTTCTGGACTTCAGTCATGTCTACCAGTCTTTACCGCTTACAAGTTTGTTTCAGGTGAAAACAGTTTACCAAGTGTTACAACAGTGTCACCCGCCCAAACCCATCGAAATTAAGCATCCCAGAATGTGTGGCAGCACATATGGAAAGCGGTCCATAACCACTATATCAGATCCGATGTCCAATCAGAGTGGTACACCACAGTGAATGGCAAACAAGTTAACTGACATCGCCTGCACCGCATCCATCTCACCGACTCGCCCCTCTGCACCTGCTGTGGAGTGGAAAACACAGACAACCACTGATTCCAGTGTGGTCCAGCTTCTGATGACTGGAACTTGAACAGTGTATTTTGGCGTTCCTTACACACCAAACACCCACCCAGATCGATATCCACACACTTTTATTCCTGGAGGGGAGTTTTTACCTCACCACTAGAACTCACTCTGTGAACTGGATCTGTGGTCACACGATGTTTAATTCTGAGCATAAGTCAGTGCTAGGATATTGGAATTATCTCAACGAACGACCCTGCATCTTAACATACAATCCACAAAATCTGCAATACTTCTCCAGTTTCTTCGGGAGCACCTGGAATGTCCAAGCCATGAGAAGCTGAAAACTGATCTGAACCTACACAAACCAAACAGAACTGATAATGGAATTTGCCCCACTCAACGAGAAGACACCCCTGGATGTGCTGGCCGTTGCAGGACTCGTCAGTCAAGGTGTTCATATATAGAACTAAATAAAAATGAATAAATAAATAACTAAACAACAATAAAAAACGAAAATGCTAATTTATGTTTAATTTTCGTGGCTCCTCTGTGGTTTCCTTTCTTTTATCCTTTCTTGCCCCCTCATAGCTCTAGGTTAGGTCTACTGGGAGTAGGAAGCTCTGCAATGGCAGACTTCGTTGGCTGTCAGTTGTCTGTGTGACGTTTATGTTCACTTCACCTCTCCTGTACTGTCCCGATGGTCTGGGCTATATACATTTCCCCAAACTGGCAAGGGATGCGGTAAACTGCTAAGTCGTCCTTGACTGATCCTAATAACGTTTTCGTTTTGGATGGAGAGCGAAACACGCAATAGACATTGTATTTTCGGAGTATTCTGCCGATCTTTGCCGATGTGTTCCCGACGTATGGTACATTCGCCGTCACAGCCAGTTTCTCTTTGTCCTTGGAAGGTTGCAGTCTTGGCTTCTTTGGTCTGAAGGCGCGTTTTATCCGGCGGCGTGTGGAACACGGCCTGTAAGTGCTGTAATTTAGCTGTTAGGCTGTCACGGTCCGAGATTTCACGTGCTGTGTGCACCAGTCTGTTCAAGACACCCTCTCGCTGTGAAGGAGCATGGCAGCTGGAGGCATGCAGGTACAAATCTGTATGTGTCAGCATATGGTAGATGCTGTGTACTAGTGCGCCGTCTGATCTTCGCTTGACAAACAAATCTAGAAATGGAAGCTGGTTATTTTCTTTTACCTCCACTGTGAACTGTATATTCTGGTGCAGCGAGTCCAGATGCTGCAGAAAGACTTGAAGGCGAGGTCGTCTGTGCACACAGATAACAAATGTATCGTCTACGTATCGAAAAAAGCAAGAGGGCTTGTAGACTGCTGACTCGAGTGCTTCTTCTTCAAAAGCTGCCATAAACATATTGGCCATTAATGGTGATAGCGAACAACCCATCGCTACTCCATCAGTTTGTTCATAGTAGTTCCTGTCGAACAGGAAGTATTTTGAAGTAAACACAAATTCGAAAAGTTTCGTTACTGCTAGTCCGAATTTTTCCCCTATGAGTCTTATGGAGTCTCTTAGAGGTGCCCTACTAAAGAGGGAAACCAGGTCAAAGCTCATCATGAGGTCTTATTGGCCCAGTCGGAAGTTCTGAAGCTAATGAAGGAAACGCGCCGAGTTTTTAATGTGGTGCTGACATCTGCCCACAAAGGAACTGAGCATCGACTTCAGGTCTGATAATTCATATGCTGGTGCTCCAATGTCGCTTACAATCAGGCAGAGAGGCATTCCTTGCTTATGGACATTAGGTAGCCCGCAAAGTCTAGGAGGTGCAGCTGCTCGTGGACGAAGTTTCTTCGCCGTCTTATCTGTGAAGGTGTGCTGGAGTCGACATCTATCAGAGATTGACCAGAGTCCAGGAACGATTGAAGATGGCAAGACTTCGGCCTGCCAAAATATCGCGCCGGTTCGACGACTCCTCCTGGCTGAATACCTGAGAAATTTTCAAGATTTCCGTACACCGGGAAAACCTCAGATCACACAAATTCATTTTTATTTAAACAAACAGCACTCCACCTCTCCGCTGCAAGACAAGAGTCCACTGGAATGTGTTAAGAAGCACTCAGTGCCACACACTGCAGCCGTCACCACATGGATAGAGGACTCCCATCACAATCCATTCCATACCAGCTGTCACAGTTAGATGTGGGAAATCATGGAAACTTCCATACGCCACCGCTTCACATCTGCCACGTCGGCAGATGCACGCTTTTCTGGCATCCACACGCCAGCTGTTCCAGATGCTCAGAGGCCAGACAGAGTGTTACCGTGACTACCCAGCTGTCAACCGATCAATTTTCATAGGGGGAGTAATTGTCCAGTGCAAACACTCGACATAATGAATCTTCTCTAATTTCCGCCGGCCGAAGTGGCCGTGCGGTTAAAGGCGCTGCAGTCTGGAACCGCAAGACCGCTACGGTCGCAGGTTCGAATCCTGCCTCGGGCATGGATGTTTGTGATGTCCTTAGGTTAGTTAGGTTTAACTAGTTCTAAGTTCTAGGGGACTAATGACCTCAGCAGTTGAGTCCCATAGTGCTCAGAGCCATTTGAACCATTTTTTCTCTAATTTCCACATTAAAATAGGAGAATATTCACAACACACACGATCATGAAGCCTGCCCAACACACACTGAGGATTAATTTGCTATTCACTCACACAGAGGGTGGCACATTTAGGTCAACTGCATCCTCATCGTACGCTGCCTGACTAGTTCAGGAGGCTCAGTGAAATCTCGCGCCTTAAGGTGGAAATGTCCATTCATTCTGGTCACCCGCTACCTCCACCATGCACCCAGACACCAGGCGGAGTCATCCTGGGGAACCAGCCACATATTTATCAGCTGAACTGCAATTAAATATTACGATTGCAGCACCAGTCTGGTGACATTCGATAATGAGTGAATTAATGGAAATACCTCCTCCTGACGAGTGTGGCTCTTTAAATATTAACTATCCACATGAATCTATAGCCTCCTTATGATGATATAATTTTGCATGTAAAATCTTTCATAACTCTTACAGGCATTGATGCACCGAAATCACAATTCTCCATATCAGATCTGTACCATCCCCTATGACCATAATCCCATCCACATAATTTTCTTTACACATGTCAGAATACTGGTCACAGTAACTTTACACTCCAACATGTTCACACATCAGACAAGCAGCATGATTATCGTTTATACATGTATAGCATCCAAAAGAAATTATAGTACGTCCACACTCACGCCCTCCAGGTGTCTAAGATCTCCTCAGTTCTAGAAAATTATTTAACGTTAAGGTCTTCCAGGAAGTTATATTTGAGAACAGACTGCAGGTATTTTCAGTCAGCACTTCCAGAATGTGCAGCATCCTTCAAAGACTCTCTCAAATAAGTGTTGTAAAGCATAGACGTCCGCCACCATGCAATAATCAGCAGCGCTCCCACAGACAAAAGTGTTGGAAAGGCATCTCTGATTTAGATTCGTGTACTCTAATAAACATCACAGTCAATAGTGCAACAAAGAGCATGTGAGGATCCGCTTAGGGGAGCCAATGAGAGGACATAGCGTGTATCCATGATGCCACAGCAGTATTGCCTGTCCTGTTTGTACACTATAGCAGATCCAGTTGAATCCCTGCTTTCGTATATTGTGCAGGTGTTTATGAAATGAATCTATACCCCCTTACGTTTGGATATACTCGTCGATGCGTTGAAATCAAAATTCCCCATGTCAAATCAATCCTCCCCTTAGAGCTAAACGTAAGTAATTTTTTACAAGAATAGTAGTCTGATCACTTCCCATACAAATCCAATGATATGTTGGAACACCATCCACAGTAGCGTTATGGTCCAACACCATAACATTCCCAACAAGTAGCGTGATCATCATTTATAGGTGCATAGCGCCCAAAAGATTGTGATATGTCCACACTCACATCAGCTGTGTGTCATTTCGCATGGCCTACCATAGTTTCCCAGTAGTAAAACTCTCCCATCACATTGTCGTTGTTACATATTTGTCGAGGCATACAGGGTGTAATCACAGTTTAAAAGCCCTCACGTATTCTATTTATGTTACATATGTTTTTGCACGATAGTTGGCGTATGCCAGAGCAAGAAGAACTGACACACTTAACGTATAAAGAGTAACTTACAAGGGTCCAACTAACTTTTACGAAAACATCACCTCACCCTCCCAGACATCTCATCCCCACGAGATGTCTCGATTTTGTCACTTCTACGAAATGATTTAACATATAGGTCTTCCAGCCAATCAGAATTGAGAACAGACTGTAGGTAATCTGCTCTTGGGATACTGTAAATAAATGGATCAGTCCCCATATTTCACCATGAGTGCAGCATCATCATACATTTGTGTTGGTGTAGGCACATCCACACTCTGTCCTAGTGGTATCACTGGAATGAGCCACAGTTCAATGAATGGTCCATATGTTGGAATCCAGTAAAGCTATGAACTCGGTCTATGATACTGTTGACAACAACAGATAAACAAACTCCCAAGATTGCAGCTCTATAACAACCATTTTTGTCGTATTTTTCCTCAGTTTTACGTATTTCCCATCAGTCTCGCGATTTTTCCCAGTTTTCCGCAATTCTAATGCATTTTATCCAATTTAATTCAAAACCACTCTTCTCGATGACCTCTCATATCAACAAAATGTCTCACTGCGTCGATCTCGTGATGCTATCACCTGACGATATTGCATTCTCAATTTATGTATCACTGCTAAACCACCACCTCCATTACACTGCATGTGCTATGTTCATGTGGACAGACTGTGAACTCTGTTACACAGCCCCCATGACATGATGCAAATACTAATTTGTAGTGTGGGAGACAGCCAGCAGCAGAAAGGAGGTGCGAAAACTATGTTCCTTAGTTGAAACATTATATAAATTCGAGATTTTATTACAATTGGCAATCTCCCCCTATATGGATGGAAGTCACAAAGTATTCTAGCATTTGTGGGATAAAGTTCGGAATTGAAAGGGATCAGCAACACCTTTGATGATTACCTCTCCAACAACGAATCATATCCATAGCAGCACTCTGTTCTGTAGTGTGAAACAAGCTACCCCTTTGTTGAACCTACTGGTTGAGGATCCTGAGCAAAATCTATATGGTCTCTCTCTCTATGCATCTATTAACTCTTCCTCTGTCTTTAATCAATGCTCCCCACAACATAGTCTCCAATTTAATTTGGAACTGACCAGATGTTGGAGGGTACTACACCCACTACATCTGACATCTTATGAAGGGACAGAGTGAGCTAAGTTCCACGTAATCAATACACATCAAAATTTTGCTTTTTAAAAGAGTATAAAACGTGTTCCAAACTTGTACAACTGACCAATGCTAGTGGTATAAACTGGTATGCTCATTCCAACAGCATAACTGTTCTATACCAGTCTTACTTATGTCATCCATCCAATTAAACACGACCTCTCTAGATGTGTGCATTCTGATGAGCTTAGCACTCCTTACTGATGTATGGTATATATGAGCCTGATACATTTGAGAGCATTGTGGTGACAGTTAATTGCAAGAAGAAGAAGAAGAAGAAGAAGAAGGAAAGCAATCTGTCTTCAGGCCACAACTGGCCCATCGGGACCATCCGACCGCCATGTCATCCTCAGTTGAGGATGCGGATAGGAGGGGCGTGTGGTCAGCACACTGCTCTCCTAGTCGTTATGATGGTTTTCTTCGACCGGAGCTGCTACTGTTTGGTCGAGCAGCTCCTCAATTGGCATATCGAGGCTGAGTGCACCCCGAAAAATGGCAACAGTGCATGGTGGCTGGATGGTCACCCATCCAAGTGCCGGCCACGCCCGACAGCACTTAACTTCGGTGATCTCATGGGAATCAGTGTATCCACTGCAGCAAGGCCATTGCCAAGAACAAGAAGAAGAAGAGACATAAGGAAGGAGTTTGACAGATTCTGCATAAATCACTTGTGTTATTAATCCTGTAGTATTGTTGCAGTGTTTGAATTCGATACCCAGAAGGTACTGGAAATAGAGAAATGATCACAGAATGTAAACACACGCTCCTAAGGCTACACAGTTCTTTTACACATTCTATAATGTTAAAGCAGTATGGTTTCCATTATAATAGTTGCATGGAATGCAACATTGTTAATACTCCAATGCAGGAAATACTGTATATATTTCCAACATCTGATATACATTCACTGTGTAAATTTTCTATCCCACTCTCTATGGTGATACATTTTAAGATGATCGAAGTTCTTCCTTCTACACCTAAGGAAAAAAACATAGATTCTTTGTGATACATGCACTATATAGCTTTCTGGAGGCATACTGCGCCCATATTCACATCCAATAATTATGCTATGCTTTCAAAGGGTTGCCAGCAGCCTGGCACATCAGTGTGGCATATGTGAAGATGTGATCGTGAGATTTTTGCCAGATTTGTTTAGGACAATATGTGACAGTGTAATGACATGCGACGAGTCTTTTATGTTGACATCAATTTCATGACAGTACTCCTTGCATGATCAGAAGTAAGCAAACTATTACTGTATTTAATTACATCTTTTTATGTATTTTAAAAGACCACCATCTTCCAAAATTAAATAAACAGCAGAGAATGATGAGCTTTTCCCACCAAATAAAGAGATCCAACCCCTAAAAACTGGTATGCAACTTGAATTCTATAAATAAACAATATATTATCATGCCCTCTGCAATGTAGGCGAATTTCCTATCATGGGGCTCTTCCATTCCACCAGCTCAGCATGAAATGAGCGATTTCTCCCACCAAGTCTTTCTGGGAGGGTGGGGAGGGAGGGGATGAGGGGTGGAGGTGTGGGACGTCCTCTGGTGGTGGCATTGCGTTCTAGTTCAGTCGATCCTTGGATGCCAAGGTGAGCACAGACACGAAAATTTTCCAACACAATTCCTCCAATCTGCAGCAGTATAATTATGAAATTAGAGCATGTAGTTACTGGACAGTGTAATACTTGTACCTTTCACACCAACAGCTCTGCACAGACTGAGCGATTTTCCCGCCAATTTTTTCTGGCTGTGGAGGGGGGAAGTGGGGGATGGGAGGGCTGAGGATTTTCCCAGGAGGTAGAGGGAGTAATTAATAGATCAGTTTAATTAATTAATCAACTAATTTGATATCAAAAGCGTGCTTGTATCAGTGAGGGGGATGGGGAGGGCTGGAGATTTCCCAGAGGGGTGGGGAAGCTGGGGAGGATGAGGGGTTTCACAGAAGTAAAGATTATTCCCAGAGGGTCAAAAATCAGTTAACAGAACAATAGGTCTGGTCTGAATGGATGCTTGCCCTTGAATGTATGTAACCCCCACAAAAAAATTGGCCCACAATTGGCTTTACCTTACTACTCACCACAAGTGAAAAGAGAACCAGAAGACTTTTTTGTCAAAAAGGCATAAATATATGTTTAAAAATTTAATGACAATTTGATGTCATTTAATATGGCACATTTTTTGTGAGAATACCAGCTTACTTATTTATGAACAAACGTTGATTTGTAATTATTGTGAATGATCTGAGGGTGCCCAAATATTTATAACATCTCTATATTTAAACATTGTCGTAATATATTAGTTTAGTCCCGGAGAGCGCTCATATTGAATCAAGTGATATCTGTATAAGCCAATGGAGAAGTAGACAGTAGCAAACATCACGGGGGTCATCTGCAGACTGGGATTTTTTGGGTGATGAGCTCAAGAGATTGATTTTGAATGCATTTACGTTTTTCCTGGATGGAGGCAGACCTGTTTGTGGTAACACGCGTTATTCAGAGATATATGTGATACATTCTAGGTGATGAATGGCCGCTACCATGCTAAAATTTCTCACGGGACTTTATATTTCGTGAGGTCTGAATATGTTTCAGAGTAGCTCTCTAACTTTTCCAAAGTACTATAGAACTGAGGACAGACAGAGGATGAGTTGCTATTCTTTGTATCACACGTAATAATTTGTAAATCATCACATTGAACTGTGCACTGTCTTGAGCTGGTGAATATTTCGGGTATTGTGATTAAAAATGGGATTAGTTTTCGTGTATCTTTGATTGCAATATACACTCCTGGAAATTTAAATAAGAACACCGTGAATTCATTGTCCCAGGAAGGGGAAACTTTATTGACACATTCCTGGGGTCAGATACATCACATGATCACACTGACAGAACCACAGGCACATAGACACAGGCAACAGAGCATGCACAATGTCGGCACTAGTACAGTGTATATCCACCTTTCGCAGCAATGCAGGCTGCTATTCTCCCATGGAGACGATCGTAGAGATGCTGGATGTAGTCCTGTGGAACGGCTTGCCATGCCATTTCCACCTGGCGCCTCAGTTGGACCAGCGTTCGTGCTGGACATGCAGACCGCGTGAGACGACGCTTCATCCAGTCCCAAACATGCTCAGTGGGGGACGGATCCGGAGATCTTGCTGGCCAGGGTAGTTGACTTACACCTTCTAGAGCACGTTGGGTGGCACGGGATACATGCGGACGTGCATTGTCCTGTTGGAACAGCAAGTTCCCTTGCCGGTCTAGGAATGGTAGAACGATGGGTTCGATGACTGTTTGGATGTACCGTGCACTATTCAGTGTCCCCTCGACGATCACCAGTGGTGTACGGCCAGTGTAGGAGATCGTTCCCCACACCATGATGCCGGGTGTTGGCCCTGTGTGCCTCGGTCGTATGCAGTACTGATTGTGGCGCTCACCTGCACGGCGCCAAACACGCATACGACCATCATTGGCACCAAGGCAGAAGCGACTCTCATCGCTGAAGACGACACGTCTCCATTCGTCCCTCCATTCACGCCTGTCGCGACACCACTGGAGGCGGGCTGCACGATGTTGGGGCGTGAGCGGAAGACGGCCTAACGGTGTGCGGGACCGTAGCCCAGCTTCATGGAGACGGTTGCGAATGGTCCTCGCCGATACCCTAGGAGCAACAGTGTCCCTAATTTGCTGGGAAGTGGCGGTGCGGTCCCCTACGGCACTGCGTAGGATCCTACGGTCTTGGCGTGCATCCGTGCGTCGCTGCGGTCTGGTCCCAGGTCGACGGGCACGTGCACCTTCCGCCGACCACTGGCGACAACATCGATGTACTGTGGAGACCTCACGCCCCACGTGTTGAGCAATTCGGCGGTACGTCCACCCGGCCTCCCGCATGCCCACTATACGCCCTCGCTCAAAGTCCGTCAACTGCACATACAGTTCACGTCCACGCTGTCGCGGCATGCTACCAGTGTTAAAGACTGCGATGGAGCTCCGTATGCCACGGCAAACTGGCTGACACTGACAGCGGCGGTGCACAAATGCTGCGCAGCTAGCGCCATTCGACGGCCAACACCGCGGTTCCTGGTGTGTCCGCTGTGCCGTGCGTGTGATCATTGCTTGTACAGCCCTCTCGCAGTGTCCGGAGCAAGTATGGTGGGTCTGACACACCGGTGTCAATGTGTTCTTTTTTCCATTTCCAGGAGTGTAGTTTGGGGATTTTGCTATCATTCTCGTAATGCTCTCAACATAACTTTACTGCATTTGATAAGGGTATTTCCTATCTGTATTTTAACTGAATGTCATAGGATCACTTCTCATTTATTTGAGATGTTCTCTCTTTAAGGAACATTATTCAGCATAATTCTCAGTCGTCTACATCAATTACAGATGTTAGAATAGAACCCTTTGATGTGTACCCTTCAAGCTATGGGATCAATTTGGCACTCATTGATTTCTCTTGTCTCGAGGCAAGGGGCATCCACACTGTGGCGGCCATGCGGTTTTGCTACATAAACTATGTGATCAAAAGTATCCGGACACCCCAAGAACATACGTTTTTGATATCTACATCTACATCTACATCTATACTCCGCGAGCCACCTTACGGTGTGTGGCGGAGGGTACTTATTGTACCACTATCTGATCCCCCCTTCCCTGTTCCATTCACGAATTGTGCGTGGGAAGAACGACTGCTTGTAAGTCTCCGTATTTGCTCTAATTTCTCGGATCTTTTCGTTGTGATCATTACGCGAGATATATGTGGGCGGTAGTAATATGTTGCCCATCTCTTCCCGGAATGTGCTCTCTCGTAATTTCGATAATAAACCTCTCCGTATTGCGTAACGCCTTTCTTGAAGTGTCTGCCACTGGAGCTTGTTCAGCATCTCCGTAACGCTCTCGCGCTGACTAAATGTCCCCATGACGAATCGCGCTGCTTTTCGCTGGATCATGTCTATCTCTTCTATTAATCCAACCTGGTAAGGGTCCCATACTGATGAGCAATACTCAAGAATCGGACGAACAAGCGTTTTGTAAGCTACTTCTTTCGTCGATGAGTCACATTTTCTTAGAATTCTTCCTATGAATCTCAACCTGGCGCCTGCTTTTCCCACTATTTGTTTTATGTGATCATTCCACTTCAGATCGCTCCGGATAGTAACTCCTAAGTATTTTACGGTCGTTACCGCTTCCAATGATTTACCACCTATGGCATAATCGTACTGGAATGGATTTCTGCCCCTATGTATGCGCATTATATTACATTTATCTACATTTAGGGAAAGCTGCCAGCTGTCGCACCATTCATTAATCCTCTGCAGGTCTTCCTGGAGTACGTACGAGTCTTCTGATGTTGCTACTTTCTTGTAGACAACCGTGTCATCTGCAAATAGCCTCACGGAGCTACCGATGTTGTCAACTAAGTCATTTATGTATATTGTAAACAATAAAGGTCCTATCACGCTTCCTTGCGGTACTCCCGAAATTACCTCTACATCTGCAGATTTTGAACCGTTAAGAATGACATGTTGTGTTCTTTCTTCTAGGAAATCCTGAATCCAATCACAAACCTGGTCCGATATTCCGTAATTAGGTGCATTGTGCTGCCACCTACTGCCAGGTACTCCATACCAGTGACATCAGTAGTCATTAGACATCGTGAGAGAGTAGAATGGGGTGCACAGCAGAACCCGCGGACTTCAAACGCGGTCAGGTGATTGGCTGTCACTTGTGTCATACGTCTGTAAGAGAAATTTCCACATCATAAACATCCCTAGGTCAAATGTGATAGTGAAGTAGAAACGTGAAGGGACATGTACAGCACAAAAGCGTTCAGGCTAACCTTGTCTGTTCTCTTATAGAGACTGCCGAGAGTTGAAGAGGGTTATAATGAGTAATATGCAGACATTTATAGAAACCACCACACAGGAATTCCCAACTTCATCAGTATCCAGTGCAAGTACTATGACAGTTACGCGGGAGATGAGGAATCTTGGATTTCATGGTCGAGTGGCCACTTATAAGCCACACGTCGCGCCAGTAAATGCCAAATGACGCCTCGCTTGGTGTAAGAAGTGTGAACATTGGACGATTGAACAGTGGAAAAACGTTGTGTGGAGTGACGAATCATGGTACACAATGTGGCGATCTGATGGCATGGTGTGGGTAAGGTGAATGGCCGGTGAACATCATCTGCCAGCATGTGTAGTGCCAACAGTAAAATTCGGAGGCTGTGGTGTTATGGTGTGATCATGTTTTTCATGGAGGGGACTTGCACCCCTTGTTGTTCTGCGTGACACTATCACAGTACAGACCTACATTGATATTTTAAGCACCTTCTTGCTTCCCACTGTTGAAGAGCAATTTGGGGATGGAGATTACATCTTTCAACACAATCGAGCACCTGTTCATAATGCACGGCCTATGTTGGAGTGGTGACATGTCAATAACATCCCTGTAATGGACTGGCCTGCACAGATTCCTGACCTGAACCCTATAGGACACCTCTGGGATGTTTTGGAATGCCGACTTCGTGCCAGACCTCACCGACTGACATCAATACCTCTCCTCAGTGAAGCACTCCGTGAAGAATGGTCTGCCATTCCCCAAGAAACCTTCCAGTACCTGATTGAACGTATGCCTGCGAGAGTGGAAATTTTTTGTGGTAAGGTCTTATGGGACCAAACTGCCAAGGTTATCGGTCCCTGCGAGAGTGGAAGCTGTCATCAAGGCTAATGGTGGGCCAACACCATACTGAATTCCAGAATTACCGATGGAGGGCGCCACGAACTTGTAAGTTGTTTTCAGCCAGGTGTCCCGACACTTTTGATCACATAGTGTATGTAAGGGGAGCGACGGCAGCAGTTGGGATATGGGGCCTGGAGGAAGTTGGTAACCACGAGAATGAGCGTAGAGCCATCAGCATGGAGACAGTCAGTTGTGGCGAGGATGGGTAGCAGGGTGGAAGTGAGCTATATGGATAGCTGTTTGTTTGTGTGCCAGGGTTTAGCGGCTTGATGGGAAAATCGAGAGGGGGTTCGCATTTGAGATTTACTTCCAAGGACCCTTAAAAAGAAAAATATGACAATGACTAAACTGTTTTCTGGCGAAATGGTGTGTGTGGGGCCAGCGCCATTCCTATCGGTGGACTAGGCAGGCAAACAGTTACCTGCTAGTACTGTAAGAACGACAGCATTTGGTAAGTGTTTTGTGTTTAATGGTTTAATGTAATTTAGCATTCTGCTTAAACTTGAGTGTTGCTGCTTACCATACATGCCATCCTACCTTGTTATTAAGTAGTGAAGCTAGAGTTCTTGTAACCAACTTGTTTCAATAGCTGTTTGTCTACGGTGAGCTGCTTAACAGCTCAGCAAATAACGAATATTTCAGTCGCCTAGATGCAAAACTCTCCATGTCCTCCATAACCAGTTTTGAGAAAAAGTGGAAAAACTGTTTTCACTGGGTAAATACACACTGCCCTACACTGTATGTTGTATACATAAGTATGGATTAGTACAAAACCATTTGGGCTATTGAAAAAAAATCAGGAACTCAAAGCATGTAAGATATAAGCAAAATAAAAATGGACTTGGACAGTTTTGAATCTGACTTTGCAGATGGCTACTTTTGCATGCATCTGAAATGGACATGGACAGTTTTGAACCTGACTAGTTGTACATGAGGAGAGGATATGGAGTGAACATAAAACTGTGTATTCAGTTTTAATTTCTTTTAATATTTCTGAAGGTACATGGTGTAACAACTGACAAACTGCAATCCACTTAATACATCATATCTGGAACAATGTCATCATCTTCTCCTGCTAGGCATTCTGATTCAACTGATGCCCCTGACCCGCTGGAACCTAGTAATGTCATGTACCACGACAGGGATTCACGTTCCCTCCAGGACTCACCATAGTGTTTCTCGAGGAGTTTTGAAACATCCTCCAATTTATTTTCATTAATAAGAACGACCGTGTTCGTAATGCAGCTCGAGTTTGTGTGTCCTAAGTGTTTCCCACGTTTGCATACGGACACTGGTGGGTTGATTTCAAAATTATAATTAGGCTCCCCTTGGACTTTTCTAGCATTCTGAGAATCACAGATTATGATCACTCGTTTCACTTTCGTTATCTGGAAGGGGAATGATGCTGCGGGTTTAGTGATGTTTTGAATGGCTCCTTTCCTGTCAACTACCTTCCAGTCTCTTCAATAGAATGTGAAGGGTACCATACTGTTCCAAGATGGTACGGTACTCGGATGGCTGAACTATCACTTCTCGTTTCCGCAGTTGCCTTTCGATGAGCCCAAAAACTCTATCAGGAGGCATGAATGAATGTCCAGTTACGCGATAAATAACTTCTATTTTGTTTACTCCTGGCGCATGTTTGTACATCCAGTGACACAGCATTGAGACAACTATTGTGTTCTTATTTTCCCCAGGGCATCCATCGGCAATTAATCTCAAAGTCTGTATGTTGCTCATGTCTGTATGGCACAAACGGTGGTAAAGAGCTGAACATATTTCATTTGATCCCTTCTTACATTCATGTTCAAGCCAAGTGTGAATGAAGACATTATTAGTGGTTAACTTTGATGTAGAGGAACCTACTACAATGGCAAAATTGTATAGGTGTAATTGCCTGCTGTAATAGACACTCTGATCAGGTATTTTTGACAAGGGTTAATTCTTTTGGCAGTCAAAGGATATTGTCAGAAGGTTGTCTTGCTTTTCCTTCAGCAGTGAATAGAAACTGTTTGCTTTAAGGTTATGAAGTCTCTTTCGACCCATAAGTTGAGCTTTCTTAACGTCACACTTTTCAGTTTTGATCTGCTCCAAAAGTCTGAGACACATGGAACAAACATCTGTTTTTGGAGACCCAAATCCAATGTCAAATTTTGTATTTAATGTGTTCCTAAAAAAATTTTGCGTTACTCGCTTTTCAGTAGTAACCACGGAATTGTAATGTCGCCACATCTTTGTAATGTTGAGAGTCGCAGGTAAATACACGCGACAGCTTTTCTCCCTGCATTACAGTCACATGACACCAGCCTTCAATGCGATTTGTCAAAAGGGACAAGGCAAGTTTTGCACCCAACTTACTGATGGACATGGACAGTTTTGAATATAACCACACTTTTCGTGAGCTGTTTTCCATAGGACATGGAGAGCTTTCAGCATAAGTAGCATTTCAAGCATGTGTAAAATGTCATACTTTACAATCCAGAGCTGCCAACTCAATTTTTTTTAGAAAGTGCAAATGGACAGTTTTGCATCTAAGTGACTCATTTAATGTGGTTAGGTTGCTAATAAGAAGTGTCTGTTGAAAATTTTGGTATATTAATCTGTACCTCAAACCACTGTATACTGCTACGGTCGTGCTGGTTTCAAATGTAAATTAGGTAGTTATTCTGTTATTGTTAAGCAAGAATACTGGGTCAGCTCGTCCATGGTTGTCATAGGTTGAAAATTAAGTTTTAATATTTAGATTTTAGTGTGCTCACTCTGTTAAATATTAAATTGTAAACTTCGTGAAGTCGTTCTTGAAAACCTGGACCAAGCAGTAATATAATTCTGCATGAGCCTTAACTTTTATAATTGCATTTTGCTGGCCTCATTCTGTTCACGCTTGTACTTGTATAAGCTCTGTTATTACCAATTTAAATTTTCTGAAGTCGTTGTTGAGGACCTGGAGCAAGCAGTAATTTAATCCCACAAGAGACTCATATTCTTTTATATTGCATTTTAATAATTTTAAATTTTGGAGTGTCAGTTTTAAATTTTAATTTAAAAAGACAGCTGAACACTAAGAATGTTGTAAGGCTAGTCCCATGTGTTGATGGAAGGTACTTTCCTTAATAATTGTGCCCAAGTGCTAATGTAGTTGCATGTCTAACAAATGAAAAAGATTTTGTCAAAACACCCTGCTGCTTCCAGTCTAGGAACCTTGTTTCCTAGCTTGACTGGCTCTAATGTCAATTTTCTTTTGCTTTGCGGAAAGGAATTTCACCCTTGTTATTAAATTATTCATTTAATTTTTATTTTGTATTTCTGTGTATTATATTAACTCGCAATTCTAGCCAATGCATATACTATTTGACTGCAGCATCATAGCTACAGGTTATTATGTGCAGCGAATTAGCTGAGGGGCATGAAAGCATGCTACATCGAGCTATTCTCTTCAAACAGAGCTGCGCACTGCTCAAGTACCTACAGTACGACTAACCACAGGTAAAAACGCAACTGGTTTGCTCGTGAGGGATTCTGTTCAGAAGAGCAACTACACAAGCAGTAACTGTTAGATACAGTCGCAAGAGTGTGGAGAAATTTGGTGTTAATGGGCTATGGTAGCAGACGACCGACGTGAGTGCCTTTTCTCACAGCACGACATCGCCTTCACCGTCTTTTCTGGGCTCGCACCCATATGGATTGGAACCTAGACGACTGAAAACCGTGGCCTAGTCAGATTAGTCCTAATTTAGGTCGGTAAGAGCTGATGGTAGGGTTAGAGTGTGACGCACACTCTACGAAGTCATGAAGCCAGGTTGTCAACAAGGCACTGTCCAAGCTAGTGGTGGTTCCATAATGGTGTGGGTCGATTTTACACGGAATGTACTGGGTCCTCTAGTCCGACTGAACCATTTGCAGCCATCCATGGATTTCAGGTTCCGAAAAAACTATCGAATTTTTATGGATGACAATGTGCCATGTCACCTGGCTACAATTGTTCGCAATTAGTTTGAAGAACATTCCGGACAATTCGAGCGAATGATTTGGCCACACAGATCGCCCAACATCAATCCCATCGATAATTTATGGGATACGATCAAGAGGTCAGTTTGTGCACAAAATCTCTCACTGGAAACACTTTCGCAGTTATGGACTGCTATCTGTAGGGGACCTTCAACGACTTGTTGAGCCAATGCCACGTCGAGTTGTTGCACTACACTGGGCAAAAGGAGGTCCGACACGATATTAGGAGGTATTCCATGACTTTTGTCACCTCAGTGTATTTCGCTGTATTAAGAAATCGTTGTCACGTAGTTTTAACGATTGTTTGATGTGGTGAAGTTATGTTAAAAGTTTATGAAGTATTGAGACCTTTAACTGCGAAAGTGCAGATCCCAGGTTATCATTGTGGAGAAGGTTGCCATGTTGATTTTGAAGGAATTTGCAGAAATAATAAGAGTCTGCTCTCCGACAGACTGAACTGCATGACCGCTGGGAACCCAGTGCAACGCCATAGATCTTAGGAGACGATGTACTGGCGGAATTGAAGCTGTGAGGACGGATCGTGAGTCGTGCTTGGGTAGCTAAGTCGGTAGAGCACTTGCCCGCGAAAGGCAAAGTTCCCGAGTTCGAGTCTCGGTCCGGCACACAGTTTTAATCTGCCAGGAAGTTTCGCCATAGATCTTGTTTCCAAGAACACAATTGAGATGCAATTCAGCGTCTTTTGTAGATTCCGATTCTCCTTGGAACTAAGAAGTTCTGCAGTGCTGTTAGGTGAGAATTTATCTTTTTCTTCTTTTAGGTACTTTCCATGTCACTTTGTCACTTATATCTTAATACCCTTTTCACCCTGCATTATATGGGGGATTGTTCTGAGAGGCAGAAGTTACCCGTTTCCATTACAGATATGTTTCTCAATTTCATTTTGTTGCTTGAAGAGAAATAAGGGCCTGACTTTATAAATAATCTTGCCTGTACAGAAAATTATTTACCTTATTAAATCTATTTTGTAGGCGTGCTTTCATACAGTCAACCAAAGACCACTGCCTGTGTTTCATTCAACCCTGGTCGACAGCCAAGAATGTGTGTGGTTGTCTATAGTGGAATTCTACGGCCAAGGAAGCCAGCACCTTGGAGTATAGTTCTACTCACTGAAGCAAGTCCTATACCTAAAGGTAGTTGGTTGGTTGTTTTGGGGGAGGAGACCAGACAGCGAGGTCATCGGTCTCATCGGATTAGGGAAGGATGGGGAAGGAAGTCGGCCGTGCCCTTTGAAAGGAACCATCCCGGTATTTGCCTGGAGCGATTTAGGGAAATCACGCCTAAAGGTAGTTTTCGACCTTGAGCTTCAAGGGTAATGGAGAAACTGAACGACACCTCCCTCCTGATTTGAAGAATTTTCTTCGACTTCTTATGTGTTATTTGTCGCATTAATTTCCGATACTTCCCTGCGTCCTTCTACGTCCTTGAGTTTTTCTTCCGTTGCCATATTGCCAATTCCTAACCTTTCTTGTACTACTTCGACACTGAGATTTGTCATATAACCTTTGTTTATTTGTTCTTTGTTGCTGCCAGAACAATACTACAGTGTCTTAACAAAGTTCCTTTGTCTGTGCAGGAAAAGAAAACACTACCAGTTGATTTCTCCAACACCTTGGCTGTTACTGAAGCACTCTGTCTTTTCCCAGTTTATTTTATTTTACTGTCCAATTTCGTATTGTGCAATGAATGTGTGGTAATGACGGCACCTGTGGTGCTGCTCACAGCTACGCGAGGGGCGGCACTTTTTAAATCTTCCGCTGGCGCACCACCAGGCGAGCCCTCTCTTCCAGTGCTCGCTGTTCTCTGAGGGGTGGCGCCACGCATACACGCAACCAGATGATGCTAAACTGACATGACGTCACTGAACGTGACTCTGATTGGTCGCCTATCTCTTTAAGCTGCTGCACTCGAGCTTTGGCCCATACTCACAACGGGAGGCCACGGCGTTGGGATCACAGATTTACTTCAAACTTTGTCCACCTTTGGCCGGCCGGAGTCGCCGAGCGGTTCTAGGCGCTTCAGTCTGGAACCGCGCGACCGCTGCGATCGTAGGTTCGCATCCTGCCTCGGGCATGGATGTGTGTGATGTCCTTAGGTTAGTTAGGTTTAAGTAGTTCTCAGTTCTAGGGGACTGATGACCTCCGCTGTTAAGTCCCATAGTGCTCAGAGCCATTTTAACCACTTTTTGTCCACCTTTAGTAGGCCACCAAAACAACATAATGAGCCAGTAGTAAGGTGCACTACTCTGGCAACCTTGAGGAAATCCCAAGAAATGTTTTACGCGTATGCTCTACTGGCCATTAAAATTGCTACACAAAGAAGAAATGCAGATGATAAATGGGTAGTCATTGGACAAATATATTGTACTAGAACTGACATGTGATTACATTTTCACGCAATTTGGGTGCACAGATCCTGAGAAATCAGTACCCAGAACAACCACCTCTGGCCGTAATAACGGCCTTGATACGCCTGGGCATTGAGTCAAACAGAGCTTGAATGGCGTGTACAGGTACAGCTGCCCATGCAGCTTCAACACGATACCACAGTTCATCAAGAGTAGTGACTGGCGTATTGTGACGAGCCAGTTGCTCGGCCACCACTGACCAGGCGTTTTCAATTAGTGATAGATCTGGAGAATGTGCTGGCCAGGGCTGCAGTCGAACATTTTCTGTATCCAGAAAAGCCCGTACAGGACCTGCAACATGCGGTCGTGCATTATCCTGCTGAAATTTTGGGTTTTGCAGGGATCGAATGAAGGGTAGAGCCACGGGTCGTAACACACCTGAAATGTAACGTCTACTGTTCAAAGTGCCGTCAATGGGAACCAGAGGTGACCGAGACGTGTAACCAATGGCATCCCATCCCATCACACCGGGTGATACGTCAGTATGGCGATGACGAATACACGCTTCCAAGTGCGTTCACCGCGATGTCGCCAAACACGGATGCGACCATCATGATGCTGTAAACAGAACGTGGTTTCATCCGAAAAAATGACTTTTGCCATTCGTGCACCCAGTTTCGTCATTGAGTACACCATCGCAGGCGCTCCCGTCTGTGATGCAGCGTCAAGGGTAACCACAGCCATGGTCTCCGAGCTGATAGTCCATGCTGCCGCAAACGTCGTTGAACTGTTCGTGCAGATGGTGGTGGTCTTGCAAACGTCCCCAGCTGTTGAGGCAGGGATCGAGACGTGGCTACACGATCCGTTACAGCCATGCCGATAATATGCCTGTCATCTCGACTTCTAGTGATAGGAGGCCGTTGGGATCCTGCGCGGCGTTCCGTATTACCCTCCTGAACCCACCGGTTCCATATTCTGCTAACAGTCATTGGATCTCGACCAACGCGAGCGGCAATGTCGCGATACGATAAACCGCAATCGCGATAAGCTACAATCCGACCTTTATCAAAGTCGGAAACGTGATGGTACGCATTTCTCCTCCTTACACGAGGCATCACAACAACGTTCCACCAGGCAACGCTGGTCAACTGCTGTTTGTGTATGAGAAATCGGTTGGAAACTTTCCTCATGTCAGCGCGTTGTAGGTGTCGCCACCGGCGCCAACCTTGTGTGAATGCTCTGAAAAGCTAATCATTTGCATATCACAGCATCTTCTTCGTGTCGGTTAAATTTCGCGTCTGTAGCACGTCATTTTCTTGGTATAGCAATCAGTAGTGTATTATGTAACGGATTTATTTGTGCCTAAGTGCTGGATGCTAGAGTTCACGGCCTTTGGCTGTGGTGAGGCGCGCACGCCTTGTTTGCGCCTCGCCTGTTGTGCTGCTTGCGAGCGAGCACGGGTTTGTTTACTTCTGCATAGCGGCTTGCTGAGAGTCCGACTTCATCGACCATCATGGCGTTTTCTTACCGCCAAGCCTTAATTAAATTAACTTTACCACTGGATCACGAGCGACCGAAGACGTATGAAGTAGAACGTTTTTTACGGGATGAAATGCGTCTCCCGCTACAAGATGTTCTTGGAATTCATTTTTCGACCCTCAGTACTACTGTGTACATAAAGCTGGCGAATGCGAGTTGTGCGCCGACGTTGTGCAGCGCCACACTTACACTCTCAAGTTTCGATACTCTGACGGACATATAGGGACTGTTGTGGTTGATCACGCTGGTTTTGGCCACCGAACGTTGCGGGTTTTCGAATTCCCGTTTGAAGTAACGTCGGACGTAGTGGTGGCCGCCTTTAAACCTTACGGTAACGTCGTCAGTCATGTGGCTGAAACGTGGAAGACGTTCGAAAGATGCCGTGTCCTCAATGGTGTCCATCAGATAAAAACTGAACTATGGAAACACGTGCCTTCCTACTTGGTTCTTGCCGGCTGCAGGGCTGTCGTCATGTATGATGGCCAGCTGCACAGCTATTCAGGTTGTCGCCAGGAAGGTCATGTCTGTTCTGAATGCCTCCAGCATAGACTGGTTCAGACGCCGATTGGAGACGTCGCTCATCTTGCGGTGCCCACTGTTTTTTTTTTCTGTCTTACACGTCCGTGGTGGTGCTGCCTGTTACGCCCCCTCTAAATCAGGTGGTATCAGCATCGACTCGTCTCGACGATGCGATGGCCGTTTCGCCTATCTCTCCTACACTCCTGCCAGAGGCAATACAGATGAATGATGACTGTCAGCAGGCACAAGCTGCCTGTCCCGACCCCATAGTTATTGATCATGGAGCTGTACCTTCCTCCGCTTTTCAGCCACCTGGCTATATGTCAGACTATAGTCACCCACCATCGGATATGGAACAGCATCTTAGGAAGCAACAGTAGCAAAGGAAATGGAAGAGACCATTGTTTCTTCCGTTTCCTTCTGATGACTACGTCCATCAGAACTCTGCACAGGACGAGGACTCTGTTACTGATGATGTGCTGTCCTCTGGCTCCTGACACCTGACGACACGATGTCTTTCCCTGCCTCCATCTCCAGTCAGCATCCACCTCTGGACACCGACTATTCCCCGCCTGCGTCTGATGTGATTGCCTCCATTTCTGTGTCTGACGCTACCTGTGGGTGCATCTCTGATAGTGTTCCACTGAACCAGCCAGTGACACGTCCGTCTCCTGGGCGGATGATGTCGATGCTGAATATGGACATTCTGGAGGTGCACAAATCGATGGAGCTCCCTTGGTGGGGTAAGCTCCCTCACCATCACAGTGATGTGCCCTTCTATGGGAGCCTAGTAGGAAGTCCCCTGCGCATCTCCAGTGTTTGAATCGTCCATCCTCCTGGCGATGGCAACTTTCCAGACTTATCGCATAGCCACAGTCAATGTCAACACCTTCGTGTATGCCACAAACTGGCTTTACTCTGTGACATGCTGTATGCCACAGACATTGAAACTGCTGTCCTTCAGGAGGTGTACATTGCAACTTTCCGTGCTCCCTATGGTTTTACAGCACCAGCAGGCACTGAGCATGGGAGGCGATTTCAATTACGCCCAGGCACCCAAAGACCAACTACCATGTCAGTCTCTGTGCACAGTGCTAGCGACAATTCTCCAGCACCTCAGCCTAGTGCATTCTTGGGACCATGTTCATTGCGATCATCTAAGGTGTACGCATTTCACTAGCCATTCTTCCAGCTGACTCGATCGTATTTACATTTCCTGCAGTATTGTCAGTGGGGTGCAGGCAGTTGAAGTCTGGCCCGTTGCATTCTCTGACCATGATGCATATATGTGCGCCAACAATCTCTGCGGTGAATGTTTGTGGTGTGGCTGTGGACCATGGAAACTGAACACAATCCACCTTACTTGAACCGTGTGCAGGCAGCTCAATTAGACCACGTGGACAGCTTGTCATCGACACCGTGATGCCTATCAGTCTGCCCTGTCTTGGTGAGTGCTCTGTGCAAAGCCTGCCCTCCACAAAGCCCTGATTGGTTACAGAAGACTGGTTGTGGTGTGGCAATGACGGACTCAGGAATTCTATTTCACCATTCTTTGGCAATGTACTACAATGTCGTATTCACCAGAGCAGCAGGTGATGGTGAATTGTGCCTCTCTCACTGCCATCCTGAAGAAGCTATGGTCAGGGTGTGCACACACAATGGGTTAGTGCAAGAGCATCCATCTATGTATCATGTCATAGAAGACTGATGCCACCATCAGAGTAATTTGATTGATGCTCTTATGACCAGTGATGGGCAGCATTTTGATACCCAATGGGATATCGTGTCTGCCCTCCATGTACATTATGTTATACTGTACTCTGAACAACGTCAACACCCTGCCAACATAACAGTGGTCTCCAGACTCCCCTTTGGCTCAATTCCCATGGAAGTGACAATGGAACTCCTTGCTAACATCATGAAGGATGAATCCATGACGTTATCCAGTCACGTTCTACAAACAGGTCGCCTGGCCCTGACGGCCTCCCACCGGAGTTTTATCGGACATTTCGAACATTTCTGGTGCCAGTGTGGACGGAAATTTGTCAGGATCTTTTGTCACCTTTCATGCCAATTCGAGATGGCTTCCTCGATGGTTCCCTCATTCCAGTCCACAAGCCTTGGGTTAACTCATGGATGTGTGTTTACTGCCCATTGACGTTACTCAACAGTGACACAAAGATCTGTTGGCTGAGCGGCTTAAACAGACAATTCAGTACGTACTTTCCTCCGATCAAACTTCTTTGGGAGATGCCAATAACATCCGCAATGCCCTTTGCCGCTATCAGGACATAATCGCTCATGTTCACACTCATCGTGTGCCTCGACTTTTGGCAGCTCTTGACTTCAGCCAGGTGTTCAATCGGGTCGATCACAACTATCTGGAAGGGGTGCTCTGCAATATGGGCTACCCTGATACTACCGCCGACGTGGTAACGCGTCTCCTTGGTGGAGCTACGTCTTGCGTTCTCTATAATGGCCGTCTTAATCCTCCCATCTCGATCTGTCGATCAGTGCATCAAGGCTGCCCGCTCTCTGCACTATTGTATGCTTTCACCATGTAACCGTTGGTCTGCAGCGTCTGTCAACGCCTCTCTGGGATGTCTCTCGGTGACCATGTATTCAGCTGCTCTGCTTATGCAGACGACTTCGTCATCGTTCTTCGTAGTGGTGTTGAGGTCAGGGAGTCACTAGCATGGGTTACCACCTAAGGCGAAAGTTCTGGTAGCTGCCTTAACACCCGCAAATCGAGCGCCGTGGCTATATATGAGTGGCTTTCTACGGACAGTGCTGCTCCTTTGCGTGTAGCTGATATTATCCCATGCTTAGGGCTCTATTTGGCAAGTGATCTGCAGCGGACAACTTCCTTCAACTGCCGACTTTACTTTCTCAACTACGAGCTGGGCTCTTAGCTCATTATTTACGAGCACTCGATCTTCTGCAGGGAACACAATACATAAATGTATATTTGGTGTCACATATCCCCCCACGTGGCACATACACTTCCTATTCCGCCATCCATAGCCCACCGCAGCCTAGCGGCATTGTGTCCAGTTGTTACCCATGGCTTACTGTTCAAGACAGGTTACGAGACCCTTCCCTTCCCGTGGTGCAGGGGTGGTTTAGGTATGTATCATGTGCCTGACAGAGCGGTAGCCCTTTTCATTGGCTCTCACATGACGTTGTGGCGCCATAGTCCCACATGCCTTAATAACCATTTGCTGCGAGCCCTTGCACCACACTCTCTCTCAGCACCTATCCAGCTTTCCGAAGTTCCGCTGCCCTTCTTTTACTTCTGTCACTTTTTCCTTGAACAGAGCTACGTCCGTATTATGATACTACCAGCAAACTTGAGATCCACGAAGGCGATCTATTGTTTTCTTCAACAACACAGATGACCAAATGTGGCTGAGGGCAACCATCCCCACGTCGACTGGCGTACCATTTGGCGATCGGTGTGCGCTCCTTATCTTGACACTGACGTCCAGTCTGCAAGGTACCTTACTGTAAATGGGAAGCAAGTATGCCAGTCATACCTTCACAGGAGTAGCCGAGCGGTTCTAGGCGCTACAGTCTGGAACCGCGCGACCGCTACGGTCGCAGGTTCGAATCCTGCCTCGTGCATGGATGTGTGTGATGTCCTTAGGTTACTTAGGTAGTTCTAAGCTCTAGGGGACTGATGACCTCAGAAGTTAAGTCCCATAGTGCTCAGAGCCATTTGAACCATACCTTCACAGGATTCACCTCGCAGACACCCCGTTGCGTGTCGCTTCTTGGTTCGTCAGATGTTGTACCTAATTACCTGTACGGCCGCTCATGAAATACCTACTCAACTGCTCCTCTTTTCGGACATGGGATAATTCTCGCAAGCAAAGACAAACTTTGTGAAGTGGATTTGTGGACAAGCGACTCACTACTTGTTTGCTGATGGCGAGAAAATTATCATTGATTTTTGGCAGTTCCTTAATGAAAGCCATTGTGCAGTTGTCTACAATCCAAAATACAGACAATTTTTCTCCAATTTCCTTTGTAGTGTCTTCCTTAACCCACCCCAGAGCTGGGGTGGTCCTATCATGAAGAGTTGATACCCGCCTCCTCCACACTTGGAACCGATATATTCTCTGGTCACCAGAATGTTCTTCTCGGAAAAACTATATGCTAGTAGTCTCAATAAGCCTGACGTCTTGCTGTACCCTCCTCCTCGCTACGCCGGTTTTCTGCTATTCTCGGTGGTATTAATGTTGATAAAATGAAAAAGGAAAGAAAGAAATGAAAAATTAGTAAATAAACGATGTTCATTGTATCTCTACTCCACGTTCCTTACGCTTTTCTTGTTTCCTGAAGAGTGGAAATGGGACATGGTGAAAAAAAAAAAAAAAGTGGATGCGTTCGAGTTTCGTATGACGATCGTGTATAAGGCAAAGGTTCGACTCCTGCTCACGCTTAATTTTTTAATCTATATTGTTTTCATCACTGGCCACATTATTTAATTTATATGACATTTGAGAGGTAATGTAATTAAAAAACCTCGTGTATTTCAATGAAGTTTTAGTGGATTTCATGTTATTTGATTACTTATTATTTTTAACTAAATTTAATTATTACTACAGATATATTTATAGCTATCGACAAGTAAATGAAGAAACGCATAGAGTTTTCCTCAAAAAGGTATGCCTGTCGTGATTTGCGAAATCCCTTGTACATGCAGTCTGGTAAGGTACCCGGAACTACTTTGCACCTCGACGCTTCGTGCTGCAGACACAGATGCAGGCCCCATTTGGCACTTAACCTGCGTAGCAGTGAAACGTTGCTAACGCAGCAAGAACGAATAGTGTAGGTGTAAATTTTTTGAATATCAAATAATTTACATTTGTACTAAAAAAATGAAGCTTTGAGCGAGAGACGAACAGTCGCCTCATACACGTTCCTCTTACGACGCTCGAACACCAACCACTTAACCACCATGAACTCTAACATCTGGTACCTACACACAGATACATAAGGTACATAACAGACGTGTGAAACTTCTCTTGCGAATTTCTCGAAATTTCCAGTGTAGTTCACCTTACTACTTGCACATTATGTTGTCTTAATGGCCTACTAAACGTGTACAAAGTTTGAAGTAAATCGGTGATCTCAACGCCGTGGTCTCCCCTTGTCAGTGCATCTGCAGACTTAACGTATCAGCATTCAAGACTATTTGTTGCTATCAAGGTTTTTTTCCCTTTATTGTTATTTTGACAGCTTATACAAAGGTAGGCCGGCAGCGGAAACACTACGCCGCTCTTAGGCCACAGATAATACATTTATTACAAGTGGAGACATCGAAAAACGAAACAACACAATGGATAAACAACAGTAGACACACAAATTTAAAAATACATGAAGTCGTTCACAAGTGCAGCGTCCAAAGAAAAACGTTCAGCACTCGGGCACTAACAGAGACGACAGAAACGGCACACGTCAACGAAGGAGCACAAATGATGAAACACTGAATCAGTAACACGATGGCACGCGCAAAAACACTGGCGACGATCTCCGGCGTGCGAATGTTCACTTAACGTGTACGAGTCCAGGGACCTGCCAAAAGGGGAAAAGGTGGGGGAGGAGGGAGAGGGGAGGGTGTAGATGCCAGTGGCAAGGGAGATGGGAGGTGGAGGAAAGGAGGTGGGGGGGGTAGGGGAAGCCCAGGGGGAGGAGGGTGGAGGAAGGGAAGAGGGAGAGAAGGGAGAGAGGGTGCCCTAAGGAAAAAACACAGGGTGTGGAAGGGGAGGATCAAAGTTGGTAGGAGGGGTAGATGGAGGGGATGAGGGCATTATCAGGGAGGGGGAGTTGGTGGAAGCAACCTTGGGCGAAGGCATGGAGAGTGGAGAGATGGAGAACAAGTGGGACGTGGGAATACAGGCGCAGCAGTGGACGGGGGTGGGAAAGGATGGGAGAGACAAGCGGGTGAGAGCGATCAAGTTTACGGGAGGTGCAGAAGATCCGTATCCATTTGAGGAAAAGGAGGAGGTGGGGGAACGGAATAAGGTCATACAGGATCCACGTGTGGGAGGGTAGACGGATGTGATAGGCGAGGTGGAGCGCATGGCATTCTAGGATTTAAAGGGATTTGTAAAAGGTTGGAGGGGCAGAGATTCATGCAGGGTGGGCATAGCAGAGGATAGGGCGGATGAGGGATTTATAGGTGTGGAGGATGGTGGAGGGGTCCAGACCCCATGTGCGGCCAGAAAGGAGCTTGAGGAGACAGAGGCGGGAGCATGCCTTGGCTTGGACTGTCCGGAGATGAGGGGTCCAGGAGAGCGACGGTCGAGGATGACGCCAAGGTACTTGAGGGTGGGGGTGGGGGTGATAGGACGGCCATAAATGGTGATATAGAAGTCGAGGAGACGGAAGGAAGGGGTGGTTTTGCTACAATGATCGCCTGTTGCTATCAAGAACATTACTCTGATTGTATAGAATTCAGTTCCAAGAAGAACCTACTGCTATACAGAGTTATGTAATCTCAGTTGTTAAGAATACATAGTGTAAATAAATTTATTTATGTGTTATCTTTTTGTAGATGCCTGATTGTCTATATTAGCCACCTCTATTACTGCCAAATCAGAATGTGCTGTCTCTCTGCCAAACATGGCACACAGCAATTGTCTTCAGAGAGCACCACACAGCAGGCAGTCTTAGAGAGCCTAGGCGGTCTCAGTGTGGCGCCACACATTGTATGGTCAGTCGCCTCCTAGATGGCGCACATATCAGGCACTACTTCATGCTTTCGCTACAAGACATCCAAATAGCTCATTCATTCACCACTATTTATGTATGCCACCACAGAGAGGGTTAAAACTCGGAAATATTTTATGCATCTGCTAAAGAGACTGCTGTTGCACATTCACATGCAGTGTGCATGTTTTAAGGGGCTGCACGCTGACACTTGGGCAAATATCACTCATCCTCAACCAGTTGCCTCCATTTGTCAGCAAGTTATCTACAGTTGGAGACCAGTTCCAGAAATCGTACAGTTAACGCCGAGTGTCGAAGAATAGTCAAAGTTCAAATGGTTCAAATGGCTCTGACCACTATGGGACTTAACTTCTAAGGTCATCAGTGTCCTAGAACTTAGAACTACTTAAACCTAACTAACCTAAGGACATCACACACATCCATGCCCGAGGCAGGATTCGAACCTGTGACCGTAGCGGTCGCGCGGTTCCAGACTGTAGCGCCTTTAACCGCTTGGCAATAGTCAAAGTGATAGTCAAAGTATTTATCTTTTGAGAGTCTGTACTTATCATCTCTCTACATGCAACCTACTTTAAACTTCAATTAGAATAGTTAGTCATCACCCACTGTGTTAGGTTGTATCAGATTACGACTTTTTACCTCAGTGCTGCACCTTTATTGTAAGAAAAAGCTGAGTATTTTTTGATGTACAAACTTTTATAAAGCGACTGTTTTTGGTGCACTTATGTTATCAAAGTTGTCCTGTTATAGATATTTTGCCTTGGGATGTGCCTGTGTCAAGCGTGCAGGCCACATTCCTACGGCCACAGAATTTTATAGCAGTGGGTTTTCTTCCTGCTACCTTTGTGTTAGGCACCTAAGTTTTTTATGATTCCCAAAGAATGCGTTGACTTGCATGTCTGTTTGATTTTTATGTTTTACTTTCTTTGACCCAACAAATTTCCTACATTATTTTATGAAGTTATGGAAGAGACTGCGAGTTGATGTAGTCAGGTGTCATAATGAATGACACTTACTGTTCTAAAAGATCAGTTAGCATCCAGCCTGTTTGATAAAGTGCACCACTTACACTATTCACAGATCCATTGTAAGTAAAATGTCAGAGAACGTCGTCTATCCATTTAGTACTGATTGCATCATCACTTGCCTTTTGTTATAACCGAGAAACTTTTTGGAATTCACCCATAATCCTTGGGAGTGCTATATAAGTGCATCTCCAATGTTATATGTGCCCTGTACAGGGACCCTAGCCTCTCTGAGTAACTCATTGATAATTTAAAATGGCAAATTGTGGATTACTTCAAATGCATCTATACAGATATATTAAATGTAATTATTACTCTTTGCCCATAACTTACCTCAATGTTGTATGACTGTTTATCTAAACCAAGCAAACAACATTCAAATTTCATAAACATTACTCTGTCAACACTTGTTGTAGAAGAACAAACTCTCATATTTTTCTGGGCATCTTTATCACTGGTAGAGGTAGTTCATTGACATCTTCATCCCAGTGAACTTAAAAATACTAAAATTTATTCAGTCTAAAAGTGAATTTCTTTTTTTTTATGGTAAGGTCTTATGCGACCAAACTACTTAGGTCATCTGTCCCTAAGCCTATATACTACTTAATCTAACTAAAACTAACTTACGCTATGGACAACACACACGCCCATTCCTGTCTGTGTCTGTGTACATCATGTCTTTGTGATAATGACTCATTTAACTTTTGTTTACTTTTGCAATAAGGCTTTTTTTGGGTACAGTGGTAATACAATTGATGTTGTAAATCACTGAGAAGGATGGCCTATTGAATCTGTTACATATGGTATGGAATATCCCTTTGATTGCTCTGGCGGGTTTATTTTTTCCAAAAGAATACTGTTAGTGTGTAGTATGGTCTCCACAAAGACTAATACAAAGAAGAAAATGTTAACAGAGGAAACTGTAACATGTAAGCAACTGTTTTTCACTTACAGTGGTTTCTTACTTGTGAAGCATGAACCCACTTTTAATAGCTTGCTGTATAACTAGTGAGTACGTGCTTACCACGTCAGTTTGAGATATAAGTGTATGAATAGCCATCTAACTCAGCTTATGTATTAACTCTGTCACTGAGTTCGTGATGGAAAATGTAAATAGCTTCAGCTTCATTGTTATTTAAAATACGGATGTCATGAGAAAATCAATCAAAAGTGCCTATTATGCCCGCTTTCTTTCCCACGTCAAATATGGGGTCATATTCTGGGGTAATTGGGCGGCAGCTAAGTGAGTTTTCAGAGTAGAAAAAAGGCAATTAGAATCATAAATGTTGTAAACCTAGAAGCTCCTGTACGCCTCTGTTTACGTGTTTAGGTATTCTACATGTACTCTGTATTTACGTTATGAGGATTCTTGTCTTTTTTAACTAACATAATGGACAATGAATAGCAGACTATTTAAACATCGACAATCGTCACCATAACAATGTAATTGTTGTTGTTATGATCTTCAGTCCGAAGACTCGTTTGATGCAGCTCTCCACGCTTCTCTATCCGTGCAAGCCTCTTCATTCCGAATAATTACTGCAACCTATATCCTTTTGAGCCTGCTTACTGTATTCAACTCTTTAACAGCATAAGGATGTAAGATGTAAGTAAATTCCAGCAGCAAATATAAAACAACCGAAACAAAAACAAAAAATAAGAAAGAAAGTACGCGATATGAGAGTAGGCATGCGTAGCAGACGTCTTAGCAGCTACTTTCAGAATAGTACATCTGTAGCCAGCCGGGTGGGTGTGATTACCGGACGTCAGTTTCCGGTCCGAAACGTTAGCGCAGGCAGGTGTTTTACTGGCGCGCGACATTCGCGGAACCACAACACCCCGCTGCAACCGGTAGCTACGCAGTCCATGCCGCCCTCATGCGGGTGCTAAGCACGCCGTGTTGTCGACGCTGCCCCCCTACGTGTGCCACAGCGTGCCGTTCGTTGCGTACGGTACCTTTGAACCTCTGATTTACTCTCCAGGAGAGAGTTAAAAATTACAGAAGACAGACTGCCACATAAATTTATTCTTTGATAGGTAACTGTTCCTTTTTTACGTGTTACATTCTGAACGATCTTGTTGTTCTGGAAATTTTTTAGTTGAGGTTGATGTCTCTTTTAAGTCCAAATAAAGGCGTAATATTGCTTCTCCAGAGGATAGCACATCACTGTGTGTACTATGGTTGCCATTTTAAATATTATTTGCCGGCCGCGGTGGTCTTGCGGTTCTAGGCGCGCAGTCCGGAACCGTGCGACTGCTACGGTCGCAGGTTCGAATCCTGCCTCGGGCATGGATGTGTGTGATGTCCTTAGGTTAGTTAGGTTTAAGTAGTTCTAAATTCTAGGGGACTTATGACCACAGCAGTTGAGTCCCATAGTGCTCAGAGCCATTTGAACCATCTTTTTTTAAATATTATTTCTTACGCGAATATAAGCAATTTTTACTTTATGGGTAGATGGGCCCTTCTTCTTACGATGATCTCGAGTTTAAGTGGATGTTTTTCAATAATATACACCACTGGCCAATAAAATTGCTACACCAAGAAGATGATGTGCTGCAGACGCGAAATTTAACAGACAGGAAGAAGATGCTGTGATATGCAAATGATAAGCTTTTCAGAGCATTCACACAAGGTTGGCGCCGGTGGCGACACCTACAACGTGCTGACATGAGGAATGTTTCCAACCGATTTCTCATACACAAACAGCAGTTGACCAGCGTTGCCTGATGTAACGTTGTTGTGATGCCTCGTGTAAAGGACGGATTGAGATTGCGGTTTATCGTATCGCGACATTGCTGCTCGCGTTGGTCGAGATCCAATGACTGTTAGCAGAATATGGAAACGGTGGGTTCAGGAGGGTAATACGGAACGCCGCGCTGGATCCCAACGGCCTCGTATCACTAGAAGTCGAGATGACAGGCATCTTATCCACATGGCTGTAACGGATCGCGCAGCCACGTCTCGATCCCTGAGTCAACAGATGGGGACGTTTGCAAGACAACAACCATCTGCACGAACAGTTCGACAACGTTTGCAGCAGCATGGACTATCAGCTCGGAGACCATGGCTACGGTTACCCTGGATGCTACATCATAGACAGGACGACTGAGACGGTGTACTCAACGACGAACCTGGGTGCACGAATGTCAAAACGTCATTTTTTCAGATGAATCCAGGTTCTGTTTACAGCGTCATGATGGTCGCATCCGTGTTTGGCGACATTGCGGTGAACGCACATTGGAAGCGTGTATTCGTCATCGCCATACTGGCTTATCACCCGGCGTGATGGTATGGGGTGCCATTGGTTACACGTCTCGGTCACCTCTTGTTCCCATTGACGGCACTTGGAACAGTAGACGTTACATTTCAGATGTTTATGACCCATGGCTCTACCCTTCATTCGATCCCTACGAAACCCCACATTTCAGCAGGATAATGCACAACCGCATGTTGCAGGTCCTGTACGGGCCTTTCTGGATACAGAAAATGTTCAACTGCTGCCCTGGCCAGCACATTCTCCAGATCTCTCACCAACTGAAAACGTCTGGTCAATGGTGGGCGAGCAACTGGCTCATCACAATACGCCAGTCACTACTCTTGATGAACTGTGGTATCGTGTTGCAGCTGTACCTGTACACGCCATCCAAGCTCTGTTTGACTCAATTCCCCGGCGTATCAAGGCCATTATTACGGCCAGAGGTGGTTGTTCTGGGTACTGATTTCTCAGGATCTATGCACCCAAATTGCGTGAAAATGTAATCACATGTCAGTTCTGGTATAATATATTTTTCCAATGAATACCCGTTTATCATCTGCATTTGCTTGGTGTAGCAATTTTAATGGCCAGTAGTGTAATTGCAAGCGAGTATGGAGGATGATTTTGGAAATTATTGGAGTTTATTTTTAGCATATGAAATTACATTTCTATTACTTTGGGATAGAGTTAGCACTAATCTCCAGTGACCTGCAGCTAGCAAGTACCCACGGAGTATCCCAGCTGTTAGCGACATTTTCTTCCGTTTTAGTTTAGTTTCATTAACCTTTTCTGTCGTTTTTCATCTTTCCTATTAGTACGATTTCCGTGCTCCTGTTGAAAGTTGATTTCTGTCCATACAGACGTGAGGCTTTGAAGGGTTGCACATCCTTCCTATCCCACTAAATTGTAGAGAATCAGAACATTGGTCATCAGCTTTAAATCTTGGTGGGAGTATGTTTTCATTTCGAGACCAGAGAAAGCTGTGACATTGGCAGTAGTAGGCAAAGCGAGCATGACCCCACTCTGCACTATTGCAGACATCGTGAAATTAGGGCATCAGGATCAAAAAGCTACTCAAATGAGCTGGAATGCGTTCTTTATTCTGGAACTCCGTATGTAGAAATGAGAAAGACTGGTCAACAACATACCCTTATTATTCAACATCAGTGCCCTCTGCACTCTGCACACCAGTTAATCATACTCCCAGGGGCATGAAAATCATACCATTATGTTCAAGATACATCGCTTATGCCATCTTCCTTAAATCGCTTCATACTCGATCAACTTTCACTGCCCTCTGGTGTGACAGCCGAAAGTAACCCAAAATAACGAGTTGTATTAGTCGTCTGGCATTAGACGGAGTATTCTAATATAAAATGTGCACCCTATCATCATAATTACTCCTTTCCCATTACACATCAACATAAGTGTACATACTTACAACCTGTAGGTTTACAGCAGATCAGTCACTTTATATAACCATATTATCTCTTTAAAACACTACCCCTCTGGGTGAGAGCGAAACCTGTATCAAAACAATAACGCAACCCATCATTGCTTCATGCACTGGGCACAGTATTCCTGCATGTGTTGATTTCTGGAGATATTTAGTTTTCAAGGATCCAATTCACACGTGGCTTTCATTAACAATGAGAGATGAGGCACACATCTATGAGTCATTAGGCATCTACTTCACACATACAGATAAAAGACATAGACAGACAGACAGAAAAGCATATAAGGTGGGGAGAGGGAATGTGGTGGGATGCAGAAAGAAGGGAACTGGAAGGCAGAGAAAATTTCAATCCTTTTTTATTTTTTTTGCAAGCAGGTAGCTCAAACAGTGTTCTAACGGTTTTGGTGGCAGCAGAAGCTAATTGTGGACAAGAACTGTATAAAAATCTGCAGGCCAAAAGCCGCCTAATCCCTTCCACAATCAAACACAACCACAATCGAAAATGTTTGTTGTTTGTCGCTCTCCTTTCAAAAGCTAGATGCTGATAGTAGTAGTGCAAAGTGGGCACCACCCCACTCTGCATCGTTGCCAAATTTATTCAAGATGGCGTATCAAGATGACTGCCATAGAGGAGGCAGCATTGCAGTGACGTCATGTCAGGAAGTTCAAATTTTCGCGGGAAAGTAGATCAAATGTGCCAACTCCACTAACCTAACGCCCCTCCTCTCCCCCCTCCTCTTCATCTCCCAACCACCATCTGGAAATTGGCGGGAAAAGAACACAGCCTCCGTTAGGTGGTCAGATAGGATGGACATAAGTCTTTATTTTGTATACATTGCTCCCCTCCCCTTCTCTCTCCCAATCTGGAAATTGATAGGAAGGGGACTCAGTATTTGCTGGGCTGCCAGATAGGATGGACATAAATATGCATTGTTTATTTAAACAATATGAATTGTCATAGACAGTAGCACCATCTGGTGTCTTCACTATGAGGTCTGGTGTCCAACTGACCTAGTTCACAACACTGGCACCAGAGGGCACTGTGGGCCGTCCCCCCTCTCCCCTCCCATGACATAATCCAAGATGGCGGTCAGGTGAAGAAATGGCGGGAAAAGGGCTCAGTCTATGTCTACCTGCTGGACTGGGAGGACAGACATAATTGTTTACTGTGTTCAATGGATGAGAGATCTCTGCTGGACGAGGAGGAATATATCAGCTGTAACTAGGCAATGATATTTGGGGAAGATGAACACATTTCATGAAATAATGAAGATGCAGCAGTATGGGGCTAAGTTACACTTCACAACTCATACTGATAGATGCATGTGCTGTAATTGTAGATCATTCGATAAAAGTACAGTCTGTCTTCTGAAGCACAAGAGGGAAGACATTCACCCACTCTAGCAGGTGGCCTCCTCCAATGGGAGCGGAGACTCGGGCAGGTAGCGTACTGGGATCATGACACACCACACGACAGCTGCAGGGCCATGCGCTAAGCACTCCATGTCACATTGGAAATACCCGCAGCATTCCTCCTTCCCATATCTGGCCCACAGATCACTTTCTCATTGAATATGACCTGCTTCAGGAGTTATTACATCTGGTGTTCATGCAATGTGTGAAATATTATCACATACATAATTTGAAGATGCCACAGGAACTGAATGTACCACAGTACAAAGATGGAGAGAGAGGGCATGGCAGATGATGTGAGAATATTTAGATAACAACACATTTTGTTATGAGGAATACCACCACTGTCATACTTGAACACAGACTCTAAAAAGATTGCAGCACACTTCTGAAAATATCCCAGAGACACTTCGCGTGCTTTTGAAAGAAATATCCCTTCCTTGAGCACAGGCTGCTTCAGGAGTTACTAAATCCAAGTTAATCTGTCTCTAAATGCACTTTCAAAAAAAGGACGCTGCATAGTAGTTTGGGTCAATTTTGCTATGTATACTACCATATTAGAACATGAACTCCAAAAAAAGGTCGATGCACAGTTATGAAACCTCCCTGAGACTTCACACGCCTTTATGGGAAACAGAACTAAAAACCGATATCAGCTGCAATATCTGATTTTGCAAGCAAAAACGACAATGTCTGGAAGTCGAAATAAATAGCTCTGTAACTAAACAGGACGCTCACCACTTTTCGAGTTTTAACTGCTTGTCTGAAGGCACTACCAGAGAGAGAAAAAATTCTGTGTCCTGCAGCTGCTGTGGTGTTCATCACTTTTCTGAAATGGTGAGTGGGCTCAGTTTTATGTTTGCTGTTGCTGGAGAGAGGTACATCATTTTCCTCACTTCTCTTAGCACACACTGGTGTCTATGCACAGACAGGAAAATTAGAACAATTGCACAAAAAGAAAATGAAGCACAGTCTTACAGACGAGAAAAATTGCTGGAATTTCGGTCTTCTACAGCTGCTGGTCTAGAGAGCTCTAAAGCCACAATGGTGGATGAGGGACAGCATCCCCCCAGAGATACGTGGTCTGCTTCGACATGTCTCTGAACACCTGAACAAAGAAGACGTCACATTACTCTCTGACATCACAGAACTTTCCGTAGATACCTTTCCCCAGTCTTGTTAGAACCAATCTGTTGAGGCTCCTATGTCCCACAAAAAAGGATGTCTTCTGAATGGAGTATTCTGATTGGCTCTTACTGAACTTACGCCCCAAACTGCTGCTGCTGCTGCTGCCGTTGTGGAAGCACTGTCCGTAATTTTTTTCAGCAGAAGGACAAATTACGAGACTTTCAGCGGTAAAGATCGAAAAAATAATGTACAGCGAGTCATGTTGCACTGAAAGTTGAAACCCTGCAAAAGTGGTCTATAGATCATGAAATGTAGAAGCTGTCGCCAAAGACACTTCCTCAGTTACAATGTTCTGATACTGTCGCGGAAAACTTGAATTTTTCGGTGAGAAATCAGTCAAACTGTTGCTGCTGCCGGTGTGTTCCGCCATTTTTTCTGCAGCCAGAGAAGTTACGAGACTTTCAGTGGAAAAACTATTCTTCACAGATCGAAAAATCATACAGCAGCCATATTGCACTGACAGTTAAACCCTACACATCATGAGATAAAGACACTTCCTCAGTTTCACTGCCTTGTTACTGTCAGGGAAAGTTTACATTTTTTAGCGAGAAACTGATCTCCAACCTGGCTATATCACCACATACCATATCAATGTAGTAAACACAAGTCGTATCCTACACCATACAAAGTCATCACTTCTCCATCCTGCATGCAGGTATCGACCACCAGACATTTGTACATATACTGTGAAGACACACAGATGCCAAAAAAACATAAGCACATGCACTGTACATATAGTCGCAGCACTAGATATTTCCTGCAAGATCGGTCACTCACCCACCACGGCCAACGGTCGAGTCAATTGCCCCCAACCACATGCTAGCCCGGCGCACAATCAGAGCACCCTCCACGGACAGCAGTCATTCTCAGAACTGTTGTACAAAGGCTGGGCTGGTTCGCGCTCTTCATGGTCCCGACCTGCTTGCTGGCTGCCATACTTTCTACACCCATTTCCATACTCTGGGATTACAAGAACATATGTATTTTCACACGATTTGCCAGAATATCAAACCATTTAAGCGATAGTTGTCGATATCAAGCACATAGCAGAATGTTACCAATCTCTTGCATAGTATATAATTCCGAGGATAAAGACTGGAAATAATATGTCTAGAAACTCAAAACATGTGCAGAGAGGTGGAACGTGATGCAAACCACTGAGTAACTACAAACTTATCTCGTCTGAATAGATCTTTATGTGAAAACTCGAAAATAGAGGAAACTGGTTGTTCTACTCACAAATACCGATGTCAATGATATAACAGATTACAAATCGTCCTTCTACTTTACAAAGTCAACTAAGACGTTTCTCATGTCTAGAGAACCAGCAAACATCTCTTCCAGCTGTTTTAACCATCTAGATGCAGACAACACACACCACAACCGCTATTCTCTCAACTAGATAAAGGCGGGAAATGTGCAGAAGCAGTCAACTGGACAATTTACATGGAACATAACTGTCCAGTGCCCATACTGAATCTTCTCAAATTTCCACCGAGAACACTCTCTATCACAAAGGTTGCCCAACACATAACGAGTATTAGTTTGCTATTCACCTGCCTAGAGGGCGACAGGGTTAGGTCAGCTGCAATCTTATACTACAGTTCACACAGCTCCGGCTGTAAGCCAGAAATGTCAACCTTTCCGGCCACAGGCTACCGCCGCCACACGCGCTTCCGCGCCCCAGACAGAATCGTGCTAGGAAACCAGACATATATATTTCATCACTGTACTTACAATTAAATGTTACGATTGCAGTCTCAATCTGACAACATGCGACAATGAGCGAGGTATCGGAAAAACACCCTTAGGACGGCTGTGTCTCTGGAAATACAAAAACCATTTTTATGACTGGACAATATTTTCGAAGCAAACAAATCTTTGATTCCCCTTATAGCCAACGTAATTTTCCATGTCAAATACATACCGTCCTTATGACAGGACATGGTTATTTTCTTTGCACATGTTAGAGCACACGCATACTTGACAAGCCTGTTGACCACAGCGAATATATCACACATACCCTATTAAGAATAATACTTCGCCAATAACTGAATGCTGGTGACGACAAACAATACTGAGCGAAAATCCGCGATGGATCGATGTGTCTAATTCGTTTTTTCATGCAAGTGGTAGCAGTGTGTCGTAGGAAGGGAGGCGTTACAAGCCACCAGATGTTAAAAACACGATCGCAGTGACATGTTACTGTCACAAGTGGTCTTGTTTCTACCGGTGCACTCAAGTATCGCTAACGATATCCATGTTAAAAACTACAGAAGCTTTATCAATCGCGGTATCGTATTGCTTCCGAGTGAAGTGCTTACCACACAAATACCGCGACATTGAATGTAAATGGTGATCAGACCGAAAGTGCGGGTGCAAGTCGGTGACTGTGTAAGATCGTAATACAATGGCAGAATTTAGAAAGTGAATAAGCTAATCAACAAGGAATGAATCAGGTATTTGCAACTCCCTCATGCTGTCACTATATACAGTATATCTCTAGTATTTGTAATGCGTTCTATCTCGATGCCATGTCAGAGTTCTGCGATATATCCACTGGGTTATAGGCGATGGTTGATTGAGAGAGATCTTATACAGTAGATGGTTAGCTATGCAACGAATCACCTAAAAAAAAACAAAAAAAAACGCAACACTAGATCGAAGACATAAGGAATGTACACCGCCTTTCAGATCTGTAGTGTTACACTTTTTGGTAGAAATTCTGTCTGTGATTTGGAATCAACCCTTTCCGTTCTACGACATACCTGCGTTGAATCCTGTGGAAATGGCTTTCAGTGATTACAGCCACTAGTGAATCATATTTGTGGCGCTCTCATATCTCGATACTAGTCGCCTTTTTCGAACTGCAGTGAAACTCCAGACTGGTTTTAGGCAGTCCCTATGCATCTTGTAACTGTTTCCCACACTCTCTGCCCCACCATCCCTGCGGCTTTGTGCATGTGATCACTAGAAAGTAAATCAGTACTGAGCAGAAGTCGGAGAGTGCTATATCTTCTACCTTCTGTGACCAGTGAAGAAACAGTTTGAGATGAGGGAATGCAACAGTACCGTCTTTGTTTTGACCACTCTGTGGAAATGGGAACACGCTGTTGTAGCTCCACCAACCATGTACGATGTGCAAAGTCAGCGCCAAACGAAGCTTCCTCCTGGAACACGAGGTAGTAGTAGAAAAAGACAGTTGGGGAACTATGAGAGGGACGAGGATTTTGCTGCTCCAGCGTGGTGTGGCGCGTTTCCAAACTACGTACAGGTACTGCAGTCCGAAGGCAATCTGCATCCCTCAGGGTGCATTCACGTCTGTCATCCAAACATTCTCACTATCATGTACCATTCAACACAGAATACAAAACTATGAACTGTAAAACTCTACTACATTGTGCAGTAGTAAACTCGCTAAGATTTTTACAGCGTCCTGTCTTCCGATATGTATTCTGAAAACAAATACCATCAGCATGCTGGCATCGAGCATATGGGTTGACCCACATTAAATAACATGTGTTGATCCACTCAGTAATCGAAGTCGCCTGCACAGACCAGTGTAAAGTTTCATCACCTATACTGTAGGAGGACCATACCCCACAGACCATCAGTTGCAAGAAAGGGTCCCTCTGTTGTTGTTTGATACATTGTTTTTCTTCTGCTGTAATATGGCCAGGCGGCGTATGACACAGTTTTGTACACTACCATACATTTTGTTTTCTTCACCACGACTTCAAGGTCTCTGTCAGGTTCTAAACTGACATTAACACGTATCGATGCGTTGGCACTGACTGAAATAATTTACACATGGTGTAAATTATTCTGCTGCTCCCACAACACACATGAACAGGATGCGTTTAAGTAAAAGACAGTCACACGATACGGAAACTGGAAGAGTTTTGTGGCGTTGTGGAGCGTTTCCAAACAGCTGTCAGAAAGTGATTGATGACCTCTACATTTAAACTCATCTTTCACAGTGACTGGATAGCATATAGCTTGGTGTTCCATTTTGATTGACTGCAGTCATACACGCGATCACTGTTGTGGTGCTAGCCATCCCCAGAATGTGTTGCCCCTCCACCAAGATTCTTTCTCCATTTCCAATAAGTGACGTCTGTCAATCATCATACGGTAGTCAACAGCGTACCAGTGGCTGGATAGAATTGGAAAGACACTTTCGATGTATTGTATAAGCATCACACTTGATAGTACCATCAATTCTAGCAGTTTTACCAGTTCTTCAACTATTACCAGTGACGCGGCAGCATGCTTTTCAGTTTCTGTATCATCACTAAAACCAACCCTCCTCTACTTTGCGAATACCAGTGCGAATGTAGATAGATGATGTGCAGTACATCCATTCATTGTTAACTGTCCAACATATACATACCAATGCATACCAGATAGCGATCTACATATTTATGCCACTTTGATCATAGTGTGTAATTTACGGTTACGACTGCCCATCAATCCCTATGCGGATGGTAGTCACTATACTCCAATAAGGAGTGCTATACTCCTCAGCTTGCAAGCATGTAAGGAGATCGTGAGTAATTGGACAGGTGATGTGAGTAATATTAGTGCAGAACAGTCTTCACAGAAAGGCAGTTACAGTATTGGAGTGAGAACTCCGCTCTATATCACTAGCGTTGGTCAGTACTAGTTTGGAACACGTCTTATACTCTTTGCAAAAGCAAAATATCGAAGTGTATTGATTACTCGAACTCAGCTCGTTCTATTCCTCCATGAGACGTCGAATGTAATGGGTATAGTACTATAGTACCGTCCCACTTCTGGTCAGTTCCCTATTAAATCAAGGACAGTGTTGCAGTAAAGGTTGTTTAAAGACAGAGGAAGAGGTACAAGATGCATAGAGAGATGCCGTCTAGAGTTTTGTTCAGGGTCATTAGCCAATAACTTCAATGAAGGGGTAACTCCTTTGAAAATAGAGGACAGAGTGCTAGATCTTTGGGTCTTCAACTTTAACGCACGAATGTGAGAATACGTTGTGACTCTCCACATAGTATGGAAAGCAAATCGTAATAAAATCCTACTGAATTTATAAAGGAACATAGTTTTTGCACCTCCTCTCTGCTGATAGCTATTTCCTACTCAAAGATGTGTAACAGGATTCATAAGATATCCAAATTTATATTCACAAGATATCTAAATTTATATAACTGTCCGAAAGTAATGGAGGCGGTGGTTTGGCAATGATACAGAAATTGAGAGCTGTGCTGCAATGTCACTGGTTGATAGCATCACGAAATCGATGCGAAGAGTCATTTTGTTGGGGTGACAACTCGGAGAGAGTGGTGGTTTGGGCCTCGAGTAATTGAGTAAAATGCGTTAAAATTACGGAAAACCTGGTAAAATTACGAAAACCGATGGAAAATACGTAAAGTTGATGAAAATACGACAAAAAATATGGAGGGTTGGGAGTACTTACATACTCACCTGGGTATATGAAAATCATTTTATTTGAACACTGAAACATCTGCTATCCTGTCACAGTGGAAGATAGCTGTTTGGAAATAATCTGCAATGCTGCAAGCTCTTCCAGTTTCCATATACTGAGTCGTCTTCCACATTTTTGTTAATAGCAAACACCGCCTCTGTCTTTTACTTCAACCATTATCTACATCTACATCCATACTCCGCAAGCCACCTGACGGTGTGTGGCGGAGGGTACCCTGAGTACCTCTATCGATTCTCCCTTCTATTCCAGTCTCGTATCGTTCGTGGAAAGAAGGATTGTCGGTATGCTTCTGTATGGGCTCTAATCTCTCTGATTTTATCCTCATGGTCTCTTCGCGAGATATACGTAGGAGGGAGCAATATACTGCTTGACTCTTCGGTGAAGGTATGTTCTCGAAACTTTAACAAAAGCCCGTACCGAGCTACTGAGCGTCTCTCCCGCAGAGTCTTCCACTGGAGTTTATCTATCATCTCCGTAACGCTTTCGCGATTAATAAATGATCCTGTAACGCCAAGCGCGCTGCTCTCCGTTGGATCTTCTCTATCTCTTCTATCAACCCTATCTGGTACGAATCCCACACTGCTGAGCAGTATTCAAGCAGTGAGCGAACAAGCGTACTGTAACCTACTTCCTTTGTTTTCGGATTGCATTTCCTTAGGATTCTTCCAATGAATCTCAGTCTGGCATCTGCTTTACCAACGATCAACTTTATATGACCACTCCATTTTAAATCACTCCTAATGCGTACTCCCAGATAATTTATGGAATTAACTGCTTCCAGTTGCTGACCTGCTATTTTGTAGCTAAATGATAAGGGATCTATCTTTCTATGTATTCGCAGCACATTACATTAGTCTACATTGAGATTCAATTGCCATTCCCTGCACCATCCGTCAATTCGCTGCAGATCCTCCTGCATTTCAGTACAATTTTCCATTGTTACAACCTCTCGATACACCACAGCATCATCTGCAAAAAGCCTCAGTGAACTTCCGATGTCATCCACAAGGTCATTTATGTATATTGTGAATAGCAACGGTCCTATGACACTACCCTGCGGCACACCTGAAATCACTCTTACTTCGGAAGACTTCTCTCCATTGAGAATGACATGCTGCGTTCTGTTATCTAGGAACTCTTCAATCCAATCACACAATTGGTCTGATAGTCCATATGCTCTTACTTTGTTCATTAAACGACTGTGGGGAACTGTATCGAACGCCTTGCGGAAGTCAAGAAACACAGCATCTACCTGTGAACCCGTGTCAATGGCTCTCTGAGTCTCGTGGACGAATAGCGCGAGCTGGGTTTCGCACGACCGTCTTTTTCGAAACCCATGCTGATTCCTACAGAGTAGATTTCTAGTCTCCAGAAAAGTCATTATACTCGAACATAATACGTGTTCCAAAATTCTACAACTGATCGACGTTAGAGATATAGGTCTATAGTTCTGCACATCTGTTCGACGTCCTTTATTGAAAACGGGGATGACCTGTGCCCTTTTCCAATCCTTTGGAACGCTACGCTCTTCTAGAGACCTACGGTACACCGCTGCAAGAAGGGGGGCAAGTTCCTTCGCGTACTCTGTGTAAAATCAAACTGGTATCCCATCAGGTCCAGCGGCCTTTCCTCTTTTGAGCGATTTTAATTGTTTCTCTATCCCTCTGTCGTCTATTTCGATATCTACCATTTTGTCATCTGTCCGACAATCTAGAGAAGGAACTACAGTGCACTCTTCCTCTGTGAAACAGCTTTGGAAAAAGACATTTAGTATTTCGGCCTTTAGTCTGTCATCCTCTGTTTCAGTACCATTTTGGTCACAGAATGTCTGGACATTTTGTTTTGATCCACCTACCGCTTTGACATAAGACCAAAATTTCTTAGGATTTTCTGCCAAGTCAGTACATAGAACTTTACTTTCGAAGTCATTGAACGCCTCTCGCATAGCCCTCCTCACACTACATTTCGCTTCGCGTAATTTTTGTTTGTCTGCAAGGCTTAGGCTATGTTTATGTTTGCTGTGAAGTTCCCTTTGCTTCCGCAGCAGTTTTCTAACTCGGTTGTTGTACCACGGTGGCTCTTTTCCATCTCTTACAATCTTGCATGGCACATAATCATCTAATGCATATTGTATGATGGTTTTGAACTTTGTCCATTGATCTTCAACACCATCTGTACTTGAGACAAAACTTTTGTGTTGAGTCGTCAAGTACTCTGAAATCTGCTTTTTGTCACTTTTGCTAAACAGAAAAATGTTCCTACCTTTTTTAATATTTCTATTTACGGCTGAAATCATCGATGCAGTAACCGCTTTATGATCGCTGATTCCCTGTTCTGCGTTAACTATTTCAAATAGTTCGGGTCTGTTTGTCACCAGAAGGTCTAATATGTTATCGCCACGAGTCGGTTCTCTGTTTAACTGTTCAAGGTAGTTTTCAGATAAAGCACTTAAAAAAATTTCACTGGATTCTTTGTCCCTGCCACCCGTTATGAACGTTTGAGCCTCCCAGTCTATATCCGGCAAATTAAAATCTCCACCCAGAACTATAACATGGTGGGGAAATCTACTCGAAATATTTTCCAAATTATCCTTCAGGTGCTCAGCCACAACAGCTGCTGAGCCAGGGGGCATATAGAGACATCCAATTACCATGTCTGAGCCTGCTTTAACCGTGACCTTCACCCAAATCATTTCACATTTCGGATCTCCGTCAATTTTCTTCGATACTATTGCACTTCTTATCGCTATAAACACGCCTCCCCCTTCACTGTCCAGCCTGTCTCTGCGGTATACATTCAAATCTGAGTTTAAGATTTCATTACTGTTTACATCTGGTTTCAGCCAACTTTCTGTCCCTAGTACTATATGGGCGTTGTGACCGTTTATTAATGAGAGCAGTTCTGGGACATTTCTATAGACGCTCCTGCAGTTTACTATTAGCACATTAATATTGTTATTCCCTGTTGCATTTTGCCTACTCCTACCTTGCCGCGTCTCAGGAGGCGTCTTGTCGGGCCTAGGGAGGGAATTCTCTAACCTAAAAAACCCCCATGTGCACTCCACACGTACTCCGCTACCCTTGTAGCCGCTTCCGGCGTGTAGTGCACGCCTGAACTATTCAGGGGGACCCTACATTTCTCCACCCGATAGCAGAGGTCGAGAAATTTGCACCCCAGATCTCCGCAGAATCGTCTGAGCCTCTGGTTTAAGCCTTCCACTCGGCTCCAAACCAGAGGACCGCGATCGGTTCTGGGAACGATACTACAAATAGTTAGCTCTGATTCCACCCCGCGAACGAGGCTTTCCGCCTTCACCAATTCCGCCAACCGCCTGTACTAACTGAGGACGACCTCTGAACCCAGACGGCAGGAGTCATTGGTGCCGACATGAGCAACAATTTGCAGTCGGGTGCACCCAGTGTTCTCTATCGCCGCCGGTAGGGCCTCCTCCACACCTCGGTTGAAACCACCCAGCAAGCAGACAGAGTGAACACTGGCCTTCTTCCCCGACCTTTCCGCTATTTCCCTAAGGGGCTCCATCACCAGCCTAAAGTTGGAGCTCCCAATAACTAATAAACCCCTCTCCCCGTGTGCCTGCTTGGACCTTGCTGAAGGAGCAGCCACATGTCCACTCACAGGCAGAGCGGGCGATGCCACACGGCCAGCCTCCACATTTACCCTCCGCCTCGTGCGCCGCGAACGCAGCTGAACCCGCCACTCCCCTTGGGGAGAGGGTGGCCCAACCGCGCCCGGTACCCGCGAAGATGTCTCGACACCAGGGACAGTGGGTGAAGCATGTAACACCTGGGGTGTACCTTGCGGCGCACCAGACTCCCCACTGCCGCTACACTCCGAGTGTTGGGGGAGCAGTGTTGTTTACACCATGCAGTGTTCAGCTTTCTGTGAGCGTCAATGGATCGAAATGTGTTAAGGTCAGTTTAGTACCTGACACAGACATCAATGTCATGATAGAGAAACAAAATGTGTGGCTGTGTACACAGCTGCAATAAGAAACAATGTATCTAACTGCTTATGAAACTACACAAGAACTCTCTATTGTGATTGATAGTCTGTGGGCTTTTTCCAGCACAGGAAATAAAACTTTACAGAGGCCTGTGGAAGCGACTTCAATCACCGGCCATTTGCTTCAATGGATCAATACATGTATATTTAATGGTATCACCACATACAGTCGATGTCAACATACAGACAGTATTTGTTTCTGCTATATCAGGAAAGAGAGATGCAGTAAAATCTTACTGAGTTCTGTACCAAGTGACACTAGTGAAGCTTTTATAGTTTCTAGTTTTGCTCCGTTCACTGTTACAAAAATAACAAGGAGCGAGAGAGGAAAGGGAGAGGGAAAGGGAGAGGGAGGGAGGGAGGGAAGAAGGGATGAAGGGTAGGAGGGAGGGAGGGGGTGGGGAAGAGGGAGATTGGGAGAGAGAGAAAGAGAGAGAGAGAGAGAGAGAGAGAGAGACTGTGCTTTCAACAAAGACTCTGACACCATTGCACTGTCGTAATTCTAGCTTGGTAATCATAGGAATAAGATGATGTTATTTGATATCGATAAATTGTAGGGAGTTTCTCAGAAGGACTCCAGGGGTCATAAATCAATTAACAGAACAATATGTTTGCCCCTGAATGTATGATTGTCCTTGAATGTATGCAACCTGCATGAACAAATTATGCTCATATTAGCTTTGTCCTAGTACTTTCCTCTGCAGCTTTTACCCTCTACATCTCCCTGTAGTACCATGGAAGTTATTACCTGATGTCTTAATAGATGTACTATCATCCTGCCCCTTCTTCTTCTCAGTGTTTCCCATATGTTTCTTTCCTCACCCTTTCTCTGGAGAACCTCCTGATTCCCTAACTTATTGGTCCACCTAATTTTCAACATTCTTCTGTATCATCGTATCTCAAATTCTTCAATTCTCCTCTGTTCCAGTTTTCCCACAGTCCATGTTTCACTACCATACAACTCTGTGTTCTAAATGTACATACTTAGAAATTTATTCCACAAAGTAAGTCCTATGTTTGATACCAGCAGACCAGGAATGCCTTTTTTGCCAATGCTAGTCTGATTTTTATATCCTCCTTGCTCCATCTGTCGTGGGTTATTTTGCAGCCTAGGAAGCAGGATACTTTAACTTCATCTAGTTCATGATCACCAGTCCTGACGTTAAGCTAATTGCTATTCTCATTTCTGCTACTTCTCATTACTTTCATCTTCTTCGATTTACTCTCATTCCATATTCTGTACTTAGTAGACTGTTCATTCCATTCTGTAGATCCTGTGATTCTTCTTCACTTTCACTAAGGATATCAATGTCATCAGTGAATCTTATTATTGATATCCTTTCACCTCGAATTTTAATTCCACTCCTGAACCTTTCTTTTAATTCCGTCATTGCTTCTTTGATGTATAGGTTGAACAGTAGGGGTGAAAGACTATATCCCTGTCTTACACCCTTTTCCATCCTAGCACTTCATTCTTGCTCTTTTATTGCTCAATCCTGGAGCTTGTAAATACAAAGTATTGTGTATTATCCATCTTTCCCTATAGCTTACCCCTATTTTTCTCAGGATTTCGAACACCTCGCACCAGCTGACATTTTCGAACACTTTTTCCAGGTCGATAAAGCCTATGAACAGTTTTGATTTTTCTGTAGTCTTGCTTCCATTATCAACTGCAATGTCGCAATTGCCCCTCTTGTGCCTTCACTTTCTTAAAGCCAAACTGATCGTCATGTAAGACATCCTCAGTTTTCTTTCTCAATCGTCTGTATATTATTTTTGTCAGCGACTTGGATGCATGAGCTGTTAAGTTGATTGTGCGATAATTCTCGCATTTTTCGGCTCTTGCAGGCTTTGGGATTTGTGGATGATGTTACTGCAAAAGTCAAATGGTATATCGTCAGTCTCAATACATTCTTCACACCACTTTGAATACTCCTATTGTTGCTACTTCCCTAATGATTCTGGGAACTCTGATGGAATTTTATCTATCACTTCTTCCTGATTCGATCTTAAGTCCTCTAAAGCTCTTTTAAATTCTGATTCTAATACTGGATCCCCAATCTCTTCTATGTTAACTCTTGTGTCATTTCCTGTCATGTCATCAGACAAGTCTTGCCCTGACCTCAGTGTACTCTTTCCACCTATCCGTTCTCTCCTCTGCATTCAACAATGTAATTCCCATTGCGTGGTTAGACACTGGACTCGCATTCGGGAGGACGACGGTTCAATCCCGCGTCCGGCCATCCTGATTTCGGTTTTCCGTGATTTCCCTAAATCACTCCAGGCAAATGCCGGGATGGTTCCTATGAAAGGGCACGGCCGAATTCCTTCCCCATCCTTCCCTAATCCGATGAGACCGATGACCTCGCAGTCTGGTCTCCTTCCCCGAAACCAACCAACCAACCAACCAATTCCCATTGCACTCTTAATGTTACGACCTTTGCTTTAAATTTCACCAAAGATTGTTTTGACTTTTCTATATGCTTAGTCAGTTCACCTCACTATCATATCTTTTTCGATTTCTTCACATTTTTCATGTAGGCATTTCACCTTAGCTTCCCTGCACTTCCTATTTATTACATTCCTAAGTGATTTCTATTTCTGCATTCCTGAAATTCCCTGAAAATATTTGTATTTTCTTCTTTAATCGATCAGGTGAAGTATTTCTTCTGTTGCCTATGGTTTCTTTGAAGTGACCTCCTTTGTCCCTATGTTTTTCTTTCCCACTTCTATGATTGTCCTTTTTAGAGATGTCCACGCCTCTTCAATTGCACTGCCTACAGAGCTATTCCTTACCACAGTATCTATAGCCTCAAATAACTTCAAGCAGGTCTCTTCATTCTTTACTATTTCTGTATCCCACTTCTTTGCACAGTGCTTCTTCCTGACTAGTCTCCTAAACTTTAGTGTTATAAAAAATACCCAAACAAAATATAATTAATGTAGGTATCAGATCTATGTGGTTAATATTGTAAGATCACAGGTCAATGTAAGCACAAGATAAGAAAATGCAAATGTGAAATTCTGGTACATTAATAACTAGTGCTAGCGCCAGAATGTCGAATGCAGGCATCCATATGTACATGCACTGTGTTGTACAAATGCCACTTTGTGGGATGGAGTTCTGTGCCTGTTGCACTTGGTCTGTCGATACAGGTACGCTTAATGCAGTTTGTGGATGACGCTGAAATTGTGATATTATGATGTCCCATATGTTTTTTTGGGAACAGATCTGGTCAATGAGCAGGCCAAGGCAAACATGTACACACTCTGTAGGGCATTTTGGGTTACAACAACGGTATTTGGGAGAGAGGTATCCTGTTGGGAAACACCCCATAGAATGCTGTTCATGAATATCAGTACAACATGTAGAATCACCAAACTGATGTACAATTTTGTAGTCAACCACGAGAGTGCTCCTGCTAGTAGAAGTACCAAGCCAATATGAGCACAGTCTGCAGGGCAGCCAAATTTATTCAAGATAGCTGCGGTAGATGTGACAATGTCACACTGATGACATCACCAGATGACATCATGTGTTTCCCCCACTCCCCACCCATTCCTCCTCCCCCTCCTATCCCCCACCCATGTTCCTCCCTCCCACCTCTCCCCTCCCTCACCTGCCTAGGAATTGGTGTTAAATACTCAGTCAGTGTAGAGCTGTTGGTGTGGATGAATATATCTTTATTTCATTATTCTTTGTGATATGCAAGTGTTATGCTGTTGCAAGAAGTTTTCAATACTGCCAGAAATTGGCAGGAAAAGTACAGGAAGGTGCACGTATTACTCATTTGGGTCAAACAACAACTACATACCCTAATCACACTGCTAAAGATCATCAATCTAGATCAGTTTAAATAATCATATGACAGCTACAGAGATCCATCATTAAATATTGCAAATAGAGTACGGCTAAAAACGTGACCTACAGATCATATGAATATTCGCGAAATACTGCAGAAAACAGTATCCCAACATAGCTAAAAACCTCGCCTAAATTGCACCCACAGATCATATCTATATGTAAACATATTGAAAATATCGTGAAATACAGTATGCCATAACTCCTAAGCTTCACATACAGATCATAAACACACACTCTATGTACTTCATATGGAGTCTTTATATCATGAAGGGATATCTTCTTACACCATCTGAGAAAGGGGAATTACATGTATTTGCGCAGTTGGCGGCTGGCACGCAGTCAGCGCCCACAGCAGCACGTCAACTTGCTGCTGCAGCGTCCAGAAGCCTATAGTTCAATTCTTTTATCTTGGCGGTTCGCGCATGCCCGCCCAGACGCGGGAGATTGCTGCGTTGCCAGTTGTACGCGCCAAGAGAAGCAGCGCCATAGTATAGTTGGCAAACTTACGTTTAGGGGGGAGCGCGCAGTTTATGAAGTAAAGCCACCATGGCCACATTAACTCTTTCGCTACTACAGAGACGTGCTCCCTGCATTCCGCGATGTGCGCGATTTTGTCATCATTGCACTGCTCGCCTGTACAGACACATGGTGTTTCGACTGCTTTGACACACTTTATCATTCGATTTCACAAAAACTATTTGGCCCAAAAATTTGATTTTTACACATCTTCTTGAGTGATACCTTCCCCACATAAATTACTTAATTTTGTTTCGATGTTCAACGCAGTTATTGTGCAGCATTAGATGTAGTAAACCATTCCACGAAATTTTCAAGTTTGCAGAGGTAAAAGTCCATAGTGAATACTTTCCGTATGGTCGATTTTAGTTGCCACTAGAAATTTCAAAAAATTACATTCAAACGAATAAAATTCATGAAGTACGACACTTCGATATTGTTTTTAAATAAACAAAATATCAATCACCTATCAAGGTTTGAACTCAGAACCTTTCACTTAGTAGTCATACACTTTAACCATTACGCAAATGCAGCTCGTCGTTCATTGTCTCTCCCGGAGGACTTTAAAATATCACGCAAAATACCGACAAACACTGTTGGTATGATTATGAATTACTCACGTTTCGTCGAAGTACAATAGGAAATAAACAATTACCGCTGTTCTTTATTGCGAAAAAGCGGTTAGTGAGAATGATACAAACACATTTCCTTGCTATCGCCTGAATTAGAGGGCTTATTGCTTGTTTGGTTTCATTAATTAATAGAATATGAAGCAATTATTGTAAAGAATGCTTTTTCCAAACTTTCTATAATAGAAAGTCTGCTGTCAAGACAGTGCTTTTGTTCAATTACTTTATTTATGACTGAACGTTTCTAAAACTGAAGACACTCGTCCCTGCTCTGCACTGCAGTCGAGTTCTGGCAACGTCCTTCTCTGTTCATTGGCTGACTGTGTTTTGTGACGTCAGATGCGCAGAACGAACCTAAACTCGGCCGCCGTCATAAATGACGCGCACTTTAGTGCCCTGCGCTTGGGCCAGCAGACAGCAAGTGACTGAGTGCACCACCTCAAGTGGTCACATCTCAAACTACCGCAGTAGCTGGCACTCAGACTGCATGCACGTGCTGCGCAGTGGCTCCCACGTTAACTACTTAAGCCTCATGCAAACAGGCAGCTGACAGCAGTGGCTCATGTAAACAAAGGTGGCCACGTATTTCCCCATAGGATTTTAATACTTTGGCCTAAACCAGTCTGCCGAAGGCGATCCGCTTTGTGGATCTGCATAACTGATTCAAATATTCCAGCAAACTTGCACTAGCAGTGGCTTACTTTGTGTTGACACCTGCATACTTAAGTGCTCCTGACCAACAAGCAATGAAGCACATATGCTCTCTCTCACAAAGGTCAGCAGGTGTATTTCCGTGAATAAAACGGGCAGCCTCTGGCTTGTAGAAACCAGTAGCAAGTGGTTCAAAGACATTCCTCAGCTTGTCCAGCATCCTGTCCTTCCCGGAAGTACTGAGTGCTTAAATGCCACTGGAGGAAATAATAAGGAATAATGTGAGTGCTGAGTACAGCCATGCGTCGTATTACTTTAGTATAAATCATTACACAGCACATGTAATCGGAAGCGGTGGTTGAAGGTTCTTGGTTTCTTAATGTATGAACTATATGTTAGATGGAAAGATGATGTCATATATGAGTACTTTAGTAGGGGGAAGTCTATGCACTCTGGAGACATTCTACCATATTTAATATTCAAGAGTGTGGTGCATATTAGGATAAATTGTTATGGATGCAGTGGAAATATAACAACTCTGTCTAAATCAGAAGTGGTTGACATTGAAATGGACCATTAGCCTGTAATATTGCAATGGCCTTCCGTAGATGACAACCAGATTATGGATTTGATTAGAAGTGAGAATTTTTTATTAGAATTGATGTGTGTGAATAAATAACGTTTGGGAGAAACGTTCACGTCTGCCTCCACAGAAAAGATCGTGGTTTATAAGCTCTGATTTATAACTATGGCCGGCCGGGGTGGCCGAGCGGTTCTAGGTGCTACAGTCTGGAACCGCGCGACTGCTACGGTCGCAGGTTCGAATCCTGCCTCGAGCATGGGTGTGTGTGATGTCCTTAGGTTAGTTAGGTTTAAGTAGTTCTAAGTTCTAGGGGACTGATGACCTCAGAAGTTAAGTCCCATAGTGCTCAGAGCCATTTCAACCATTTTATAACTATGGATATGGACTGTTCGACTTTGATTCTGTCTAAATGCTAGTGATACGGAAGTAAATTTCAAAAATCAGGATGGGATATATATGATGTGGAAGACTCTAGTTTTAGTGGAACATTTGTTAATGGAGGGAGTACTTGTGGTTGGAGATTATGTGACAGTACTTCGCAAATAATGGTTTTTGTATGTTTTGAATTCTACATTTATTGCATCCAAAACAAGTTGGAGTAGGTATAATATACTGCATTGAACTTTTGTTGATCTTAGAATGATTTAGTGGCCGAAATATCTCCATATTCCTTTAAAGCTGAACACTATCGAAATCATCTGGTGAAATTGTACATAATACCTGACATAATTTGTCTTAGAATACTGACAGTCATATTTCACGTCAAACTGACTGACATCACAGGATATATCTATTTGACATGAGATATGACAGTCAGTATTCTAAGAGAAATTGTCAGTGTTTGTACAATTTCACCGGATGATTTCGATATTGTTCAGCTTCAAAGGAATATGGGATGCTCCTAACTAATCTGTTGTACCGTACATCCTAGATGGTGGTTAATAACCAAAACCGGTAGATTTCAGTATTGGGACAATGAAGGTATGAGTCCACTCTGCATTGTTGCCAGATGTATCCAAGATGGCGGCTATAACATCATCCAAGATGGTGTCATGTAGAGTTAGCAACAGCGCATGACGCAAGATGGCGGCCATGACGTCATTCAAGATGGCGAGAAGTATGAATTTTGGTGGGAAAGTGCCACGCCCCCCTCCAGAAAAACGGCGCGAAGTTCAAATTCCAACAGGATAGTGCACCACACCACAGTTATCTCTACTAAGCAAAGAAAATCGCGGGAAGATAGCTCACTTGGGATACCCCCACTAACCTAAGTCAATTGGCCGCCAATTCCTCCTATGAACTGGCGTCAACTTTGAATTTTGGAAGTAAACAAAGCTCACTTGGGGTTTCGCAGCTAAGGTAAAAAAATGGTTGGAACGAAGCACACTTGTACTAACCTCACTCGCCACCTCCTCCTAATGATTCGTGGGTAAAAGGACTTGTCTTTATTATTTAAACAATTCCATGCAGATGTGTTCGCAACTGGGTCCAGAGCCCAAGTGACTTAGTGCTCATTGCCACCAGTAGAGGGCGCCCTCATGACGTCAGGTGATGACGGAAGTACCGTTATTGAAGATGGCTGCATACAATTTGTTCGACATGTGCTCTAGGACAGAGCCACTGCAAGGTCCAATTACGTAATCCGAGATCGCACTAGGAGCGCAGTGACCATTCATTACGTAGCACCTCCCACCCCTTGAATGCTGCACTCCTATTGGCTACTGCATTAGTCACGTGATTCTACATCATAGAACCCCAGATGGTGGTCTGTAGTGGGAAAATGGCGCGAAAATGACTCAGGCTGTGCTGGGGTGCTGGCGAGAGTAAGGAAGGAGTGCACACTCTTTATTTTTGAACATTTTATTCAGGGATCGAGTACATTTATCACACCTATCCAAAACACATGCTCTCACATGCTTGGGACCATCTTACACAGCCCACAGACCTGCAAACTACTTCTAAATAACGCTCTCCAGATACGCAAACAACTCATAAATTAACCAAATAATTTCAGTACAGACCTGCAAACTGCTCATGAATAATGCAGTACAGTGATGTCTAGACACGGTCAGTACTCGTAAACTGTCCAAATAGCGTATGACACTGCCTACAGGCCAACTCGCAAAATAATGCAATCAACACGTGCAAGCATCAACGCCCCCCGCCCCCCCCCCCCCCCCCATCACACACCCTGTCCACCGGATCATTAAGTGACGCAGCTGTCAGCTGTCAAACCACGCACAGGCCACCGATTGGGTCCCTCAAGCATGAGGTGGCCACATCCCCTTCATATTTGATTTCTGAGAAATTCCTATCCAAATATGTGTTCATCTAGACACAGTGCCTGGCACGACTGGCCAGGGACGCGCACGCCGTCACAGTCGCAAGCCCCCGCCGAACGCAGGTGAAAGCTGCATCTTGGCGCCATTGATGACGCGATCGGATGTGAGTGAAGACTTATTTACAGATCGCAGATGCTCCAAGCTTGGCCGCGCGCGTGGGTTCGTCGCTACCCTCGCTATAACTGCGGTCTGGCGAAGATGCTGCAGAAATCCATTCCAGAATAGCACAAATGCTTTCTCCTTAGCAATTCTAATGGACCAAATGTGAGGTGTGGTTGACACTTCGTCGCGTGTAGCTACATACCATCGTAAGTGCATCTAGCAATGTTCTCAATGTTATACTGCAACCACATTGCTATCTAAAATAATAACCAAGTCGAACTCTAGTAAATTTCATAGTCCCCCAGAAATACTTAATGTGCGCTTTTGTACGAGTTTTCGTCTTGTCTCATCTTGTACGTACGGAAGTTCTTGCCCTACCAGAACCTCTTTACGAAAATAACGCACAATAACGTCGAATGCAGTCTTCCTCGCGGACCTAATGTGGTACCCACCCCATCACATGCTACCCTTCCTGCTCTCTACATACGCGAATGTTCTCACCTCTATGCAGAGGCTCCTATATCCCAGCACAAAGCATGTGAATGAATCGAGCATTATGATTGGCTATTATCCAATTTACCTGCCAAATGACTGATACCGCCAACATCGAAGCACTGTCTGCCTTTTTTCCTTCTGCAGATGAGACTTTCAGCGCTTATTTTTCCAGATCGCTATATTGCACTGACAATTAAATCATACAAACTACCAGACATATTATCAAATAAGCAAAGACTCTTACAATACGACACACAGTCATCCTCTCTGCTCTTGCCATAACATAAACCATAGTAACTTTACAATGCAATATATACACATTTTACACAATGTGAGCCACAGTAACTTTACAATACAATATATACACATTTTCCACAAACAGTGCAGTTATCTTTTATATCCATACAGCATCCAAAAAAATTATCGTATGCATACACTTACACAGGCTACATGTCACGATGCTCCCCAGTCCT